>NC_092727.1:46074780-46674780 GCF_047496885.1 Scyliorhinus torazame
CCATGTTGCGTCGGGGCCGGCGCGTTGAAGAAGTCACTGCGCATGCGCGCGTTGGCGCCAGTGCCACTGCCCATGCGCAGATCCCATGGCGCCCAGTTGATGCCGGGATAAACCGCTCCAGTGACATGCAGGTCCCCTGTAGGGGCCAGAATTGCTGAGCCTGAGGCCATGTGGACGCCGTCGAGAAACGCGACAGTGTTTCCGACGGCGTCAACACTTAGCCTCAGGATCACAGAATCCCGCCCCAGCTATTTATCTGCTAGTGAAGTGAGGACTCCAATCACCTGCAGTGCTCAAATCCTCAGTTTGGTCAGCCATACGCACAGGAACACTTCAGCAGCAGATTAATGGCCCCCACACTCACCCAGGCACAAGCTCATCTGCTAATTGCTTGCATTTTCACATCTTTGTGTCAGTTCAACACTTCATTACTTAACAACCTCATAGTCTAGCCAGTGGAAATATCACACTTCAAGGATCTTCAAATTATCTTAAACTGCAAATATGAAATAAATTATTTGTTGCATTATAGAACACTTGCATAGATCTTTACAGCATTCATTCCAGACAGAAAGTATCAATCAAAAAACAGAATGAGGTGTAGTCTTCGACATGATATAGAAACAAGGCCACAGATTTTAAAAGTTAAATATTTACACCTTTCCGAGCCTGATAATCCTCCTGATTCCCACGGAAGGACAGTGTGACTGCCTGCTGATTCAAGCCTCGCGCCATCAGCATTTGACCTGGCATTCACTGCTACAGCACACACCAACGAAAAGAAATGTTGCTGCTGTCAACAAGATATCTAAGGTATATCAGAACTGATTCATGACAAAGAAGTTTGAATAGTGTGGCAACAGTGGCCCTCTTTTTCCTCCCCAAGAGGTTATTGAGCCACAGGAACACTTAAATAATTTAACAGGTGATGACAACTGATACATGCAGAGACAGTTGGGAAGCAGTATTTTCCTCTCTAATAACCTTCAAACACATTCAGCTCACGACTAGGGTTGCCAACTCTCCAAGATCTTCCTGGAGTCTCACGGAATCAAAGATGGACCTCCTGAGTGTTGCATCCAATTCAGACCACTATGAAAGCTGTAAAGGCATTAGAAAGGGCGCAGAAAAGACTTGAGAATGATTCCAGGGGTGAGCAACTTCAGTTATGTAGATAGGTTGTAGATGCTGGGTTGCTCTCCTCCAAGAGAAGGTTGAGAGGAGATTTGATAGGGGCTTTCAAAAAGTGGTTTAAACGGAGTACATAGAAAGAAACTACTCCCATTAGTGAAATCAGGATATTAATCTTTCCCATTTTCTCTGTCTTATAGATTTGGCAACGGGTCATTTGGACTCGAAACGTTAGCTCTTTTCTCTCCCTACAGATGCTGCCAGACCTGCTGAGATTTTCCAGCATTTTCTCTTTGGTTTCAGATTCCAGCATCCGCAGTGATTTGTTTTTATCCAGAGGATATGAATACACGGTGAGTGGCAAAAGAACCAAGGGCGACACGAGGGAATACTTTTTTCCCCCAAATAGAGAGGACATTCTTTTCCAAATACGGAGGGTGAAGACAGTGTGTGGTAGAGGTACATTCAATCAGTTTTCAAAAGGGAATTAGATAAGCAGCTGTGTGTGTGTGTGTGGGGGGGGGGGGGGGGGGGGGGGGGGGAGAAGAGGTGGGGTGTGGAATCAGGGCTACATGGAAAGGGTGAGGGGGGGGGGGGAAAGAGAGATGAGCTGATTTGCCCTTGAAGAGACCTGACATGGATATGACCGGCTTACTGGCCTCCTTCTGTGTTACAACCATTCTATGAATATATTTTATGTTGCTAGCAACCAGAGGGAATTCTCAAGAGGTATTAAAAGGATGTATGTTTGTTCATTTTCTATTAACCCTTTCATTAGTTATAGAAAGTTGGAATTAGGGGGGTGGGGGACAAAAGAGAGGCTGTTTAGGTGATTTTGATTGCCCGGCAGTCGATCAGTGATAAAGGGCCGGTCCACTTTCCAATCAGAAGGCAAGGATGGACATGTTGGGCAGCCAATAGCAGGAATGTTAGGGTGAGAGCTTGGTTATCACATGATTATGCATCCAGAATAAGTTCAACCAGAGTTGGCAACCCTACTCATGACATGCAGAAACAATACACTTGTTGCAATTATATAACTGACCAACATGTTTCAAAAGGCCTGAGAAGTTATAACAAAGAAACGCATGAAATTGCTTACGATGTAAATTCCCCCAGGAGGTGCGTGGTTCTGAGGTAAGCTTCAAATTCTCCTCTGGTGCTTCTGTGGAAATACAAGATGACATTGGGGTCAACTTAACCAGGCGTTCAGTAGAGTCTCCAATATGGTTAACACTGAAACCATAAGAACGTAATTATTGTTGGAAAAAGAGACAGTATGTCGAAGAGTTTTGTCTTCCACTGTTCAGGGCAGATTGGTAAGAATCCCAATTGAAATGAAAAATGAAAATGAAATGAAATGAAAATCGCTTATTGTCACAAGTAGGCTTCAAATGAAGTTACTGTGAAAAGCCCCTAGTCGCCGCATTCCGGCGCCTGTTCGGGGAGGCTGGTACGGGATGTAAAGGGAACAACAATATATTCAGCATGAGAAACCAGTGCTGATTGGTTGACAGGTAAAACCTGATAGTAGAGACTTTGCCATGTGGAATACGTCAGGGAACAGTTAACTGCCAAGTTCCCAGGTACGTTCTCCATGGCAACACCAATCAGAATCTACTTACCGACCGATCAACACTCTCTTCCCATGCAGTACAAATTGTTGTTAGCTTTACACTTGGTATTTTTGCCAATCTGTCATGCTGAATATAAGATGAAAAGCTTGAACATTGCATCACTTTTTACAGCAATACTCCAAGTTCTGTACAACCAAATTACTTTTTGTAAAATCTTTTATTTAAATGGCATCTTTAATTTAACCAAGGATCTCTACAAGAGAATGGGAGCTGATCTAACTAGAAACAATCATTCAGGACTTTTTTTATTCATTCATGGGATGTGGTCGTCGCTGGCTGGACCAGCATTTATTGCCCATCCCTAATTGCCCATCTCTTGAACGGAGTGGCTTGCTTGGCCATTTCAGAGGGCATTTAAGAGTCAACTACATTCATAGTTGCATGGATAAATACAGGCATATTAAGGAAAGACAGCATGGATTTAAGTGAATACAAGCAAAGCACTATGGATGCTGGAGATCGGAAATAAAAAAAGTGCTGGAAAAACTCAAGTCTGCAACATCTGTGATGATAGAGAGAGTTAATTTTTCAAGTCTAATAGAATCATAGAATTTACAGTGCAGGAGGCCATTCAGCCCATCCAGTCGGTACCCTACCTAAACCCACGCCTCCACCCCATCCCTGTAACCCCACCTAACCTCCTGGACATTAAGGAGCAATTTAGCATGGCCAATCCACCTAACCTGGACTGTGGGAGGAAACCGGAGCGCCCAGAGGAAACCCACGCAGAGAAAGTGCACACACCACACAGTCACCTGAGACTAGAATGGAACCTGGGTCTCTGGTTCCTGGAGCTGTGAGGCAGCAGTGCTAACCACTGTGCCGCCGTGCTGCCCCTCCTCTTTGGAATTTCAGAATACTGAAGAGTCATATTGGACTCAGAGCCAAACCTGCTGAGTTTTTCCAGAACTTTGTCTTCAGGTTTAAGGGAAAATTGTGTTTTTTTGACGAGGTAACGGAGGGTCGATGAGGGAAATGTTGGTGATGTGATGTACATTGACTTCCGAAAGGCATTAAATACAGTGTTGCACAACAGGTATGCTGCAGTTAATGAAATAAAAGGGGCATTGGCAACGGGGATACAAAATTAGCTGAGTGATAGGAAACAGCATAGTGGTTAATAGATAAGTTTTGTAGTGGAAGTCCACAAGGGTCAATGTTGAGACCCCTGCTTTTCCTGAAATACATTAATGACCTAAACCTGTGTACACAAAGAACAATTTCAAAATTTGCAGATGGTACAAAATTGCAAGCATTGTGAACTATAAGGAGAATAATGTAGAGCTTCAAAAGGACATAGAAGTCACGTCAAGTGAGCGCAGGAACGGCTGCGTTTTCACAAGCTCCAGCTCTGCTGATCTTTTAATCCATTTTTTTATCCTTGTGCATATTTCTTTATTTTTTTTTCTATAAATTTAGAGTACCCAATTCAATTTTTCCAATTAAGGGGCAATTTAGCATGGCCAATCCACCTACCTTGCACATCTTTGGGTTGTGGGGGCGAAACCCATGCAAACACGGGGAGAATGTGCAAACTCCACACGGACAGCGACCCAGAGCCGGGATCGAACCTGGGACCTCGGCGCCGTGAGGCAGCAGGGCTAACCCACTGCGCCACCGTGCTGCCCTGCATATTTCTTTTTTTGTCTTTCCTTGGTTTACATATGTTTCCAACAATTGTTGATCAGTATGCCTGCGTGATCGAGCCGAGTTAGAATGTTTAAATCCTCGCTTGTTCATAGCAGCTGGAAGGAGTTGGGATGGGCCCTGCCTTTCATTGTGCAGTTGCTTCTGAGCGGGCTCGCGCCCCGACGACGTGGTGTGCATCAACAGATGATGGCGGCCAGTGAAGACATTGCTCTGGCTGAAAATCTCACCTGAGGTGCAGATCGTCAAGGCCCAATTCCAAGGGTTTTAGTGTGGTTTTATGGAGGTAATGGAGGTACACGAGGAGGTTTTTGCAATAGAGAGAGTACTGTCCTTGATGCAAGCGCACCTCAGTATGGTCGAGTCCCTGTTGCAAGACCTGTCATCCATCCTAATGGAATGGGGAGAGAGTGAAGGGGAATGGGAAAGGAGTGCTGCTGAGTCCGATTTCCAAGGCGAGGCATTGGTGAAGTTCCCAGTGGAGTTCGAGAATTGGGCACCATGCTTCGGGAATTTCGATCTGAAAGTTGGATAAACTAAATTCAATCGAGCACATTTATACCTGTTTTCCAGGGTCAAAGTTACTGTGGTTTTTCAACCACTGGGTTCTGTGTTGTCTTCTGGATAGGGGTTGGAGGTGACCAAGTAATCATGTCAATTCTCCCCTCAGCCATAGTCTAGGCTGTTGATCCCCTGTGTTTTGGTGAGAGGGCATGGTGAAATTAACGGTGCCTCGTGCTTCGATCGTCGGAATCCTTGAGAGCTCCTGAGGAGTGCTCATTGATCCTGATCCTGCTTCATCCTTGATTTTGGCCTTTGTGTACCAGTGAAGAAGTCTTTATCGGGAGGACTGCCTTGCATTTCTGCATCTCGGTTGTTATCCTGGATTTTTCTCCCTGTTGATCATGTTGTTGTCTGCCTTATGTTGTCAATTTTTTCCATTCACACGGAAGTGATAAACATGGGTGTGATGGCTTGTACCGTTGATTAACCGGAACTGACAAATTCATGTCGTGTTACACAAAATATTGAATATGGGATTTGTGCAGAGCCTTTATTCTTTATCTTTTATCCTAAAATGGGTCTTAAATGGTCTGACAATCTATATGGTGGGGGGAGGGAGGGACGGGCTGACCCTCACTACCAGGGCGCCTGCAATGTGTCTTGATGGGTGCTGATGCGGAAAATTGTACAGACCGGTAAAAGAGCTAGATTAACATCAAATAAATGGCCAACCCCAGTAGACCTCTTGCAGCCTAGTACAAGGTATAATAGGAGGAGTTTTTTTTTAATGCAGAGTTTGGGAGAGGGAAGAATCATGAAAGATGTGGAACAATGAGCAGAGAGAACACAACAATGGTGTCAAAACACACAAGACACAATACCGCAGAAGATATTTACATTCTTCCAATTTCACACCAAAGGAAAACAAGATTCAAATCCGTCCCCACATTTCTGGCTGTAAGAAAGCTAGATTAAAGGATTCCATTTATTATTAAACTTAAACCAATTACTACCTTGCAGTAATTGGCATTTCCAGAGTTATGATGTTGCATTATTGACTCCTGACTCTATTTTAAAGCAATTTCAATTCAACCCGAATTGATTTATAAAAACATCCATTTGAGGGAGCTAAATTAACATATGCTTTTCCCTCTGAAACACCTGCTTGAATTGATTGGTTCCATTCTTATCTATCTAATCATACCGAGAGTATCACACGCCATGGATTATTTCCTGCTCCCATACTATCACCTCTGGTGTCCCTTAACAGTCTATCCTTCTGAACAGTCTATCCTTTACCCCCTCCCATTATTCATCAACCTGCCGCACCTGAATGACATCATCCGACAGCAAAGTGTCAGTTTTCACAGATATGCTGGCCACACACAGGTGCACTCACAATCACCCATTTCAACTTCTCCACTGTTTTAAAGCATCATTCTGCTTATCCGACATCCAATTCTGAATGACTAGAAATCCAATTAAATAGTTGGAAGACCGAAGCTATTAAGTCCAGTCACAGCCCCTGTTCCCCAACTAGGAAATCCATTCCTCTCCCTGGTTCAGTTTTCAAACTGTTGCCAATCTGTTGGAACCTTGATATTGTAGTTTATCCCAAGACGAACTTCTATAATAATAATAGTAATTAGTGTCACAAGTAGGCTTACATTAACACTGCAATGAAGTTACTGTGAAAATCCCCTAGTCGCCACACTCTGGCGGCAGTTCGGGTACACTGAAGGAGAATTCAGAATGTCCAATTCACCTAACAAGCACTGCTATCGGGATTTGTGGGAGAAAACCGGAGCACCCGGAGGAAACCCACGCAGACACGGGGAGAATGTGCAGATTTCGCACAGACAGTGACCCAAGCTGGGAATCGAACCCGGATCCCTGGCACTGTGAAGCAACAATGCTAACCACTGTGCCACCCTGATGACGTATCCGCATCCTCGGCAAGGCTTCTTATTTTCACCTCCGTAAAATTTCCTGATAGCACCTCTAAATCAGCTTATCTGCTGTTGATGCCCTCATTCAAGCCTTTATTACCTCTACGTATGACTCTGCCAACACATTTCTAACTATTCTTTCACATTAACCCGCCATAAACCTGTGGTCATCCAAAACTCTGCAGCCCATTTCTCAACTTGCATCAAGTTCCACCCATCATCCCTGTGCTCCTGACTTACATTGGCTCTAGGGTAGGGTTAAGCAACATCTTGGTTTCATCTTTGAGTATTGCTGAAAAAAAAGGAGACATGCTGTCGAAGCTTTTCTTCTAGCACTCATCTGGACAGATGAAACAATGCGAAATTTTCAGTGGAACAATTCATACAGCATAAGGGTAAAATGATGTTGATTGGTTGGCAAGTTGGCTCTGATCAGTTGAGACATTCAAAAAAAGGTGCAATGTCTGGACATATTGCTTTTACCTAACATTAAATGAGATTCCACAATTGGGCAGCATTTGCTGAACAATCCCAAGTGGTGTTAAGGATTACATTGACAACCAATATAAGGTTATCAGTCTGGCTCAGAATGGAACCCACTTCCGCTTGCTAGAAGCTACATATATTTATATGAAGGGACCTGTCATTTGCAGACAAAATAAATGTTTACAGACATTGAATAAAGAAAAGCAGAGAGTGCAACAGCTCTCTAGTGCATTCCCTGGCAATATCTCAACCAATCAGAGCCATTTACAGCCAGCAATACCCCTTTACTTACGCAGTATAAACTGTTGCTCCCTTTGAAATTTGGCATTTTTGCATTTGTCTTGTTGAGTGCAAGACTAAAAGCTTCAACATGTCATTTTTTCCCGCAATACTAAAGCTCTGCAATACCAAATGACTATTCTCATCAAAAGAGAAAATGCTGGAAAATCTCAGCATGTCTAGCAGCATCTGTAAGGAGAGAAAAGAGCTAACATTTTGAGTCCAGATGACCCTTTGTCAAAGCTGGACTATTCTCATCCTCGATTTCAAATCCATCCAGCACTTCAACTGTACCCAGCTCTATAATCTCCTCCAGCAATGCAACTTTCCAAGAAATCCACACTCATCGAATTCTTGCTTCTTGAGCATCCCTGATTTTAATCATTCCTAGGATATACGGCACATGAATAGGCTATTCAACCCAACCAGCCAATGCCAACATTTATGCTCCACTGGAACCTCTGTCCATCTTTCCGCATGTAAATCCATCATCGTTACTCTTCTTTTTTCCCATCAAATGCTTGTCTAGATTCCTCTTAAATGCATCTAAGAAGTTTTACAACACCAGGTTAAAGTCCAACAGTTTATTTGGAATCACTAGCTTTCAGAGCTTAGCTCCTTCATCAGGTGAGTGATGAAGGAGTTACACTCTGCAAGCTAGTGATTCCAAATAAACCTGTTGGACTTTAACCTCATGTTGTAAGACTTCTTACTGTGCCCATCCCAGTCCAATGCTTGGCATCTCCAGTTTCACCACTCTTTGGGTAAAGAAGTTTAGTTTCTTCTGAATTCCCGATTAGATTTCTTGGTGACTATCATATATTTGTATATTCATCCCCACAAGTAGAAACATTCCTTCTGTGCCCACTCTATCAAAACCTTCATAATGTAAAAGATCTCCAATAGATCACGCCTCAACCTTAAAACGGTAGCAGTGGCTAGCATTGTTGCTTCACAGCGCCAGAATCGCAGATTTGATTCCCGGTTTGGGTCACTATCTGCGCGGAGTCTGCATGTTCTCCCCCGTGTCTGCGTGGGTTTCTTCCGGGTGCCCTGGTTTCCTCCCACAAGTCCCAAAAGACGTGCTGTTAGGTAGTTTGGACATTCTGAATTCTCCCTCAGTATACCCGAACAGGCACCGGAGTGTGGCGACTAAGGGCTTTTCACAGTAACTTCATTGCAGTGTTAATGTAAGCCTACTTGCGACAATAATAAAGATTATGTAAAAATAAAAACCTCGCAGCTTTTTTTCCTGCTGTGGACCCACACGTTTCTGGTATTGTCCTTGTAAATCATCTCTGCGCCTTCGCCAAGACCTCTATATCCTTTTTAGAATATCACAATCAGAACTTCACACTTTACTCTTCGTGGTCCAATTAAGGTTCAATACATGTTTAACATAACTTCCTTACCTTTTAACTCCTTCTTGAAATAAAGCTCAATGCATGTTATTCTTTTTTTTTTTAATGGGCTTGCTAATCTTTGGAGCAACTTTGAGATTGGTGTATTTGTATTCAGAGATACCTTTGTTCCCCACCCTGTTTAAGAACTTACAAATAATAAATGACGCCCCTAATCTGCCAACTAAAATGTATCACCTCACATTTATCGACCAAATATTTGTCTATTCTGCAAGTTCATTAATTGGTTGCTGTGCCTTCAATTGCCTCGGACCCAAACTCTGGCATTCCAACACTACATCTCTCCAACTCTTTTTCCTCCTTTAAGACACTCCTTAAAACCTATCTCTTCAACCAAGTTGTTAGTGATGTGACCTAATGTCTCCTTATGTGGTTCAATGTCATTTTGTTTTCAATGATTCTGTGGAGCACCTTGGGCATTGTTAAAGGCATTATACAAGTTGTTCAAATTCAATGAGGTTCGTATCAAATGTGTCTAGTTCCTTGTGGCCATAATTTGCCACAAACAGGCATTCTCATTCAGAGAAGTCACAGTTCCATTGCCTCTGGTAGTTGCCACTCACACTTATACAGTCGGTGTTTAGATGTGATCTGGGGCAGGGTAGTGTTGTGTTATGTACTCTGGAATAACACAGGCTGCAACTGGATGCAGCTTTAACCAAAAGATACTCCAGGCCTTGAAGTTAGTTCAATCTGATTTATTGAACCAGTAGCACTGTTAGCACAGTTCTCCATTAGTTCGACTCTCTGCTAACTGAAGTGTGGTTACTCTGTCTGACTGAACCAGACTAGCTCTTAGCCACGTGTTGGAGGTGTGATACTGTACATACACCCTGGCTCACTCTGTAGATGTTCATCAGTGGAAAAAGGCAGAGTGTGAGTGCCTCTTGCCTTTTATAGTGAGATACCACCCCTGAGTGTCCTGCCTGCTCATTGGTCATGTCCTGTTCTCTGTGTTCATTAGCTGCCAGTATGTGCCTGCCTGTATATCATTACCTGCATGTCTGCCTATCATGACAGGTAGTCAGTGAGGGAATAATTGGGAAAACGAAACTTTGAAAAGTAATAGCTCAGTGGCAAAGACATCATTTTGTGGTATAATGACTATAGGCCAAATACAAACTTACCTCACGTTCAATAGAGCACCTCACACTTGCTGGTAGAAATGGAACAGAAAACGAGAATGTTGTCTTTCCTACACCATCAATAAAATTTCTACATAGATTACAACAATAACCACTGCAGAAATTTTGACCAAGCTTTTGGTCACGTGTCTGAATATTCTTACGTCGCTTGATGGCAGATTTTGTTTAATAACATTACTGTGAAGTGATTATCGTTGTTGGAATCTAACATTTGTAACAGTACCTTTAACATAAAGCATCAATAAAGCTCTTCATAGGAGTGCTATTAAACAAAATCTGCCATCAAGCCACATAAGAATATTCAGGCAGATGACTGAATGTTTGGTCAAAGGGGTATGCTTTATAGAATTACTTACAAAAGTGAGAAAGCGAGTTAAAGCAGCAAAGTTTTTGGGAGGGAATTCCAGAGTTGAGGGCCGAGGCACAGAAGGCATGGTCATCAATTAGGAACCAATTAAAATCAGGGACATGCAAGTATCCAGAATTGGAGGGCACAAAGATCTCAAGAGGTTGTAGGGCTGAAGGAGATTACAAAGATCTTTTTAAAAATATTTTTTATTCTCCCCCTTTTTCACATTTTCTCCCAAATTTACACCCAACAATAAACAATAATCAGTAACGAATGTAATGTCAATCCCCATATCAATAACAACAATCCCATCCTCCCACCAAATCCCAGACATTGGCCTGCACAAATGACAAAAGGGAATCAGGAATCACCCATAGTCACCATTAACTCATACAGTCCCCCTCCCCGCAACTCTCCCAGCCCCCAACCCCTTCCTAATGTTCAATGTGGTCCAATTCTCGAAAGTGCATAATGAATAATGCCCATGAATTGTAGAACCCCTCCATCCTTCCCCTCAGTTCAAATTTGATCTTTACAAGCGTTAAGAATTCTATCAGGTCCCCCCCGCCACGCCAGGGCACAGGGTGGAGAGGTTGATCTCCACCCTAACAGGACCCGCCTTCGGGCCATCAACGAGGCTAAGGCTACAACATCTGCCTCCGCGCCCGTTTCCAACCCCGGCTGGTCCAACACCCCGAATATGGCCTCCCGAGGGCCAGGGTCCAGTTTCACGTGCAACACTTTAGAGATTACCCTAAACACCTCCTTCCAGTAATCCTCCAGCTCTGGAAAGGACCAAAACGTATGAACGTGGTTTGCGGGGGCCCCCCCCCCACAACATTCACACACATACCCCTCAAAGAGCCAGCTCATCCTCGCCCTTGTAAGGTGTGCTCTATACACCACCTTCAGCTGTATCAGCCCCAACCTCACACACGAGGTGGAGGCGTCACCCTTCGGAGCACCTCACACCAGAACCCCTCCTCCATACCCTCTCCCAACTCTTCCTCCCACTTTGCCTTGATCCCTTCTAGCGGTGCCTTCTCCTCTTCCAAAATAGCTCCCTAAACCGCCGACACTACCCCCTTCTCCAGTTCCCCTGTCGTCAGCACCTCCTCCAGCAATGTGGAAGCCGGCACTACAGGGAAGCTCTGTATCTCCTTTCTGCCAAAGACTCGAACCTGCATGTATCAAAATATTTCCCCCTGCTCCAGCCCATACTTCGCTCCCAGCTCCTTCAATCCCGCAAAACGCCCCCAATAAATAAATCTATTAGTGTCCTAATTCCTTTCTCCTCCCATCGGGAGATTACAAAGATATGGAGGGATGCGACCTTGGTAGATTTGAAAACAATATTGAGAAATTTAAAACTGAGGCACTTCCAGATAGAGAGCTGATATATCTCAAAAATCACAGGGCGTGATAGGCGAGTTGAATTTATAGGACATGGACAGCAAAGCTTCAAGTGAGCTCAAGTTTACACAGGATGCAAGATGGGGAGCGGCCAGGAGAGCATCGACTCAATCAAGTCAAGAGATAACGGTGTCATGGATGAGGACTTTACCAGCAAGTAAACGGAAGCAGGGTCACTGTTTATAATAATAATAAATTTTTGTTGTCACAAGTAGGCTTACATTAGCAGTGCAATGAAGGTATGGTGAAAAGCCCCTAGTCGCCACATTCCAGCGCCTGTTTGGGTACACCGAGGGTTGAATTCAGAATGTCCAATTCACCTAACAGCACATTTTTCAGGACTTGTGAGAGGAAACCGGAGCACCTGGAGAAAACCCACGCAGACACAGGAAGAACGTGCAGACTCCACACAGACAGGGACGCAAACCCCGAATCGAACCTGGGACCCTGGAGCTGTGAAGCAACAGTGCTACCCACTGTGCTACCGTGCCGCCTGTGTTGGTTATGTTATGGAGGTGGAAGTAGGCAGTCTTGGTGATGGTGCGGAACAGGGTCAGATGCTCAGCATGGGGGCAGCACGGCAGCACAGTGGTTAGCACTGTGGCTTCTCAGCACCAGGGTCCCAGGTGTGATTCCTGGCTGGGTCACTGCCTGTGCGGAGTCTGCACGTTCTCCCCGTGTCTGCATGGGTTTCCTCCCACTAGTCCCAAAAGGCCTGCTGTTAGGTAATTTGGACATTCTGAATTCTCCCTCCGTGTACCCGAACAGGCGCCGGAATGTGGCGACTAGGGGCTTTTCACACTAACTTCATTGCACTGTTAATGCAAGCCTACTTGTGACAATAAAGATTATTATAATTATTATTATAAGACTCGAGGCACACCAAGGTGACTACAACTAACCTTACATTCAATCAAATATAGATTATATAAAATTAGATGTGCAAGATGAGAAGAAAATTGATAGTCGTTCTATTTCCTATGATTGTGTATGCGTGGGAGGGGGTGGGGGGAGGAAATGGGGGAGAGGTGGTATCCAGAACACAAGACATAACCTGAAAGCAGAGCCAGGCCCTTTGGGTGTGATGTTAGAAAGTACTACTTCACAGAAAGTGAAGTGGAAATCTGGAACTCTCTCCCCAAAAAGCTGGTGACATTAGGTCAATTGAAAATTGCAAATCTAAGATTGATTGTTGTTTTATTAGGCAAGGGTATTAATGGATTTTGAATCAAGGCAAATAAACAAATTTAAAATTCAGATCAGCCATGATTTAACTGAAAGACAGAACAGTCTCAAGTGACAAAAAAGCCAACTTAGGTTCTTATGATCTCCACTTCCAAGTCAGATTTCTTATAAAGCCATGAAATTAACAGCACCAAAATGGGCTCCACTGAGGCACCATTCTTCACATCTTCCCAGCCTAAGAAACTTGCATTTACCCTTATTATTGGGCTTCTACACTGCAGCGTCTCTCCCAACTGACAAAACTAGGCAGAAGGATGGGTCTCTTTTGATTAAAATACATTTCTCCATTTCCTTTTTTATTAAGGTCCAAGTTCCAATTTTCAAATCTAATCTGTTAACATTGGTCTGCCTTAGAGGATAGTTCAGAATTCAGAAACATGGTCATGGATATCCTAGTGGCTTGTAGGTTACAAGACAAACAGTTAAAAACAGAAGTCCCTGCACAATTTCAGACATATATTCACCACCTGCTCTAGCGGTGTCCCATTTTCAGGGTGGTGATAATGGCTCCAGTTGATGTAATTAGCTCTTTCATCATTGCAGTGTACAAAACCAGGTTTTAATATTCAGATTATCAAGTAAACCTCAAATATGTCCCAATCAAAGGGGATATTCAGCAGTTTATTCAGCTGAAAATACAGCTTTCCCATTGGCCCAGCTGTTAAAAATCACTGCCCAGCATGGGAAATTCCTGATGCAATTAGCGGCTGGGGATAGTGTTTGGGGCATTACGTTTGGGACTGAGGGCCTCTGGTCCAAATATTGAAACCATCAGGCGGAGACATCGAGGTTTACATCACAGAAAGAGCTCCTTCGGTCCATCGTGTCTGCAACAGCTATCAAGTACCAAGCTGTTCTGAACCAATTTTCCAGCACTTGATCTATAGCCTTGTATGCCAAGGAGTTTCAAGTACTCACATCTGAATGCTTCTTAAACGTTGAGAGGGTTCTCACCTCCCCATACCTTTCAGGTAGTGAGTTCCAGATTCTCACTGCCATCTGGGTGAAAAGACATCCCCTCAAATCCTCTGCTCCCAACCTTAAATTTGCACCCCCTGGGTTCCTGTTATGCAAACAGGAAAGGAACAGACCAAGATTATGCAGGACTCAGATGCAAAACCCCTGTGGTCAAACAGTTTGCACATGAAAAACAGAGAGCGCGATTCTTCTCTCCCGCGCCGGTTGGGAGAATCGCCTGGGTCGCCAAATTTTCCCGCGACGCCGGTCCGACGCCCTCCCACGATTCACGGAAGCGGCCAGGTCGGCACAATCGCGTTTTGCGCGGCACGGTACAGTGAATCGCCCGAGACAGCCAAAATGGCGATTCATCGGTACCCCCGCGATTCTCCGGCCCGAATGGGCCGGGCGGCCTGCCCAAAACGGCGAGTTCCCCCCGGTATCGTCCACACCTGGTCGCTGCCGGCGGGAACAGCGCGGGAACGCTGGGGGGGGGGGGGCGGGCCTCAAATGGGGTCTGGCCCGCGATCGGTGCCCACCGATCGTCCGGCGGGCTCTCTGAAGGAGGACCTCCTTTCTTCCGCAGCCCCGCAAGATCCGTCAGACATCTTCTTGCGGGGCGGACTCGGAGAGGACGGCAACCACGCATGCGCGGGTGACGCCAGTTATGCGGCGCCGGCCGCGTCATATATGCGGCGCCGCCTTTACGCAGTGCCAAGGCCTGGCGTGTGTAAATGACGCGGCGCCACTCCTAGCCCATTATCGGGCCCTGAATCGGTCGGGATAGGGGCCGTTTCCCGCCGTCGTGAACGCCGTTGAGGTTCACGACGGCGCGAACACACTGCCTCCATTTCGGAGAATCCCGCCCAGGGACTTGGCTGAGGCACCAGAGAAACCTTGAGCACAAATTAATTCTGTGTTTGATGAGGTGTAGCTGGGAATTCAGGACACTGCAGTTAACACAAGGAGGAACAAGGAGATGTGTTAATTAGTGTTACACAACCAAATTAAACACATTAAAGTAAACAATACAAATTAAAACGTGAAACAGGAATTTTACTGAATGTCAGAATTCTCAATGACAAGAGTCTCTTTCAATCATTAAGGATTTTGTTTTTACTGCAGAGGGTAACGGATTTCATGGAATCTCGACAGTGCAGAAGGAGGCCATTCAGCCTATCGTGTCTGCATCGACCGCCAGGAGGACTATACTACCAAGGCCCAAACCACCGCCCTATTCCTATAACTCCAACCTAAGTAACAATTTGGTCAATACACCTCACCTGCACGTGGGAGGAAATCAGAGCACCCAGAGGAAACCTACACATACACTCCACATCAAGGTTTGGAATCGAACCCGCCCCTGGTGCTGAGGCAGCAGTGCTAACCACTGAGCCGCCCTAACAGTGATGTGACTAAACCTTAGCCAAAAATAATTTTGCAATTAGAGAATATTTTCATATCGTTGTTGGCATCCTTCTACGCAAGATGCATATGCAGCATATCTGCTGGAGATGGGGTAGCTTCATACAGTGCAATTTTGCTGATGGTTAAGGAGGCCCATTTGCAAGAGGCAGATACCTCCACAAGTACCAAATATGAAGAGTTTGTAGCAAGAGCGGGTTAGAAGTGTTATGAATAAGCATGAAAGTGGATGGAATCTCTATCTGAATCCTTTTAACTATCCTGTGCCATTCAACGGATGAATTATGAAGTGATTATGGGTGTTCGCAAATTGCTGTATTTCCATTGCTGTACAACAATGACTATATGACACAAAGGGAGGTGGTGCCATAGTGGTGTTGTCACTGAAAGTCTAACCATGAAACTATTGTCGATTGGTGTAAAATACTATCTGGTTCACCAATTTCCTTTAACGAAGGAAATCTGCCATCCTTAACCTGGCCTGGCTTACATGGACTGCAGACACAGATGTGATTGACTCTTAAATGCCCTTTGAAATAGCCTCACAAACAACTCAGTTCATGGGCAATTAAGGGTGTGTAATAACTGCTGGTCCAGCCAGGGACACCCACATCAAATGAATTTTAAAAAAACTTTGTGGACTGTAACATGCTTTAAAACCTTGGAAGGTCATGACCGGTGTGACAGAAATAGCATATCGTGATTTTCCTCACCAATATAAAAGGGAGGGTTTAACTAATTTGGCATGGGGAGGATAGCTAGAATGAAGCAGGTTCCAGGAGCTGGAAAGGAGTGGGAATTGCAGAAAGCAGATATCCCAGAAGAACAGGAGAAGGTGCCAAGAGCCAGTATGTGGGATAAAAAAAGAAAGGCCCTGCAATACACCTCAGGAGCAAGAACAGGAATCTGAACACTGTCCTGCTCAGTGGTTCCAGAAAGGAGCAGAGGAAGAGGTTCCGAATTAAACAGACAAAGCTGCGAGGACAAGAAGCAAATTGGGCTTGCAAGGAACAAGATGACCAGAGACAGCCAAAGGTAGGGGACTGCTTACTATGAGCCTGTAAAGCCTCAGTGTTTTGTCGGTCTGGCTGAGTATCCAAGTGTGTGTATGGAAGATGAAGCTTGAATGCACATGGCGATCTAAGAGAGAGGAACATCAGAAGAAGAGGTTGAAAACCTGGAGGTAGATCCTTGTTGAAAATGGCCATTTGAAAGTGTGGTTTGGGAAAAAATTCCAAGGCGAATTCTTCAAAAGCAGAGATTGGAAACACTCGTGTAAAAGACAAGAATTTCTGTGAGACCAGCTGGCTCAGTGTACAAGCGTTGTTGGGTGGCATCTTGTCACTTGGTTACAGACAGTGGTGCATCTTATGACAGACTGTCTATCATTTTAAATGGACTCTCCTTACGGTGAACAGAAGAGGATAGGTGTTACAGATGCTTGGTCAGCTCTCAACAAAGGTCAAGAGGCTAGACCAGATGCCATAACATTTTAAAGATTTAATGCGGTGCGGAAAGATTGATTCGTTCCAAGACTGATAATATAAGAAATAGGGCATGGCTATTTTATAAACAAACTTTATTGAAAGAAAAGACAATATTTACACTTTTGCTTCAATTCTAACACTAACAGGTTACATGCGATTCAGATTACATGCAGTTTCTTAACCATAACACATGAGTTCCCAGTAAACAACATGTCCAATAAACATACAGCTCTCATTCCACTTACATAAACAGGCAAAGATTATACTTTTATTTTCGAAGCAATTCTCTGCAGTAAGTTACGTTCTTTTAAAATCCTTTTTGAAAGTCTGTATCTGGAGCAGCTTCCTTCATGACCTCTCTGGGTGACCTCCAGAGCCTTCTGCTGTAATTGTTCAAAAAATGGCAATTGTTCCCCTCTCTCTCTCTCTCTCTCCACAAGCTCCGCCTACCCCCTCAATGGTTCTCCCCTGAGGGGCCAGACTTAAAACCCTTATCATTAGCTAGGCTGATTGCCCACTCCTGTTTATACAAAAGAACAGAGCTATGCCATTCATTAGCAACTAACCTTCCAATGACAGACAAATAGGTAATCAGACTCTGAAGGGCTGGTCAAACACGCTTATCCCAAATGACAATGGACCTAGACTGGATCATCCAGGCTGAACCGGGCTATCCTGTGTATTCCCACTAACAAGGTTAAGTCTGAATGGGAAACGGTGGGCGGGATTCTCCTGCAACTGGCCGGATAGCCCGGCGCCGGTGTCAAGAGCGGCGCGAACCACTCTGGTGTCGGGCTGCCCGGAAGTTGCGGAATCCTCCGCACTTCCGGGGGCTCGGCCGACGGCGGAGGGGTTGGCACTGCGCCAACTGGCGGCAAAGGGCCGCCGTGGGCAGGCGTGAGTTGGCGCATGCGCAGAACCGCCGGCGTGTTTCCTGCGCATGCGCAGGGGGCTTCTTCGCGCCAGCCATGGCGGAGCCCTACAGAGGCCAGCGCGGGCGGAGAGAGTGCCCCCACGGCACAGGCCCGCCCTGGGCCCCCCCCCCCGGGGCCAGATCCCTGCGCCCCCCCCCAGGCCTCCGGTAGACGGCCGACAAACCATGTCCCACCGTGATGGACCATGTCCATTTCACACCGGCGAGACTGGCCGAAAACGGGCGGCCGCTTGGCCCATCGGGGCCGGAGAATTGCCAGGGGGCGCTGCCAACGTAACGTCCCCCAACCGGCGCTGCATGATCCCCTGCTCCCGCCCGAAAACCGGCACCAAGGAATTCGGCAGCCGGCGTCGGAGCGGGATTCACGTCGTCCCCCGGCGATTCTCTGACCCGGCGGGGGAATCGGTGAATCCTGCCCAGTAACTCAGGTTGTGGCATATCCCTCTAACTTTGCTACGAGCACTCTTTTCCTTCAGTCTGCTTAACCCCATATTGTCTGCTACATCTTGGACCCAAGTTCCTAATATCCCCCTATCATAACATAAATAACTTTTGTAACTTGTGTTATCCTTACAAATCTGTATACATCTGTAAAGATATAGTTGTGGGTGAATTGGGTAGTGTAATATAGCTGATCTTTTCTTGCTTAATAGAGTTTTTATTCTTTTGTTAAAGTTTGTCAGTGTTCTCTTGTGACTCTATTCAGTAGCCCCCCCCCCCTCCACGTTATTAAACAAAAAATAAAAGTTAGGACCTACCAAGCCAGGTTCTGCCCTGGGATCTGACTTGTCCGGTGGTATCAGCTGGGATCATAACTCGTCGAGACATTGGTACATGCAGAGTTCTAGCTTCAACAGTGCTATCCGTCCTTATAACCTCAGCCATAGGCGATTTTTGATATGTGATACACTATTTGACCATATGTACATGCAAGCTGTCCAATCCTGCCTTCAGTCATTCACTCATGTACTTTGCAGTGGCTGCCACCACGAGTGATCAGCAGCGGAGATCCTGGCTGACGCCCTCCTCTCCCCCAGCTCAGATCGGCACTGCCTAAACACCATGGACAAGATCAAGTAAAGACTGATGAATGAAGTTGGAAACTTCCTACTCTGCCCCGTCCAAGCACCAGGCTGCATAGTTCATTTAATACATATGAACATATGAAATAGGAGCAGAAGTAGGCCATTAGTCCCCTCGAACCTGCTCTGTCATTCAGTAAGATCATGGCTGGGAGCAGAAGTAGGCCATTAGTCCCCTCGAACCTGCTCGGTCATTCAGTAAGATCATGGCTGATCGGTTTGTGTTTCGAATTCCACATTCCCATCTACCTCCGATAACCTTCGATTCTTGTCAGGCAAGGGAATCAATCTACCTCTGCCTTAAAAATATTCAATGCCTCGCCTTCACCACCTTCTGAGGTAGAGAGTTCCAAAGTCGCACAACCCTCAGAAAACATTTCTTCTTAATTCAGTCCTAAAAGGGCAACCCATAATTTTAAAACAAGGCCACCTAGTTCTGCACTGACCCACAAGAAGAAGCATCTTTTCACATCCACCTTTTCCAGACTATTCAGGATCTAGTATACTTTAATCAAATAACCCCTCACTCCTCTAAACTCTAGTGGAAACAAGCCTGTGGATATAAAGAGAGAAACTAGGCTTTCCATAACCTTTAGGGGAAACAATTCAAGTTTCTTCAAAAGTCTATTTTGAAGTTTTGCGGCACAGTGGTCAGCACTGTTACCTCACAGCGTCAGGACTCGGGTTCAATTCCAGCCTTGGGTTATTGTCTGTGTAGAGTTTGCACATTCTCGCAGCATCTAGGCGAGTTTTCTCCCACAGTCCAAAGATGTGCAGGTTAGGTGGATTGGCCATTCTAAGTTGTCCCTTAGAAAGGTGGGGGCTGGGCCTAGGTAGGGTGCCCTTTCAGAGGGTCGGTCAGACTCTAAGGGCCGAATGGCCTCCTTCTGCTCTGTAGTGATTCTAGAATATGTCACTGTTTTGTCCATGCTCTATCAGGATTACAACCACAGCAACAGGAAAATCCAAGTAGACACCAGAATTCAAACTGGGGGAAAGAAAGTTTGATTTTTCAACACTAACTGGCATGCTCAGCCCATTGGGAGGTTGAGGAGCTAGCTCTCCCAGGGCAGCGGTGAAATTGGGACTCAAGACATGCTTTGGTGACGGCAAACACTATCAATAATTAACAGAACAAAGTAAAGTGCCTCACATAAATTTCTCAAAAGATGTGACCAGTTTAAAACAAATTCCAGAGAGAAATTATTCTACGCATCTCGCGCTACAATACCCTTCCACCACCCAGATTTTTTAGTTCAAAGCTAGCCATAAGGCACCAATTAAGAGAATTCACAGATAATTACATATTTTGTTTCTTTACACCCGGCTTCTGACTTGGATTAATGACGCAATAAACGTGCTATTCTTTCCTAATTAGAGCATATTTGTTGTAACGGGCCTCCCCAGTTAAAATCAGATTAGGAAAATGCAATGCTCCAAGTATTGCTGATGCTATTTGCATCAAAAAGCCAAACTGAACCTTCTACTTTGCTTGCAATCAGCATACAGAAGGGAATTGATGCTTTTCTAATCGCAGGACTATTGGAGGGAAAATAAATTACTTCTGCTACCAAAGGAGGAGACTCATGCCAGAATGACTCATTCTTCATGAGCGAGTGTTGCCAGACAACTCAATTAGTGGAAAGGAGGAGGTCACAGCAATCACTGGCATTCGATTTCTTTCCCTACTCCATCCCAACACTGAAGCAGTGACACCAAGCCACTCGCTGCACTGCACCTCCATCGCTGTCCTGCCTATCGCGTTAACTGTGGCAGAGCTGACCTCACAGTCAGGCGATCGTGGGCTTGGGCTCAAGCCCCGCTTGAGCATAAAATCTAGGCTGACACTAGTGAATGCTGCAATGTTCCAGGATCGTCTCAGAAGACATTAACCCGAGACCTCCACTGCCCTCTCAGGTGGCATTTTCTGAAGAGCAGCACAAGAGCCCCCCCCCCCCCCCACCCCCCCCACCCCCGTGAATTAGCCAGCAATTATCACTCAATTATCACCCCAAAAATAGTTTTATCTGGTCCGAATTCATATTGCATACAGCAAGCTCGCAGATCGACTACCACACTTCCTACATTATAACAGTGACCATACCTCAAAAGTGCCTCTTTGCACATTGGCTCAATGTGCTTTGCAACACAGATTGTGAGGGGCGCTACAGAAATGCAATTTGGTCTCCCTTTCTTTCTTACCAGAGAAGAGGTAATTCATCTCTGCAACTCAGATGCTCTGCCCTCTACAGGCCACAAGAGCCACAGATTTCAGTTCTGCTCTGTGTTTCGATAATGTCAGATGGGCTAGAACTAGAGTCCTATGTGCTATGGTGGGGCTGTGGGGAGCAAGAAGGAGAAACCGGTGGCATTCCCATCCCTTGATCACAACCCAGTCACTTCCCCTTACACTACTGATGCTAGATTTGGACAGCTGCATGGACTCTCCTCCTTCTCCTCTGCAAGAATGTGTCAACATTCCCACTTGCCAGAGGCAATGGAGGGAGTTTGATTCACTTAGAACAAGATGGGCTACCCTGGCAACTATCAACTTCTCAAGAGAAAAAGGGGAAAAATGAAACCGAACTTTGAAACAATTGCACTGTTGGAGGTTATTTGCAAGGCTCAGCTTGTACACAGTTTAGCACAACCTACCACTTGTTTTGCAATCACTTGCTATTTTTAAAAGCAAATGGTGTTAGATTCATGATCCGACCTCCAAAATTATTTGCAGGAGTTTAGTTCAAAATTGGATCCAGTCTCCTCTAGAGGTGAACAGCTCAGGTTACAAAAAAATTATCTGAAGGCACAGGACAAACTTTTGCAGGATTTTGCCACTTCCCCTCATTCACTTTGCCAGACGTTGATATTTCAGACCCCGTTGATGACAGCAGCTTCTAAAAATACGACACTTGGCTGCAAACACCTCTCTTCGACTACTCCGCAGTCAAATGCCATTTCATTTTCCAGGAACGGAAGGCAACAAGAAAAGCATACAAGGGGAAGTCACAAAAAGCTTGGTCAAAAATGGATATAGAAGGAGGTGAGGTAGGCAGAGAGCCAGCAGGGTTAAGAGGGGTGGGGGATTCTGGATGGTGGGGTGGGGTATTTAGGTTGAGGGGTTGGTGCACAGAGAAAGGCTGTGCAGAGATTTAAACAGCAGGATAAGGGCCTTAAATCTGAGGCACCGGGGGGAGTGGGAGCTAATATAGTACAGGCCACAAACGCAGGGGTGAGTGGGTCTTGGTGAGAGATAGGATATGGGCAGTACAGCTTTGGATGAGCTGGAGTTTGTCGAAAGTGAAGAACGGGAGGCAAGCCAAAACAAAAGTATAGCACAGTTACAACTGGAAACACAAAAGAATGAATGAGAGTTTCAGCCGCAGATGGACGGAGGTAAAGAGAATGATTGACAATATTACTGTGGAAATGGGCAGTCTTTGTATTGGAGCAGAATGGGAATCAGAAGAGATCACAGAGGTTGCAAAACAGTGTGATTAACCGGAGCCGTATCAGGGCACAAGTATGGAATCGGTGGCGGGTTTGGAGGTGGAATCATGGAGAATTGCCTCTTGGGTTGTGGACGTGAAACCCACGCAGACACGGGAGAATGTGCAAACTGCACACAGACAGTGACCCGGGGCCGAGATCAAACCCAGGTCCTCAGCGCCACGAGGCAGCAATGCCCACCACTGTGCCACCCGTCTCACTGTATAATGATTTTCTAAATGACCTGCATGATTAACTGGCCTATAGTTTCCTGCTTTCTATATCTCTCCTTTCTGGAGAAATTGGTAAACTTCTGGTTTCCCAATCCACCAAGAGCTTTCCAGAATTGAGGGAATTTTAGAAGATTACAAACAATGCATCCACGATCTGAACTCTATGTTGCAGACCATCAGGGACTTCCTTTGCAATTTCCTAGGACTTTTTCCTCCAGTAATAGAGATTGTTTGAGATCTTTTTCCCGTTTGCTCTTGATTTTCTACTATTCTTGGCTTGCTTTTTGGACCTTCTGCTGTGAAGATGGATACAAAATCCATCCATGCCATTCTTCCCTCATCTGTTCCCCAAGAGGATGAGCAATTAGAGAAGCTGCTATGCCAAGTCAGAAACTTGCTCTTGGGGATTTTTTTTTTAAAAAGGGTCCTCCAGGATTAAGAAACCCAACACTGTACACTATATGAAGATCTCATTTCTAAAATACAAGGAAAGGGGTTCACTGGCTTCTGTTGAGAGAAGAATATTGTCCAGGACACTAGGAGAACTCCCTGCTCTCATTAATATGGTGTCCTAGGGTCTTCAGAATGACCTGAACAGACAAAAAGGTTTAGTATCTTATCAAAAGGACAATACAATGGTCACTGGTTTACAGTTTTCACAGAAAACCTCACTGCCTAAAACATTGCAAAATTCTTTTTTAAAAATCACCTGATGGAATCCCTGTAATTTAATTTACCGAAAAGCAGAGGCATTGGACAATACAGCACATCTTCAACCCTACAGAAGTGGCATCCCAGTTTATACACTATGATTCTGAGACTCAAATCTACAAACCTCTGTTCCAGGGTGCCACCTACCAAGTCTGAAAAATATACAAAATAAACAGGATTTGATGGCAGGCATGTGCGATTTTGTTCCATTATTTCAAAAGCGGAACATGGCCTTCAACAACTTCCAAAGTAATAATTGCAGTTTACAACACACGTTATACTCATTTCTTTCCTAATCAAGATTAAATTAGAGCTTTCCCCAGTTCTCAATTTAATAGTTTTCTGTCGACTGGATTTTTAAACAGCTTAATCGTTGAATTATACATTGTTTCTTTTGCATTATTTTTTAAAATGATGTTTTTATTCAGTTCAGTGTTTATGTTACTATTTTCTTGGTATATATCACTTGCAGAAAATACCTCTAGGATTATATACTGCTCGCTCTCCTTCAAAATAGATGTGAGTCACGGTTCAGTTGACAGAAGTCCAAATGGAGTCAGGCTAAAACCCAACCCCAGGTACTTGAACACAGAATCTAGGCAGATACTGCAATGCAGTACTGATGGCCAGCTACATTGTTGGGGTGCTTTCAGGTGAGGCATTAAACCAAAGCCCCGCCTGCCTTGGATTTGAAAGATTCTGGGGTACTAATAAAAGAACAGCAGAGAAATTGTCATCGAAAAACGAGAAACAAAAGAAATGAGGGCATACGAGTGGCTATCATTATAACCTCTGCCCACATTTGGTTTATGCGCTTTTATGAGGCTCGTTTTCTTTTCAGACAGCAGCTGAAGATTCTGGTTTTCCCATTCGTCTATACCCACTCTAGGCCCATCTTCTAGAACATAGAACATTACAGCGCAGTACAGGCCCTTGGGACCTCGATGTTGCGCCGACCTGTGAAACCACTCTAAAGCCCATTTACACTATTCCCTTATCGTCCATATGTCTATCCAATGACCATTTGAATACCCTTAGTGTTGGCGAGTCCACTACTGTTGCAGGCAGGGCATTCCATACCCTTACTACTCTCTGAGTAAAGAACCTACCTCTGACATCTGTCTTATATCTATCTCCCCTCAATTTAAAGCTTTCGTGCTAGACATCACCATCCGAGGAAATGTTTCTTTTTCTTTAAATGCCCCATTACCGTCTCATTTTGTCTTGAACCATTCTTGCTTTTGTTTAACTTTCTTGCCTTCCAACCGAACACAGACCCTCCCTTTTGTTACAAACACAAAATACTGCAGATGCTGGATGTCGTGTTGGGTATTCTGCTGCACAAATGATCCAACACGGCTGTAGATGGTACAACTCTGTTTTATTGTCTTAACAACGGTTACAACTAACTGCTGGCTTGGGTACGTGCTTCACCAGCTAACCTGTGGACCCAGCCCTATCACTATCTTAGTGAGGCACTGAGCACATGGACTATGTCTGAGTGGCACGCTGTGAGCTCTGTGCTCTGAGCTATCTCCTGGTAGAATGAGCGGGAACTGTGGTGTTCCCTGTTTTATAGTGCGTGTGCTCTCACTGGTTGATTGGCTGCGATGTTATGTGTGTGCTGGTTGGTCCAACTGCCTGTCCATCAGTGTGTGTGTGATTGCACCATGATATGCTGATGTGGATATCATGAGATGTGGAAATAAAGAGAGAAAATGTGAGAAATACTCTGTAGGCCAGGGGGCAGAAAGGGAGTTTCAGGTTGATGATCGTTCATCTGACCGGAGGAAAGACAAAAGGAAAGACCTGTGATAAGGTGAAGAGGTGGAGATTAAATGACAAAAAGGTTCCATGGTGCAAAAACCATTGATAATGTATATAGTGACGAAACAATTGATGCGTCCAGATGAGGTGCTGATGGCTGCAGAGCACCCATCCAAATGCAGCCGGAAGGAATAAAGAAACAGAACAAAATCCAACCAGCAAGGTAACAAAAAAAAAAAAAAAAAAGAGGCAGCGATTTTGATCTAAGATTGTTGAACTCAATATCAAGACCAGAAGGCTGTAAAGCACAGAGTTGTAAGATAAGGTGTTAAGAGCTTATGTTGAGCTTCACTGTAACACTAACAGGCCAAGGATAGAAAGGTCAGAAATAAAAGCAGAATATGCTGGACAAAGAATCACAGAGTAGTCATAGAACCTCTACCTTGCAGGAGGAGACCATTTGGCCCATCTAATCTGCACTGACCCTTTGAAAGAGTACCCTACCAAGACCAGACCCTATCCTGGCAACCCAGTAACCCCACCTAATCTTTTGGACACCAAGGGGAAATTTAGCATGGCCAATCCACCTAACGTGCACATCTTTGGACTGTGGGAGGAAACCGGAGCACCTGGAGGAAACCCACTCAGACACGGGGACAAAGTGCAAACTCCACGCAGGCAGTCACCCGAGGCCGGAATAGAACCCGGGTGCCTGGTGCTGTGAGGCAGCAGTGCTAACCGCTGTGCTATCACGTTCGTGTGCCGCCTGCTCGGCAGCATTTGTGGAGAGAGAAGCAGACTTAACATTTCAGGTCAAGGACCTTTCTTCAGAACCGTTTTTTTTGTGTGCGGGTGAGACGGAGGATGAAATTAAATTCAGGACAGAAAGGTCAGATTGGACGCAGGTGAAGAACTGAAATGGCAGGCACCAGGAAGCTCGGGGTCATACTTGTCGACTGAACAGAGGTTTTCCACAAAGTGGTGATCCAATCTGCGTTTCTTCTCCCCAATGTGGAGGAGATTGCATCGTAAGCAACGAATACACGATATTAAATTGAAAGTACAAGTAAATAACGGTTTAATTTCCCTCTTGTTCTTTCCTCCCACCATCACACTGTCCTCTCCCACCTACCTTCATATTTCATATTCAAAATCTGTTACTTTTGCCTCTTCTGCCAAAAGGTCTCCAACCTGAAACATGAACTGTTTGTTTATCTTTCCACAGATGCTGCTGCTCCTGCTGAGGATTTCCAACATTTTCTGTTTTTATTCCACCAAAAACAGTTTATCCAGTCAGACGTGTGATGCAATACTCTCTCCTTGCCTGGATGAGTGCAGCTCCAACAATAGTCAAGAAGCTCGACACCTGTTACTGTATGTGGCAGACCCAGTGGGTGGGTTGGGGGGGGGGGGGGGATGCCGCAGGTGATGCGGATCCTCAGGGAGTTTGGGGACATTCCGGGTATAAGCTCAACGCGGGGAAGAGTGATCTCTTCGTGGTACACCCAGGGGACCACGGAAGGGGGATAGACGAGCTTCCACTGAAGAGGGCGGAAAGGAGTTTTCGGTACCTGGGGATCCAGGTGGCCAGGAGCCCTACACAAGCTCAACTTGACGAGACTGGTGGAGCAGATGGAGGAGGTGTTTAAAAGGTGGGATATGCTGCCACTCTCCTTGGCGGGTAGGATACAGTCGGTGAAGATGACGGTGCTCCCAAGGTTCCTTTTTATATTCCAGTACCTCCCTATCCTGATCCCCAAGGCCTTTTTTAAGCGGGTCAGTAAGAGTATCATGGGATTTGTGTGGGCGAAAAAGACCCCGAGGGTGAGAAGGGTGTTTCTGGAGCGGAGTAGGGACAGAGGAGGGTTAGCGTTACCTAATCTGTGTGAGTATTACTGGGCTGCCAATGTGGCGATGATACGCAAGTGGGTAATGGAGGGGGAGGGGGCAGCGTGGAAGGGGCTGGAGATAGCATCCTGCGTGGGCACGAGTCTGGGAGCGTTGGTGACAGCACTGCTGCCGCTCCCGCAGACTAGGTACACCACGAGTCCAGTGGTGGCGCCGACTTTGAAAATCTGGGGGCAGTGGATGTGCCACATGGGGTGAGGTAGCGGCTTCGGCTTGGTCCCCGATCCGGGAGAACCATCGGTTCGTCCCGGGGAGAATGGATGGAGGGTTCCTGAGCTGGCACAGGGCAGGAATTAGAAGAATGGAGGACCTGTTTTTAGATGGGAGCCTTGGGATGCTGGAAGACAAATTCGGGCTTGCCCCCCGGAAATGCCTTCAGGTACATGCAGGTAAGGGCATTTGTAAGACGGCAGGTGAGGGGGTTCCCGCTGCTTCCAGCATTCAGGATCCAGGATAGGGTGCTCTCGAGGGTGTGGGTTGGAGAGGGCAGCGTCTCGGCGATTTACCAGGAGATGCAGGAGGAGGAGGAGACCTCGGTGGAGGAGCTAAAGGGTAAATGGGAGGAGGAGCTTGGGGAGGAGATAGACGAGGGTACGTGGGCGGACGCCCTGGGTAAGATTAATTCTTCCTCCTCTTGCGCCAGGCTTGGCCTGATACAATTTAAGGTTCTTCACAGAGCGCATATGACAGGGGCGAGGCTGAGCAGGTTCTTTGGGGTGGAAGACAGGTGTGGGAGATGCTCGGGGAACCCAGCAAATCATACCCATATGTTCTGGGCGTGTCCGGTGCTGGATGGGTTCTGGAGGGGTATTGCAAGGACGATGTCTAAGGTGGTGAACACCCAGGTTAAGCCGAGCTGGGGGTTAGCACTATTTGGGGTATTGGACGAGCCGGGAGTGCAGGAGGCGAAAGAGGCCGGTATTTTGGCCTTTGCGTCCCTGGTAGCCCGGCGGAGGATTCTGCTACAGTGGAAGGATGCGAGGCCCCCAAGCTTGGCTGCCTGGATCAGCGACATGGCAGGGTTCATTAAATTGGAGAGGGTAAAATTTGCCTTGAGAGGGTCTGTGCAAGGGTTCTTCAGGCGGTGGTAACCGTTCCTAGATTTTCTAGCGGGGCGTTAGGAGGTGGTCAGCAGCAGCAGCCCAGAGGGGGTGTACTTTGTGTTTTCTACTGTGTTTATTATTGCTTAATCGAGGGTTTGTATAGTGGGGGAATTTGTGATGTAGTTGTAAGATGTTTATTGATGTGTTTTTTGTTCTTTGTTTTTCTGTAAAGGGGGGGGGAGTTTGTTGAAAATATATAAAAATTTGAATTAAAATATTTCTAAAAAAAAAAGCTCGACACCATCCAGGACAAAGCAGCCCGCATGATTGACACTCCATCCACAACCATTCATTCCCCTTGCCACAAAAACCCAGTAGGACCAGTGTGTGCCATCTAAAAGGAGCATTGCAGGAACTCACCAAGCCTCCCTAGACAACATCTTCCAAGCCTATGACCACTACCATCCAGGACGACAAGGTCAGCAGACACATGGGAACACCACCACCTGGAAGTTTTCCTCCAAGTCACTCATCATGACTTGGACATATAATCGGCATTCCTTCACTGTTGCTGGGTCAAACGCCCGGAACTCCCTCCCTAACAGCACTGTCAGTGTACCTACTCTACATGGACTGCAGCGGCTCAAAAAGTTAACTCATCGCCACCTTCTCAAGGTCAACTCGGGATGGCAAAGCCCAAACCCTTGAATGAATAAAAACCAATCAGTGCATGTGGGACCACACTATGCAGAAGGTAGATTAGGTGGAACAAGTGGATGGCACTGGGTGTGGGTGAAATGAAGCAGTGCAGAGAGTGAACAATGGATGGCACGGATCACCTGCGCTAACATTAGATTAACTTAGTATCTTGACACAGGAAGAAGCTGATGTTTCGCTAATTAAAAGCATCTGACGTTACCACAAATTGATAACAGCACTACCAGCAATGATGAACCTGTGATTTCCAGCACTTCACCCTCATGTAGCAAAGGTCAAAAATGCTCCTTCTGGACACAAGCTTGAAAAGGGAAAAAGAAAGCCGATAATTGTACTTCCAGTGAGTATTTTCCTCAAAAGACCCAGCTCAAATGGACGTGAAAGGAAGACAACACTTTTCTGTAATCCAATATCAATGGACTTGTTTATTTTTCCACCAATCGAAGACATTATTGTTCTGGACTTCAGTATTGCTATAAAAGAAAAAAGACATGTCGAAGCTTTTCATCCTGCACTCAAAACTTGCAAGAAATCCAGTATACTGGAAAAACACCTTTTAGCCCCGAAATGTGCCCAGGCTACTGCAGGTTACCCTGGATCATATCAGACAGCACATCCCTTCCGCTGTTCGCAGTGGGCAAGGTACAGACTATAATCAACCAGTCCATGCTTGTAAAACGCAAAACCGTGTCCAACGATAAGATGCGATTTCACAATTGGACAACATTTCCTAAATAATCCTCACTAATGCTGAGCATTACGCTGGTGATAATTAGCTGTCAAATTCGCATTGGGGCACACGTATGCCTGCTAGAGGCTAAACATATTAATACACAGGGCCTTGTTCTTTACAGACAAAAAGAACATGTACACACATTGCACTGGTTTCAGCTGAACAAAATAAGTGACAACCATTCGCTGATTCATTCCCCAGGCGAATGCCTTGACCATTCAGAGTCAAGCTGCCTGGTTGCAATTTCCAACAATGCTTGGCAGTTAATTGTCAGTCACCAGCAATTGGCAATGTCTCTACCACAGTCCACTTGCTAACCAATCCGCATGCTCTTCTCATGCAGTCTAAATTGTTGTTTTCCGCTAATACTGGTATTCCTGCAAAGTGTCCTGTGTGTTCAAGATGAAAAGCTTCAACATGTCTCTTTTTTTCAGCAATTTCTGTAGTACCAGATTACTCTTTTGTATTTCCAAAAAAAAACCTTTCTTTGAATTTTTCCAGCATCCACATTATTTTGCTTTTACATTGCTTTGAACAAGCCCTCATTTGATGAGTACTTGAAAAGCACTGTATAATTCTGTGGACTGAATCATTGTGTGACATGGTTCAGATTCAGGTCACTAGTGGTGCTTCTTCTTGTTCCATGTAATTGCAATCTAGAGAGGCCGATGTCTTGGCCTTTGCCTCTCTGGTAGCCTGGAGACGGATCTTGGTAGAACGGAGGGACTTGGGCCCCCGAAACTGGGGGTGTGGGTGAGTGACCTGGCAGGGTTTCTCAGGCTGGAGAAAATAAAGCTTGCCTTGAGGGGCTCTGTGGAAGGCCGGAGGTGGCAGCCGTTTATCGATTTCTTCGGGAAAAGTTAAGCTGTCAGCAGTGGGGAGGGGGGGGGGGGTTGTTGTGCTGGTTATGTGCAGCCATGTTGGCTGGTGTGGGGTTGTATTCCTGTCCATTGTGTTAATAGATAAATAATAAAATACTTTGTTTTTAAAAAAAGTAATTGAAATACAGCTCTTGGTCTGTAGTATTGTAGGTAACATGAGGAACATATCCGCCATGATAGAATGGCAGAGCAGACCCGGTGGTGGCGGCAACATTGAATATCTGGGGACAGTGGAGGCGACAGAGAGGGGTGCGGGGAGCCCTGGTGGGGTCCCCAATCAGGAACAACCATAGGTTCGCCCCAGGAAGAATGGATGGAGGATTTCAGAGCTGGTTCCAGTTGGGAATTAGGAGGGTGGGAGATTTATTTATAGATGGGACTTTTGCGAGCTTGGGAGCATTGGAGGAAAAGTATAAGTTGCCCCGGGGAAATTTCTTGAGATATATGCAGGTGAGGGCATTTACTAGACAACAGGTGAGGGAATTTCCGTTGCTCCCGACACAGGGGATACAGGACAGGGTGCTTTCAGGGGTGTGGGTCGGAGAGGGCAAGGTGTCAGAGATTTACCGAGAGATGAGGGAAGAGGGGGAGGAGTCGGTGGGCGAACTGAAAGGAAAGTGGGAAGAAGAACTAGGGGAGGAGATAGAGGAGGGTATGTGGGCTGATGCCCTAAGCAGGGTAAATTCCTCTTCCTCATGCGCCAGGCTTAGCCTGATTCAATTTAAGGTGCTACATAGAGCACACATAACGGGAGCAAGATTGAGCAGGTTCTTTGGAGTGGAGGACAAATGTGGGAGGTGTGGCGGGAGCCCGGCAAACCACGCACATATGTTTTGGGCATGCCCGGCACTGGAAGGGTATTGGAAGGGAGTGACGGGAGTGATTTCGCGGGTGGTGAAGGCCCGGGTCAAACCAGGCTGGGGGTTAGCTCTATTTGGAGTTGCGGAAGAGCCGGGAGTGCAGGAGGCGAAAGAGGCCGACGTTGTGGCCTTTGCGTCCCTAGTAGCCCGGCGCAGGATCCTACTCATGTGGAAGGAGGCGAAACCCCCCGGACTGGAGGCCTGGGTAAATGATATGGCGGGGTTCATTAAACTGGAGCAGATAAAGTTTGCCCTGAGAGGATCGGCTCAAGGGTTCACCAGGCAGTGGCAGCCATTTCTCGACTACCTAGGGGAACGTTAGAGGGAAGACAGATGACCAGCAGCAGCAACCCAGGGGGAGGGGGGGGGGGGGGGGGGAGGGGGGGTTTAGTTTAAGTTTAGGTCAAAGATAAAGGGGTTTTGTTACTTGTGTATTGTTTAAAATTTCTGTATTGTTATTGTTGCGTTTGCTTTGTAAGAGGGGAAAAATTGTTGTTTGGGAAAAAATTTTCAATAAAACATTTATAAAAAAAAAAAAGAATGGCAGAGCAGACTCGATAGGCCGAATGGCCTAATTCCGCTCCTGATCTTACAACCTCATATAATTCCATGTGAGCGTGGGTAAACTGAGGCTGTAATAATCATTGTATTAAACAACGAGAAACAACGGCTTTAAAATGTGGGTAATAGCCATCGGCAGGAGCAAAGAAAGAGCAGCCCAATTATTGATTATAGAATTGATGGGATAGGAAACATTTTCAGTTAAACTTTAATTAATAAGCCACGGAGAAGGAAAGAAGAGCCAGAAAGTGGTTATGTAAGAATAGCTAAGTTTAGCCACCGAACTAATGTTGGAATATTCAAATTTACACACAAGTCATTTTGCAGCTTAATGAGCAAAGAGGGTTTAAAACTGGGCTATATAGACTAGGAGGTAAATAGAGAAAAAAAAAAAATCGATCAGTCTAGATCCCTGTTGAAAGCTGGATCATCCAATCCTTTGTCATCAGTACATATATCAGATCAGTCTACATATTTTCACCCCGTCCTCCAATGCCTCAAATCTAAACCTACATGTTTTGAAGACTCCTCCCCATCATGCACATGCATGAGCAGATGGTTACTGGTGAATGTTGGTGTAAATATCACAGGAACCCCTTGCTCTTAGAAATAATGCTGTAGGATCTTCAATGAAGAGCTAGATGGTTAATATCCCAGCCAAAGGACGGCAGTCCAAAAAATGCAGTGCTCTCATGTTAAAGCACCAGCCTGGATTAAATGATCAAATCCTGTAATGGGACTTGAATCGGGAGCTTCTGATTTAGTTGCACATGTGCTGTGAGCAGAAAAAGCAGATTGATATTGGCTACCACATGATAGAAATCTTACAGAACAGCAGGTAGCCATTTTGCCCTCCATGCCTGTGCACAATCTTTGAAACATCTATCCAATTAGTCCCAAAACTCTGCTCCTTCTCCACAACTCCAAAAATGGTCCTTTTTCAAGCATATATCCAATTCCCTTTGGATGTTTCCACTGAATTTTCTTCCACCATCTTTTCAGGCAGCACATTCGAGATCCTTACACTTAAGAGTAAAATAAATCTCATCTACCTGCCTGATTCTTTTGTCAATTATTTTGTCCGCCACTGAAGGTAGGAAAAGGTAATAACGTTTTCACCCACTTGCTAATTTGCAAACAGGACCTCAAAAACTAATGGACGGATGGACGGATTTCAACAAAACTGGATATACAGATAGAGTGTGGCCAAAGGAAGAACGATTTATTTTTGGTGAAGGTACAGATCCACAGAGCAGGTTGTGGTTGCGAATTGGTCTGAAGCCCCCTCGGTAAGATGTGCTACGGTACCCAGATCAAGCACCAATTTATATTCGGATGAGATCCCAACAATTTTACAATTTGTAAATTGTAAGAAAAGGGTACTTCACTCCAGGAGTGATTCCACTGACAACTATGGATCTTTTATATTAAAACAAACTTAATTAACAGAAGATTAGCCCCATTAACATCCAAGGATTAAAACAGCTTTTCAATTAACAAAGAACAAAGAAAATTACAGCACAGGAACAGGCACTTCGGCCCTCCCAGCCTGCGCCGATCCAGATCCTTTATCTAAACCGGTCGCCTATTTTCCAAGGATCTACTTCCCTCTGTTCTCCACCCGTTCATATATCTGTCTAGGTGCATCTTAAATGACGCTATCGTGACCGCCTCTACCACCTCCGCTGGCAAAGCGTTCCAGGCACCCACCACCCTCTGCATAAAAAACGTTCCACGCACATCTCCCTTAAACTTTCCCCCTCTCACCTTGAAATCGTGATCCTTGTAATTGACACCTCCACTCTTGGAAAAAGCTTGTTGCTATTCACCCTGTCCATACCTCTCAATTTTGTAGACCTCAATCAGGTCCCCCTCAACCTCCGTCTTTCCAATGAAAACAATTCTAATCTGCACAACCTTTCTTCAAAGCTAGCACCCTCCATACCATGCAATATCCTGGTGAACCTCCTCTGCACCCTCTCTAAAGCATCCACATCCTTCTGGTAATGTGGCGACCAGAACTGCAAGCAATATTCCAAATGTGTCCTAGCCAAAGTCCTATACAACTGTAACATGACCTGCCGACTCTTGTACTCAATACCCCGTCCGATGAAGGCAAGCATTCTGTATGCCTTCTTGACCACTCTATCAACCTGCGTTGCCACCTTCAGGGTACAATGGACCTGAACTCCCAGATCTCTCTGTACATCAATTTTCCCCAGGACTCTTCCATTGACCGTATAGTCCGCTCTTGAATTAGATCTTCCAAAATGCATCACCTTGCATTTGCCTGGATTGAACGCCATCTGCCATTTCTCTGCCCAACTCTCCAATCTATCTATATTTTGCTGTATTCTCTGACAGTCCTCCTCGCTATCTGCAACTCCACCAATCTTAGTATCATCTGCAAACTTGCTAATCAGACCACCTAAACCTTCGTCCAGATCATTTATGTATATCACAAACAACAGTGGTCCGAGCACGGATCCCTGTGGAACACCACTAGTCACCTTTCTCCATTTTGAGACACTCCCTTCCACTACTACTCTCTGTCTCCTGTTGCCCAGCCAGTTCTTTATCCATCTAGCTAGTACACCCTGAACTCCATGCGACTTCACTTTTTCCATCAACCTGCCATGGGAAACTTTATCAAACGCCTTACTGAAGTCCATGTATACAACATCTACAGCCCTTCCCTCTCAATTAACTTTGTCACTCCCTCAAAGAATTCTATTAGGTTTGTAAGACATGACCTTCCCTGCACAAAACCATGCTGCCTATCACTGATAAGTCTATTTTCTTCCAAATGTGAATAGATCCTATCCCTCAGCATCTTCTCCAACAGTTTGCCTACCACTGACGTCAAGCTCACAGGTCTATAATTCCCTGGATTATCCCTGCTTCTTAAACAAAGGGACAATATTAGCAATTCTCAAGTCCTCCGGGACCTTACCCATGCTCAAGGATGCTGCAAAGATATCTGTTAAGGCCCCAGGTCTTTTGTCCCTCACTTCCCTCAGTAACCTGGGATAGATCCCATCTGGACCTGGGGACTTGTCCACCGTAATGCCTTTTAGAATACCCAAAACTTCCCCCTTCCTTATGCCGACTTGACCTAGAGTATTTAAACATCCATCCCTAACCTCAACATCTGTCATGTCCCTCTCCTTGGTGAATACCGATGCAAAGTACTCATTAAGAATGTCACCCATTTCCTCTGACTCCACGCATAAATTCCTTCTTTTGTCATTGAGTGGGCCAATCCTTTCTCTAGTTACCCTCTTGCTCCTTATATGTGAATAAAAGGCTTTGGGATTTTCCTTAACCCTGTTAGCCAAAGATATTTCATGACCCCTTTTAGCCCTCTTTATTGCGTGTTTGAGATTTGTCCTACTTTCCCGATATTCCTCCAAAGCTTCATCAGTTTTAAGTCGCCTAGATCTTATGCATGCTTCCTTTTTCATCTTAGCTAGTCTCACAATTCCACCCGTCATCCATGGTTCCCTAATCTTGCCATTTCTAGCCCTCATTTTCACAGGGACATGTCTGTCTTGCACTCTAATCAACCTTTCCTTAAAAGACTCCCACATTTCAAATGTAGATTTACCCTTAAACAGCTGCTCCCAATCCACATTCCCTAGCTCCTGCTGAATTTTGTTATACTTGGCCTTTCCCCAATTTAGCACTCTTCCTTTAGGACCACTCTCGTCTTTGTCCATGAGTATTCTAAAACTTACGGAATTGTGATCGCTATTCCCAAAGTAATCACCGACTGAAACTTCAACCACCTGGCCGGGCTCATTCCCCAATACCAGGTCCAGTATGGCCCCTTCCCGAGTTGGACTATTTACATACTGCTCTAAAAAACTCCCCTGGATGCTCTTTACAAATTCTGCTCCATCTACTCCTCCGACACTACACGAGTCCCATTCAATGTTGGGGAAATTAAAATCTCCCATCACGACCACCCTATTGCTCCTGCATTTTTCTATAATCTGCCTACATATTTGTACCTTTACTTCATGTTCGCTTTTGGGAGGCCTATAATAAAGTGCCAACAATGTTACTGCACCCTTTCTATTTCTTAGCTCTACACATATTGACGCAAGTGCTCGAATCCTCCATAGTGCCCTGCTTAATCACAGCTGTGATATCATCTCTGACCAGTAATGCAACTCCTCCACCCCTTTTACCTCCTTCTCTATCCCTCCTGAAGCATCTATACCCTGGGATATTTAGTTGCCAATCTTGCCCTTCCCTCAACCAAGTCTCAGTAATACCAATATCATATTCCCAGGTGCTAATCCAAGCCCTAAATTCATCTGCCTTACCCGTTACACTTCTCGCATTAAAACAAATGCACCTCCGACCACCTGTCCCTTTGTGTTCATCATCTCTTCCCGGTCTACTCTTCCCCTTAGTCACAATGAGTTTATTATCTTATACCTTACTGGCTTTAGTTGCTGCCTCTTACTGACCTCTAACTTCCTAATCTGGTCCCCATCCGCCTGCCACATTAGTTTAAAACCTCCTCAACTGTGTTAGCAAAAGCACCCCCTAGGACATTGGTTCCAGTCCTGCCCAGGTGTAGACCATCCAATTTGTAATGGTCCCACCGCCCCCAGAACCGGTTCCAATGTCCCAAAAATCTGAACCCCTCCCTCCTGCACCATCTCTCAAGCCACATATTCATTCAGACTATTCTTGAATTTCTACTCTGACTGTCTCGTGGCACTGGCAGAAATCCTGAGGCAGAAATTACTACCTTTGAGGTCCTACTTTTTAAACTTATCTCCCAACAGTTATAAAGAAAGGTCTTTGAGCTTACTTTCCCATCTACTTCTAAACTTTCAATGAAGCAAAATCCACACACACAGGTCAAATGGCACTTATTAATACAGTTAATACTCAATGGCTTACACGGTTGTTCACAAAGTCCTTGGGAGAGAAGCTTTCGATAGTCAGTCTGAGAAACACCCCTCCTTTCCACAGAACCCAGAGCAGAACTCTAAACATAAAACTAAAAACAGACCTAGCCCCTCAAAGTGACATTGCAACTTGTCCAGCTGCTAACCCCTTAATCACAGCTTTAGCAGACATATAATCTGGATACTTTAACTGAAGCTTATTTGATAACATTACTGCAACAGACAAATAATATATATAAAAAATTCCTGCATTCATTGCAGGTGGGAGCTCTGTAGTTGCAACTAATCAATCAATCAGGGAAAAGGAAGAACAGAGAAATTGTAATAATGTTGAATTTACACAGCAGGGCATGGGATGCGGTACATCATCTCCGCTTCTCTTAAATTAGTGTTCTCTGATTTCTCACCTACCGGTTAATGGAAACAGTTTGTCCCCATTTACTTGGATCAAATTTCTCATAATTTTGAGCACTTTTATTAAATTTCCCTTTAGCCATGTGTGCTCCATCAAGCAGAACCACTCTCTAACTTCTTTTAAGTTTTTCGCCAAGTACAACTCAGGTTTGATTTTAATAAATCATAGATCATAGAATTTACAATGCAGAAGGAGGCCATTCGGCCCATCAAGTCTGCACCAGCCCTTGGAAAGAGCACTACCAAAGTCCACACCTCCACCCTATCCCCGGAACTCAGTCACCCCACCTCACCATTTTGGATACTAAGGGCAATTTAACATGGCCAATCCACCTAACCTGCACATCTTCGGATTGGAGGAGGAAACCGGAACACCCAGAGGAAACCCACGCACACACCGGGAGAACGTGCAGACTCCGCACAGACAGTGACCCAAGCCGGGAATTGAACCTGCCACCCTGGAGCTGTGAATCAACTGTGCTAACCACTGTGCTACCCCGGTCAAAAGACCCAGGGCTGGATTCTCTCTCTCTCGCTCCTCTCTCTCTCTCCCCACCACCAGCCGGGGGTTTCTTGGCGGCTCGCCATTCACTGGTGGCAGGATTGTCTACTCCTGCCACTTGTCAATGGGATTTCCTACTGAAGCTGCCCCATGTCACTGGGAAACCCGGCAGGAACAGAGAATCCCAAAGGCCGGACAACTCCGGCTCCTTTTCTTACTTGCAACCACATCTCAGGTACTCAGAAGGGCTTATGAGTTTCAGTGTGCTTTTTGCCTTTTTCCTAAATAAATAAATAAATGAAATTGCTTTCTTGAAGTGAGACTTTACTCACATAGGAGTTCAGCAACAGGGAAAGATGGACGAGCAGGGGTGGTGGCAAAAGCAGGTCACAGTGAATGCGTATCAGGGATCAATTTCAAAGTCAGTGGAGCAAGCATTGTTGCAGCAGCCTGGTACACAAAAAGGATTAAACAATGGTACTATAAAAAGCTGTACATTATTTCCTAAAAATGACACCCTTGTAAATAGGCAGGCATCACTGCTTCCTGTAATTTCACACTCCCCGCTGATGTCAGAAGCAGTCCATTAACGGACATAACACCACCACTGCCGTTTCAACACAAATAAACCTTTCCTCAGGGACACTTCAGAAAGAGACACCCAAATACATACATATAATACACTGTTTAGGAAAGGATGGTCCATTGATCAATGCCAGCTCTGCCTTGGGTGGGAAGTTAGTGAGATAATTGGTCTGTGTACAAACCTCACTCACAACCTTTCCCGTCACCATAGCCATTCCTAATTATTCGGAGCACCACATCAAACTCACCTCCAGTATTGTGTTGTAATAAACAACTTACTCGTGGACATAATTTGGGTCCAACACATAGCTGGAAAACATATTTTTAAATCTTGCAGTCTGTTTCTATTGCTCATCTTCTGTGTTTATGCCCGTCTCGCCCCATCTTGTGTATATACACATGCATACATATTCACATTGATGCTGGCCAGTCAGCTAAGTGTTTCTTCTTAATATTAACACATCAGTGTGGGCAAAAGCACATGCAACCGCAGCAGTACAGAGAGAAGGCTCAACGAGTAGGAAGCTCTTATAACAGAAGGAGGGATTCATTTTATATTAGATATCAAACCATAAGAATTATTTTGAAACCACCGGAACTACTCAATAAAATTCCACCGATTACTCTCACTCCTGTTACTTAATGTATACAATTGACGGGAGTTGGTCCCGCATCCATAATTCCCCATGAGATCCTGGTCTCAGAGAAATGGCAGGAGAGAGACAATAAACATGGTGTTGTCGCCTCTCCCATGATGCTAATCTGACTCAACATGGCTTTGTCTGGCCCCATCCAGTACCTGTTAAGTCTGGATAGGGTCAGCTTGGTGGATCATGTTTCCCCAAGGAGAATGAGGAGTAATTGGACATGATGTTACACCAAGCCAGAAAGTTCAGTCAACCTGTTTTAGGAGATACAATGCGACAACCAAAAGGCCCGCCAAGTTGGAATCACGCAAAAAGAGCCAACAGATTTCCTCCTACTGATCGACAAGGACATTTTCTTTAATGCTTTTTCTGCGCTTTTTTTTTGGTCCGTCTTCTGTGAACCACTCATTGTAGTTTAAGACCATCTTTCTAGACCAATCATAACCTACTAAACTAAAAGAAATTCAACCAATGACTACTCACTATGCCATGTTAAATTACAAACAGACTCGAGGTCTTATTTTTTGATAACAATTAGTTTCTAGCCCCTGTACGGTTTTTTCAGGGACTCTGCCTCCCACCCCATGCAGGAATTCGCCTTCAGCAGGATCAAAGATCTCGCCAGCAGGAAGGGCCAGGAAATCCCACCCTCTGTAATCTGCGAGAATCGGAGCCAGTCACCCCCCCCCTCCCGCCCAAAAAGCCTAGACACTAGCACTAACATGTTATATCTATGATCATTTACCCAACAGCTGGGGGAAAGAAACCAGTTCAGAAATCTGCTTCGGAAAAAATGCTGTTCGTAGAAGTGACAATTCGACAAAGTTCTGCATAGTATCAATAACAGAATCATTACTCCACTTCACACCTCTTCACCTTGTCCAAATAAACACACAGCAAGCAGAACACAGAAAGAATAACTTCTAATAACCTCAAAGATGTCAACCAATCAAAACAATCACTCTACTCCTACCTGTCAAAACAGAACCCATGCTAAGCTAATCCATTTGAGTCTTTAAGATCAGCCAAGCATTCATAACAAGGCCATGTGGGAACTGCATCAACATGACACCCAAGGGGGTGGGGGTGGAGCGAGTGGATGTGACGTGGAGCACAGGAGGGAATAATAGCTGTTAAACCAACTGGAACAAAGCCCCCGAGAACCAAGGTGGGACCTTCTAACCAGCCCCCTCAGCACTCGCCTGCCTCTAATCTGTTACGGGGTTGGCGAGTCCAACTTGTTCCTGCTCCTGCCTTACAAGAGCGTAAACTGCATGTAACAGGGTCCTTTATATCAAGGTATGTCTGCCGTGTGAGGAAATTTCCCAACTTGAGTTACCTGCCTCAGCAGTGAAACTCTAGCCCTTGGTTCTTGCAACCATCTGAAGTAAAAGAATTCCGCATCTGCATCTTTTCCTGCCGTAAAACTATCCTCTTTCCAGGATCTCCTAGGATTCCTGACAGTTGGAACAAATAAATGCCAGGTCCTCTCAAAAACAAAGCCTCAAAGACCATTGCACGTATGAGAGGCTCATTCAATGACAGCCAACATCATTGACTCGGGAATGATTTAATTCGACTCTGGAGTACATGAGTCAAGTTTCAAATTGTACATTGCTCAGTACCAAAGGCTACGATTGGCTCAGAGAAAAATAAACCAAACCTGTCTGATCAAGCCAAGTGTCACTTTGCACGAGACTAATGGGTACATCACTCTGCACGATTCTAAACGTACATTTAAAAAGGGAAAGAATATCCAATTGATTTTTTTCCCCCATAATTTAGAGAGGTTCTCTCACTGGTATCACTTGTTTGCCTCTTGTTGTCTCATTATGTGCTTCAGAATAGCTGTCCATTGCAGCCTCAACGCAGACATTTTGGAATAGCTTTTGCAAGGTGATACTCCCAGCTGAGTATAAATACAGGAGGAGGCCTTCAACCCCTTGAGCTTGTTTCATCATCCAATTAGATCATGGACAATCGGTATCTCAACTCCAAATGCCTAAAGGATGCCAGAACCCTCTTGCCTAACAACAGTCAGCCAACTGAATTTTTCCAACTGCTCCCCAATCACAGCACCTTTTTGGGGGGGTACAACGTCCCAGACATCCACTACCCTTTGTGTGAGGAACTACTTCCTGACTTCATGTCACCATTGCTTCTTCTGCCAATTAGTTTACATCTGTGTCCTTTTGTTCTTGATCCTTCCACCAAAAGGAACAATTTCTCCATAACTACTCCATCCAGTCCCCAGCTCTACTCAGCCTTCTTTTATCCCCCCCACGGAAAACAGTCCTAACTTCTCCGATCGCTCTTCATACCTAAAGTTCTTCATCCCTGGGATCATTCTTGTGAAACTTTTCTGCATCCTGACTGATACCTTCACATCCTTTGTAAAGTGTAACATCCTTTGTAAAGTGTAGTGTCCAAAACTGGATGTGATCTTGAGAACAAACCACTATTTTATGCAAGTTTAACAGAAATTCATTGCTTTTATGTTCAATGTCCCAACTGATAAAGCTCAAGATACTGTAAGCATAATGAACCACCCTCTCAACCTGTCCTGCCACCTTCAATGATTTATTCACATGTCCTTTTGCTTCTGCATGCCCTTTAGAATTGTATCCTTTATAGTGTCTCTTCACAGTCTAACTACCAAAACGAATCACTGCACACTGCAAACTCCTGTCTCCCGGCCATATCCACCGACATACAACTCCCAGGTCTTCCCCTGAAACCTCTTTGATTACCTGAGCTCTCTCTGATTACTTAAGCTTCCCCTGAGCCCTCTTCTCAATTCCTCAGAGCTAACAGAGCACTTTGGCTGTGTGGAGCATCTTCGCTCTACTTCTGACACTCCCAAAACTGACAAACTGCTGTTTCACTGACTCTTGAACTGATCGGGTGACCTATCAAACCACTCAGAGGTCCCACCTTTGTTACTAGGCAGGAACCAATGAAACAATTGGAACATCCTGTACATTAAATGTTACAATCTCGACAGACGGCTCATTCAGCACCCATGGGCACAATGAATTGAATTCATAACAATGCCTGCAGAAGACTTTGGGATTCCCTTTTACATCAGTTGCCAGTATTTTCACATACTCTCGCATTGTTCCATTTATTTGCTTTATCAATTCCCCGCTGAGCTTTCTGTATTGTTATTGCTGAAATCCTTGCCATTACTAAGACCACCTATTTCTACTTCCATAATATCACTCAATTTTTCTCCTGTCTTAGCTCATCTGCTGTTGAAGCTCTCAACACACATATGGCTGGTCTCCTACATTCTATCATTTGTAAACTGGAGGTCATTCAAAGTTCTGCTGCCTATGTCTTAATTCACAGCAAGTCCCATTCCCCTATCACCTTCGGCCTTTGCTAACCCATATTGGCTCCTCGTCAAAAAAAAAACCCTTTAAAACCCTCACCCATGCTTTCAAATCCCTCCATGGTTTTATTGTGACATTGTTGTCACATGTAGGCTTATATGAACACTGCAATGAAGTTACTGTGAAAATCCCCTAGTCGCCACATTCCGGCGCCTGTTTGGGTACACAGAGGGAGAATTCAGACTGTCCAATTCACTTAACAAGCACGTCTCACACACCTGTCTTTTCAGTAATTCCCTCGACCTCTTCCCGATATCTACCTTCTTCTAATTCTAGCCTCTTGTGCATTGCCAATTATAATTGTTCCATCATTGAGGTGTTGGGTGCTCTGAGGTACAGACGAACCAACACGGTTGCGATTGGTACAACGCAGTTTTATTCCAACTAACTATTTTACACATGTGACTTGGTACTCAGCACGTGGTGACTGTGTGAGTGTCTTGCTAATGAGGTCCTGGCCCTGTGCTGTCTCCAGATGGACTGGCCAGGAGGTGTCGTGTTTCTTGTCTTATACTGTGTCTGCTCTTGTCTGTGATTGGCTGTCGTGTTATGTGTGCTAATTGGTCTGTTGGTCGGTCTATCATTATGTATGTGTTAGAACATAGAACAATACAGCGCAGTACAGGCCCTTCGGCCCACGATGTTGCACCAAAACAAAAGCCATCCAACCTACACTATGCCATTATCATCCATATGTTTATCCAATAAACTTTTAAATGCCCTCAATGTTGGCGAGTTCACCACTGTAGCAGGTAGGGCATTCCACGGCCTCACTACTCTTTGCGTAAAGAACCTACCTCTGACCTCTGTCCTATATCTATTACCCCTCAGTTTAAAGTTATGTCCCCTCGTGCCAGCCATATCCATCCGCGGGAGAAGGCTCTCACTGTCCACCCTATCCAACCCCCTGATCATTTTGTATGCCTCTATTAAGTCTCCTCTTAACCTTCTTCTCTCCAACGAAAACAACCTCAAGTCCATGAGCCTTTCCTCATAAGATTTTCCCTCCATACCAGGCAACATCCTGGTAAATCTCCTCTGCACCCGCTCCAAAGCCTCCACGTCCTTCCTATAATGCGGTGACCAGAACTGTACGCAATACTCCAAATGCGGCCGTACCAGAGTTCTGTACAGCTGCAACATGACCTCCCGACTCCGGAACTCAATCCCTCTACCAATAAAGGCCAACACTCCATAGGCCTTCTTCACAACCCTATCAACCTGGGTGGCAACTTTCAGGGATCTATGTACATGGACACCTAGATCCCTCTGCTCATCCACACTTTCAAGAACTTTACCATTAGCCAAATATTCCGCATTCCTGTTATTCCTTCCAAAGTGAATCACCTCACACTTCTCTACATTAAACTCCATTTGGCACCTCTCGGCCCAGCTCTGCAGCTTATCTATATCCCTCTGTAATCTGCTACATCCTTCCACACTATCGACAACACCACCGACTTTAGTATCATCTGCAAATTTACTCACCCACCCTTCTGCGCCTTCCTCTAGGTCATTGATAAAAATGACAAACAGCAACGGCCCCAGAACAGATCCTTGTGGTACTCCACTTGTGACTGTACTCCATTCTGAACATTTCCCATCAACCACCACCCTCTGTCTTCTTTCAGCTAGCCAATTTCTGATCCACATCTCTAAATCACCCTCAATCCCCAGCCTCCGTATTTTTTGCAATAGCCTACCGTGGGGAACCTTATCAAACGCTTTGCTGAAATCCATATACACCACATCAACTGCTCTACCCTCGTCTACCTGTTCAGTCACCTTCTCAAAGAACTCAATAAGGTTTGTGAGGCATGACCTACCCTTCACAAAGCCATGCTGACTATCCCTGATCATATTATTCCTATCTAGATGATTATAAATCTTGTCTCTTATAATCCCCTCCAAGACTTTACCCACTACAGACGTGAGGCTCACCGGCCTATAGTTGCCGGGGTTGTCTCTGCTCCCCTTTTTGAACAAAGGGACCACATTTGCTGTCCTCCAGTCCTCTGGCACTATTCCTGTAGCCAATGATGACATAAAAATCAAAGCCAAAGGTCCAGCAATCTCTTCCCTGGCCTCCCATAGAATCCTAGGATAAATCCCATCAGGTCCCGGGGACTTATCTATTTTCAGTCTGTCCAGAATTGCCAACACCTCTTCCCTACGTACCTCAATGCCATCTATTCTATTAGCCTGGGGCTCAGCATTCTCCTCCACAACATTATCTTTTTCCTGAGTGAATACTGACGAAAAATATTCATTTAGTATCTCGCCTATCTCTTCAGACTCCACACACAATTTCCCATCCCTGTCCTTGACTGGTCCTACTCTTTCCCTAGTCATTCGCTTATTCCTGACATACCTATAGATATGATGTATGTTTGAATATCATGACAATCATTACACCCGAAGCTCTGGAATGTTTTCCATACACCAATCCATCTCTCTACCTAGATTTCCTCTTTTAAGGCACTTCTTAAAACATTCCAGCTTTTCGTCATCTGACCTAATATCTCCCCACGTGGATCAGTGTCACATTTTGTTTTATAAAGCTCCGTGAAGCACCTTGGGACATTTCAATATGTTGAAAGTTCTTGTTGTTGTACACGGCCAGACCTCAGTTAACACTTGATCCAAAATACATTCAGCACTGGATGCAATTTACTAATAACACAGAGGGTGTTCAAATCCTACCACAGCAGCTTGAGAATTTGTATTCAGTTTCAAAAATCCAGAAATAAAACACTGCATCGGCAAAGGTTATTATGAACCTGTAATGTTGGCATAAAAACAGCTCAATAACACTCTTTTGGGAAGGAAGCGTGTCATCCTTATTCATTTTGTCCATATGATTCCTGCCTCACATTTAGTTTGTTCCACTGTTAACAGCCTTCTGAAGTGGATGAGCAAGTCACTTTGTTTAACCAGGGCAATAAACATCCACCTTACCAACAAAGCCAGCTTCCCAATCAGAATAAATAAAGAGTGGATATCTGCTTTTACACTGGTGACCAATTAATTGATTGATCCAAATATTATTTCAAACCATTTCAATCACTGATTATTGAAGGAACACAACATAGCACAGTGGTTAGCACTGTTGCTTCACAGCGGCAGGGTCCCGGGTTCGATTCCCGGCTTGGGTCACTGTCTGTGTGGAGTCTGCATGTTCTCCCTGTGTCTGCGTGGGTTTCCTCCGGGTGCTCCGGTTTCCTCCCACAAGCACCAAAAGACGTGCTTGTTAAGTGAATTGGACATTCTGAATTCTCCTTCTGTGTACCCAAACAGGCGCTGGAATGTGGCGACTAGGGGATTTTCACAGTAACTTCATTGCAGTGTTACTGTAAGCCTACATGTGACAATAATAAAGATTATTTGAAAGACTATTCAAACAGTGCAGCACAATTTTAGGTGTGAAAAGCAACTGTGTCCCATGGTGGAGCTCACACTGTATTGGAGGAGGTGACAACAATTTCATGAGGTGAGAATGAAGTAGATTGCATAAAAGAACTTGTCTGTATAAATCGCCAATCAGAAACAAGTAAAGGGTTTATAAAATATCAGAAAAGCAAAATGGATTGTTTGTGCTCCGGATATATTTAATGTGAGAGATATATGATGTGCAAGATCTTTCATGTATTAGATTGTCTTCTGTGGCACTGCTCACTGGTTGCCTGGGGTCTTGACTTTGTTTGACCACTTGAGTTGCTAAGATGAAGCTGTGTTTTTGCCGCCTGTCGCTTTAGGCCACTGCTCAACTATTCCCAAATAATGGCAGGCAAAGATAGGTTTTAGTCAAACTGCCATTATGAAAGGACCGCCACATCTAGATTGGCAGTTCCTTATAAATCCACTATTTTTCTCTTTATTGGGAGAAGTAAAGAAGATTACTGACTTTGTCTTCTATAAAAATATAAAAATGTCCTGAAAAAGAGTAACATTTGATTTAATCGGGCGCAAATAAACCACAGATATTGTAGGAGTGAGATTTTGTGTTGTGACACACTCATGGAAACAAGACTTTGACTATGTTGGCAAATCACCTGTATGCTCAGTTCATGAATGTGCTACTTCAAAAATATATAACAAAATGTCCAAGAACTGGAACAGGGACTTCAATAACTCATTCTGCAGCGTTGCCTCTTGGCCACAGGCCACTGACTACAAGCAAATGTTGACACAAATAATTTAAATTATAAATATTTGCCGAGGCCACTTGTTATCAACTATTGATGCATCATAAAAAAAAGAAGCTGGGGAGGAAATGTCCACACACACAGAATTTGAATCTGTGTGCGTGTGTATGCATAGGAGGACAGATGTACAAGATCCTGGAGGAATTCAGTTCACACTTCACAGCCATAACTTACAGTTATACAGCATCTTTGACAAGACGCTTGACAGGAAATTTATGAGCAAAATTTGACACCGAGTTACAGTAAGAAGTATTAAAGCAGATGGCTAAGGGGCAGTGTGGCATAGTGGTTAGCACTGCTGTCTCACGGAGCTGAGGACCCGGGTTCGATCCCTGCCTCGGGTCACTGCCCGTGTGGAGTTTGCACATTCTTCACGCGTCTGCGTGGGTCTCACACCCACAACCCAAACAGATGTGAAGGGTAAGTGGGTTGACCACGCTAAATTGGCCCTTAATTGGGAAAAATGAATTGGGTGCTCTAATTTTTTTTGTTGTAATTTTAAAAAATAAATTTAAAGTAGATGGCTGAAAGCTTGGTCGAGGTAAGTTTGAAAAGAGCAGCTCGAAAAAAAAGGAAAATGAGATTCGCGAAGCCAAAAGGTTTAGGAGTGGAATTTCAGGCAGCTGCAAGCACAGTGACAAGGATACTCAGGAGGCCACAATTCGAGGAGGGCACATCTCTTTGAAGGTTGCGGCACTGGAGGAGATTGTAGAAATAGGCAGGGGCAAGACCATGGAGAGAATTGGGCAGCACTGTAGCACAGTGGTTAGCACAGTTGCTTCACAGCTCCAGGGTCCCAGGTTCGATTCTGGCTTGGGTCACTGTCTGTGCGGAGTCTGCACATTCTCCTTGTGTCTGCGTGGGTTTCCTCCGGGTGCTCCGGTTTCCTCCCACAGCCCAAAGATGTGCAGGTTAGGTGGATTGGCGATGATAAATTGCCCTTAAGTGTCCAAAAAAGGTTAGGTGAGGTTACTGGGATAGGGTGGGTGTTCTTTCCAAGGGCTGGTGCAGACTCGATGGGCCGAATGGCCTCCTCCTGCCCTGTAAATTCTATGAATCTATGAATCCAAAATAAGGACATAAATTTTGTTTCCAAAAGTCAAGGTGCTGCAAACAGGACGTGGGTAGCGTAAAAACACAGGCAGCAGAATTTTGGATTGCCTTAAATTTACAAAAGGAAGAATATGGAAGATGGGTCAGAGGTGTGTTGGAAAAGTTAAATCTAGCAGTAAAAAAAGCATGGAGGAGAGTTTCAGCAACAGCAGAGCTGAGGTAGGAACAGAGTCAGGCAATTTTAATGCAGTGAAAAAAAGCAGTCTTAAATCATTGCAGTCAGAGGTTCATCTTGGTGTCAAGTGTGTCATTGCCCGAATGCAAAATATCTGTTTTGGCTGGACCTCCCAGAATACTAATTTGCAGTTGATGATGCTCTTTCAAAGCAGGGGTACTGTTCATTATGGTAAATACAGCAGTGTACAACCAATTATGTGGTGGACTTGTTCTTTCATAGTTTTCTCTTCAGCACACTTGGGAGGTGTGGAGTATGGTTCGGCAGGTGGCACTGCATCACAACCGAGAGTGACCGCACTTGACATCAAGGCAGCATTTGATAGAGCGTGGCATCAAGGAGCCGCGCAAAACTGGGGTCAATGGGAATCAGAGGGGAAAATCCCCACTGGTTGGAATCATACCTAGCACAAAGGAAGATGGTTGTGGCTGGTGGAGATCAGTCATCTCATTCCTGTGACATCATTGCAGGAGTTCCTCAGAGTAATGTCCCAGGCGCAACCATCTTCAGCCGATTCACCAATGACCTTCCCTCCACACAAGGTAAGATCTGGGAATGCTCGATGATTGCACAACGTTTGGCACCATTTGTGACTCATCAGACACAAGTATCCACCTGCAAATGCAGCAAGACCTGGACAATATCCAGGCTTGGGCTGACAAGTGGCAAGTAGCATTCACACCACATAAGTGCCAGGCAATGACCATCTCCACGAAGAGAGAATCAAACCATCGCCCCTTGATATTCAATAGCATTACCATCGCTGAATCCCCCACTAACAACATTCTAGGGGGTTACCATTGACCAGAAACTGAACTGGACTAATCATGTAAATACTGTGGCTACAAGAACAGGTCAGAGGCTAGGAATCCGGTAGCAAGTGACTCACCTCCTGGCTCCCCAAAGTCAGTCCACCACCTATAGGCCACAAGTCAGGAGTGTGATGGAGAACTCTCCACTTGCCAGGATGAGTGCAGCTCCAACAACACTCAAGAAGTTTGACATCATCCAGGACAAAGCAGCCATTTCAAATGACATCCCTTCCACAAATATTCACTCCCTCTGCCACCAATGTACAGTGGCAGTCGTGTGTACCATCTACAAGATGCACTGCAGGAACACACCAAGGCTCCTTGGGCAGCATCTTCCAAACCCACGTCAACTACCATCTAGAGGGGCAAGGGTAACAAATACATGGGAACACCACCATCTGGAGGTTCCCCTCCAAATCACTCACAATCCTGACTTGGAATTCCTTCACTGTCGCTGTGTCAAAATTCTGGAACTATTTCCCTAAAAGAAAATGGGTGCACCTGCACCACATGGACTGCAGCAGTTCATGAAGGGTGTTAGCACTGCTGCCTTACATCAGCAGGTCCCAAGTTCTATTTTTGCCTTGGATGACCATCTGTGGAGTTTGCGCTTTCTGCGTGGGTTTCCTCAGGGTGCTCCAGTTTCCTCCCACAGTCCAAGGATGAGCAGATTATCATAGAATTTACAGTGCGGAAGGAGGCCATTCGGCCCATCGAGTCTGCAGCGGCTCTTGGAAAGAGCACCCTACCAAGGTCCACACCTCCACTCTATCCCCATAACCCAGTAACCCCACCCAACACTAAGGGCAATTTTCGACACTAAGGGCAATTTATCATGGCCAATCCACCTAACCTGCACATCTTTGGACTGTGGGAGGAAACCGGAGCACCCAGAGGAAACCGACGCACACACTGGGAGGATGTGCAGACTCCGCACAGACAGTGACCCAAGCCGGAATCGAACCTGGGACCCTGGAGCTGTGAAGCAATTGTGCTATCCACAATACTACCGTGCTGCCCCTTCAGGTGGATTGGCCCTGTTAAATTGCCCCGCAGTGTCCCAAGATGTGCAGGTTAGGCGGGGTTGGGGGAATAGGGTAGGAGAGTGGGCCTAGGTAGGGTACTTTATCCAGAGGGCCAGTGCAAACCCGATGGACCAAATGGCGTCCTTCTGCATTGTAGGAATTTTATGGTTCTAAGGCAGTTCACCACCACCTTCGAGGGCAATGAGGGATGGGCAACAAATGCCAGCAAAGCCCACATCCCATAAAAATGAATTTAAAGATCTTCCGGTGGTGGCGATGTGTTGAACAGTCGCACGAAAGGTGACTCTCCCTTCTAGCAACTTCAACTTAGGTCCACAACCACCCGAGGAAATGCACTCAACTCAACCAAGAATCTGAAAAGACAGTAAGAGCAGCAAGAGTCAGGAGAGGAAGAACCAGACTGCTGATATGAGGAGTGAAGCGGAGCAGGATCTGGCAGACCAAGACGGATTGCCAACACAAACACTGGTCCATCCACCGACAGGGCAGTGGATGGAACTCCTAATACAAGATCTCTGAAAACCTTGGAACTCCATTAAGGAGGTCCTCATGGTGAGCGTGAAGGCGGCCATAGTAACCACGCTGACCCCCTTCAAAGAGGGTCTAGAGAGGACAGAGACCCAGGGGGCGACAATCTGGGAACTGAAAGAAGCGGCCACCGACCAGAGTGATTGGATCGTCTCGCCCGAGACAGAAGTGGCAAGGTTGGTGGCGGCCGAGGGAGTGCCCGAGGGAGTGCTCAAGGGAAAGGTGGCGGCGGACCAGGAAAATGGATCCTGCCACCAGCATCGCAGGATTGTCGGACTGGGAGCATGGATGGCCGAAACCTAAAGGAATACGTACCGCAGATGTTAGCGAAGCTGGTTGGGGGAGAAAGTTTCCCCAAGCCCCCAGCGTTGGACACGGCCCACAGGTCACTCCGACAAAGGCCCCAAAACAGGAGACCCGCCATGGACGATTGCAAAGCTCCACAGATTTCAGGACAAGGAATGAATTTTGAACTGAGCAAAGAGCACGCAGTTCTGTAAATGGGAAGGGCATACAATTTGCATATACCAGGGTAGTGGGACTGACCTTGCCAAACAGTTCAACAGGGCTAAGACAGCTTTATTTAAGAACAAAGTGCGGTTTGGGATGATGTATCCGGCAAGACTCTCGGTGATATTCCACAACAAGGAGTATTATTTGAACACGCCTGGAGAAGCAGACAATTGCAAAAACCGGCTGTGAAGGCAACAATAATGGACATACGTGGACCACTAATAATATTAGTTTACTTATTATTCAGTCTGTCCTTGGCGCTCTCAGGAATGACCACCTGCACATCCTAGGGTAGCCATTTTCAAAGTCAGGGTCGTGACCCGCCAGCTTTTAAAAATGCTGGCCGTGACCGGTTTTCAGAATGCCTGCCCGTTCAGTGTGCAGGGCCAGAGCCCATTGTGAAAGACCTTTTCCTGACATCAGGGTGGGGGTGGGGGGGGGGGGGGGGGGGGGGGGGGGGGGAACTGCAGAGAGACACCGAAGAGAGAGGGGGAAGGGAAAACAAAAAACAGGCGAAGGATAGGCGGAAATGGCCCCGTGGGGAGCCATCAAATTGGCAAACATGCGAGCACATGGAAGGGAGGGGCCACAGCTTTCAAAATGGTGGGAGTAGGAGGGTCAGGGAAAGAGGGTAGAATGATGGTTTTTGCCAGCACCTGTACAGTACAAATCGTTTAACCAGAATCTGTAGATAGTGCGGGGATAAAATTCAATCGTCTCACGGTAAATGGCACGTAGCTAAGAGGAGTGAGGACTTAAAAAGCTGAATGACAAGAGGTAGAATTTCACCGTGTCTCAACAGGATTTTGGAGATGAGCACAAATAAAATTTTCCGCAAAAAAATTGTAAGTTAAATTCTCGAGGAATCGTGCCACTCTGGCTCTGGAAGGTCCTGACATCATTGGAAAAAATGGTACCACAAGTGTCTACAGCCCTCTGCCATCTCAACCAAAAAGTGACCTTCATCTAACAAAGCGAACACTATCCTATTTGGCTGTGGGCAAGGCATCACAAGCTAATCTGATCCTTCAGCCTTACCTACCATTCAAAGAAAGGTACTTACCCACTGGAATCATTGGATTGCGATCAAGAATGAGACTTGGTGGATTATTTATACCCTCCCAATCAATAGACATTTCGGCCAATTGCAACATATCTGCTGCCAGCTGGCTGAGATCTGCTAAGCATTGCCCATAATCTCAATCAGCACAACTCAGCAGCATGCCAGTCACCCTTGGAAGAGCCTTAAAAATATATTTAAAGACGCATTTCTTGTTTCGCTTTTACTCAGAGACTGGGAACCTCCAATTGAGCCATAAATACAGACTTTAGGACAAACAATATAGACACCAAGAGAAGGTTATTCATTTTAAAAAAACAAGAGGAGTCCCTGACTGCAATAAAAAGCTAATTGTGCAACATTCAGTGAGATCCTTGGGAGGGTTTGGCAAAACGTTGGTGCTGGCTGAAATGGCAAAAGATCCCACACAAGTTTTCAATCCAGAAATATTCTACAAAAATGAGTAAACTATTGGAAATTATTACTGTGCGATCAATAAAATCACTGCAAACACTTGCATCTCCCTCCTTTCCTCTTGCCTGCTGTTATTATAACAGGAGCCCTTAGCAGCAACAGATGTCTAGCAAGATAATATTCACAAGAAAAAAAAAATCAATTTACACATTCTCCAGCCACCAAACCACTTCCTAAATGAATTCACTCAAATTAAGCCGGCTAAAGCCATTGCCACAATGCAGTATCCTGGAAACAAAAGGTGCCTAGTTACTCAGTCCTGTCTATTCACATTTTCGAAAACTAGTTTGGTTTATTTTCTGGAGGGTGAGAAAGGGAAGCAGCCATGCCTTAGACATGTCACCTATATTAATACCACGCACACAGAACTACACATTGATCTCCCAATTTCAACAAGCTTTTGTGGAGAACATACATAAACAAGGTGCCTCACTATGCAAAGCCTGTTAGTGAACTGGCCCCTGTCTATTAATACCTTCTAGTTTGCATCCTCGTCCCTTCCACCCCCACCCCCAACACTCAAGTCTCTATTCATCTCTTATCAAATTTCTATTAATCTCTATCCAGTCTCTAATCTCTCTTATTTCCAACAAGGCAGAGGTGGAAAGAAAGGTTCATACTCCTAGGCTACATCTCAGTAAGTTATCAACAACATTTTGTTGACAAATGCCAACATTTGGCAACAAGCACAAACCTTTGTCTTTGGATTGGTGGTAAGCCAGGGTGGCAGTGCTCAGGTGGCACCAGTGCCAGGGCGCCACCCTGCCCAAATGGCATGCACCTGGGGGTGTAGCTATCCAAGATGGCCACCTTCAAAGGACCATGGGAATTATGGCCAATACAGGACTCAGACAGATACACAGCCTATGTATATCTAAAACATTGGTAACCAGACCTGACCGAAACCCCCGCTCGTTTACATTTCAATGGCCCATTTTCCCAGGACAATAGAACTCCAATCAAGCAACCGGTACAGCCACAGACTGATCGGCGCCACTCCCTTGCTCAGAAAACACAACTGCCAAGGTCAATGACCGCTAAGGACCCGCCCAGCTACCAAGGCACCCGGCCCTTTATTGGCCAAAATCGAAGAGAGTGATCAGAGCCCTGTCGAACTATTGGGTCCAAGGTTAAGGACCACCCCAAAGAGCGCAAAATCCCAGGGGGATAAAAGAGAGCACAGCCATGTGTTCTCTCTCTCTTGGATCCAGCCAATGAAACCCAATTGCAGCAGGAACAGCCAGTTAAATTCAAGACCAACGATCGCTATCTGACGGATGAGCCCAGCAGAGATAGAGCCACTTTCTTCGAACCAGCCAAGTGAAATCCAGATAAAGGCCTTTATCCATTTGCACAGTACCTGTCGCCTTGAAGTTAAGTATAAGTTATTGTAGCTGGTAGGTGCAGTTTAACTCGTAGTATATATTGTGTTTGCATGTTGAGATAACTCTTGTGTATGTAAATAAACCATCTTTTGAACTAACTAACTGGTTGTGTGGTCATTTGATCGATATAACGGAAAGGCTTGTGGTTCACAGGGATAAATAAATAGAGCAACATTATTGGTGACCTCTGGCGGGACTAGATTAGAAGCGACTTTGTCACTCCAAGAGAACCCGCAAACTTTGAATCCAATTGCGAGAAAGAGAAAGAACCACAAGTGCAAGTCCCATATCGACCAAATAACCAAATTTCAGAAGTGTGTACTAACCCGCATGCGTACCTAACAGGAAGAGTAAGGTAAACTCGTTAGAATGGTGTATAACTATCGAGGGATTGTGAGCCGGAAAATAACTGAAGCCAAACCTGCTGTTCAAATCGCCGCCTTATTCCCCGTCCCAAATTAAAAGTAGAGAAAGCGATAAGAGAAGTAATGGCCACTAATGCAATGGAAAGATTGTTGAATCGACAGGAACCCGAGGTCACAGTGACCAACAGAGCAGAGCAATGCCCCATATGGGAGGAAGAGTTAAGGAAATACTTAAAGGGGAAAGGATGGCCCCATTGGTCGAATTTTTGCGCTAATGATGAGTCAGGTCCAGGAAAGATAGGACAGACTTGGTGGGAGAACCTATGCGAGGTTCACAAGAAAAACATAGGGAAAGTCAGAAAGTTGATGGCAATAGTGTCCTGTTTGGAGTAGCTGCGAGGCACAGAGGAGGTTGTAAAGATGCTCCGTAGGCAGTTAATTGAGAAGGAACAAAAGAACGAGGGAAACAGTAATGAAAGCGAGAAGATAATTGAGCAACTCTGGGAACAATTGAAATGAAATGAAAATTGTTTATTGTCATAAGTAGGCTTCAAATGAAGTTACTGTGAAAAGCCCTTAGTCGCTTGCATCTAAGGATAAGGAAATGGCTGATGTAAAACACACACATCAATCTTGTCTAGTTCACCGTAGTAGCTTCCAGATCCAGTATGATAAAGCCTACCAAGATACACAGTGCGCAGTCCTGGTAAGAGAGGAAACAGCAACAGGTCGTCCAGCTAACTAGCAAATGCGTAGATTTAAAAGCAGCTTTGAGAGTGCTCCACAGCTCCACTAAGGAACTGAGGCAGAGTACCGTTGACCATGCTAAATGCCGACAGAAGATAGAAAAGTTACAGTTGCTACTCTCAGTACTGTCATGAGAATGTCGCTTTAAGAAATGTTTGGCTGCTCATGTTACTGCAGTGATGTCAGAGTGTGGGTGGAGCTGAGCTCTGGTTCTGCTTTTTAGTTTCACTTTGAGAAAAGCTTGGGTGTCTGTTTTTTTTTGGTTTAGTTTTTGAGCGTGTTGCAGCTGAAACCAGACAAAGCAGCTGTACTGTTGAGCTCTCTGCCATGAAGGACTATCTCTTGATCATTTTATGAATTCAGAATTATAAATGCTTTCAGTATTGAATGTAAACCCTGATGTGCTTCTGTTCAAAGGTTTGTGTTCTGGGTGTTAAAAGGACAGCATACGTATTACTTAGTGTTGTATTCTTTGGGTGGTGTATTTGATTTACTGGTTGCTAAGATGTCCACAGTTTGTTTTAGAAAGGGTAACTTGAGTTCATAGAATAAACACTGTTTTGCTTTAAAAAATACTTTTCCATTTCCGCTGTACCACACCTGTAGAGTGGGCCGTGTGCTCCCCATACCGCAATCTATTAAAAGTTGTGGGTGAAGTGAACTTCATGATACACTTTGGGGTTCTCTAAACCCTGGCCAATAATAGTACAGAATGGCTTCAGGTACATTTTCGGGCAGGATTTTGATGAGGAAGATGCTCCCAATTGACAAGAGTTAAACAAAAGTGCCCAAAAATACGTAGAGGACACAGGAAATCAAAATCGAACCCCCCACGCCTCAAAAAAAAGCACACGACTGCACAGGCAGCACCACCCCCACTCACAATTCGACCCCCATAAATCCGGTTACCACAGAACGCAGGTCATCGGATCAGGAGGAGCCTGATATCGTTTACACCACCCCACTATCCATAACCCAATTAAGAGACGCCTGCACGAAAATTATTCCATTCCAGCTCACCGCAGCCCCACACAGCTTCTTTGAGGAGATGCGCCAACAAAAGGGTATGTACGGCCTAGGTGAGAGGGAGCAAGTAAAGCTAATAGTTATAAGCCTTAGCCAGTCCGTAAGGTCAGCTTTGCCAGAACCCCAAAATGTAGCAGGAGGAACCCTACAGGAAATGAAAACAGCCATATTAGATGCCATCGGGTATAACAAAGGAGATCCAGTCGAGGGTTTAAATCACTCAGGCAAAAGAAGGGAGAACACCTGGCCACGTTTGCTGGTCGCCTATGGATTCATTTCATGCAGTCTACGGACAATTGAACCACGCACACCGAAATGAGGAGGACACCACTAAATGGTCCCGCACCTTAGTCTCGCATGCCACAGACGCAGGTCAAAAGGCTTGTGTAAACTACGACCCCGCAGACCACTCACACAATGAGGTTTGGGTACTTAAACAACTTTCTAGAGCATGGGAACAAATCCTACACCGACAGACAGATCAGGACGATATAGAAGCAAACATGCACCCAGTTAGGTCTAGCCAGGACCTAGTATGGATAAACGTGGGTAGAGGAGAAGTCCAATATGCCAGGGAAACATACCCAAGGGAGCAATACACCAGAGAGCCTGTTCCACCTTACGTGCCCCGGGGGTCATATTACAACTGTGGGCAGTCAGGACACATTGCCCGAGTTTGCAGGAGATTCCCACCATCAGATAGACCAGCCCCCAGATATGAAACAGCCCCCAGATATGAAACAGAACACCACCCACAGCAGCGACAAAGTCCCAGCTGCCCCATGCAAACTGTGAGTCCTTACCTGCCACTTCTCATGGCAGGGACTCCTCAGCAATGCTACTTTTATTTTTGTTTTTCTCCTTCCTCTCTTCTTCAGTCACACTACACCGACTCCATATGCTAGTTACACCCCAGGCCAAATGTGATTGCGGCTACAAATATCTAAAACTGGCCGCCCTGAAATTCGGCTGGTTAAGATAAGCCTCAACCACCACTGGTTGCAAGTAAAGAAAAGACTGGTCGAAGAAATTGTTCGACCGCTCCCCACATCGACCACAAGCTGCGACAGTCTCTGTACTTTAAAAATTTGCATTTCTTGTCTCTCCAAAATGGTATTTCAAAAATAAAAATGAGGGAGTCACACATGGTGACAATCATAACGGGTAATTGGAATAAGGAGAGAAAGACTAATAAAACGAGATATTAACCAAAGATAATAACAGATACTATGCTTGCATCCAAAGGATCACACGGAAAACAAACAACACAAGATGAAGCAAGGACGACTGACATGCAGTTGGATCATCGCTGGACTTCTGCAATTGCGCGGGCAACGGACTTTTGTTACAAACCCCACACCAGCCCCGAACACTACCACCCAACAGGCCACCACTAGCCCGGACACTACACCACACATAAAGACAGACATCGAAGCCCCCACCTGATGCGACAACATTGCCAAATGGAACCCCCTTTCATACATAGTAGAGGCCCTTCTAGTAATTACAATAATCTGCAGTGTCATTCAGACACTCCGATTCCGTAAATGGCGAGCAAAAGCCTCCCGCTCCCCGATATATACAATCCGAGCCACCTTCTTTGGAATTCAACAAAATTGAACTCATGTAACAATCGCTGCTAAAAATAAACCATGTACCTCTAACTTTATTAGGATTAAGTAGAAATGTGATGCTGCTGTTTTAAATTTTGTACTGGATAGAAGTTCTTTGATATTCACCAGCAGCATGAGAGTAGCTTAGATAGCGTTAGCTAGAGATCAACTGTGCGGATAAATTAAATGTTATAATGTCCTAAATTATAGTAACCGTTAGAGATTAATTAATTTATGAATGTGTTAATGGAATATTAAGTAAATGTCCCAAACCATAGAACCTTGCCTTGACCAAGGGTGACCGGTCCAGCAAGAATGAACAGGGATCAATAGTGTGATCCACCACGCTTCGTGTTCAGGATCAAAAGGACGGAATGTACCCATCTAAGCTGGACACCTGCAAAGGACCATGGGAATTATGGCCAACCCAAGGCTCAGACAGATACACAGCCTATGTGTATCTGAAACACAGATAACCAGACCTGACCGAAACTCCCGCTCGTTTACATTTCAGTGGCCCATTTTCCCAGGACAATAGAACTCCAATCAAGCAACCGGTACAGCCACAGACTGATCGGCGCCACTCCCTTGCTCAGAAAGCCCAACTGCCAAGGTCAATGACCGCTAAAGGACCCACCCAGCTACCAAGGCACCCGCCCCTTTATCGGCCAAAATCGAAGAGAGTGATCAGAGCCCTGTCGAACTATTGGGTCCAAGGTTAAGGACCGCCCCAAAGAGCGCGAAATCCCAGGGGGATAAAAGAGAGCACAGCCATGTGTTCTCTCTCTCTTGGATCCAGCCAGTGACACCCAATTGCAGCAGGAACAGACAGTTAAGTTCAAGACCAATGATCACTACCTGACGGATGAGCCCAGCAGAGATAGGGCCACTTTCTTCGAACCAGTCAAGTGAAATCCAGATAAAGGCCTTTATCCATTTGCACAGTGCCGGTCGCCTTGAAGTTAAGTATAGGTTATTGTAGTTGATGGGTGTAGTTTAACTCATAGTAGATATTGTGTTTGCATGTTGAGATAACGCTTGTGTATGTAAATAAACCATCTTTTGAACTAACTAATTGGTTGTGTGGTCATTTGATCGATCCAAGAGAAAGGCGTGTGGTTCACCGAGATAAATAAATAGAGCAACAGGGGCCTCCGATCCCTTGGGAAACCTTCACGAGTACCGTTCCATCTGGTCATCATTTGTGGAGACCAATACTGAATGGCATCGCCCGAGGCGAAGGGGATAGATCCCAAAGCCTCAGGAAACTGCACATTACAGTGAGACTAGCTGCCTTGTGCTAATAATAATAATATTAATCTTTATTGTCACAAATAGGCTATCATTAACACTCCGCCGCCTGTTCGGATACACTGAGGGAGAATGCAGAATGTCCAATTCACCTATTGGACGGGCAGCACGGTAGCATTGTGGATAGCACAATTGCTTCACAGCTCCAGGGTCCCAGGTTCGATTCCGGCTTGGGTCACTGTCTGTGCGGAGTCTGCACATTCTCCCAGTGTGTGCGTGGGTTTCCTCCGGGTGCTCCGGTTTCCTCCCACAGTCCAAAGATGTGCAGGTTAGGTGGATTGGCCATGATAAATTGCCCTTAGTGTTGGGTGGAGTTACTGGGTTATGGGGATAGGGTGGAGGTGTTGACCTTGGGTAGGGTGCTCTTTCCAAGAGCCGGTGCAGACTCGATGGGCCAAATGGCCTCCTTCTGCACTGTAAATTCTATGATCTATGACCTAACAGCACATCTTTCGGGACTTGTGGGAGGAAACTGGAGCACCCGGAGGAAATCCACGCAGACACAGGGAGAATTTGCAGATTCCGCACAGACAGTGACCCAAGCCGGGAATCGAGCCTGGGACCCTGGCGTTGAGAAGCAACAATGCCTAGCACTGTGCTACTGTGTCGCTAACATGCAGATTTGCCAAAATATGATCCCGTTTACAATGGGCAGGATTTACATCGCAACATCTCACGAGATCACATTAGACCTCACGAGGCGTTGCGGGCCAGGTAGATACCAGTTTCTGTCACGTTGTGCCGCGGCGCACTGCTTTTTGAGCGCTGCGTGGCCATTCAATCATGCCCACAGTCGCCGACATTTTGGATGCATTAATTTTGCTTACATAGCTTTACCCAAAGCTAGTTTCAATTTGTTGTGTGCGGACTAGAAATGTGAAAAAAAAGATTACCGTGCTTTTCCTTCGAAACAACAAATTAATTGGAAAAAGGTATTAGTATGATTACATTAAGCTTTAAAGTTACAATAACGACTGTATTAATAACTCCAAGTGTAATTTAATGTGTCTCATTTACTTGCGGTTAACCTAGAGACAAGGAGTACGTGTCTCACACCAGTAGAAAACACCACTCCAGCCTGGGTGCCATCTATGGAATTAACATTTATAATACCATTGGCTTCAAAGATAACCTTCATGTTGATTAATTTTCAAAAAACTGTTATAGACAAACCACCTATGGTGAAAACACTGCAGTTTTCATGGAAATCCTTGCATGTAAATCATCTCAGAGCTACAGAATATTAACACCTAGCTCGGAGGATGAAAGCTCTATTGTCAATGAACCATCGACAACATTCAGCTGATGCTACCAGGCATCAATCCTCAACATGCGCCCTCACATTTCTGGGTCACCACTTGTTTCCATGCGATGCCAGTAATAAAAGATAATTCCTCACAAATCCAGTGACAATGGTGACCCAGTTTTGCCCAAGTCACTTGATGTTGAAACCATGTGCAAGGACCAATAAAGACACTGAACAAGTTGAACTGTTGCAGATGGAAGTCAGAATCCTGCAATGTAAGACACCTTGCAATATTTTACTTTTAAGTATTGATCCGAATCTAATTCACAGGATGCCACGGTCACTCGAAATTCAGCATTTATAGCCCATTGCGAATTGCATCTCCAAAAGATGGGCTCCATGAAAATAAGGTACTCCCACAATGTTTTCAGGGAACAAGTTCCAGGTTTCTGACCCACCAACGATGGGGCGGCACGGTAGGACACAGTAGTTAACACTTGCTTCACAGCGCCAGGGACCCGGGTTCAATTCCCAGCTTGGGTCACTGTCTTGTGTGGAGTCTGCACGTTCTCCACATGTCGGCATAGGTTCCCTCAGTGTTCTCCAGTTTCCTCCCACAAATCCCGAAAGATGCACTTGCTATGTGAATTGGACATGCTGAATTCACCCTCAGTGCACCTGAACAGGCGCCGGAGTGTGGCGACTGGGGATTTATCATAGTAACTTCATTGCAGTATTAATGTAAGCTTACTTGTGATACTGATACAGATAAAGAATCATAAAGAATAAAGGAACAGAGATGGGTGTATTCCAAGCCAGGCTAGTGCAATGATTTTGAGGCGATCATCTTCTTAAGTGCCTTTGTCCTTCCAGGTAGCAGAGGTCATGGGTTTGAAAGGTGTTGTTGAAGGTGCTTTGGCAAGTTGCTGTAATGCATCTTGTAGATGATAGATGCCGCAATCCTGGTGTTCCATTGGTGGGGGTGTTGGTCAATCTCATCCAGGGAAGAGGATATATTCCATCACATTCCTGATTTGCTGTCTTGTAGATGGTGGACAGGGTTTGGAGAAAACATCACGCAAGTTACTAGCTGCAAAATTCACAGCCTCTGACCTGCTCTTGTAGGTCCGGTCTTTTTAAAGTTTCAGTTCATTCACTACAGAGGGGGATTCAACTATGATATTGCCAGTGAATGTCAAGGGAAGTGGCTAGCACTGCTGCCTCACAGCACCAGGTACCCGAGTTTGATTCCAGCCTTGCACATTCTCCCAGTTTCTGTGTGGATTTCCTCCGGGTGCTCCGGTTTCCTCCCACAGTCCAAAGATGTGCAAGTTAGGTGGATTGGCCATGTTAAATTGCCCCTTAGTGTCCAAAGATGTGCAGGTTACGGGGATAAGGCAGCAGGTTGTCTGAGGTAGGGTGTTCGTTCAGAGGATTGGTGCAGACTGAAATGGGCCAATTGGCCTCCTTCTGCACTGTAGGGATTCTATGGAAGGTGGTTAGACTTTCCCTTGTGTGGCGTCCATGACTATCTCCAACAAATGTCAGGCAATGTTACCTGCCACTCATCAGGTCAAGCCTGAATATCGGCTAGGTTTTTCTGCATGTGGCATGGACTGCTTCAGTATATGATGAGTCATGAATGGTGTCATGGGAGAGTACCTTTAAGAAATGGGTGTTGCTTACTGCAGTGGTCAGAAAGTGGGTGGAGCTTGGTTGTCTGTCAGCTTTTTACTTTCGCTTTAGGCTTTTTTGCTGCAGGGTTGGTTTGGTTTCATTTTAATTTTGGAGAAGCTCCAATCACAGCAGGATGTGTGTGAATCTCTGCAAGCTTATTAATGTCCATTTGCTGATTTCAACGTGGTAACTGTTCTCAGTAATGAAGTTAAGCCAGATGTCTTTCTGTAAAAAGGTGTTTTTAAGTCTTATGGATGTATAAAGGAAAGTTTTCGGTATATGGAGGAGTTGTGACTAGTGATGAGCAACGTGCAATCAATGAACATCCCCTCTTCTGACATAATGGAGGGAAGGTCATGAAAGCAGAAGATGTTTGGCCCAGGACACTACTCTCAGGAACTCCTGCATTGATGTCTTAGAACAGAGATGATTGACCTCCAATAATGAAGAGCTCTTCCTTTGTGCTAGGTAGGAAATCAACTAATGGACAGTTTTCCCTTAATTCCCATTGACTCCAGTGCGGCACGGTGGCGGTGGTTAGCACTGCTGCCTAAGGCGCTCAGGACCTGGGTCCGATCCCAGCCCCGGGTCACTGTCCGTGTGGAGTTTGCACATTCTTCCCATGTCTGCATGGGTCTCCCCACCCCACAATCCAAAGATGTGCAGGTTAGGTGAATTGGCCACGCTTAATTGCTCCTTAATTGGAAAAATAATTATTTGGTGCTCTAAATTTACATTAAAAAAAAAAAATCCCATGGACTCCAGTATTTCCTCGAGTTCCTCGATGCCATACTCGATCAAATGCTGCCTTGATGGCCTGCCTTGATGTCACTCTCGGCTCACCACTAGAATACAGCTTTTTTGGCCATGTTTGGACAAAGACTGTAATGAGGTCAGGAGCAGAGGTGGAGCCCAGAACATGACAGTGAATGGGCTAGTGCTGAGTAAGTGCTGCTTGATAGCTCAGTCGACAATCCCTTCCATCACTTTACTGATGGAGATGGTATTGGTTGGGTTGGGTTTGCCTTAGTTTTTGTGGATAGGACAGAGCTGGGTTATTTCCCACATTTACAAGGAGATGCAAGTGTTGTAGTTGCACTGGAACAGCTTAGCTAAAGGCATAGCTAGCTCTGGAGCGCAAATCTTCAGTACCACTGCTGGAATGTTTTCAGAGCCCATAGCCTTTGCAGTATCCAGAGCCTTCAGCCATTTCTTGATTTCATGTAGAGTGAATTCAATTGCTGAAGACTGGATTTGGTGATGGTGGGGACCTCAGGAGAAGAGCAGAGATGGGTGATCCACACAGCATTTCTGGCTAATGGCCTTATCAATTTGATGTGCTGAGATTTCCCCATCATGGAGGATGGGGATATTTGTGGAGCCTCCTCCTCCAGCAAGTTGTGTAATTGTCCACCACCATTCATGACTATTGTCATGTGAGTACCTTTAAGAAATGGGGGGTTTAATCGAATAGCTCTAGTGAATATCACTTTAAGAAATGTTTGTCTGCTCAAGTTACTGCAGTGATGTTAGAGTGTGGGTGGAGCTGAGCTGTCAGTCAGCTTTTAGTTTCACTATGAGAAAAGCTTGGGTGTGCCTGGTGTTTTTTGGTTTAGTTTTCGTGTTGGAGCTGCAACCAGCCAAAGAAGGTGCAATGTTTTTCTCTCTGCCATCTAAAGACTATCTCTTGATCATTTGGTGAATTCAGGGTGATAATTGTTCTCAGTAGTGCATTTAAACCTTGTGCTTCTGTTAAAAGGTTTTTTTCATCATATGGATGTTAAAAGGAAAGTTTAAGGATTATTTAGTGTTGTATTCTGTGAGGGTTGCATTTGAATTGATGGTTGCTAAGATGTTCACTGTATGTTTTAAAAAGGTTAACTTGAGTTCATAGAATAAACATTGTTTTGCTTTAAAAAATACCTTTCCATTTCTGCTGTACCCCGCCTGTCGAGTGGGCCGTGTGCTCCCCATACCACAATCTATCAAAAGTTGTGGGTCAGGTAAACTCCATGATACACTTTGGAGTTCTCTAAATCCTGGCCCATAACAATGGTAATGAGTGCTATACAATCGTCAGCAAGCATCATCATCATTGATGAAGCAGCTGAGAAATGGTTAGATATAAAACACTGTACTGAGGACTTCCTGTAATGATATCCCGAGGCAGAGATGATTGGCCTCTAACAACCAAAATCACCTTCCTTTGTGTTTGGTACAACTCTATCCAGAGAATAATTTCTCCTCCACCCTTGCACCAAGTCTCAATGACTTCAACTTTACTAGGGTTCCTTGGTGCCCCAATTGTTCAAATGCTACCTTTATGTCTAAGGCAGTGACTCTGCTCACATCTGAAATACAGCTCTTTCGTCCCTATATGAACCATGGTTGTAATGCAGGCTAGAGATGAGTGGTCCCAATCTGAACAGTGAGCAGGTTATTAAAACTCACTTGATTGCACCAACAGTCCTTCCATCACTTTTCTGATGATTGAAGATAGATACGGTAGTACCTGGGTGGATTGAATGTGCTGCTTTTTATGGACAGGAATACAGTGGGGAATTTTCCACTTCATGGTTTAGATGTCAGTGGTGTATTAGCAAGAAGCACTGCTAGTTCTGGACTGCAGTGACCAGCACTACGGCCAGGATGTTGTCGACACACATTGCCATATCCAGAAAATTCAGAATTTTCTTGATCTCACAGAGATTTAAATTGGCGGTTGTCTTTAGTGATGTTTGAGCCTCAGGAGGCAGCAGAGATGGATCACCCACAGCACTCGTGGCTGAAAATGGTGGCAAACGCTTCAATCTCGTCCCATGATGGACGACGCCAACATTAAGGATGGGGATTTTAATGAATTTTCGCCACCTGTTAACGGTTTAATTTTCCACCACCATTCACAACTGAATGTAGCAGGTCTGTAGAGCTTTAATCTGATCCATTAGTTGTGGAATCACTCAACTCGCCTGTAACATGTATGTACTCCTGTATTGTAGTTGATCCAGGTTGTCAGCTCATTATGTTATTCCTTGGACATCTCCTTTACTTCTCACGAAACCAGGATTGATCTCAAGAGCTGGATAGTAATGATAGAATGAGGGATATGCTGTGCTAGGAGGTGACAATTGTGGTAGAACATGGTCCACAGCACTTTACGAACCCCCAGTTTGAGTTGCTGCATCTATTCGAGAGTCTATCCCATTTAGCATGGGTAGTGATGTCACACAACACTATGGAGAGCATCCTCATGCGTAAAAACATGCATGTCTCAGCCAGCCTGGTCAGTAGTGATGCTGTTGGCCATGTTTGATGACAGACATTGACGTATTTCATCCAGAATATAGTCTTTGCCCTTCCAAAGTAGTTTTTAAACTTGGAGTACAGATTAATCAGCTGACTGAAATATCCTTGCCCACATTTGACCTGAAGCCATGAGGCACATGTCCATCGTGCCATCCAACGTCAATGTTGAAGTGTCACCATCTCTTGTGAGTTCATCCTGTGCTGGGACAGTACATATTGAGGGATAGTGATTGGACAGTCTAGGTCATAATCATGGAATCATACCAGTCAACCAATATTTGCTTGGCCACTCTATGGTCGAGCTCTTCCAATTTGGGCAGAAGTCCCCAGGTATATGCAAGGAGGGATTTGCTGGATTGGCTGGGCTGGATGTTTGAATTCAATGCTCAAGGTGATGCCAGGTAATCCACTATTTTTGTTCTTCTTGCACTTCGTTGTAGTTTGTTATGACTGCATGGCTTACAGGGCCACTCGAGTTCAGTTAAAAGTCAACCACATCATTAATAATGTAATCGTACATAGCGCGGACTGGAGGTCCAGTGAACAAATTGGGTTTTTAAAATGACAATCCAACAGTTTCTAGGTGGTCACTTTAGTGACATCAGCTTTAATAATTCAGACTTTCAATTTCTTTTTAAAAAATGTAATTATAAGTTTAAAACTGTGGGACTTCACTCACTCATTCTCTGAATCAGGAGTCCCAGAGCGTTGGATTATAAATCCAGTGACATAACCAGTGCACTCAGACCTCTGTCTCAATCCAAAAAGACTGCACAGAGAATCTCCTGAATGGCTGCCCCAATGAACTGCTTACACTGTGAAAATGCTGGTGACCACCACTTACGGAAGCCAAAATTATAACATACGAACAATACATGGTGGTAATTCGCCATTTGATCTATTAGTTACGCTGTTATTTTTTTTTAAAGTGGAAGATATTGAAACAATGTATTTGTACATTTGTGCCCAAGTTCAATACATATTATAAATTCCTCTTCAGTGGGCCTAGGGACTGGTGGAACACCTGGTCAGTGCATTATCCTTTTGCTTAAGAGATTTGGATGTTAAACATATGGGCTAGAAAGCTTCAAACTTTCAGCCAGATGTTTCACCACAATAGGCCAACTAATTGTCTGCACTCTACTATGGTCCCAACAGTAGTCCATCAACTTAAACTGCAACTCAGAACTGGCACGCAAAGGCAGCAAGGGAGTTCGGAGGGGCAAGGAAGCAAGATATTTACAATCTATTTACTTTGGATGCAATTGAAAATTATGCTTTAGCGATAGCACCCACTCCTCCGTGAACTCAAAGAAACAACGCTCAGCTCCTCAGTCAATATTGGCATCTGAAACTGACCGGAGATGGACCTTGATCCATATTCAGAAAATTCAAAATATATAATGTAAAATGACTGAAAACAACCATCACAGAATGTCTCGTGTCCAGCAGGAAACTCCTCTGGGCATGACCCTGGGTCCTTGCTCCAGCTAGGCTCCGATTAAACTTCAACTTCTTGCTTAGTAATTCAAGTATTCCCCAAGTCGATGGGGAGGTCGGGAATGGCACGTGACCGGAGAGGGTTTATGGAGAGGATGGAGGATGGTGGATCCATGGAGATTTGGGCACCCAGGAGGGAGTATTCCTTCTTCTCACATGTATATAGGGTTTATTCAAAGATTGGCTTTTGTATGAGCCGGGCGGTGTTGCTGGGGGTGGACAGTGCAGAGTATGTGGGAATAGTGATTTCCGACCACGCTCCGCACTTTCTAGACGTGAGACTTGGTTCGGCTCAGGTGCAGAGGCTGGGGTGGAGGTTGGGTTTGGGGCTTTTGGCCGACAAGGAGTTCGTTCAGAAGGGGACGGTGCGATTAGGAATTATTGTTGAGCTCAATCAGAATGGGGAGGTATCGGCAACCACGTTTTGGAAGGCCTTGAAATTGAGGGGGGGGGGGGGGGGAAAGAAAGTGGGGGTTGATGTATGGGCGGTGGAGGAAGGAGGGGTTACGGCAGGTTAGGGCATGTTTTCGGATGGGAAGTTCGCTGAGCTGGGGAGCTGCAGGAGAGGTTTGAGTTACCAAAGGGGAGGAAGTTTAGGTACTGGCAGGTGCAGGCCTTTGTGAGTAAGGAGTTGCTTTCATTCCCTCAGATACTGGAGTATACACTTCTGGAGAAAATGCTGCTCTCAGTTGAGGTGGGATGTGACAGGATTGGGAATATATATGGCGGTTGGGAGAGCAGGGCAAGGCAGTAGTGAAAAGGATCAAGCGCAAGTGGGAGAGTAGCTGGGAAGGGAGATAGGATGGGGACTTTGAGGTGAGGTAATGCAGCGAGCGAACTCAACCTCCTCCTGCGCAAGAATGAGTTTGATACAATTTAAGGTGGTGCTGCAGAGGGTTCAGATGGCTCAACCTTGGATAAGTGTTTTTTTTTCACGAGGCAGGGGTTAAGAGCTGTGGGAGGGGGCTGGTGAATCATGCTCATATGTTCTCATATGGGGGTCTGAGGAGTCAAGAGAACTTTTGGGAGGTGGTGTTCGGGGCCCTATCGAGGATTGTAGGGATTGAGGCGAAGCCGGACCCAATGGTGGCAATCTTTGGGGTGTCGAAGGTGTCGGAGCTGCTGGAGGGGAAGGCGGTCGATGTCTCGGCCTTTACCACTCTGATTTCCTGGTGACGGATTTCCACCGGGGGCGCGTCATGGCTGGAAAATCTGAATGAATTTCTCAGGTTGGAGAAAATCAAATTTGCCTTAAGGGGATAGAGGAGGGCTTACAAGTCTGGTGGAGGCCAGTCATAGGTATATTTGAGGAGTTATTTGTCGTGGGAGGGGGTTAAAAAGGGAAAAATGTACAAACCGTATACTTTGATTGGATGTCAAGCTTGTGTTATTTTGTTGAATGTGTTTGGAATAAAATATCCTTTTTTTAAAAGAAAAAAGTTATTCTGGGCGGCAGTGGTTAACACTGCTTCCTCATGGTGCCGAGGACCCGGGTTCGATCCCGGCCCTGGGTCACTGTCCGTGTGGAGTTTGCACATTCTCCCCATGTTTGCGTGGGTCTCGCCCTCACAGCCCAAAGATGTTCATGGTAGATGGTTTGATTATACTAAATTGTCCCTTAATTGGAAAAAAGAATTGGGTACTCTAAATTCAACAAAAAAAAAAAAAAAGTAATTCAAGTATTTTTAAAAAAAACAAAAGTCACATTCATTGGGTGCTATCAAAATGACAAGCTCCATTATTTATGGAACCAATTTTAGATATTTGTTTTTATTACCTCACCATCATCAGAAACCAGAGAGGACATTGTTAACTTAGTGCAACCCCACAGTGCAGATATATGAAGTGCAACCCCACAGTGCAGATATATGAAGACAGTCAACATTCCAGGTGGATATACTCAGTCAGGTTCTTAATGAAAGAGAATACAGGTGGCATCCATTTCTTTCAAACACAGTCATGTATATCCAGTGTGTATTTTCCTTCATAACTTTATAAAGTCATGAGGGTCTGTGTTACAGGAAAGTATGGTTAAAAAATGTCATCTTACTGCAAAATGTGACAATAGCATAGAAAGAAAGAAAGCAGTGTATGTAGTGTCTTGCCTGATCTCAGCTCATTCAAAATGCTTTTACAGCCAATTAAGTACTTTTATTAAAACATAGTCACTCTGGAAACATCAGAAATGTGGCAGCCAATTTGTTTCATTTACGTTTGGGGGGGGGGGGGGGGCTTTGCTGGCTAGACCAGAATTTATTGTCCATCCCAAATTGCCCTTGGAGAAGGTGGCGGTGATCTGCCTTCTTGAGCCACGGCAGTCCGTGTGGTGGAGGTACACCCACTGCTGTGCTGGGGAAGGAGTGCCAGGATTTTGACCCAGCGATGGTGAGTATCTTGGAGGGGAACATCCAGGTGATGGTATTCCCATTGTGTCTGCTGCCCTAGTCCATCAAGATGGTAGCAGTTGCCCGAGGAGCCGTGGTGAGTTCCTAAGTGCATCTTCTGGATGGTACACACGACTGCCACTGTTTGGTGGTGAAGTGAGTAAACTTTTGTGGAAGGGGTGCTAATCAAGCGGGCTGCTTTGACCTGGATGATGTCAAGTCCCCGTCCCCCCCCCCCCCCCCGCACTCCCCTACCCAAATTCTTTGCAGACAGTGGAGGTGCAAAGCAAATAAAAACAATAAAACGGTCCTCCCATCAGCCTTATAACAGTCAGCCATGAATAACTTTGGGGACACCTGGGAAGGTGTGCTGCTAACACTGCCCCCTACCCCTCAGTGAGACTGCAGCAAGGAGAACAACCCTTAACACACTAGTATAAAAATCTAGCAATGTCCTGAAACAGTCAAGCAGCCCACATATTATACCACAAATTAGAGCATATAACTCGGCAACAAGGTGAAACAGAGTTCCTTCAAGACCGGTTATTATTAATGATTGTTGTTAAATGATCAATTGTTCAATAATCAATGCCTCAAGTCAGTCACAGTCAAATTGTTTGACGTGCAAGTCAGAGATTAGAAAACATTCAAGTTTCATGTTAGTAGCATGTTGTGACCAGCTTTACTTCTCTTTTTTAAAAAATGTTCTCCAAGTGCACAGCTAAAAGGATGCTTGAATGACAGTGAACTAAACATTTTTTATTGACTGCTGGAATAATAAATTTGTCCGCCTCACTTACGAAAGCTGCATAAATCTAGAACACTAAAGCAGCTAAGAGAGGTATAAATAAGGACACAAGAACTCGGAGCAGCAGACCATCGAGCCTGTTCCATCATTCAATACGATCAAGACCGACCTTCAGCTTCAACTCCACTTTCCCATCTTCTCCCCGGACGCCTCGGGTATCGGAGACCAAAAATCTCCCAAATCTTAAATGTATTCAATGATGGCATATCCACAATTATCTCCGGTAGAGAATTCAGAAAATTCTTAATCCTTTGAATGAAGAAACCTCTCCTATATCTCGATCCCAAATGATCGGTCCCTGTGCGCTCGGGTTCAGATTACCTAGCCAGGGGAAACAACCTCTCAGGATCTACCCTGTCAAGCTCCCTCTAAACTCCACAGAGGATATAGGCCCAATTAACACAGCCTCTCATCATGCCTACAATGCAAGTACACGTTTCCTTTGGAGACTAAATTGCATGCAGTATTCCAGGTTTGATCTCACTACGGCCCCAAACAATTGTTGCAAGACTTCTTTATTCTTGGACTCCAGTCCTTTGCAATATAGGCCAACACACTGGTAACCTTTCTAAATGCTTGTTGCACCTGCATAATAAACTTTGATTTCCTTACAAGAGTACACCCAAGTATCTCTGAACATCAATATTTGCAAGCTTCTCATCTTTGAAAAAGTAATGTAGTGATCTATAGATGTGCATATACACAAGGGGTTAAATGTGTAATCAGTAGCACCATATGATCACTAGAGGGCCGGACCAACAGGGGTATAAAAGGCAACCTCATTGGGTCTCTGGCTCTCTTGGGGGTGCACTGTGACCAGGGCAATAGCAGACTAGTTCAGATGGCTAATGGAGTTACGTATAGTTACTGTAGCTAGATCTTGTTAACCTTATCACTAGTATCAAAGTTAAAGTAAAGAACTCATGCAATTATTGTTATAGTTACTCACTAAACCTTTTGTTACTACTGGACGAGTTAGAGTCTTCTTCATCGAGATTCAGAAGACCTCTTCATTAACCAAGGATTGAGTAGCACATGTTACATACCACACAGGTAACAAAACATGGTACCAGGCGTGTTGGCTTTACCAGAACTAGTTAGATCAGGTTAGACAAAAAGAGAAGAAAATTCCGACTGGATATTCGACTGTGGAAGACTTCGCAGCAAATGGATCCTCGACGACCAACTATGGGACTCATTGGACCTCTAAGGCAGCTGGAAACAACGGGTAATTTAAGTTATAACTGGAAAAGATTTGAACAGATATTCCAAATATTTATCGCAGCTAATGATTTAAGCACGGTCTCTGATGCAACGATACTACTACTCTCAATAGGAGGGCATGAAGCTAGAGAAATCTATAATTGCTTTAATTACTTAAAAGGTGAAGACAACACCAAAATAGAAGTAAAACTCAAAAAATTTGATGAATACTGTAAGAGTCAGTCTGGACAGATGCTGGAAAGATTTAACTCTCGTCATAAATGCCAGAGAAACAGAGGGCCCATCACTGATTTTATCACAAATCTCAAGTTAATACCACAAGGCTGTGATTATGCTGATTTCAGAGACACTATGATAATGGATCAATTAATTTTTGGACTATCTGACAAAAAATTTGAAGGAAGAACTTTCACACGATAAGTATCTAACTCTGGAAACTGCTATACAAAAATGCCTTGCTTATGAACAGAAACAAAATCAATACTGAGTCTTTACAAACACAGAATAAGTAGCTTGAAAACAAAATCGGTAAAAATGGCGCGAACACTCACCACGCGGCAGAGGCAGCATCTCACTCGATGCAACAGCGCTTTTTGATTGGCAGCCATCTTGAGCGAGTGTGTTCTGGCCAGTACGCACATGCGCATTTCTCAAAAAGAAGGAAAACGGCAAAATACACTCGAGAAGCCGCACATGCGCAGTTGCGAAAAGAGCGCACAGTTAAGGAAACTCGAATTGCGCATTCACAATTGATTCCTACGCATGACGTCATGAGCGTCATGATGTCAGAGGACCCAGACCACGCCCACTTAAAAGGGAAATGCACGAAAATGAACAAAAAGACATTTAAAGCTGCAAAATCAAATGTTCTTACATCAAAAGACAGAACAATGCCCGAACTTACACCAGCAGTTAAAAATAACCTCCGCAGCACCCTGGCACAAGCAGTTTGCACCACCCAAAGAGGAGAGCACAGTGATTTGTTCATTGAAGAATACTACTCAGAAGATGATTTCTTCATTGGACATAGAAAGAACAATGACAGATTCGAAACCCAAAAAAAAAAAAGAGAGGATTTGTTCATTGAAGACTACTGCTCAGACATGGATGAGTTATTCGGAATTGATGATCATTGCATCAGCAACACGGTTGAAACGATCAACACGACTCTTCTCATGGTAGATGAATCCAATATCATGATGCATGGCAGATCGTCGATACATTGGATGACAGCAATACCCAAGAAGAAGACAACACCACACAGAGAGCGCAGGTCGACTCTACAGCGAGAACACTGCACGACTCCACAGCGAGAGCGATGAAGGACTCCACAGAGAGAGCGATGAAGGACTCCACAAAGAGAGCGATACACGCCTCCACAAAGAGAGCGACGCAAGCCTCCACAAAGAGAGTGACGCAAGCCTCCACAGACAGCAGGTGACAGACTCAAAAATGTAAGCAAGCAAACAATCCATAGCGAACGCCATGCATGAACAAGACTATGAAGGTCGATCCACCTTATCTGCACAACAAGCAGCAGACTATGAAAGTCTACCTAGCTCACGTGAACAACAAAAAGACCATGACAGTCTACCCAGCTTATTTGAGCCACCAGAAGACCATGAAAGTCTACCCAGCTCATTTAACCAACAAGACGACACTGAATGTCTACCCACTGTATGTGAGACAAGTGATGAAGAAATCACAATTCCCATACAGGATGTGCAGGATCACAGCGAAACTGACATATCTCAGCTCATCTGCACAGAAGCACTCAACAATCAGAGGAGGGCTACTCATGAGTCCAGAGAGACCACGTCAATTGAAATCTTGAAGATTTTGACTCCAGAAGAGGAGAACCATGAGTCCAGAGAGACCACGTTAATATAAATCTTGATGATTTTGACTCCAGAAGAGGAGAACCATGAGTCCAGAGAGACCATGTCAATTGCAATCTTGAAGATTTTGAATCCAGAAGAGGAGCGCCAAGAGTCCAGAGAGACCACATCAATAGAAATCGTGAAGATTTTAACTCCAGAAGAGGAGCACCAAGACCAACAAGAAAATGAAATCATAAGATTTTGACTCCAGAAGAGGAGCACCAAGAAACCAAAGGTGATTCAAATGAACCAGAAATAACTCCAGAAGAGGAGCACAAAGAAATCAATGATGATTTAAGTGAATCTGAAATGAGTCCAAAAGAGGAGTACCAAGGAAGCAAAGAAGAGGAATCAAATCCACCACAAACAGCAACAACAAAAACAACATGCAGTGCAACAAGAACAACAAAGACAACAAGAAGCATAACAGAATCAACAAGCACGACAAGAAAAACAACAAGAACAACAGCAAAAACAACAAACACAGAAACGACAGAAACAACAATGAAACAACGACCTGTACAACATGGTGCAACTCTGCACATGAAGGACAATGCCACAGCACACTGCAAATCAATAACAAGACTACAAACATGCCAAAGCATGACAAAGAATCTCACAAATTCACATCTGCTCCAGAACAAGCAAGCACGCCAGCTTTCAAGGCAGATGACACACTAGATCAAAATCGCAAGCACAGGAAAAAGTCCAGGTCAGACGACAAAGATGACATACAGAATCAATACCACAAGCACAGGAAAAAGTCCAGGTCAGACGTCAAAGATGACATATAGAATCAATACCGCAAGCACAGGAAAAGGTCCAGGTCAGATGACAAAGATGACATACAGAATCAATACCGCAAGCACAGAAAAAAGTCCAGGTCAGACAATGGTGTAACACAGAATCGCTACCACAAGTATAGAGAAAAAAAAAAAGTCTAAATCAAACAACAAAGTGATTCGACCATTCAAACACCTCTATGATGACTTGGTCACTTAATCACAAGAACACTGACAACGTTCACAAAGAAATAACAACATCAACATCACCACTTCAACAACAGAAGACGAAAGCAACTCAACCGAACAAATTCATAAAGTTTGGACTCACAAATTTTTTAATTAAGATTGGACTCATGAATATTAATTGGCTTTGTATAATCATCAAGATCATCACAACTTGTACATAACATCATTTGTCGACCTATTTCACACAAGCAAAAAAACCTCGAGCCTAAATGTATTCACATTTGACGGACTAACTCGTTGATTTTATGTAATGCATTTGCAAATTGCATCCATTATGTTTGTTCAATTTTACAACATACAGAAAATATGTAACACGAAAAAAAGGGGGATGTAGTTATCTCTATATGTCCATGTACACAATGGGTTAAATGTGTAATCAGTAGCACCATATGATCACTAGAGGGCCGGACCAACAGGGGTATAAAAGGCAACCTCATTGGGTCTCTGGCTCTCTTGGGGGTGCACTGTGACCAGGGCAATAGCAGACTAGTTCAGATGGCTAGTGGAGTTACGTATAGTTACTGTAGTTAGATCTTGTTAACCTTATCATTAGTATCAAAGTTAAAGTAAAGATCTCATGCAATTATTGTTATAGTTACTCAATAAACGTTTTGTTACTACTGGACGAGTTCGAGTCTTCTTCATCGAGATTCAGAAGACCTCTTCATTAACCAAGGATTGAGTAGCACATTACCTACCACACAATAAACAATACAGTATTCTGCTTTTCTATTCTGATGCCAATGTCCTGGAGAAGGCCGTCGTGAGGCGTGGAGATCATTCGGGCTTTGTCTAGGGCAGACCATTAATGGTAAACATCAGACTCCTGCTGAACGTGATCAAGACCCCAACAAGGGAGGAGACACCAGAACTGATCATCTCCCTGCACAGAGAGAAGGCCTTTGACATTGTCGAATGGAGGCACTTCAGAGGTACTGGAACAGTTTGCGTTTGGGCCAGGGTCCATCTTGTGGGTGAAACTACTGTACAGCGCTCCCTTGGCAAGCATACAGACAAACACCACCAGCTCAGGATACGTCCGGTTGCACAGAGGCACAAGGCAGGGATGCCCTTTGTACCCGTTACTATTTGCCCTGGCAATTGAGCCAGTGGCCAGCGCTCTCAGATCAGCGAAGGAGTAGGGAAGCATCCAGTGAGGAGGCAGGAGATTAGAGTTTCACTCTATGTAGATGACCTGCTCCTCTATGTCTTTAACGCCCTGGCCAGCATAAAAGAGGAGAGAGAGAGAGCACAAGTGAGAGAGACCTGGCCCTTCCACGCCTCCAATTCTACCACTGGGTGCTGGCCACACTGAACGTAGTATAGACAGAGCAATGTCCTTCATAGCCCCCATATGCAAGAACCAGAAATTCCCCCAGTGACACTAGTCACAACCTTTAAACGGTGGATATAGGATGAAGGGACACGGACGTTATGGGACCTATACGTTGACGTCAGGTTAGCGACCCTGTGGGAATTGGCGGACAAATCTCAGTTCCCAAAAGGGAACGGGTTGCGATACAAGCAGCTAAGGAATTTCTTCCGGAAGGAGTCAATGTTCCCCCAACGACCAGGACACGCGCTACTGGGCAGACACCTGACCACAGGCGAACTAGGAGGATGGCAACTGCGCTAACATGTACAGACGATGACTGGAAGAAGTACAGTCACCACTGGATGAGACATGGGAGAAATGTGTAGAAGAGCTCGGCATAGAGATTTTAAAAATATATATTTTTTTTTCCCAGGTTTTTTTTTAAATTTAGAGTATGCGTTTTTTTTCCAATTAAGGGGTAATTTAGCATGGCCAGACATACCCTGCACATCTTTGGGTTGTGGGGGTGAGACCCACACAAACACGACAAGAATGTGCAAACTTTACACGGCCAGCGACCCGGGGCCGGGATTGAACCTGGGACCTCAGTGCCGTGAGGCAACAGTGCCAACCACTGCGCCACCGTGCTGCCCCTAGCTAGGCAAAGAGATCTCTGGAGCGAAGCACTGCACAGGGCGGAGGGCTGAGCCCAACATAGCTGAAAGGAGAGCAGGGCACACTTGACAAGAAATGTAAATAAATGTAAATAATCTTTATTGTCATAAGTAGGCTTACATTAATTCTGCAATGAAGTTACTATGAAAAGCCCCTGGTCGCTACATTTCGGCACCTGTTCGGGTACACAGAGGGAGAATTCAGAATTCTCAGCTGGTACGGGAATTGAACCCGCGCTGCTGGCCTTGTTCTGCATCACAAATCAGCTGTCTAGCCCACTGAGCTAAACCAGCCCCCGCATAGGTGGAGGATAAATGTGAATACTGCCAAAGAGGCCCAGCCAACCACACCCACCTATTCTGGTACTGCACCAGACTGATCCAGTACTGGACCACCTTCTTTTAGGCCATGTCCAGCGTTGTGGGGGTGAAGGTGGAGCCGTGCCTAAGAGTGGCCTTCTTCTGGGTCTCTGAGCAGCCAGAATTTCATTGGGAAAGGGACGGACACCCTAGCCTTTGGCTCCCTGATCACCGACCGGAGACTCCTGCTCGGCTGGAGATCAGCAGTGCCACCCAAGGCTGCGGAATGGCTACCCGGCCCGGCGGAAAACCTCAAACTGGAGGATCTGCACTCGAGGATCAGCGGAAGACTCCCACTACACGTGGAAGCAATTCACCAGCCTGTTCCAAGACCTATACTTAACCAGAAACCAATAAAAAGGGGGGGGGGGAAACAAAAACTGAGTGGGGGTGTCGTGTTGGGTGCTCTGCTACATAGACAAACCAACACGGTTGCGGATGGTACAACTCAGTTTTATTACTAACAATAACAACATCTGTAAACTGGTTACTGTGGTTCGTTCATTACTCTCTAACCTGTGGACCTAGCCCTAACACTATCTTGGAGAAGCACTTAGCACATGGTGAATGTCTGAGTGGCTTGCTGTGAGCTCTGTGCCCTGAGCTGTCTCCTGCTGGAATCAGCGGGAAGTGTCGTGTTCTTCGTTTTATAGTGTGTATGTTCTTGCCTGTGATGTTGTGTGTGTATTGATTGGACCGTTGATCTGTCCATCAGTGTGTTTGTATGTTTGCACCATGATTTTTATCTGAATATCATGACAGGGGGGATAGGAAGTTGGGGAGAGGAAGGGAAAGGAATAGCAACCAGGAAGCAATGCAAGCCCAGCACGTGAACCAGAGGGAACGAACAGCAGCAAAGTACTTGGTACAACTTTGCCAGAAGTACACCGACGTGGCACCAAAGGTGCCCCTGGTATGTTCTAATGCCAGGAGGCAACACACACAGCATAGGCACAGCAGACAGAGCTCCTTGGATCTCTAAAAATCATTCCACTAGCTTAGGACCCAATCACCACGTGCTACCAGGCAGAATACAGCCTTTTGGCCAAGTCATTGGCCGCCAGCCAACCAATCGAACTGAGCCTCACAAAGTTGGCCTTCTCCTGTTCGAAAAACCAGCACCATGTACTATTTGCAACTTTCTGAATTCCTCATTGTCATTGCTGCTTTATTTAAAGTTACATATCCATTAAGCATCCATGGATCAAAAATGAGAACGGCAAAAATAAAGTGAATATAGGAAAATCAACAGGAAGGACCTTTACAAAATACAACTATATTACATCTGTAGGGCGGCACGGTAGCACAGTGGGTAGCCCTGTTGCTTCACAGCGCTAGGGTCCCATGTGATTCCCGGCTTGGGTCACTGTCTGTGCACAATCTGTTAGGCAATTTGGACATTCTGAATTCTCCCTCAGTGTATCCGAACATGCGCCGGAGTGTGGTGACCAGGGGATTTTCACAGTAATTTCATTGCAGTGTTAATATAAGCTTACTTGTGACAATAAAGATTAATATTGATATTCAGACCCTTGGCCATATCACTGAGGGGGTCTAATAAATGGAGGGGGGTGGTCCGAGGGGGAGAAGAGCATCGGGTGTCGCTATACGCGGACGACCTGCTGCTGTATGTGGCGGACCCAATGGAGGGGATGGTGGAGGTCATGCAGACTTTGAGGGAGTTTGGGGAGTTCTCGGGCTATAAGCTCAATGTCGGGAAGAGCGAGCTTTTTGTAGTACAGGCAGGGGACCAAGCAAGAGGGATAGGGGACCTACCGCTGAGGAGGGCGGAGGGGAGTTTTCGGTATCTAGGGATCCAGATAGCCAGGAGCTGGGGGGCCCTACACAAACTGAATCGGACGAGGTTGGTGGACCAAATGGAGGTGGACTTCAAAAGATGGGACATGTTGCCGCTCTTGTTGGCGGGTAGAGTGTAGTTGGTAAAAATGGTGGTCCTTCCGAGGTTTTTGTTTGTGTTCCAGTGCCTCCCCATCGTGATCACCAAAGGCTTTTTCAAGAGAGTAGGTAGGATGTATTATGGGGTTTGTGTGGGCTAACAAAAGCCCGAGGGTAAGGAGAAGGTACTTGGAATGCAGTAGAGACCGAGGAGGGCTGGCGCTGCCAAACCTAGGGAGTTACTACTGGGCAGCAAACGTGGCGATGATCCGTAAGTGGGTTATGGAGGGGAGGGGGCAGCATGGAAGAGGATGGAGATGGCGTCCTGCAAAGGAACGAGCTTGGGGGCGCTGGTGACGGCGCCGTTGCCGCTCTTGCCATCAAAGTACACCACGAGCCCGGTGGTGGCGGCAACGTTAAGGATTTGGGGCCAGTGGAGATGGCATAGGGGTGCAGTGGGAGCCTCGGTGTGGTCCCCGATCAGGGGTAACCATCGGTTTGTCCTGGGGAAGATGGACGGGGGGTTCCAGGGCGGGCACCGGGCGGGGATTAGAAGAATGGGGGGACCTGTTCATCGACGGGACATTTGCGAGCCTAGGGGCACTGGAGGAGAGGTTTGAGCTACCCCCGGGAAATGCATTCAGATACATGCAGGTGAGGGCTTTTGTGAGGCAACAGGTCAGGGGATTCCCGCTGCTCCCGACACAGGAAATTCAAGACAGGGTGATCTCGGGTGTATGGGTCGGGGAGGGCAAGGTTTCGGCAATACACCAAGAGATGAAAGAAGAGGGGGAAGCGCTAGCAGAAGAGTTGAAGGGTAAATGGGAGGAGGAGTTGGGGGAGGAGATCGAGGAAGGTTTGTGGGCTGATGCCCTGGGTAGGGTCAATTCTTCCTCATGTGCCAGGCTCAGCCTGATACAATTTAAGGTGGTTGACAGAGCGCACTTGACGGGGGCGAGCTTGAGTAGGTTCTTTGGGGTAGAGGACAGATGTGGAAGGTGTTCAGGGAGTCCGGCGAACCATGTCCATATGTTTTGGTCATGCCCGGCACTGGAGGGGTTCTGGAGAGGAGTGGTAGGAGCAATATCTCAGGTGGTGAAAGTCCGGGTCAAGCCAAGATGGGGGCTAGCAATATTTGGAGTAGTGGACGAGCCGGGAGTGCAGGAGGCGAAAGAGGCCGGCATTCTGGCCTTTGCGTCCCTAGTAGCCCGGTGAAGGATATTGCTAATGTGGAAGGAGGCGAAGCCCCCTAGCGTGGAGGCCTGGACAAACGACATGGCTGGGTTCATAAAGTTGGAAAGGATTAAGTTTGCCTTAAGGGGGTCTGCGCAGGGGTTCTACAGGCGGTGGCAACCGTTCCTAGACTACCTCGCGGAGCGTTAGAGGAAGGTCGGTCAGCAGCAGCAGCAACCCTGGGGGGGGGGGGGGGGGAAAACAAGAGATTGTTTGAGGGGACGGACGAGCAGGGGATAACATGGAGGGTGGGGGAAACTGGCACGAACGGGCAAGAGCCAGTGTATAAAGCTCTGTAAATATTTCATCTTGCCATGTAGATATCTTGCTCAGGGCGATTTTGCGTTATTTTGTTACGGGGGAGGGGGGGTTCATTGTTTGTAAGGGGAAAAAATTGTTTTGTTAAAAAACTTTAATAAATATATTTTCAAAAAAATAAATATTGATATTCAGCTTTGACAGAGAGTCATTGGAACTCGAAACATTAGCTCCGGTCTCTCCCTACTGATGCTGCCAGACCTGCTGAGATTTTCCAGCATTTTCTCTTTTGGTTTCAGATTCCAGCATCCGCAGGAAATTGCATTTATTTAATATTATATTACATCTGTATCTGTAGAAGGATCATTTAGATCCGTAATGTTCACTCTTTCTCTCCACCGATGCTGCCAGACCGGAGTTTAGCTAGCATTGGTTGTTTTTATTTTATATTATGCTGACTGGTTTCCCTTTAACTACCCTATTGGTTAATTTATTAAAAATCATTTCCATTTTGTAAAACCATGTTGACTTGTTCTAAGAACATTGTTAAGACTTCCTTAATAATAGATTCTAGTTTTTTTTTGCCAGTTGTTGATATTTGCTTTTTATCTCTTTTTTTTCCATTTGTTGTTAGTTTAATATATTATTTAAATAACGTTTAATGCATATTCCTTTATTAAGTTGTAAAAACGGAAAATCTCTGTTGGAAAAATGTTAATAAAATATATTTTTAAAAATAAAATAGATTCTAGTATTTTACTAATGTCAGATGTCAGGCTAATTGGTCTGCAATTTCTCGCTCCCCTATCTCGATAAGCAGTGTTGCATTTGCTGTAGTCCAGTCTGCAGGGTCCGTTAGAGAGTTTTAGAAAACCAGAGTCACATACCCAGAATCTCTGCAGGTTTCTTTATTTTGGAGCCCTGTGATGTTCAACATCAGGACCTGGGGATGCGGGTTGTTAGTCCCTTTAGTTTTCTCTCTGCCGATATTAATTTCCTCACTCTTACTAGCCCTTGGGCTACTCTCCATTCCTGGTGTGTAACTTGGGTCTTCGACTGCGAAGGCAGACAAAAGATTTATTCAATGTCTTTTCCCACAATAATGTCTCCTGTCAGTGTTTCTAAAGGCTCCAATGTTTACTTCAGCTATTTGCTTCCCTTCGGTTTCCCTGCAAAAGCGCTTGCAATCTTTTTTTTTTAAATTTCCTGGCTTATTCATGCGCATTCGATTTTCCCCTTTTTAATCAACTCTTTAATGGTCCTTTGCTGGTTTCCAAAGTAAAGTGCCCCCCCCCCCCCCCCCCCACCCAATCCTCAGTGTAGAAAGACAAGGCAATGTATTTGCCTCGTGGCCCAGTGTATAGAATGGAAGCAAGTGCCAACATAGGGCATGCCGAGGAAACCCAAGATTGCACATTAGGAATAGAAAAAGAATAAAGGAGCATTGTTCTTAAGAGATGGTGAGAACAAGCAGGGCTGTTTCAAGAGTGGCACAGAACTGGTTATTTCTGCATTCTAGTTGATGATGCAATCACACTCAATTTACGCACGTGGCCCATCAAAGAAGACCTCCCAAATAATTCAAAAGTGTATCCGTTTATGTTAACATTACATGAAGCACATGTACATTTATTTTGCTTGGCCTGATATTAGCTGCCTGGTTTTGATTTTTGAATATTTTTTCCCAGCCTCTCACACCTCCTCTCTTTCCTCCTCCCACCCCCACCCCACCCCTCCTCCACAGCCTCTGGGCGAGTCAGTCTTCTGTTCAACACAGTCCACTATCTTGCTTTCAGTTGACCTTTAGGCTATTAACACTTTTAATCTTAATTTAGTCTTTAATGCAATCATTACCATTCCCTTTGTCTGTGCCCATCTTCTCCGGATTTCCAAACTGCCCCTAATCTATTCTACTCCACCTGCTCCACCCTTTTCAACACAAAAGAAACATCATATTTCTACCCCTCTTCAGCTTCCGGGGGAGAGGGGGAAGAAAGAGGGAGAGGCACGGTAGCACAGTGGTTAGCACTGCTGCTTCATTGCGCCAGGGTCGCAGGTTTGATTCCCACTTGGGTCACTGTCTGTGCGGAGTATTCACGGTCTCCCAATGTCTGCGCGGGTTTCCTCCGGGTGCTCCGGTTTCCTCCCACAAGCCCCGAAAGACATGCTGTTAGGTGAATTGGACATTCGGAATTCTCGTTCTGTGTATCCGAACAGGCGCCGGAATGTGGCGACTAGGGGATTTTCACAGTAACTTCATTGCGGTGTTAATGTAAGCCTACTTGTGACAATAATAAAGATTCTTATTATTATTAAGTCCTGGCATATTCTGCAATGGTAAGATAAGAAATTCTGAGTATTGAGACACATCCCAAATAAGCGTTTTAGTCAGCTGGGCGCCGGTTAGCTGGATGGCTGGTTTGTGATGCAGAACAATGCCAACAATGCCAGCTGAGGTTGCCCATGTCCTTCTCCCCTTGCCAGAGGTGTGGTGACCCTCAGTTTAAATTACCACCAGCCAGCTGTCTCTCTCAAAAGGGGAGAGCAGCCTATGGTCCTCTGGGCTGCGGCAACATTTACATTTAACATTTGCAGCTCAAACATTCATAACATGTGGAACTGCCCCAAACTCTAGCCTTAGATACTGATAACTGCAATTTTAATAAAAGCCATGAATTATAAAATTAGAATTATGTTACAAATTTTATTTCCACTACTTCCTTTCCACTTTTAGGGCAATACGTACAGAAATTTACAGATTTACAGAAAGAGATTTTTTAAAAATATATTAGTAACTTTTTCTGACTGCTTATTTTTGCTAATTTAGGTTCTTGATGGTTAATGGATTCTCTTGTCCACTTTCAATTAACAAGCTCTCTACCTCATCAATTGTGGTTAGCTAAAATAAGTTCATAAGCAGTAATCTGTGTGTGTCTGTGATACAGAAATCTACATCAGCCAGTTGTGATGCAAATATGTCTTTTGATGCAAGTTATATTAACCACATACATGACTCTTAGAAGTTGGCATTTGCAGAAAATTTGAAGCACATTTTGAAAGGACTGTCCAGTAGATGAGAAAGCAGTTTCAGTTCAGGCATTGTGCTCAATATGGGTGTTGCTGAAATCTCCCAAAGCATTAGTTGCAGTAAGAAAATTAAAACATACATCACATCATATCCAATAATATCAGGCAGAGCACATCTTATTATAACATTGCAAGATGCAATTATATAGAACTTGGTCTGCTCCTTTAAAAGGTTACAGGATCCAATATCAACAATACTCAAGGTCAGTTTACCTAATGAATTGGTTAATACTTTACCAAATGAATTGGCCGTGTTTTTGGAGTTTTGTGACAGATATGCACATATGCAAGCCACTGCAACAATGTGAATGCAAATTTAGTTTCTTCATGATGTACGTTTTACTCATTGCCACCACTAATTAATACATCTCATTCGCAGGTCTGTGCACAGCCAAGCACTACACCTGTGCTCTTGCACACCAGCGTCGAAGCCAGCTCCCTTATTACAAGAGCAGCAGCAACATGAAATCTAGAAGCATTCCAGTCAGTTTCAAATTAACCCTGTGGAACATCAAAGCTTCAAGGCAAAAGTTACAAAATCCTGTTTACTGACTGGCACCAGAAATCCCAAAGATTGTACGATTATTTTAAAAGTTTCAGTTCAGTACCTATAGACACCAAAACTAGACATGTCCTCAGTTCCTATAATTTTGGCTGATATTATTTGGCTCTTATTATGAAAAAAAAATGAAATGAAAATCGCTTATTGTCACAAGTAGGCTTCAGATGAAGTTACCTGTGAAAAGCCCCTAGTCACCACATTCCGGCACCTGTTCGGGACGGCTGGAACGGGAATTGAACAGTGCTGTTGGCCTGCCTTGGTCTGCTTTAAAAGCCAGCTATTTAGCCCTGTGCTAAACCAGCCCCTGGTCAGAAGTAGGATTACAGGGTTTTTTTAATAAACATTGTATTGAGGTATTTATTTGGAATGTAACAGCAGCAATATACACAATGTACATAAAAATATAAACATAGTGCAAATACCACCACCCTCACCCACAGGTCCCACCATTACTTAATCCCCTAATCAACGTAACAGCAGCAATATAAACAATGTACATAAAAATATAAACATAGTGCAAATACCACCACCCTCACCCACAGGTCCCACCATTACTTAATCCCCTAATCAACGCCAACCGACACCCCCCCCCCCCCCCCCCGCTGACGGTTAATTCTCTGCGAAGAAGTCGATGAATGGTTGCCACCTCCGGGCGAACCCTAACAATGACCCTCTCATGGCGAACTTAATTTTCTCCAAGCAGAGAAAGCCAGCCATGTCTGAAAGCCAGGTCTCCGACTTCGGGGGCTTTGAGTCCCTCCATGTTAGTAATATCCGCCTCCGGGCTACCAGGGAAGCAAAGGCCAGAACATCTGCCTCTTTCCCCTCCTGGATTCCCGGATCCTGCGACTCCTCGAAATTCGCCACCTCTGGACTCAATGCCACCCTTGTATTTAATACCTTGGACATGTCAGCAAACCCCTGCCAAAATCCCCACAGCTTTGGACATGGTTTGCTGGTCCTCCCGCACATTTTGCGCACCTATCCTCCACCCCAAAGAATCTACTCATCCGGGACACACTCATGTGAGCCCAGTGCACGACCTTGAATTAAATCAGGCTGACATGTTGCGATCGCGTTGACTCTGCTCAACGCGGCCGGCCAAAGGCCCTCCTCTATCTCCCCCCCCCCCTCCCCCCCCAACTCCTCCTCCCACTTTCGCTTCAGCTCCTCGGTCTGCATCTCCTCTGATCCCATAAGCTCCTTATATATGTCCGAGACGCTCCCCTCTCCTATCCATCCTCTAGAAACACCCTATCCTGAATCCTCCATAGCAGCAGGAATGGGAAGGTTGGTACCCGTCTACACAGAAAGTCCTGCACCTGCAAGTACCAAAATTCGTTACCCCCCGCCAATGCAAACTTCTCCTCCAATGCCCTCACATTCGGAAAGTTCCCCTCTATAAACAAGTCCCCCATCCTCTCAATCCCCGCTCTCCGCCAAATTCGGGACCCCCCCGTCCATCCTCCCCGGGGCAAACCGGTGATTATCGCAGATTGGGAACCAGACCGATACTCTCACACATCCCCTCCACTGCCCCCAGACTCAAGGCCGCCACCACCACGGGGCTGGAGTACCGCGCCTGCGGGATCGGCAGAGGCGCGGTTACCAGCACCCCCAGACTTGTGCCCCTACAAGACGACCCCCCCCCCCCCCACCCCCACCCACCAGCCACTCCCGAATCATGGCTACATTAGCCGCTGAGTAATAATTACTAAAGTTCGGCAGCGCCAGCCCTCCCTCTCCCCGACTCCGCTCCAGCATTTCCCTCCTCACTCGCAGGGACGTGCCCCCCATAAAAAGCCCGCTATAACTTTATTGACCCGCTTAAAGAAGGACCACAGGATGAAGATGGGGAGACATTGGAAAACAAACAGGAATCTCGGGAGGACCGTCATTTTCACCGTTTGAACTCTGCCCGCCAGAGACAACCGGAGCGCATCCCATCTCCGGAAATCCTCCTTGATCTGATCCACCAACCGGGCCAAGTTCAACTTATGTAGCCGATCCCAATCCCTCGCCACTTGGATACCTAGGTACCTGAAACTGTCCCCTACCACTCTAAACAGCAGTTTCATAGAATAGAATTTACAATGCAGAAGGAGGCCATTCGGCCCATCGAGTCCGCACCGGCTCTTGGAAAGAGCACCCTACCCAAGGTCAACACCTCCACCCTATCCCCACAACCCAGCAACCCCACCCAACACTAAGGGCAATTTTGGACACTAAGGGCAATTTAGCATGGCCAATCCACCTAACCTGCACATCTTTGGACTGTGGGAGGAAACCGGAGCACCCGGAGGAAACCCACGCACACACGGGGAGGATGTGCAGACTCCGCACAGACAGTGACCCAAGCTGGAATCGAACCTGGGACCCTGGAGCTGTGAAGCAATTGTGCTATCCACAATGCTACCGTGCTGCCCAGTTCCCCCAGTCGCCTCTCCTGACCCCTCGCCTGGACCACAAACATCTCGCTCTTCCCCATATCAAGCATATACCCCGAAAACTGGCCGAATTCCCCTAAAATTCCCATAATTCCTTCCATCCCCTCCATTGGATCTGAAAGATACAAAAGCAGGTCGTCCGCATACAGCGAGACTCTGTGCCCCCCCCCCCCACCCCAGCAGCCCCTCGAGGCCCTCAGAGCAATTGCCAGCAGCTCTATAGCCAGCACCAACAGCAGCGGGGAGAGGGGGCATCCCTGTCTCGTCCCCTGGTGCAGTCTAAAATAGTCCGAAGTCGTCCTGTTCATCCATACACTTGCAACAGGAGCCTGGCACAGCAACCTGAACCAATCAATAAAGTCCCTCCCAAATCCAAACCGCTCCAGAACCTCCCATAAATAATCCCACTCAAAAGCTTTCTCCGCATCCATCGCGACCACTACCTCCACCTCCCTACTCTCCGGGGACACCATGATCACGTTTAACAGCCTTCTTACATGGACCACCAGCTGACTGCCCTTAACGAACCCCGTCTGATCCTCCATAATAACGTCCGGTTAACAATCCTCAATCCGGGAGGACAAAATTTTGGCCAACAGTTTGGCGTGCATGTTCAACACGGAAATCGGCTTGTAAGACCCACATAGCTCCGGGTCCTTGTCCCCTTTCAGGAAAAGAGAAATCGTGGCATGTGACATCATCTGGGGCAGAACCCCTCTTTCCCTTGCCTCGTTAAACACCTCATCAGCACCGGACCCAGTATCCCGGAGAAAATGTTATAGAACTCAACCGGGTACCCATCCGGTCCCGGGGCCTTACCCGACTGCATGGCCTTCAAGCACTCCACTTTCTCTTCCAACCCGATCGGGGTACCCAGCACTACTACCAGCTCCCCGTCCACCTTCGGGAAAGTCAGCCCCTCCAGGAAGTGCCTCATCCCCTCCGGCCCCGCAGGGGGTTCCGACCTGTACAACATGCTGTAAAATCCTGAAACACCTTACTCACGCCTGCCGAGTCCCCCACTAAGTTCCCATCCCCGTCAATAACTTTCCCTATTTCCCTAGCTGCCTCCCTCTTTCTAAGCTGCTGTGCAAGCATCCTGCTGGTCTTCTCCCCTTGCTAGTATATCGCCCTCCTCGCCTTTCTGAGCTGTACCACTGCCCATCCTGTGGTTAACAAGCCAAACTCCTCCTGTAGCCTCCGCCGTTCCGTTAAAAGCCCTGCCTCTGGAGTCTCCGCATACCTCCTATCGACTTGCAGAATCTTTTACCAGTCGGTCCGTCTCTGCCCTGTCCGTCCTGTCCCTGTGAGCTCGGATCGAGATCAGCTCTCCTCTCACCACTGCCTTCAGCGCTTCCCAGACCACCGCTGCAGAGACTTCACCCGTATCATTTACCTGCAGGTAATTCAGTATGCACTTCCTCAGCCTCTCGCACACCGCTTCCGCCAAAAGCCCTACATCCAAGCAAATTCCACGTCATCCCTATTTGGCGCATATACATTAACCAGCACTACCTTCATCCCCTGCAGCTTACCACTAACCACGATATATTGATCTCCCACATCCAAAACTATTCTACCCACCTCAAATGTCACCCGCTTATTAATCAAGATCACAACCCCTCTAGTCTTTGTGTCCAGCTCCGAGTGGAAAACCTGACTGACCCAGCCTTTCCTCAATCTAACCTGGTCCACTACTCCAAGGTGCGTCTCCTGTAGCATTACCACATCCGCCTTCAGTCTCCTCAGGTGCGTGAACACCCGTGCCCTCTTAACCGGCCCATTTAACCCTCAAACATTCCAGGTGATCAGCCTAGTTGGGGGGCAAAGTCCCCCCCCTCCGTCGATCAGCCAACCCCTTTTTTGGGCCCGCCCCTGCGCCGCACCTCCTCCTCACTGTCCCTCCACCGAAGTCCCTCCCTAGTCAGCAAATCCACTCCCCCCTCCCCCCCCCTTAGCAACACTACTCTAAAACCTAACCCATCTAGTAAACTAAACATATCCCCACTCCCCACTGCGTTTCCGTGAGCTAGCTCACCCAGCTAGCTTGGTGGACCCCGCCCCCGGTACCAAAAAGTCTCCCACCTATTGTTCCCTCGCTCCCCTCCCCCCCCTCGTACAAATAAATTCCCTCATCTAACAATCCCCACACAAACACCCAGCAGCAAGAAAAAACACCACGCACCGAAACTCAAACAAGCACGTCTCCACCCCCTAAAAGTACATTGCCAGCCAACATCCACTGAAAAGAGAAACCAAAAACGAAAAATAGACTTTGTTTTCCCCCCCCCCCTCTTGAACAGAACTCAAAAGCAGAAATGAAACAATAAGAGACAAAACCAGTTTCAAAAGGGCCCAAATATAGGCCAACACGTAGCCTCAAAGTTTGAGAGATCTCAGCCCAACCAGTCCCTTTCTTTTAGCAAAGTCCAGTGCATCTTCGGGCGACTCAAAATAATGATGCTGGTCCTCATATGTGACCCAAAGACTAGCTGGATACAGTAGTCCAAACTTCACCTGTTTCTTGAAGAAGATTGACTTAACTTTGGTTGAAGCCTGCCCTCTTCCTAGCCACCTCCAGACCAGGTTCTGGTACACCCGCAGGATACTGTTGTCCCATTTACATCTCCGCGTTCGCTTATATGGCCCACCGAAGAATACATTCCTTATCCAGGAACCTGTGGAATCTTACCACCATTGCCCTCGGAGGGTCCCCCGCTCACGGCTTCCTCGCAAGCGCTCTATACGCTCTGTCCACCTCCAAGGGTTAGGAGAATGCCCCCTCCCTCAGCAGCTTTTCGAACATACCTGCTACGTATGCCCCAGCGTCCGCTCTCTCAGCTCCCTCCGGGAGCCCGACAATTCTCAAGTTCTGCCGGCGGGACCGATTCTCTAGGTCCTCCACCTTCTCCAGAAGCCTTTTCTGCTGGTCCCGAAGCATCCCCACCTCCAGCTCCACCGCTGTTTGATGCTCCTCCTGCTCAGCCAGTGCCTTCTCAACCTTCTGGATCGCCCGATTCTGGGCATCCAATCTGTGCTCTAGCCGATCAATTGATTCTTAAATCAGGTCCAGGCAGTCCAGTTTCTGCTTGGCAAAACCTGCATCAACTGCTCCATTGATTGCTGTGACGCCACCCCAGGGGTGCAGTTCTCGGTCATGCTGTCTCCTGCTGCAGTTTCAGCACAGCTCTTGCCTATCTTCTTATTTCTGCCTTTTCGTGCACTTCTGGTTCTTTTCTCCATACACTAATATGTGGAAATGGTGCCCAATTGCCTCAGCCTTCAAATTCACCGTTTAAAACCAGCAAAAAGTCCGGGGGAAAGATCCCAAAGTCCGACCAGAGCCACCAAATGTGCGACTTACTCCTTCATAGCCGCCACCGGACCACAAGTAGGCTTACATTAACACTGCAATGAAGTTACTGTGAAAATTCCTTAGTTGCCACACTCCGGTCTGTTTGGGTACACTGAGGGAGAATTCAGAATGTCCAAGTCACCTAACAAGCACGTCTTTCAGGACTTGTGGGAGGAAACCGGAGTGCCCGGAGAGAGCCCACGCAGACACGGGGAGAAGGTGCAGACTCCGCGAAGACAGTGACCCAAGCCAGGAATCGAAACTGGGTCCCTGGCGCTGTGAAGCAACAGTGCTAACCACTGTGCTACCGTGCCGCCCCACTTCTCCACGAGTTCTATTCAACTCTGGCTATGTTTCTGCAGGTGCTAGTAGCCTTCTAACACTACTGTAATGATTTGACGTCAAAATTATTGCCAATTGTTCAACTGTAGAAGGTATCAAAATAGTCCCCACGCCATCTTCTGGCAGAGATCAACTCTTGGGGTCCAACCTTAGACCTTTCTAATCCTTATGGTGCAATGCATACCAAGCCACCAGCAAGCTCCAAAACTAGACACTCAAATAAAGACATAACATTTTGAAGTCTCTTAAAAAAGAAAAATGGTCCTGTTGCCTTAGCATCGAGGTTTCAAAAAAATAAATAGAAAGGCAGACAGAACATTCCTTGCCGAATGGGGCTGAAGGAAATGAGAGCATTCCGCCCACCTCTTTCACAGGGAACTGCCACTTACTGATTTTTCCAAATCTGCTGCGGACGGTTTTCAGGTCGGAATAGAAGTGGGTCTAGACTTAGCGAACATAAGAAGCAATGCAGATAGAAAACGCAGTTAGGAAACCTTTTTATTGATTACAATATAGTCTCAGCACATAATGCTCAGTTGTCACATGATATTGAGTCACTGATGTAGACTCTACATTCAACATGAACTATTTGTACATCTCCCTCTCCACCAAGTCTCTGACAAATACTATTTAGAATTTCCTACATTTCTTCCAGAAGTCTCTGTCTCCATCCTGTTCGGAGGCTTTTCCCAGGGTCTGGATGGAAAGGACAATACCATTTTGTTCTTGGCGATCCATGGTTGTAGTATCTGGCCTCATTTGCGCGATACTCATCCTTTTTATTCTTCCGATTGCATGGAAGGTTACAAATTTCATTGCTCTTTCACATCAAAGTTCCAGTATTGCATCAGTGTTGGTTTTTAATTCTGCATTCAACCAACTTTGATTCATCAGCATTTCCTTTTCCTATTTAAGATGTTCTTTCAGTTGAGACTTCTGATACTTCAATGAGTTCATCAAGCTTTAATTGAAGATCTGTCCATTGAATTTGCTTCAACAGGTTTATCACTTACACATTTCAAGCTTTCATTCAAGCATTCTACTTTGCATGACCAACACTCCAGTGCTCTCTCCTTCTCTCCAGTTCTCATTTTACATTAGCAACCTCATATTTCAAGCACACCCTACGCTGGTCTGATTTTTCTTAGCAGAGCCGGTTTCCTCACACAAACATTTGTTTATTTCTGATACTAACCTTTCTTGCTCCTGGGCTGGTTGTTTTCCTTGCTCAAGTTATGTCCGGTACCTTCATCTGTTGTTCTAGGGAAATCTTCTGTCTGGTTTCCTCATGCGTTTTCCAATTCATCCTTTTTCAAAGGGAGTTGTAGATAAAGGTGCAAACTTTTTTGGCTTACTGGTGAACAATCTTGATTGTGGATCACATGCAAAGTTTGTGATTTCTCTTCCTTTGTGCTGGAGTTTAGCAGTCGTAATTTGCGTGGACTGTGGAGTGTGATTAATGGCAGGAGGAATTCGGATTTTGACAATATTTGTGTCTCTCACATCATTGAAACTTCTGCTCCAGTGTCTACCTCACAGTTTGTTTCATGTCTGCTGACGATAATATCTGCATTCCATTAGTACTCAATAGATTAGACTATCATTTCTCACAAGAATGGTACGTGCTTCATTTTCTTTAACCTCTTGATTGAATGTCTTCAATTCTGATCTTGGCAGTTTCTCCTTTGTTTTCTTGAGAATGGTTTGCGATGGCAAGCGGATTTAAAAAGGACTTCCTTCTTGCAGGAATGGCATTCCGTGTTTTTAGCAGGGCATCCTTCGGTTAGGTGCACTGCAAAAATTGGACGGTATCAGCAGTTTTCTCCACAAGATTTCTTTTTCACCTTGAATAAAAAAGTTTTGTTTTGCTTTCATTTTTCTGCCTGCCTTGATTTCTGTACAACTTTCGATAGGATCAAGCTTTCCCTCAACTGCAATAAATCTGATAATGTCTCGAAGATTCCCACAACAATGCAATCCCAAATTAGTATTTCAGAGCTCTATATTCACAATTTTCAGCTAATTGACATGGGTAGTCTATAAAAAGGAATATTAATAATAATCTTTGTCACAAGTAGGCTTACATTGACACTGCAATGAAGTTACTGTGAAACGCCCCTGGTTGCCACATTTCGGAGCCTGTTCGGGTACACAGAGGGAGAATTCAGAATGTCCAAATTACCTAACAGCACATCTTTCAGGACTTGTGGGAGGAAACCGGAATCTATCACCTCTCCAGTCTTTTGGTGCACCTACTGAATTTTGTTGGCTCTATAATGGTATTTTTCTGAAGACTAAAATTGAGTATCAAAGACTATGATATTACGCCGATGTGTCTTTTTGCCCAGCCTGACCAGAACATTATCTGCATCACAACCTATGGTATGGGCAAGGTATCCACCTGCTCCTTACGAGTCCCAATACTGCTCTGTACCTGGAAAACCCACAACCTCACTTCTGAGCTTTATCTGGACCTGCCGCATTGTCAGAGCACAAAGATACGACCTTCTGCATGGTTTCTTTTTACCAGCCTTTTTTTGGAGTTCAGTTGAAGATTTTCCCCAGTGTCCTTGTTCCTCTTGCTACTTCTTCCAGTTGCTGGGTCTTCACTTGTTCCACAACCACCATCTATTATTATTGTTGTGGGTTGTTGATATGGCAGTCATGGGTCTGGAGAAAGATAATGCTGGAGGCAACGCTATTAACCATCAGCCTGCACAGGGAAACAAACGGGCTGGGTACTTAGCATGGGCTCTTCTACCACTGGTTAAAACCCAGTGGGGACATGAGGCCCTTAAGTGGGCAATTAATGCCAACTCAAGGGCCTCAATCAGTCCATGAGCTGGAAGGCCAGGTGCCCAAAAATCACCCATGCCTCTGGTATAATTGTGTGTGTGTGGGGGGGGGGGGGGGGTCTTCTCTCGAAGCAGTTGACCATCCAGGGCTGTGCTGGAATAGTGAATCTTCATATTTATCTAGACTGAGATTGTTGGGAGGTTATTCATCCACAAGCAACCTCAGCCAGACTCAAATCTCTGCTGACATCCACGTACATCACACTTTCCAAGAGGTCCACGAGAGAGCAAATCAGCAGCAGCTGTTAATTACGGAGAAAAGCAGGCATTCGCCTGTTCCTCAAATGTGGAATTTCACACCTAGATGGTGCATCTGCATGTCAAGAGAGAAAGGAGAATGGGAGGGGTGCCGATCTTCCAGGATTGTCCTGGATTCTTCAGGAATTCTCTCGCACATTACGAGTTTACGGGTGTTTTTTTTAAAAAAAAACTTTTCTCTGAACACTTTCCCCAGTTCATCACGTATCTGATAGCTGTGCTTTTGTGAAAGTCCTGGATTTATGGATAAACCATTTCAGATTCCACTTGCGACTCACATCAGCCCCTACTCATTCAAGGGGAAAACTGCAGCGTCTGAGTTTAGAGCATCACATCAACCTGACACACTGAAGGAGGGAATTCCATAAATAAAAGCAAGCTCTGTTTGATTGAGCAGGTCATTAAGGGGCCATCCATAATCACCACAGAGACTTGACACTCTCAGTGTACAAACACATGAGCCGTCAACCTGCACTCCACTCTGTGGCCTCCTCTGAAAATATATATAATATAGTAGCCATTTCTATTAACAAATGAGTGGTCGGGGATTGAGAGATCACATGAACAGAAATGTACACTGCGAATGGGTAGTACAGAGGTGTAAACTTTGCTGTCTCTGCTCACTGGCCAATGGTTCATCAAGCCACAGGGAATCCAGGAAAATTGGAGCATACACCCCCAAAAAGGCATTACCTCATTTCCATCCATTAAATTAATGGACTTTGTATTGTGCGACCACTGGTGTTACATAAAAATGAAACGTTCCACTGATATATGTATTTCAGGACCTCAAGAATACAACATATATGTTAAAAAAAGAGCTTTAGAAGTGCAGTTGTAATGCAAAAAGCACAGCAAGCTCCCACAGACAGCACCGAAATGGTAAGCGATCAGATCATCGATTGGCTAAAGGAATATATGTTGATCAGGACACAAAGGAGATCGCCCCGCCTTCAGGGGATCTTTTCACCGACAATGGAGCCTCCGTTTAATACTTCATCCAATCCAAGCACAGCATTTCCAAAAATGCCACACTCCCTTAGTACTGCACAGGCGTGGTAGCTTGGATTGTGTGTTCATGACTCTGAAGTGGACTCAAATCCACCAGCTTCAGAATCAGAGGGGGGTGTGTTACCATGAGAGCCAAGGCTGAGAATATGCTCCTGCCCGCGCCAGTTGAATTTTTAAAAATTCTTTCACAGGATGTGGGCATCACTGGCGAGACCAGCATTTATTGCCCATTCCTAATTGCCCTTGAGAAAAAGTACTGGTGAGCTGTTTTCTTGAACCGCTGCAGTTCAAGTGGTGCAGTCGACCCACGGGTGCTGTTAGGAAGTGAGTTCCAGATTTTGGCCCAGCAACAGTGAGGAAAGGTGCTGTAGCTCCAAGTCGGATGGTGTGCGCATTGGAGGGGAATTGCCAGTGATGGTATTTACATGTTTCTGCTGCTCTTGGTTCCCCCTAGGTGGTAGGGTTTGTAGTTTGGAAAGTGCTGTTTGAGGAGCTTTGGTGAGTTGGTGCAGTGCATCGTGTACATGGTACACACTGCTGCAACTGTGCGGCAGTAGTGGTGAGAGTGAATGTTTGTGGAAGGGCTGTCAATCAATCAGGCAGCTTTGTCCTGGATGGTATCAAGCTTCAGGTGTTGTTGGTGCTGAACTTATCCATCACACTTCTGACTTGTGCCTTGTAAATGGCGGACAGGCATTAGAAAATCAGCAGGTGAGTTACACTCAGCAGAAATCCAAAACTCTGACCTGCGATTGTAGACACAGTATTAATTTGGCTGGAATATTCAGTTTTTGTTCAATGGTAACCCCAGAATGTTGACAGGGAGGGATTCAGCAATATTGATGCCACTGAGTCATGGGGCAATGGCTGGATTCATTCTTGTTGGAGATGGTCAGTGCCTAGCATTCAAGTGGCGTGTAAGACACACAGAAGCCCAAGCCCGAAAGTTGTCCAGGCCTTGCTGCATATGAACACAGACGGTTTCACTATATGGAGGAGTTGTGAGTAGTGATGAGCAATGTGCAATCAATGAACATCCCCTCTTCTGACATAATGGAGGGAAGGTCATGGAAGCAGAAGATGTTTGGCCCAGGACACTACTCTCAGGAACTCCTGCATTGATGTCTTAGAACAGAGATGATTGACCTCCAATAATGAAGAGCTCTTCCTTTGTGCTAGGTAGGAATTCAACTAAGGGACAGTTTTCCCTTAATTCCCATTGACTCCAGTGAGGCACGGTGGCTAGCACTGCTGCCTATGGCACTCAGGACCTGGGTCCGATCTCAGCCCCGGGACACTGTCCGTGTGGAGTTTGCACATTCTTCCCATGTCTGCGTGGTCTCCCCACCCCACAACCCAAAGATGTGCAAGTTAAGTGAATTGGCCACGCTAAATTGCTCCTTCATTGGAAAAAAAATTATTTGGTGCTCTAAATTTACTTTTAAAAAATGTTTTTAAATTCTCATGGACTCCAGTTTTCCCTCGAGCTCCTCGATGCCATACTCGATCAAATGCTGCCTTGATGGCCTGCCTTGATGTCACTCTCGGCTCACCACTAGAATACAGCTTTTTTGGCCATGTTTGGACAAAGACTGTAATGAGGTCAGGAGCAGAGGTGGAGCCCAGAACATGACAGTGAATGGGCTAGTGCTGAGTAAGTGCTGCTTGATAGCTCAGTCGACAATCCCTTCCATCACTTTACTGATGGAGATGGTATTGGTTGGGTTGGGTTTGCCTTAGTTTTTGTGGATAGGACAGAGCTGGGTTATTTCCCACATTTACAAGGAGATGCAAGTGTTGTAGTTGCACTGGAACAGCTTAGCTAAAGGCATAGCTAGCTCTGGAGCGCAAATCTTCAGTACCACTGCTGGAATGTTTTCAGAGCCCATAGCCTTTGCAGTATCCAGTGCGTTCAGCCATTTCTTGATTTCATGTAGAGTGAATTAAATTGCTGAAGACTGGATTTGGTGATGGTGGGGACCTCAGGAGAAGAGCAGAGATGGATGATCCACACAGCATTGCTGGCTAATGGTCTTATCATTTTGATGTGCTGAGATTTCCCCATCATGGAGGATGGGGATATTTGTGGAGCCTCCTCCTCCAGCGAATTGTGTAATTGTCCACCACTATTCATGACTATTGTCATGTGAGAGTACCTTTAAGAAATGGGGGGTTTATTGAATAGCTCTAGTGAATGTCATTTTAAGAAATGTTTATCTGCTCAAGTTACTGCAGTGATGTCAGAGTGTGGGTGGAGCTGGGCTGTCAGTCCGCTTTTAGTTTCACTTTGAGAAAAGCTTGGGTGTGCCTGGTGTTTTGTGGTTTCGTTTTAGTGTTAGAGCTGCAGCCAGCCAAAGAAGGTGCAATGTTGTTCTCTCTGCCAAGTAGAAGACTATCTCTTGATCATTTGATGAATTCAGAGTGATAATTGTTCTCAGTAGTGAATTTAAACCTTATGTGCTTCTGTTAAAAGGTTTTTTTCATCATATGGATGTTAAAAGGAAAGTTTAAGGATTATTTAGTATTGTATTCTTTGGGGGTTGCATTTGAGTTGATGGCTGCTAAGATGTTCACTGTATGTTTTAAAAAGGTTAACTTGAGTTCATAGAATAAACATTGTTTTACTTTAAAAAGTACTGTTAGATATCTGCTGCACCACACCTGTAGAATGGGCCATGTGCTTCCCATACCACAATCTAGTAAAAGTCATGGGTCAGGTGATCTCCATAATATACTTTGGAGTTCTCTAAACCCTGGCCCAGAACACTATGTAGCAGGAATAAAAAGCTTAGATTTGATCAGTTAGTTGGTTGTGGGATCATTTAGCTCTGTCTATCATATGTTGCTTTCGCTGTTTGGCATGCAAATAGTCCTGTGATGCATCTTCATCAGGTTGAGACCTCTGGTATAGCTGCTATTATTCCTTCCTGTGTTCTTCACAGAACCAGGGTTGATCCCCTGGTTTAGTGGTAATGGTAGAGGGGGGGGTTATGCTGGGCCATGAGGTTACAGATTGTGATGGAGTACAATTCTGCTGCTGCTGATGGCCCAAGAAATTCATGGATGTTCAGTTAGCACAGTGGTATGTCTCACAACATGATGGGAGAGTATCCTCAATGTGAAGACAGGACTTCTCCACATGGACTGTGCACTGGTCACGCCTACCACTACGGGTCAGGAGCAGATGCATCTGCAACAGTTGACTGGTGAAGACGAGGTCAATTAGTTTTCAGTCTTATTGGTTCCCTCACCAGTTGCCTGCAAGGTATGATTCCGCGAGTATGGCTACGTCAGGCTGTTGCTCGTCTGGTCTGTGGGACAGCTCTCCCACTTTGGCACATGCCCCCAGAGGTTGGTTAAGAGGACTTTGCAGGATTGGCAGGACTAGGTGTGTCATTGTAATTTCCAGTGTTTCGGTCAATGCGGGGTGATCCAGCTGGTTTCATTATTTTTTTTGTATATTTTCTAATGGTTTAATACAATAGAGTGGTTTTCTAAGCCATTTCAGGGGGGATTTAAGAGTCAATCACATTGTTGAGAGTCGGAAGTCACATGTAGGCCAGACCAGGTAACGGGAGCACAGTGGTTAGAAATGTTGCTTCACAGTGCTAGGGTCCCAGGTTCGATTCCTGGCTTGGGCCACTATCTGTGCGGAGTCTGTACGTTCTCCCCCTTATCTGCGTGGGTTTCTTCCGGGTGTTCCGGTTTCCTCCCACAAGTCCCGAAAGACGTGCTGTTTGGTGAATTGGACATTCCAAATTCTCCCACAATGTACGCGAACAGGCGCCGGAGTGTGGCGACCAAGGGCTTTTCACAGCAACGTCATTGCAGTGATAATGTAAGCCTACTTGTGACACTAAAAGATTATTATAGATTACCTTCCCTACAGAGCATAAGTGAACCAGATGGGTTTTTACAACGATCAAAAAAGGTTCATGGTTAGTATTCCCAAAACTAGCTTTTAATTACTGTTTTATTAATTTAAATTCCACCAGCTGCCAGGGTGGGATTTAAGTACATATCCCCAGAGCATTAGCCTGAACCTCTGGATTAATAGTCCAGTGATATTACCACACCACCAGAGGAGGCGGCGTGGACTCTTAAATGCCATCTGCAATGACCTGACAAGTCACTCAGTTCAAGGGCAATTTATGTTGCCCAGCCAGCAATGCCCACATTCCATGAATGAATTTGTCAACCCCCCCGATTTTTCAGTATTCACAGCAGAAGTAATCCAATTGTCCAGGTGCAGCTGCAGGAGCAGAAAAGGCTCCGCAGCCTTGAGTCAGTGCATGTTTAAAGTACCAATATCACCACACCACTAGGCATTATGGATCCTAAGAACGGACAATATAAACATAACCAGAGAGAAGAGATATCATTGGCACACCACTCTCTTCTGTGATAAGCAATCTGCTGACTCACTGTAGACCTGTGCGTGAATAATGGCCAATCAAAACAGAAAATGCTGGAAATACTCAGCTGGTCTACCAGTACCTATCGAGAGAGAAGCAGAGTTAACATTTCAGATTGATGACCAGCCTTTAGGTTAATAAAACAAATGAAATTACATCAGGAACAGGCAGAAAATCCCTCTTTCTAAACAACAAGGAATTCAACGTTAAATCTGTGGATTATCAGACTTGTACTTGATCTAATCCTCAAACTTCAGTTAGAACAAATCAGTAATAGTGGTGGTCTTAAACAAACCTTTGAAAGCACATTACATTTGTGTGGATAAGGATTAATTCAAAATAAATGCAGTGTTTTGATTTGTAGTCCTATACGGCAAGAACTTAAAATTTAACTTTTCTGTTAAATTATACAATGCCGGCCAATTCTGTTGGGACTATACAATGTCCACCAATTTGGAAAAATGCATCAGATATCATGACAGCATAATTGGAGATTGCCAAAGTTTCTAAAAATAGGAGGCTAAATCATTGATAAACGGTGCCTTGTAGACTGGAATTAAAGAGGCATTTCTAAAGGTTATTTTGGAAAGTAGACTAGACTAGAAAAAGCAGAAGACAAAATGACAAAAGCTCAATCAGCATTTTCTGGACTGCTAGCATTAGAAAGGAGCCCTCCAGCATAAACATTTAGAGAAGCACCAACTACTCTCTGCAATACCACTTTAATCCGCTCAGTGAAAGCCAGGAACAATTCGACCTGGAAAGGATTTCAACCCTGCACAGGGCAAAAGCATTGTCAAGTAAGAGAGGGAGCAAAATGAACAAGTTACACAGCCCAGTTACTGCAATGAGATTTCCCAAAAAGCTTTCAGTGGAAGTCCTGAAACATGTTGATATCATAACTTAACATTCTACGGGCGGCATGTGGCACAGAGATTAGCACTGGGACTAGTGCGGAGGACCCCAGTTCGAAACCCGGCCCTGGGTCACTGTCCGTGTGGAGTTTGCACATTCTCCCAGTGTCTGTGTGGGTTTCACCCCACAACCCAAAGATGTGCAGGTTAAGTGGATTGGTCATGCTAAATTGCCCCTTAATTGGAAAAATAAATAATAATTGGGTACTCTTAAAAAAAAAAAAAATTTTAATTATTTTTTTTTAAATAAAACATTCTTCGTCATGACTCGGTCTTCAGCTTCTAACGTCCTCTGCTAGAGATGATCACTAATTAACAAAAGTTCAAAAGAAACCAACATGAGTTCACATGTCTAAAGATGTATACATTACTGCTCATAGAAAGGCAAATTAAAAATATGAACAGGAATTGGAGAAGTTATCGTTGAGAATGCTGTAACTATAATATACAGAGAGGTATTAAAGTAAAAGTAAAGTTGCCATAATCCCAGATGACCATAGGCTGCTTTCCCCTTTGAGGGACTGGTGGTGATTTAATCACAGGATCACCACACGGAGGATGAGGTGAGGGGCAAGGTTGAGAAGACGGGGCCTTATCTCAGCTGATAACAGGAATTGAAACCAAAATTTTCTCATGGGCGGAGCAGGAAAAATGCTCCACAGTCACAGATTTCACCCCATGACGATCAGGGATGGTTCAATGTTATGGCACGGGTGGAAACCAGGTGGAAGAGATTAAAAAGTGTTGGGATGAATGGATTTTGCAAGTGACTCAGACATGAAATGGTATATACTTAATGTTAAATCAGGTATAAAAGGAGGCAGAAATTACTGATTTCATCCACCCAGATATGCCAACTGTTACATTATGCATGTAAACCCATTCTATTACAGCCAACAGGACACTTGGCTGAACAAGTGCCACTAATTCCCAAACTAATGGGTTGACTTTTCATTCACAGTGGTAACTTTAATTTGTGGGTTAATGGACCAATCCTCAATGGACACGCAGTCTACATGCACCAACTTCAGAAACTGGAGCGAGTGTTAAGTCCAGTAACTGTAACTTAACCCTTGCAACACATGCTTCAGGACACATGCTTCAGAGTCAGGGACTCCAACACTGGAAACTCCAGCACTGCCTTCAAGCTATTCGAGTCAGGCCCTCAAGCGCTCGGCCGCGAAGCAACACACAGATTCTCCAGTGATCCAAGGCGCTCTCGCACCAACGAAAGTAGCATGGAATGTGCAGCCAATACACACTAACAGCTACTGGGCAAAGTTTAAGAAATTAAAGACTGAATTCAAAAAATGCCAGGGAAAGAAATGGATGTCTGCAATTTGGGGGTGGCAAGTTACTGATCTAATCCATGTATTTTCACTCACCCTCCATCCTGCCTAAATGTCCTTCCCTTCTTTCTGGTAAGTGGCGACTCCTCTCTGCTGCCTCCCTGGTACCTTACTCAAATGGTCAAGGTTCATGGTATATTAGACTGTGGAGGTCAGTGTAACTGACTTTGAACATGCTCAAATCCAGCTTGTGTTCTTATACTCACTTCCCAAGATGGATCACCAGATAACTGAGGAGCATAAACCGAGAACGGGTTTCACACTAAACTCATTTGACAGATACTGACCCCTTCTGTTGCACCTTTAGCTCTCTCATAGCAAAGGTCATAGGGCCTTCCTGGTCAGCATGCTTTACTATTGCATGTGGCTCAATGATCCTGAAGGACACATCTGTCCCTCACACCGTCTCTACATGAAATAAAATACTAGTGTGTGTGTGTTGGAGAGGAGGAGGTTAATCTAGATCAATACAGCTCTTTTGTCGTCCATCATACGTTGGAGCAGACAGAGAATTGTGAAAGGGCTGTGCATAACCCGAAGTAGTAGGACTAAATAATGTCCGTAAGCAAAATAAAATCTCTTAAATATTGGTGATCAAGGATAGTTCAAGTTAGGGTTTTTTTTTATTTTTTTTAAATTGAATAATCATCAATTCTGTCTACTTTAAGTGGAGGCTTGAACAACAAAATTATTTGGCTCTCTTTTTGCACTATCCTCATTGCTTTCTGGACATTGTCATTCATTGAATTTAGTATTTAATATGTTGAATTTAAAACAAAAATGAGCATAAAGTCACAAATAGACTTCTGTAAAAACAGAACAAAAATGGAAACATCTAAAGAAAGCAAAATGCTGCTCAGAGATTTCCCCAATCAACTGGACAGTATGTGTGGGGTAAGAGAATGAGGACAGGAACTGCCAAATTACAATGACCCATGGTCAAATAGCTTGCCAACATTAGTGGTCAAGAGGAAACACCAGAAGGCTAACTGCATCCACGGAATTGTATCTCAGCAGGAGTAGCACCATCAGGAGAGCAAACAAAAACATTGTGATCCTGACCGGAAGACTCTAGTCTCCTTTCAGCTCAGACTCTTAATGTTTACCCAGGGAGACCACAGAGACTTGCCAAAAATTCTGCATCAATGTAGAACCAAATCTGTGTTGGCTGCCAACAGAAGAGACACCAGAGAAGCAGACAATGAGTAGGAACTAACACTCTCATCGTTATTTTATCGGTGGGGTGCCTGTCCACAATAATAGTGTTTTCAAACTGCAGTAATGAAACCGTTTTCCTGGAACAAAATAGATGATATCACCAAGAAAAATCAATCTAAATAAGAAAGGCTGACGCTTAAATTACTTCTGGTCTCATCTGAAAGGTTCTTCCATTAGCGAGTGTGAGGAAAGGATCAGCTCAGATGTGATCCTCCACAATAAAATAGGTTGCCGACATTGTTGTCCAGGTGAGGCAGATAGTTATCAGCATCAAGGGAATTGTACCTCAGCAGGATTCAGCACCATCAGGCAGTAATCCCTCAGTACTGTACTGGAGTGTCGGCCTACATTTTGTAGAGTTGTACTTTAACCCACACCATCTGACTTTGAAGCGAGGATGCTACCAACTGGTTAATAGCTAGAAAGGGAGATCAGTGGGAAAAACGCAACTGTCAAATACGCATCCCCCATATGTTGCTCTTCTGCTATGACATAGTGACATACTCAGTGGGAATAAAGCCAAACAACACAAGTAACAAACTTAATTCACATTCATTTTTGTAAACTGCGAGATTAAGTTATCAGAGGAATGAAAGAGTGTAATTAGATGGTGCCTCAGGAAAGATTGAATCCACCAAAACCTCCAGCAGGTAACAGGAACATGTATGATTGAGATTCTGTTATAAATTTATTCCAAAACATCTGGAAGCAATGAAAACAATTCCTGGCACGAAGAGTTAAAATAAAATACTTCCAAAAACAAATTTAAATAAATCCATTGGCACGCCAACATACTTCTCAAAACAGAGGTACAGGCTTACAAAGTTCTACTATTGTGCTCATCAAATTTTACAATATCTGGAGCACTGATCTCTGCACTAAATGCTTTATTTCATCACTGTATTTGCACCTATGCACGCAGTGCTGGTGGCGATATCCCAAATAGAATTCACAACATACGTACAGATAAACAAACTTACATTTATATAACCCTTTTCACAAACTTGGGAATTCCCACAATACTTTACAGCAAAGTGCTTCTGAAATGTAGTCACTGTTGTAGGGAGTTCAGCAGACAACGCTCACACTAAATCCTACAAAGAGTAAAGTAATAAGTGACCAAACACTCCACTTTCAGGATATTAGTTGAGAGATAAATGTTGGCAGGGATATTGAGAACTTCCCTGCTCTTCTTTGAAATACTGCTGTGGGATCTTTTTCAATACACCTGAGGGAGCAGGCAGGCCTTGGTTTAATTTTTTCCAACTAAAAGACATCACCTCCAAAAGTACAGCACTCCCTCAGCACTGGAGTACAATACAACATTATTAAGAGAGTACAAGTGTTTTTAAAAAAAACCTTCATGTAGTCTTTATCTCTGCCACAATTAAAGCTAATTTTATACTCCCGCTTTATATCTCAAGATCACAGCAGTGTACACATTATGTTCTTTGCAAGGCTCCCAGCAAAAATGAAAAATACATTAATTCAGATTTGCCTTACAAGCACTTTATAGGACAAAGTAGGTGAGGCAGTGCACTTTCATCTCTGGAACCTGCAAAGAATCCAGTGCAAATTGATCAGATTAAAGGTTTCTCTCTTGCTACAGTGTTCCATGGAATGTGTTTAAGCAGCCTCAGTCAGTTACAGTGCACTCTGACCCACAGGACAAAAAAGAAATCAGTGCAAATTGGAATCAAATTCATGATTTGACTCAGACAAGCAATAAAGATGGCTGGTGCAGCAAGTGGAAATGACTCACTGGTGCAATAAAGATACTTTGTTGAGGTTGGGTTTACACCAATCACTGTGTTAGCGTAGGGCATGTACAGCTTTATCTCACAGTCAATTCATTCGGAACCCAGCCTGGCATCATTCACTGAAGCAGCTAATCTGGAACAACTCACGCTACACCAAATCTGGTTATGCCCAACGGGGAAATGTAGAGGGAACTTTTCTTTCCATCCAATTAAGACTATATGCACTTATGATTTCAGTAAAAGTACTCAGTAGGTCTGGCAACTCTCGTTTCCCGCAGGTGCTAACATTCCACCTGAAACATTAACTCTTCTCCTTTCTCCACAGATGCTGCCAGACTAAAGCATTTCCAGCATTTTCTGCTTTTATTTCGGTTTTCCAGCGTACTCAGTTTGCTATAGTGGATTTCAGATTTTGATTTTAAATATTTCTTCACAATGCAGGCCAGCATTTATTGCCTTTGAGAAGGCGGTGGTGAGCTGCCTTCCTAACTTCTGAAGTCTATGTGGTGTAAGTACACCCACAGTGCTGTTAAGGAGGGAAAGATTATTTGATGGAACAGGGAGAAGATTGGAGAAACATCAGCTCTTCATTTTCAAGGAAGATAACTGAAAGGGTCATATAGGAGGTATACAAGCGAACAATTGCCCATGCCAAATTGTGACAGTGCGACAAGGAGGCACAAGGTAAAGAATAATTTGGGCGATGTCAAACGTTCTTCAAGTGAAGAATTACCATCCACACAATCAAGGGATTTACAGGGATGAAGGCAAAACAAACACAAAGCGATTATGATTAGAACTTCTAAGAGTAGAGTGGGGCTCTAGGTCTCACTGCCTGGCTGAGTTAGTAGGGGCTGGATATCACATTCAATCAGGACCGTCAAAGCAGTAGAAACATCAGATTGGACTTCAGAAAGGTCATATTTTGAAGACAGTCAAGCCAAAAATAACAATAATTAAAAAGGAAAATAAAAATTACATTTAAGGTACTTTACCCCAATTCACCCCAAGGGGAGACCCAAATCCTTTAACTCAAATCCTCCTGTGCACAGCCATTCTCTTTGATTCAGCAGCATTTCTAGACCACTGCTGCTTCACTCTACCAACACCCAAAAATGAACTGAAAAAGAAATGGCGACAGAAATGTCAAAGTATGTAAACTTTTGAAATATAAGCTTAAATTCTCACAGGGCCCCCCATTCCCAAGACTGAAATCCAGCCATCCTTCCATCGCCAGTACGAAAGAGGAACTGCTGTTTAAATAGAGTGAAGAGGAAGAGAAAAAAGGGAGATCCTTCAACAGACCCCATGAGAATCAGGACCGAGGCATAATTCTGTTAAAGAGTATTGCAAATCTGATGATCAAGCTGAACAAGGATCTTTTCTCAAAACATGTGGAAACCTCCTGATCTACAGAGATTTTAAACCCAAATCCATCACTTTATTTTTTACTTCTTGATTGCCTCGCCACAACCTGAATGCTTGAAGCATTTGGAATGAAGTGCTGGAGTTCATTAACATTCAAAGACTTCGAAGAAGGGTGAAGAACAGAAATGTCTCTTTCACTGTCTGGATAATGTGGCCAAACAGAACGTTGGGATAGATAACCAGGTCTGTTTCATGCAGGTCTACGGAATTTGCTAAAGTTTCACTGATCCACCACGTTACAGCATTGTTACCAATATCAGAACAATTTATCATTACCTTTTTGAGAGGTTACTCGGTTACCCAGGACATTGTGCAACATGCATGGTGTAAAATTCCTCCAGTGAATAAGGACACGTTACTGTCCTCTTAAAATCTAATTCAAACTATTGGAAAGTATTAAGCAAAAAAAAGCAGACTGAATCATCGAAGCAGGAGACAAATGAATGGGTTTTCAAGGAGTTAAAAATCACACCATAATAGAGACAGTTATAACACAATGAAACATCAAAACTAAATTTACATTACATTAAGCAGAGAGTCTCACAAATGTACAGCTAATAACAGCAGCATGAAAACACAAGTCTACAACTCCAATGCTGGGCTAACGGAACTGGTTTTAGCAATTTACACACAGAGCAGTGGTGCATTAACGCAGAGCACCCACAATCGAAACCACAGACGCACCAAATGGAGAACCACTTACTGTGAAGAGATTAGAAAAGCAGAGACTCAAGCCCAGAAAGGCAACGGAGGGTAGATCTCAAAAATGTTTAAAACCATTAAATATCACAGATTAAGTGACCCCGGATTATTATTGCAAAGCCAGTCAAGCGAGCAAGGCCAGAGCAGTCAGGATCGGCAACAGGATTTTTAAAAGACGATACCGGGCAAATCTTTACTTAAGGGCATATTTTGAACAGTCAGACAGGTTATGGAGGTAAAAAGTTACTCACACAAATGTTTTAATGGAAAAGTCTGGGTGTGAGAACAATAAGCTCAAATGAGCCAACTCATGCTATTTGCTATTCCTAGACTTTACTTGGTGGGTTGTGACCTTTTCAACCCCGTTGCTGCAGACTGCGAGGTGTCCTGCTTTTGAATTTCAAGAGATTGGTTCTCGGGTGATTTGTTAAGTTGGAACAGATTGGGTGTCCCTCTCCATGTTGGAATCTCCTGCTTACAAGGTATTGTTATGATTGACATTGACTGCCTTGGGAGGCACGATAGCACAGTGGATGGGACTGTTGCCTCATAGCACTAGGGTCCCAGGTTCGATTCTAACTTGGGTCACTGTCTGTGCGGAGTCTGGACGTTCTCCCCATGTCTGCGTGGGTTTCCTCCGGGTGCTCCGGTTTCCTCCCACAAGTCCCAAAAGACGTGCTTGTTAGGTGAATTAGACATTCTGAATTCTCCGTCTGCGATGCCGAACAGGGTCCGGAGTGTGGTGACTAGGGGATTTTCATTGCAGTGTTAATGCAAGTCTACTTGTGACAATAAAGGTTATTAAATAAAAAGAATTACTTGCAGCCAGTTTGATGGCTTTGCTGTAACCGCCTACAAACAGGTTGTACTGAAAGGTAGACAGAAAACATGGTTGTTTCATCATGTGACCTTCTAAAAATAAAATTCCTTTTCCAAATAAGGGTGGTCTGCATATTGATTCTAACATCCTGTCCTGTGTTGTGGTTGAAAAGCTCGAGGGTTCGAGACAATCAGTGCCTTTGCTTTCGAATGATCAATTTGGTGATAAGTTTTGAATTGGTTTTAGGAAAAAGCATTGATTCACATCAGTCAGGAATGTTCCTTTCCTGCAGAGTGTGGTGAACTCAGCCCAACATGTCACACAAGCTTGCCATCCTCCCATTGATTCGGTCTATACCTCCAGCTGCCTCAAGAAGGCAGACAGCATTATCAGAGAACCCTCCCAACCAGGCATTGCCTTCTTCCAGACCCTTCCATCAGGCAGAAGATACAGAAGTCTGAAAACCCGCACATCCAGACATAGGAACAGCTACTAGACTCCTCAACGACTCTCCCCTGGACTGATCTGTCCCCTGTAAGAACACTATTCACGACACCTATGCTGCTCTTGTTTGGCCCTTGTTCCGCACTGTAACAAATCATTATTTGCGGATGGACCTTTGTCAATGTACTCTGTCGATTATTCTTTTGTCTACTATGTACGTACTGTGTACATTTCCTTGGCCGCAGAATAATACTTTTCACTGTACTTCGGTACATGTGACAATAAATATCAATCAATCTTTTGTTCCCTTGAGACAGATGTGTTTTCAATCCATGAAAGAAGTCAAGTGACACTCAGGCAGCCATCTTTTCAGCCTATGTGCCCAGTTTTAAATCATTAAAATTTGTTTGGAGCTCAGAATAGGTCATGCCAAAACTAGGCATGATATCAGTTAAGATATATCAGTCTTCCTTTTTCCCCTACAAGGAATGGGAACGACATGGTGGTACATGATTAGCACTGCTGTTTCACAGCACCAGGGACCCGGGTTCAATTCCGACCTCGGGTGACTGTCTGTGTGGAGTTTTTAAACTTTCTCCTGGTGCTCTAGTTTCCTCCCACCATCCAAAAATGTGCAGGTTAGGTGGACTGACCATGCTAAATTGACCCTTAGTGTTGAAAGGTTAGATGGGGTTTCTGGATTATGGGGATAGGATGGGAGGGTGGGCCTAGGTTAGGGTGTTCTTTCAGAGGATCGGTGCAGACTTGATGGGCCAAATGGCATCCTTCTGCACCGTAGGGAACCTATGGAACTGTGTCCAAGGGAAAAATCCTGTTTCAATGTGCTATTGGAGGGTAATATTGTCAAGAACAGAGGTGCAATGTTTCCAATAACTACTCTGTCCATTGCATAAAAGATCCCAGGGTATTATTGAAAGGAGGGGGAATTCTCCGTCGCATGGGCAACATTTATCTCTCATACACTTAAAACCAATTAACTGACCATGATTGTGGGGCCTTGCTATGCATAAAATGGGCATTGTCCTTCCCTACATTGCAACAGGGACTACACAGCACACATTAATAGCATGAGATCTTTAAGGATATTATATAAAAGCGAAGGCAAAGCATATTGGATGCTGGAAATCTGAATTTTTAAAAAATGCTGGAAGTACTCAGCACAAGGAGTACCTGTGGAGGGAGTTCCTTTTCCAGGCAATGACCTGACATCAGAGCTGATCAGGTTTAGGAAAGGCAAAGTTCTGTGATAGGTGGACGACAGGAGAGATTAAATGGCCGAAGGGATGATGGTACAAGGCAGAAGGAAATGGTATGGGACAAGAAACAAAAAATTGGTCTATTCTAAAGGCTCTAAGAATCAACATAAATAGCCGTTGTTCAAGAAACAAATCATGTGAAGTGGTTGATTTCCAGGAGATCACAGAAGGTTTTATAGAACCTATTCCCCCCCTGGATTGCCTAGAGCTACTTCCTCCTGTCAAGAAGTCCATAGCAGAGAAAATCCTGACATGCATTCTGCTGAACGCCCTTTTTGTGTGGCTGAGTGAATCATCCCAGAGATAGACGTGGCTGTAGACCTTCCAGAGGAACTTCTGACATGATCTTTGTTGCTAGATAAATCTAGGAATAATGTCAGGAAAATTCCAAGAAACTCATCACTTCATTTATTGACCTGACCAAAGCATTTGACTAAGTAAATTGAAAGTTTTTGTGGATGGCCAGATATCATCACAATCGTGTCACTGCTTCAGAATGGTATGACTGCAACTGTCTAGAGTGGGAGATCTGAAGCAGTTGCCTTCAAAATCTGGACCGGTGTTAAGCAAGGCTGTGAGATAGCCCCCATAAGAACACTATTCACAACACTCTATGCTGCTCCTGCTCATCTATTTGCTGTGTTTGGTCCTTGTTCCGCATTGTAACCAATCACTATTTGTCTATTATTCTTTTTGTCTACTGTGTATATTCCCTTGGCCGCAGAAAATACTTTTCACTGTACTTCGGTACATGTGGGAATAAATCAATCAATCTCCAATCTACCAGACTGTGGTTGTTCACCTGAATATTAAATACCATTGAGGGAAAGTCCTTCAACCTCAGTCGCCTGTGTCATAACTAAAGTGACCACTAGAGACAGTTTGATCGACAGTTTGCACTAGCATTGCCATCCTGCACCAGATTTGCTGCAAGTTATAGAGGCTCATCTCTTTGTGAATGTTGCCAAAACAAGCTCATATTTACCCAGAACAGGTCAGCCAAATGTTACAGCTCCTATAAATATGCTAAAGAAGAAACTGTGCAAGATGTTAAGTGCTTCCCATACCTTGATAGTCACCTCTCCAGGCCACCAATGAGGAGGTTCAACACCAGCTCAGCCTTCTACAAACTACAGGAGTGTTTGACAAGAGTCAAAGGTCCCATGCACAGAGCAGTTATTGTCACCGCATTCTCGAGAAACCTAGTCTGTGTATTTGCGACACACAAGGAGCGCTGGAGAAATTTCATCAGCTATGCCAAACTGCATCATCCAGATTCAACGGGGGGACCATCGAACAAATGCTGGTGTCTTTCCTGAAGCCTGCTCCACAAGTATTTAGGTAAAACTCCTCTAGACACTGTCCAGTGGGTTATAAAGCATCTCCCCTGCCAAGTCCTATTTTTGCAACTTTCATATCACCACTGTTACAGGGAGGAAAAGGACAACACTTCAAGGACACTGAAGCATGACAGCAATGATAGGGAGGAGCTTGCTACCAATCGTTCAAAATGGCAACAACCGGTCTATCAAGTTGCAGCGTGCTTCAAGTTCAAACACCTGAAATGAGGAGGCATGGTCGATGACAAGAGAAAGAAAGGAAGGAATCAAATCCTGCAATCTGGATCCCATGTGCTCAACAATCTGCATGTCGCAATAAGTATGTCCGTTGCATGAAGACCTATCACAGAAACTCACAACCCTGAGTAGGCAGTATCCTGAAATCGAGGGACAGCTAAAGATAACGAGACTGCCTACTTAAAAGATGAAATGCTATCCCTCAAGTTTACATGGGGCTTCATTAGAACAGAGGCCGAAAGCAGAGAGTTCAGATTGGGAGTGTGACGTAGAATTCAAGTGATCGATAATCAGAAGTTCAGATTCAAATGGGTTAATTTTAAATGCTTTATTAACACTGGTGGTAGATCTATCAGTACAAACCTATTTGCCTGTTCATTCAATCATGTGGCTCCTGTCCAGCTCCATTAACTATTTAATTTGAATATTGGAGCTTCTGTATGTTGCAAACTCATCTGAAATGGCCATCTTCAAAAAAGCTCCATGCTTCCTTTCATTCCTGTCCAGTCAGAGTTGGGGAAAAGGGGGAAGAATTAAAATGCTGAGCAGCAGGAAGCTTGGGTCATGCTTGTGGACTGAATGGAGCTGTTCCACCAGTTTACTTTTAGCCTCCCCAAAGTAAACATGAACAGCGAATACTGTACACCAAGGTTAAAGAAGTACAAGTTTATTACTCGTTTCATTTGGAAGGATATCATCTAGCATTACTTCATTAATTACAAAATAACAAAAATTACAGGCCAAAAGCAGAATTGGTCCAAGAGAATTTTTTTTTTTTTTTTAAAATAAAAGTATGGAATGTCAGAAAAAAAATGATCTGCTTGTGAGAATTTTAAGTCTTTAAACATTAGAAGATAATGTTTCGAAAGGCAACTTTCTTGAACACATTTAAAAAACACATTTTCAACAAGATAACATTTGGGAAACACGGTATTAGTGTTTAAAATCACACCATTTCTCATCTCTTCAAGGATTGCCAACCTTGAAGAAGTTCAGGATTTGTCACTTTTCACCTTTGTTTTCTATTTCGCTTCTCAGGTTTGGTCAATTATCTTATGAAAAATCCACTTCCACAACCACATTTCCTTCCTCAGCAATTGTCTCCAGCTTCAACAGAGTCACATGCAGATCTTTGGGCATATGGACAGGACGTGGGATCCTGACTGCAGGATTTGATTCCTTTTACAGCACGCAAAGAGATCCTTCAGCCCAACTTATTCCACCCACATGGATTCCAACTGAAAGTGGTGACATGGTAGCACATTGGTTAGCACTGTTGTTTCACAGCAGCAGGGACCTGAGTTCGATTCCCGGCTTGGGTCACTGTCTGTGCGGAGTCTGCACGGGTTTCCTCCGGGTGCTCTAGTTTCCTCCCATAGTCCAAAGGTGTGCAGGTTAGGTGGATTGGTCACGCTAAATTGCCCCGTAGTATCCAAAGATTACTTGGGTTACGGAGATAGGGTTGAGGTGTGGGCTTAAGCAGGCTCTTTCAAGAGCCAGTGTAGACTTGATTGGCCAAACAGCCTCCTTCTGCACTGTAAATTCTATAATCCGTCCTTTGTGTTTTGATTGCAAATTTCTCCAAGACATCTAGAATTCCTCGAGGTGCTGTCAATGATACACTCTGCCGCCGCATGGACACTTATGATTGTTCCCTTGGGCAGCACCGACTCATTCAGTCTCAAGGCTGTCCTGGTCCACATCCTTCACCTCATTCAGTACTTCAACAAAAAACTTTTCATCTTCCTTCCAAGTATGAAGGATTGCAAACTTCACAATTCATCTAACTCCCCTCTTAATCCTTTCTCCTATCCGCAGTCTCTTCTGTTAGGTCATTCTTTAAAGTCATCATCAAGCCTGATGACAGGGGTGCTGCTGTTGTTGTGTGGCACACTGACCTCTACTCAGCAGAGGCTAAGACACTTGCCCCTGAACCATTACCAAACATCAAGCCATTGTGTCCAGAACCGTCACTGACCTCATCTCCTCTGGAGATCTTCCCTCCCCAGCATCCAAACCCGTGCCAGTGCCCCGCCTCCCCAACCTTAAACAGCAAGTTCCACCTCCTTCCCAAAAATCCATAAACAAGACTGCCCTAGCTGACCCACTGCTTCAATCTGTTCCTGCACCACATTTCTTCCCATCTCAACTGTTTTTTTCCTCCTTGTACAGTATCTTCAATGATATTCAGTCTGTTTCAATGCCCGACATCACCTTCAACAGTTTCCAATTTCGTGGGTCTAACTATTTTCTCTTCACTATGGACATTCCAATCTCTCCATATCCCCACCACCCTGGTCTCAGAGCTCCCCACTTCTTCACAGAACGGAGGCCCAACCACCATCACCCTCCTCCAAACTAGATGAGCTGGTTCTCACTCTGAACAAAACTCCTTCAAGTCCTCATTTCCTCCAATAAATGGGTAGCTATGGGTACAAGGGTCCTAGCGATGGCTGCCTATTTTGTGGATCATTCATTATTCCAGTCCTACTCAGGCCATTTCCTCATATCTTTCTTCAGTACACTGATGATTGTATTGGTGTGCCCTCCTGCTCTCACCATGAACTGAGAAATTTAATGTAAATTGGAAGCAAAGTCAGCTCTTTTCTCACCTTCATCACGTTGTTCTCGGACTCCTCCTTTCATCGACTTGTCTCCATTTCTGGAGATTTCTCAGGTCAGAGTTACCACCCAGCATAGCTGACAGGGCCTTAGTGTCCAATCAATTTCAAGCATTTTTGCTCTCACTCCTTCCCCTTCCTCCAAGACCCACAATAGGGTCCCCCCATCCTCACCTTCCATCCCACCAGCCTCCATACTCAACAGATCTTCCTCCGCCATTTGTGTGACATTATGTAGAATGTCTAGAATATAAAGGATTGATGTAATAACATAATTGACCACTAGAAGGAGCTAGGTGCAGAACTACATAAAGCACTGACTCTCAGGCTTCTGGAAGGGGGCTGGAGAGAGTGCAGAGTTATAGATAGAGTGTTGAGATTAGTGTTGTAGAGTGTAGATGACTAGCTTATTGCTTGATATAGGAGTAAGTGATCGAGCTTTAATAAGTAGTGTAATGAATGTTAGCTTTGTTATTGAACTTTGTGAACACTACAAAACCATCCTGCTAATAAGAACCACAAAGAATACCACATGGTACCAGAAGTGTGTTCCTAAAAGTATAGCAGTACGTTTATAAAGTCAGATTAGCTTCAAAGAAGAAAAGAAGAACAATCACGCTACTCAGAATCTCAAAGTCCGGATCGTAAGATGGAATGTCCGAAAAAGCTGCCAGAACACTTAAGGATGACCGGTAAACCGAGGCTAAACTGAATTTTTTTTTTAAATCTGCCTCCGCAATAGAATCTGCTCCTGATCATCGTAAAATGGCATTTCTCCTAAATTTAGCTGGGCTGCTGGCTATAGAATTGTTTAACTCATTTCACTTTGAGAAAGAAGTTGAGAAAAAGAATGATAGAGTCATAGAAAGGTTTGATAGCCATTGTCCGCTTAAAAGAAATGAAAAGCTGTGTGAATGATTGCAATGGCAACAAAAAATAACGCTGGACGATTCTATTAAAATATGCTGTGCGGGCAAAGATATTCCAAAATGTTAATGCGGGAAAGTGGCGTGAAAATCCACAATGAGGCGCAGCTAAAAAAAAGAAATCAGCGCTACAGAAGGCAGCCAGTTTGCGCAAGAGCACTTGGAGAAAAAAAAGCGCGCTTCAGAGAACGGGCATTTCGCACGTGCAGTTGAGGAAACATCGCAAACCAAAGGTCGCCCGTTCTGCGCATAATATTATGACGTGTACGTGTTGTGGCCACGCCCACTTAAGATAAAATGCCTAGCCTTCGGGAAAAAGCTGTATGAAGTGCAGCAAGTAAAACCACTTTGCCGTGCAATGTAGAACATAGAGGAAATGAAATCGCAGCGAAGAACTGTAGAAGTTTACAGCATGAAACAAATAATCAATTTATACAAATAAAGATGATAAACGCAATCTCAACATCATAATAATAATCCTTATTGTCACAAGTAGGCTTACATTAACACTGCAATGAAGTTACTGTGAAAAGCCCCTAGTCGTCACATTCCAGCACCTGTTCGGGTACACCGAGGGAGAATTCAGAATGTCCAAATTACCTAACAGTAGAAAATGAATTAGATTTGGAAGATATATTCATTATTGACCGGAGTGATATGAAAATAGAATTCTATTAAAAATAGATGGAACCAATAAATTGATGGAATTGCATATCGCTTCGGATAGCAGTAATCTGACAGATGGTGATGCTGATACCATTGAAGACAAATGGACAATTCCAGTGATGCTGAATGCCATATTAATCAACTGCAAGCTCATCACGGAAACAAGTACCAATCTCCGTCTGAAAGTTCAACTGACAGTTTTAATCGACAGAAATGGCTGATCGCCTACAGTAAAAATGCGATTGAAACACTTAGGGGTATGTGACCTAGAAGCATGGGTGCACAATCAAAATCACATCGTGCAATTTGCCATTGTGGACACAACGCGAGAGTCCATATTGGGAGCGAAAGCATGTGAAGCCCTGAACATCGTCGAGCGACTGTACGTTCCAGACAGCAAGAAGACAGATGATGATTGTAACTGGCCACGAGATATGATACTGCAGTCATCCGATGAGGACAGTGAAGAATCAAATGAGTCAGAAGAAGAAGAAGACTATGAAGGTCTATCCACTTTATTTGCAAGTAGTGACAAAATGATCATAAGTAGCATACAACTGTGCAGGACAATGGTGCAACTGACAGTTTTCAGGTGGACTGTACAGAGGCTGACAATGAAAGTGCGACAGTGAACAGATCAATTGAGAGCACATCAATTGTGAACAGCCAACAAGAGAATGAAGACATCTTGGAGAGGTTGACTCCAGACGAGAAGCACAAAGAGCTCACAAATACGCCAGATAATCCAAAGGGAACTGATAGTAACAGGTTCAAAAATGAATCAGATAAGCCTAAAGGAACTGATCTTGAGAACACCGAGTAACTACAGAACAACAGAACTTAAACAAAGGTACGACATAGAAACCAAAGAATAACTGGCCAACGCATTGAAATTCAATGTGCTAGGGCTTGCAGTCACACTTGACAAACCATGCAGCATTGAAAAGCAACCCAGATAGCAAATGAGCAAGGGACTGCAGGACATTCTTTATAAAAAGCATCATTCCAACAAATTGGAAGAGTTGATATTTGCTTAAAGACCAGAAAACAAACCGCTTTTTCAGACAAAGGAGACAAGAAATTACCACCACAAGCACAGAAAAAAGATCACGTCAGACAACAAGTCGTTCAACCAGTCGAAAACCTGATCGATTGAACTGATGACCACACTACCACAGTGAATATTGAATATAGACCCAATTCGTGAACTATTAAAAGTTATGATGTGGAGATGCCGGCGTTGGACTGGGGTGAGCACAGTAAGAAGTCTTACACCAGGTTAAAGTCCAACAGGTTTGTTTCGATGTCACTAGCTTTCGGAGCGCTGCTCCATCCTCAGGTGAATGAAGAGGCATGTTCCAGAAACATTATATATATATATATATATATATATATAGACAGATTCAAAGATGCCAGACAATGCTTGGAATGCGAACATTAGCAGGTGATTAAATCTTTACAGATCCAGAGATGGGGTAACCCCAGGTTAAAGAGGTGTGAATTGTGTCAAGCCAGGACAGTTGGTAGGATTTTGCAGGCCAGATGGTGGGGGATGAATGTAATGCAACATGAATCCCAGGTCCCAGTTGAGGCCGCACTCGTGTGCGGAACTTGGCTATAAGCTTCTGCTTGGCGATTCTGCGTTGTTGTCCTGAAGGCTGCCTTGGAGAACGCTTACCCGGAGATCAGAGGCTAAATGCCCTTGACTGCTGAAGTGTTCCCCGACTGGAAGTGAACATTCCTGCCTGGTGATTGGCACGCGATATCCGTTCATTCGTTGTCGCAGCGTCTGCATGGTCTCGCCAATGTACTACGCTTCGGGACATCCTTTCCTGCAGCGTATGAGGTAGACAACGTTGGCCGAGTCGCATAAGTATGTACCGCGTACCTGGTGGGTAGTGTTCTCACGTGTAATTGTGGTATCCATGTCGATGATCTGGCACGTCTTGCAGAGATTGCCATGGCAGGGTTGTGTGGTGTCGTGGTCACTGTTCTAAAGGCTGAGTAGTTTGCTGCAAACAATGGTTTGTTTGAGGTTGCGCGGTTGTTTGAAGGCAAGTAGTGGGGGTATGGGGATGACCTTGGCAAGATGTTAGTCTTCATCGATGACGTGTTGAAGGCTGTGAAGAAGGTGGCGTAGTTTCTCCGCTCCGGGAAAGTACTGGATGACGAAGGGTATTCTGTCGGTTGTGTCCTAGGTTTGTCTTCTGAGGAGGTCGGTGCTGTTTTTTTGCTGTGGCGCGTTGGAACTGTCGATCGATGAGTCGAGCGCCATTTCCCATTCGTATGAGGGCATCTTTCAACGTCTGGCGATGTCTGTTACGCTCCTCTCGTCTGAGCAGATCCTGTGTATACGGAGAGCTTGTCCATAGGGGATGGCTTCTTTAATGTGTTTAGGGTGGAAGTTGGAGAAGTGAAGCATCGTGAGGTTATCCGTGGGTTTGCGGTAAAGTGAAGTGCTGAGGTGACCGTCCTTGATGGAGACGAGTGTGTCCAAGAATGCAACTGATTTTGGCGAGTAGTCCATGGCGAGTCTGATGGTTGGAGGCAGTAGAGATCTCCAATGCGGGGAGTACGTGGGATGAGAGCACGTAGGGTGCTCTGAAGATCTGGATCCAAGGTCTTGATCAGTCTGTTGGCGGATGTGTTCCTTGGTCGGATCTGCGGGTAACTGTCTGTAGAGTTCTTGGTTGTTCAGTTGTCGGTATACTTCTTTGCTGTAGTCCGTTCTGTTCAGTATGACAGTGGCCCCTCCTTTGTCTGCTGGTTTGATGACGATGCTGCGGTTGGTCTTGAGAGTACGGATGGCATTGCGTTGTGCTTGGGTGATGTTCGGGGCTGTCTTGTGAATGCGACTGATGAATCTGGCATTGACGCGACTCCTGACGGCTTAAGCATACATGTCGCGTCTAGGGCAGCGGCCTTCCGGAGGGGTCCAATTCGACTCTTTCCTCTTTGGTTGCCGCACCGCAGATCTCTCGGTCTGCTGTTCGGGTTCATTGGTAGTCTGCTTGGGTTCGCTGTTGGCCTCTTGGGGTCTGTGGAAGAATTCCCGGAGCCTCATTCACCTGATGAATTCCTCCGTGTCTGCCGCGAGACTGATGGGGTCCATTTTGTTGGTGGTGCAGAAATTGAGCCCTCTGCTGAGGACTTCGATTTCGTCTGGTTGAAGGGTGTAGTCTGACAAGTTGACAATAGATTGTCCTCGTACGAACGGGATATGGTGCTCGATTCATCGATCGACAGTTCCAACGCGCCACAGCAAAGAAACGCACCGACCTCCTCAGAAGACAAACATGGGACACAACCGACAGAATACCCTTCGTCGTCCAGTACTTTCCCGGAGCGGAGAAACTACGCCACCTTCTTCACAGCCTTCAACACATCATCGATGAAGATGAATATCTTGCCAAGGTCATCCCCATACCCCTACGACTTGCCTTCAAACAACCGCGCAGCCTCAAACAAACCATTGTTTGCAGCAAACTACTCAGCCTTCAGAACAGTGACCACGACACCACACAACCCTGCCATGGTAATCTCTGCAAGACGTGCCAGATCATCGACATGGATACCACCATTACACGCGAGAACACCACCCACCAGGTACGCGGTAAATACTCGTGCGACTCAGCCAACGTTGTCTACCTCATGCGCTGCAGGAAAGGATGTCCCGAAGCGTGGTACATTGGCGAGACCGTGCAGACGCTGCGACAACGAATGAACGGACATCGCGCGCCAATCACCAGTGTTCCCTTCCAGTCAAGGAACACTTCAGCAGTCAAGGGCATCAACCTCTGATCTCCGGGTAAGTGTTCTCCAAGGCGGCCTTCAGGACGCGCGACAACGTGGGGGGGGGGGGGGGGGGGGGGGGGGGGGGGGTGGGGAGGAGGAACGATGATGGCTGCGGACTTTTATAATGCCAAAAGTCCTGTCCTTGGCTTTTTGCAAAATATGGCGCAGTAATGGGGCTGAGGGGAGGGGTTTCCCATCCGCGGAAACAAATCCTCTTGTTTCTCAGAGGGGCAGAAATTCGGTGAGGCTGTTGCAGACGTATAGGCTGTCTGAATATATGTCTGCTGGGCTGGAGAAGGAATCTGGATGCTCTACAATGTAGGCGATGGCCGCAAGGTCTGCTGCCTGCGCGCCTAAGTGTCCGGGTAATTATAATGCGATTTCCTCGAGGGCGCGTCCTCCACATAAATACCACAACCTGTTATGCGTTGCCCATCCAGGACTGTGGAAGATCCATCCACATAGATCCTAATGGGATCACACGTGTCCGGGTGAGGGGAGCTCTGAGACAGAGTGGCTAGTTTTCTGGGGGGTGTTTTAGCTATAAAGGGGCCTGTATTATGGTGGGGCGAGATGATTTCACACTCATGGGGGGTTCCGGGGTGCTGTAAATTGTCCGCTAAGTATGTGTGAGTCTTGGTCCGTTTGACTGTGATGCCCCATCCTTGTAAGAGAAAGGTCCACCTAGCAGCGTGGATTTGGCTGACGGTACCGTCTTTAAGTCGTCCGTCTAGTAGAAGTTGGGTGGGGGTGTGCTCGGTCAAAATGGTGATGGGGTTCAGTCCGGTAATGTATGAAAAGTACTGGACTGCCCAGAAAACTGCGAGCAGGTGCCTCTCACAGGCTGAGAATCCCTGCTCCACAGCATCTAAAATTCGGGAGGCATAAGCCACGGGTCTTAGCTGGTCGTGCCGTTCCTATAGGAGCACGGCTGAAAGGGTGCGGTCTGTGGTCGCTACCTCTATGGCGCAAGGGGAAAGCGGGTCTGGAACTTGTAGTGCGGGGGCGGCTAGGAGTGCCTGTTTTAATGATTCCACAGCATCCGTATGCTGCGGAAGCCATTCCCATGGGGTTCCTTTCTTTAGGAGGTCTGAGAGGGGTGCTGCCTTGCTGGCGAAACCGTCAATGTGGTTTCGGCAGTAGCCAACCAGTCCTAAAAACGACCGGAGGGCTGAAACGTTCTGGGGAAGGGGCAATTTAGCGATCGAGTCAATTCTTGTGCTCGATCTCACGTTTGCCGTGTGTGATAATAGTACCCAAATATAGCACTTTTTCTTCCAATATCTGGGCCTTTTTGGGGTTTACTTTACATCCAATTGACTGTAACAATTCCAGGAGTTCGGACAGAAGCTCAATGTGTTCTTCCTTAGTGTCTGTCTGCAGTAGCAGATCATCTACATACTGTACCAGACATTCGGGGCGAGAAAATTTCGCTAGTCCATTTGCCAGCTGTCGGTGGAAAATGGAGGGGGAGTTGTGGAAGCCGTGTGGCAGGCATGTCCACGTGTACTGCTGCGCTCTGAAAGTGAAGGCAAATTTCTACTGGCACGCCTTTGCCAATGGAATGGACCAGAATCCATTACTGACGTCCAAAACCGTGAAATATCGGGCATGGAGTCCCTGTTTGAGCATGGTCTCGGGACTTGTTGCAACGGTGGGGGGGTGACTTTATTGAGTTCCCGATAATCAATGGTCAAGCGCCATGATCCGTCGGGCTTTCTTACTGGCCAAATCGGGGCATTATTAGTTGAGGCTACCGATCTTAGGATGCCCTGCTCTAATAAGCTCTCTATAACCTTTAGGGTTTCGCCCTCTGCTTCTAGGGGGAATCCGTACTGTTTTTGGAGTCTAGAGTCCGGTCACGTTACTTGTACGGAGCCGTCATCCGTCTACAGTCGTGCTTGTGGGTCGCGAATGCTGCCCTGTTCTTTTGCAGGACTGCCCTAACCTGTCGGTCCGTGCTGAGTGTGGTGGGGTTGAACCAAAACTCGCCTACTGCGCTAATTTTGTTCACATAGTTCCCAATGTTGAGCGTTGCGGGGGCTCGAGCGGATTTAGCCATCTTCCAGACACACTGGTTGACTGGAACGAAAGAGAGGTGGTGGGAATACATGAAATCTATTCCCAGGATGTGTTCTGCTGTTTGGGGCAGGTCTACTAAAACTACGGGGTGTTTTGTGCTAATGGTTCCGATCTGGATGGGTACAGGGGCTGTGATGTGTCCCTGCTGTGAGTGGCCTGTGAAGCCGCTGAGGGTGATAGTGGCTGTAGTGGGCCACATGTCCTGACCAAGGGTGGAGGAATTTAAGGTGGTGCGGGACCCTCCTGTTTACCAAAGAAACTCTATCGGCTGTCCCCGAATTTTTGCTGCGACTACGGGTCATCCTGACCTATCCCAAAGGGTATCGCAGACCCAACTGGGGGAGCCTGTACACAGTCAGTCCGTTCCGGTCAAGTCTGTCTGATCCGACCGGCCGCTAACGCTATGTATGAGCTCTGCCTTTTTCTTACTGAGAGTGCCTGTCTGTTGGGCTCTCTGTGGCTTTTTTGGGGCATTGCACTCGATGGCAAAATGTCCCAACTGTCCGCAGTTGTAGCATTCTTGCGGTTTTGCTGGGGGGCTGCTGTTTCCCTCGTTTACCCAGGCGGGGTTGTGGAGAGTGGTTCTTACTGCCTGCACGTCTGCGGCGGCTTGTTTTTCCTCGGGGGTTTTAGCGGCAGGTTTATTGTGAGCAGACTGTTCCCAAACACGGGACAATCTCTTTACCACCCACTTCTCGTTATGAGCCTCCTCGAGGGGTCATAATTACTACAGGCATTCTGTCCTGCTTCCGTGGCATGGGAGATAAGGGTACGGGTCCATTTGGCCATATTGTATGCGGACAAATGGGCACGGTCTACGTTTCCGAAAACGGCTTCAAAGTGAATCCACAAGCGCCCTGCGAACACTGTGGGGTGTTCAGACTTCTTCTGTCTGCACTTATTTATCCATGGGGTCACCCCGGTTATACCCGATCGCATCCAGGATCGCGGTATGCATTTCTGCAAGGGTGCCTCCTCCTACGTTCTGTGGGTCGGGAAGGGCTGCTGCTACCGATGGGTCTAAGCTTAGGACCATGAGCTTGACCTGCTCTTTCTCATCCAGGCCGTACAAGGTCGCCTGGTGTTTGACGGTGGCAAAGAAATGGTGTGGGTCTGAAGCGGGGAGGAACGGTGTGATTTTCGCACACGCGTCCCGTAATTGGGTCACTGTGAGGGGGGTGGAATATAGGAATTCAGCCTCGTCTGATGTGGCTGTGTGGTGGGTTGTTACAGGGTTCATGGGAGCCTGAACTACCTGCTGTGTGGGAGGTGCTTTTCTCCTTTGGGGCTTTCCCTGCGCACATGTTCCCTGAACATATCTCTGCGCTGTCTCCTGCAATTCTTCCCAATCAGGGCCGTCTTCCTGTTCTAAACTTTTCCTAAAGGTTTCTTGGAATCCCTTTTGGACAGAAAGCAGTGATTGCAGGTCTGCAATTTGCTTCCGGCACTTCGCATGGTCTATGGTACTCTGCCTTTGTTCCATGGTTGCAGCGTGGAGCGCTCTCAAGGCTACCTTGAAATCACTACATTGCTTCTGTAGCGTCTCCACCTGCTTCTCTGTCTCTTTCTTTACCAGGACTGCACACTGCGTGTCCTGATAAGCCTTCTCATCCTGTGACTGGAAGCTACTCAAATGCGCCAGACAAGACTGGTGACCCCGTTTAGCGTCAGCCACCTCTTAGCCCTTTGCCGCTAATTTCCTTTTCAATTCCAGGTTCTCGTTCTCAACCTCGCATACATCGATTTTACTCATACGATGTATGCCCTCCACTTCTTTGCGGAGCGTCCTGACGACCTCCTCTGTGCCTAGCAATTGTGCCAGACAGGACACAATTGCCATCGGCTTGCGAACTTTTGCTAAATTCTTTTTGTGGATTTCACTCATGTTCTCTAACCAAGTATGCCCTATATTTCCAGGACCTGAGTCGTCATTGTTACAGAAATCATTCCACATGGGCCATCCTTTGCCCTTGAGGTATTTCCGAATTTCCTCCTCCCAAGTGGGGCACTGTCCCACTCTACTGCTGCTGGTCGCTGCGACCGCAAATTCCTCGGGGTTCATGAGGCGTTGCATTGCCTGCATGGCCATCTCTCCTATCTGCTTGCTTCGGTTAAATTTGGAACAGGGGGCTAAGGTGGTGTCGTAGATGCGGGTACGGCTTGCGCTAATTTCCGAAAATACAAACTTCCGACAGTTTTGACGCAACAAAAATCTATCAGTTTTCCCTTATAACCCTGTTAGGTTCGCATGCATACAGACACTTCCGAATTATGAATTATTAATCAGAACCGCTTGAACACTTGTGGTTTTTTGTTTCCAATTGGATTCCAATTCAAAATTTCTTGGGTTCTCCCGGAGTGGTGTTCCACTTCTAGATCGGGTCCCGTCAGGATGTCGCCAATTATGTTGCTCTTATTAGCCTTAGTTTTATTAGCTCTAATTCTGTCACCTTTGTTCACGAGTCGCCAGGTATCTTTCTGATACCGCCACGTGGTTCAATTTATGATTAATAAGGTAGCACACCGCTTAGTAAGATTGAAATCAGCGGTCATTTGTTATGTACAGCATACTTTATGTACTTACATAATAATCCTACTTTCTATATCACTACCTACCACTACTGGCCAATACTTTTGGGAATGGCCCACCAGGTCAGGGAAATGAATGACTTATCGAATTGGGTCTGGCCTGCGGGATTCAAAAGGCTGATACGGGTCGATGGCTAGGAGTCTCTATCGGGTAGCGATCGCTGGAGTCAAACTTACGGTTGCTGGTCGATGGTTCTTGCGAAGGTTGCGAGCAGGAGAAGAAGGGAGAGAAGGGTCGATCTGAACTTGGCCCCTATTTTTATAGGGCCCAGGGGCTTCCCGCCTCTCGGGGCGGCCCTTGACCCGGAGTCCCAAGTGATTGGACTTGTTCCCAATCACTAGGTTCGATATGCTCCAATAATGGGGCGATTCCTTGATCTGGGGGGTGGTCGTTCACCTGTCTTTGTTTCGGCCACTGCAGGCGCCGACAGGTCTGGCCCGGCATTCAATTGCTAATATGTTGCAATTGTTCCCTGGGATAGCCGATTAAACTGCAGATGTCTGGGTTGATGTGCTGCTAATGGTCGCAGGTATCGATCTGGGCCGACTTCCCCATATCCGAATACGCTATTCTGTCTGCAGCTGTCCGTTTGTGCCCTGTTGGCTGCTTTTCCCATCAGCCTTTTCGGTTAGCCGTTTTATATCGGGTTTTGGCCAAATTAATCAGGAATCAGCCATTTTAGGTGGCTACACCGCACACACGAGTGCGGCCTCAACCGGGACCTGGGATTCATGTCGCATTACATTCATCCCCCACCATCTGCCCTCAAAATCCTACCAACTGTCCTGACTTGACACAATTCACACCTCTTTAACCTGGGGTTACCCCATCTCTGGATCTGTAAAGATTTAATCACCTGCTAATGCTTGCATTCCAAGCATTGTCTGGCATCTTTGAATCTGTCTATATATATATATGTTTCTGGAACATACCTCTTCATTCACTTGAGGAAGGAGCAGCGCTCCGAAAGCTAGTGACATCGAAACAAACCTGTTGGACTTTAACCTGGTGTTGTAAGACTACTTACTGCATTAAAAGTTAGTAACTGCAATGTTAACCTGCTACTCTGTAATTGTGATATGATATTTGATATGACATTGATTTTATATGTGTATCAAATGCTTGAAAGTGTTTCAAACATTTTGTTCAAAGAAAGGGGGGTGTGATATTATGTAGAATGTCTAGAATATAAAAGGGTCAATGTAATATCATAATTGACCACTAGATGGAAAACTATATAAAGCACTGACTCTCAGGCTTCTGGAAGAGGGCTGGAGAGTGCGCAGAGGAGAGGACTTGAGAGTGCAGAGTACAATTATAGATAGAGACTAGTGTTAGTAGAGTATAGATTACGAGATTATTGCTTGCTATAGGAGTAAGTGGTCGAGCTTTAATAAGTAGTGTAATACAAGTTAGTTTTGTTATTGAACTGAGCTTCTATGGTCCTTGTGAACACTACGACATCCATCTTGATAATAAGAATCACAAAGTACACCACAATTTTCACCAGCATAATACCACCCGTACATCTTTTCCGGTCCTGCCCGTACAGCATTATCAAAGGGACTACCCCCTCAACAACATCCTGGTCCACTTCTCAGTCACCCCTAACCACCACCTCACCCTTTCAAACATCTTTCCATTGCAAACTAAGGAAATGCAATACCCGTCCTTTCATCTCCTTCCTTCTCCCCATCTAAAAGCACCAGACACTGCTCCAAAGTGAAACGCCAATTTACTTGTATTACTTTAAATTTACTATACTGTCTTCATTATTCACTATGTGGTCTTCTCTACTTTGCGAAGCCAAACATAGACTGGGTGAACGCTTTGCGTAACAGCTCTGCCCAGCCACAAGCACACCCCGAGCTTCCTGCTGCTTGTCATTTTCATTCTCTACCTTGGTCCCAGTCGGACCTTTCTATACTTGGCCTGCTACAGTGTTCAAATAAAATTGAACATGGGCATAAGGAACAGAGCCTTATCTTTAGTCTGAGCATGCTACAACCTTCTGGATTCAACAACTTTAGATCAAAACCTCTGCCTCCAGCTTGCTGGTTTTTTTTGATGGGTTTCTTTATCCCTTCATGTTGTGGCCACTGCATAGCCATTCGTGCCAGTTTCTTTACAATACCTAGCATTCTGAGGCTTTTGCCATTTAATCTCCCCTGCCTTCTACCCCAAACTCAGAGCCTCCATTTTGTTCTTTCTGTCCCTCCCCCTCCTTACATCTCCACCTTTCTTCAGTTCTGATAAACGATCATCAACCTTTCTCTCCACAGATGCTGCCTGCCCGACTGACTATTTCCAGCATTTGTTTTTTATTTTGGAAATACTTTTTCAACGCTTTGCTTGCAAACTGCAAAACCCAGTCTTGGATGAATATTCATCATTTCAATACAAGGCCTGGAGCAAAACAATGCTAATTACTTAATTTCTTAGGCCTACAACCCTCCAATTCTGGTAAGCCTATAAAACGTGCAAGGCACAACGATACAAATCTGCATTAAAAATTGAGATATAGACAACAATCTATAAATAAAGCGTGGAAGTAATTCTAGATCAATTTGGAAATAGAGTTGAAACTGCCATGAGCAGCCTGTGGGCATGCGGTTATATCTGTAACTGCAGGCATCAGAGTAAACAGATGTAATTATACACATACTGCATATATACATATTTAAAGTAAAGGTTTAACCACATACTGGGTTACATTATCAAGGAAGCTTCACTTTCTGAATTGCTTCTACTTCAAGTTCACGCTCTGGGTTACGTTTTGGAACAATAATCATACATCTTTCGTAGGAGTTGAACACCGAGTGCTTCATTGGTGTTTTAATTGGACACGTACATTATTCAGTGAAGAGCTGAGTCCTACACAGTAGGAAGATGTCAAATTCGATCTCAAGGGTTTCCCATTCTCAAGAGCCATCTTCTGGGAAATGTCTGCTTGGAAAATGTCATCTGCAGACAGGGTCAGGTGCCCATTTAGGGTCATAGATGGAGAGCATGCTCTGGGAATGGTGGGTAAAGGATGTCACTCATGGCATGGCACAGGCTACAAGTCACCAACTTCAAGAGCTGGAAGTGTTGGTTAGCATTTGACATAACATCAAAGACAGCAGAAATCAACACTCCTTAAGCCTTTACAAGGGGCAGCTCAGAATGTTGAAAGCCATCACACTCAACTACAGCAACAACCAGAAGCTGAGCACTGCTGCATGATGTCAGTTTCCAGCTGTCATTAGGTGTCCCATTTCATGTTCCAAATGGCTGTAGTCAACTTCACAACAGATCAGTGGGGAGTGGGGTGCTGAACCCTGTATACTTGGGTTTCTCAAACACCTTTACTCAAGATTAAAAACCTGTGACCACGTGCAAGTCAGCAATCGCATCTCAACAAAGCTGCTGCACTTCAGAACAGTCCTCCGAGCCCCAAGGTTAGCTCATGACAAAAGACCTAAATTTGTCAAATTCACACTTTAGATTTGCAACGAGTTCCAGGACATTTCCTAGTGTTTTGTGGATCATATCCCACAAATTTGTTAGTTTCCAATTAGAGTCATTGAGCCACCAGTAATTAATGTCCATTTTCAGTTGGGGTTCTCAAGTGTTTTTTGGGGGGGGGGGGGTGAAACATCACAATTCACAATTCCTGCAAAGATTGAAAATCAGTGATCTTGATGTCAGAGCTTCGCAACTTAAACAGGATATTCCTCTACCAACCACTGATTCCAGACAAATTCTAGTTTGTCTCTAAACATATAGAACACTAATAATGTGCTTTTCTTTCCATTTATACAGGATCAGGCATGAGGCAATTGGGAGAAAGTGAAGTTGATGAAGAAAAAGCATCAGCCTTGCCGCTTGTTGTGATGGAGCAGGGAGAGCTTGCAGGTAAATTCACACTACGTTTCGTTGTGAAGCAGTTTTGCTTCATGCTAATGCTGCGGTCAGAATGTAATTATTGTCTGAATTAGGAGTCAGATTCCAATTGAATAGCCAGAGGAAATGGGCGAGGTACTAAATGAATACTTTGCATCAGTATTCACCAAAGAGAAGGAAGTGGTGGATGTTGAGTCTGGAGAAGGGGGTGTAGATAGCCTGGGTCACATTGTGATCCAAAAAGACGAGGTGTTGGGTGTCTTAAAAAATATTACGGTAGATAAGTCCCCAGGGCCTGATGGGATCTACCCCAAAATACTGAAGGAGGCTGGAGAGGAAATTGCTGAGGCCTTGACAGAAATCTTTGGATCCTCGCTGTCTTCAGGGGATGTCCCGGAGGACTGGAGAATAGCCAATGTTGTTCCTCTGTTTAAGAAGGGTAGCAAGGATAATCCCGGGAACTACAGGCCGGTGAGCCTTACTTCAGTGGTAGGGAAATTACTGGAGAGAATTCTTCGGGACAGGATCTACTCCCATTTGGAAGCAAATGGACGTATTAGTGAGAGGCAGCACGGTTTTGTGAAGGGGAGGTCATGTCTCACTAACTTGATAGAGTTTTTCGAGGAGGTCACTAAGATGATTGATGTAGGTAGGGCAGTAGATGTTGTCTATATGGACTTCAGTAAGGCCTTTGACAAGGTCCCTCATGGTAGACTAGTACAAAAGGTGAAGTCACACGGGATCAGGGGTGAACTGGCAAGGTGGATACAGAACTGGCTAGGCCAGAGAAGGCAGAGGGTAGCAATGGAGGGATGCTTTTCTAATTGGAGGGCTGTGACCAGTGGTGTTCCACAGGGATCAGTGTTGGGACCTTTGCTGTTTGTAGTATATATAAATGATTTGGAGGAAAATGTAACTGGTCTGATTAGTAAGTTTGCAGACGACACAAAGGTTGGTGGAATTGCGGATAGCGATGAGGACTGTCTGAGGATACAGCAGGATTTAGATTGTCTGGAGACTTGGGCGGAGAGATGGCAGATGGAGTTTAATCCGGACAAATGTGAGGTAATGCATTTTGGAAGGGCTAATGCAGGGAGGGAATATACAGTGAATGGGAGAACCCTCAAGAGTATTGAAAGTCAAAGAGATCTAGGAGTACAGGTCCACAGGTCATTGAAAGGGGCAACACAGGTGGAGAAGGTAGTCAAGAAGGTATACGACATGCTTGCCTTCATTGGCCGGGGCATTGAGTATAAGAATTGGCAAGTCATGTTGCAGTTGTATAGAACCTTAGTTAGGCCACACTTGGAGTATAGTGTTCAATTCTGGTCGCCACACTACCAGAAGGATGTGGAGGCTTTAGAGAGGGTGCAGAAGAGATTTACCAGAATGTTGCCTGGTATGGAGGGCATAAGCTATGAGGAGCGATTGAATAAACTCGGTTTGTTCTCACTGGAACGAAGGAGGTTGAGGGGCGACCTGATAGAGGTATACAAAATTATGAGGGGCATCGACAGAGTGGATAGTCAGAGGTTTTTCCCCAGGGTAGAGGGATCAATTACTAGGGGGCATAGGTTTAAGGTGAGAGGGGCAAGGTTTAGAGTAGATGTACGAGGCAAGTTTTTTACGCAGAGGGTAGTGGGTGCCTGGAACTCGCTACCGGAGGAGGTAGTGGAAGCAGGGACGATAGGGACATTTAAGGGGCATCTTGACAAATATATGAATAGGATGGGAATAGAAGGATACGGACCCAGGAAGTGTAGAAGATTGTAGTTTAGTCGGGCAGTATGGTCGGCACGGGCCTGGAGGGCCGAAGGGCCTGTTCCTGTGCTGTACATTTCTTTGTTCTTTGTTCTTTGAATACCGGAATGAGGAGTGGTGAAACTCCTGGCAGGAGGGCGGCTTCATATACTTCATTCACGCAAGATATATTTCAGGTCTTTAACCAGATGCACACGCCGCACAACATAAAAAAGGGCTTGCATTTACATAGCACCTTTTATGAACTCAGGATCCCCAAAGCATTTTACAGCCAGTGCTTTTGAGGTGTCGTCACTGTTGTAGTGTAGAAAATGTCACAGCCAATTTGCACGTAGGAAGATAAATACCAGATATTTTGTTTTAATGGTGTTACCTGGGGGATGGATTTTGACCAGGGCAAGAGGGAGAAATTTCTTGCTCTTCTGCGAACCATGTCAACCGGAGAGGGCAGACGAGCCGAAAATGCCAATTCATGCCATCATTCTGCATTTAATCTATTCTATAACTGGCCTTGAAGCTATTATTTATGTCCTGCTAGGTTGTGTGCCGTTATTAGAGTGCATGCCGTTCATCCAAACAAGGTCAGTTTTAGAATAGATTGTCAACAGGAACACCTTTACAGTAAAATTATGAACTTATACTTCAATCCTAAATTGATCTTTGATGCAAATCAGTGTCTGAACAGTTCCAGTGATCAACATCTCCAATTAGCAGGTTAATCTTTCCTGGCAGCACAGTAGCACAAGTGGTTAGCGCTGTGGCTTCACAGCGCCAGGGTCCCAGGTTCGATTCCCTGCTGGGTCAGTCTGTGCGGAGTCTGCTCTTCTCCCAGTATCTGCGTGGGTTTTCTCTGGGTGGTCCGGTTTCCTCCCACAGTCCAAAGACATGCAAGTTAGGTGGATTGGATATGCCAAATTGCCCTTAGTGTCCAAAATAGGTTTGGAAGGGTTATTGGGTTACGGGGATAGGGTGGAAGTGAGGACTTAAGTGGGTCGGTGCAGACTCAATGGGCCGAATGGCCTCCTTCTGCACTGTATGTTCTATATATGGTAGTTAACACTGCTGCCTCAAAGGCAGGAACCGGGTTCAATTCCGACATTTGGGTGACTGTCTATGTTTGCACTTTCTCCTGGTGTCTGCATGGGTTTCCTCTGGGTGCTCCAGTTTCCTCCCATAGTCCAAAGGTGTGCAGGTTAGGTGGATTGGCTATGCTAAATTGCCCCTTCGTGTCCAACGGTTAGGTGGGGTTATGGTGGGAGTGGGCCTGGGTAGGGTGTTCTTTCGGCGGGTCGGTGCCTCCTTCTGCTCTATAATTCTATAATTTACAGGCATGGCACAATCACAGGTACAGATTACACCCTGATGTGAAGCTGAACACGAAATGTCATCAGTTGTAGCATTGCACGTCGAATCAGGCGATTGTGGGTTCAAGTTCCATTCCAGAAAGAGTGCAAAATTTAGCTTGACACTCCAGTGCAATACCAACTTAGTACTTCAATGATGCAGGTGCAATCTTTTGGACGAGATTTGAAACCAAGTCCCGAACAGAGCTTCTACTCCTGATCACTATCCAGTGACCTCAAGAGTGCAGATGATAGGCATAGAGAGGATTGGGCTCAACCATGCAAGATAACCTACCAACACTTACTGGTGGAATTCAAATGAAGGATGGCCATTGGGATAAGAGAGGTCATCGAGATGGTTGCACCAATGTGCTATTATGTATATTGCACATGTGGACAACACAGTAGCACAGCCGTAGTGTGAAGATGAGGGGAATCTCACAGTAACTTTAATTGCAGTGTTAATTCAAGCCCACTTGTGACACTAATAAAGATTATTATTAATACAGCTTCAATGGCACATTTATCTTGGAAAACTATGACCCAAATCGGTGTTCTTTGAATATCAGCAGACTCTTAACATGTTCACAGGAAACATCTTTATCTGCTAATCATTTATTTTGAACAGATTAGTGACAGTTAAACAATGGAATTTCATATCACTGTGCCTTCCTAAACACTGAGTGCCCAGTTTTAATCCACAATGCTAGGGTTGCAGAGAATTTACCCTTAAACATACTGGCGAAGAGAATCAATTTAATATTTTCCTTTTCATTATAGAAAATGATTCTTCACCTTAAATCCTTGACAAATATATATGCTTTAAATAATTTACCCTGTACTTCTCCATATCTAAATTGGGATCAGAGTGTTAAAGCTGTGGATGAGACCTCAGGAGTGTTTCATTGGGTGCTGGAAAATTAGGTCAGTGATCAACTTGCTTTCACTGACTATGCATCCATGTTAGTCTTGTGTTGTCAAGGGCTGAAACATCAGTCTGCAACCAAACCACAAATGTTCCATCGATTTCCGAAATAGACAAAGGGAACTGTAACCCAGGAACAATAAGTAAACTAATTTGAATTGATAACTGGTTACAGATAAGACACCTAGCACTCTGCAAGTTGCGCAACAATCTAATTCCTATTTCAGAATTTCTTGCACCTCACTCTCATCAGCCCACCCATAACTTAACAATATTATCATTCGTCTCAGTTCTCTAACTTGGATAAACTTGACCGTCTACCCAGTTTTCCCATTGCTAATCATAGCCAGCTGCTGAGAATGGACAGTTGGTTGGCAGGCCTAGTTTTTGTAGTTTCTTTTAAAAAGGTATCTCGTCCAGTCCACCAGTTCCTGCTCTGCCATTTTAGTCTCCGCGACGACTCTCTTCTTCATTAACTGTCACTGAAGATTCTTCCAAAGAAAATAAATCTAAAAATGACTGCTACTACATTGCTCTTAAAACATGCAAGCAGGTAATCTAGCAGAGTGGACATATCTCAAACAGATTCTACCATCTCTCACCAGACAGCCCGATTAAAGCCATCGTCTGTAGCAAGTTTTTTTTTAAAGTGCCACGAAGCTTGGGTTATAGAAGAGAGATTAATGGGAAGCAACAATGGAGTTGGACTGGGTAATGAAGGAAGGAAAAAAAGGGGGGGGGGGGGGGGGGGAAAGAAAGGAGAAAATGGGACAGATATTTGAAGCGGTGTAATGTTAAAACTTCATAGAATACATGATACATGTAGCAAAATAAAACTCAAATTCTGATTAGCCGCAATTAGAGTTCACTGCAGCATCAAGTGTGAACCGCAAATCAAAATAGTCAACAGAAAACCAGGGAAATCTTCCAAGTCTGAGCAAGGCCATTCAAGAATTAAATCAAGAATTATATCATACAAACATACGTGCTCCCCCACAAAAGGCTGTGGACAATGGGGCAATTGGAGCACTGAAGATTAAGATCAACAGGATTTGAGGGAAGTACAAGAACATCATTTTGAAATAGTACATAATATATATGGGATCAAGATACAGATCTGCCATTTTCAAACTGAATGATTAAACCAGCTGAAGCCAGGGCAGCACAGTAGCTAGCACAGTTGCTTCACAGCTCAAGGGTCTCAGATTCGATTCCCGGCTTGGGTCACTGTCTATGCGGAGTCTGCATGTTCTTCCAGTGTCTGCGTGGGTTTCCTCCGGGTGCTCCGGTTTCCTCACACAGTCCAACGATGTGCAGGTTAGGTGGATTGGCCATGATAAATTGTCCTAAAAAAGGTTAGTAGAGGTGCTCTTTCCAATGGGGTTGGGGTGGGCTTAAGTGGAGTGCTCTTTCCAATGGCTGGTGCAGACTCTAGGGTCGAATGGCCTCCTTCTGCACTGTAAATTCTATGATGCAGCTGAATAACTTACATCTGTGCTCTTATGTTGCAATTAAACTATTCCCTCTGAAATGCAAGCCATTCAGTTAAAGGGCAATTAGGGATGGGCAATAAATGCTGGTCCAGCCAGCGACATCCGCATCCCAGGAATGATTGCTTTTTAAATTAGTTTCAAAGTTTCTAAAAGACTAAATCATTAATGAATCAGTGCCATGCAGTCTGGAATTAGAGGCATTTCTAAAGGTTAGTTTGGAAAGTAGACTAGAAAAAGTGGACTACAAAATGCCAAAGTTCAATCAGCATTTTGCTGGACAGCTGGCATTAGAAAAGAGCCCTCCAGCATGAACACTTAAAGAAGCACCAACTATTCACTGCAGTGCCACTTTAATCCCGTTCAGTGAAAGCCAGGAGCAATTTCGCCCTGGACAGGATTTCAACCCTGCAGAGGGCAAAAGCATTGTCATTGTCAAGTAAGAGAGAGCAAAATGAACAAGTTACACTGTCCAATTATTGCAATGTGTGGTTGAATGCATTTTCTTCAGAAAGACAGAAATCTAATTTCCCAAAAAACGAATAAAAATCGTGAAACCACCCCGTTAACCTGAAGACTTAACACTTTTCAGCAGGACCCAGTCTTCAGCTCCTGAGCATTCACCATTGGAAATCATCAATTATTCTCAATGTATTGATTAAAATGAGAGTTAGGCGTGAACCATCATTTCTCTTTTTAATAAATGATTATTTTATTTGTCTCAGACTGAACTGCAAAGAAAAGTCAAGAAAAATATGGGCTGACATCCAACAACATATAATTACACCAGTATCATAAAGAATGTTCTACAGGTCTGTGGTTGCATCTGTGCACTTATTTTTTTCTTATATGTATAAAGAGAATGTTAAAAAACTAAAGGAAATTAAGTGGTATTTACACACGACACAATTGTGTTATTTTACCTAGTACAGTATTTACATTACAAAAGATGATAAAGCCCCCCAAAAAGGTCATTAATGCTGCATACGAGCTTCCTCCCTTCTGAACATATCCTTCTACTCCTCTTACCCTTCTGCATTTACCTGGATTCTCCTTAAATGCATCAACTCTATTCACCTTCACTGCTTTTTTTTTTTTATAAATTGCCTTTGGTAGTCTCTATAAAACTACACACACTTTGGAAAAACAGCAAGTGCCAATTACATCTAGAAAGTAGCGGGAGTACTAAAGTTGATATACACGAGTTCCATAGAAATCACGAGTGATGGACACGGAGCGAAAGCACTTCTGCAACCATCTAATACAAGTTTTCTTGCATCTTCATTCTCACCTTCTCCCAGGATACTATCCCCATGCCCTCAGCTCGCTTGTTATTTATAACAAAAAAAACCTCTCCAGCTACATCTTCAAATTGAATTCATCTTTTTTTTTTTTTTTTAAACTGTAAAAGCTACCCCAGTAGAAGCAGTTGTGTTTTCCAGAATCACAAGGAAATTTCATTATTATGGAAGGGGCATTCAGCTCAACTCGACAGTACCCTCCAAGCTGTGCACCCTCCTCCAATCCCCCACTTCCACACCAGTTCAGTAATCCAGCTGGTACTTTCTCCCACAGATCATCCCGAGGAAAACAGGAAATCCAACTGCAAAGAATTGCTCTAATTTGGAAAGTCTATAATACCCGACAGAGCCTTCCTTTTACCAGCAGTACACTGGCGGGAAAGTAGTCATTTCTACACAGATCACCTAATAAAAAATTTAAACAGACATTGATCTCCCAAGAACAAGATGATTTGAAAGCCAATTCAACAGTCCAAGCCAGACTATATCTATATCACTATCTCTGTCTCTATATACAAATTAAAATTTTAATTCAATTAATTTTTAAACTTCAGCCACCAAAAGCCTCAAATCTAAAAAGCAGGTTAGCAAAAAAGTGCAACAGTTAATTTGTCTCTTGCATTTCCCTACAAAACAGGTCATATTTTTAGATGAACGACACCCAGAGCGAGTTTAACCTTATCGTGCAACTTTTCACAAATAAACGCACTCCTGGTTGTGACTTTCACGTTTTCCTCTCCTACAGATTCTGAACCATAGGGAAAGATAGAGGGAGCCAGAATCAGAGTGAGGAATGGAAAACAATGCTGAAATGACAGATACCACTTTGGGTGCACAAACATACCCCACTGAACTGGAAGTACACCCATTTCAAACCGAATTCATACACGAATACATCAGAATTAAAGATATCCAGGGGAGTGAGGGAAAGAATAAAACATTTGGGAGATAAGAACAGAGGAAGACTGTTTTTAAATGCACATGGGGGGGGGGGGGGGGGAAGAATGGGAGAACAGCTTCGTTTCTCCAACTGCATACCTGCTTCCTGCACAGAATCCCTCTGCGCCGTTCCGGTTTACTCCCGTTACACAGGAGTCATTGGAATCCCAGCAAAACCCCAATAGCAACACAGACATTCTGAGCAAATTAGTTCTGCGTTTGGTGGGACTGGCCTGCAGCGCGCACATCCGCAGTTGTCCAGTTCGCTCCATAGCCCCTACTGATCGGAGGCTCGAATCGGATGCACAAGCATGAAGGGAAGCATGCTAACTCACTGGCACTGCTAAACAAATTCTTCACAATATCTTCCCTTTGAAATCGACAACTGGGGCCCGTTCTAGCAAATTAAAGTGCACGTTTGGTTGCAAACAGCTCCTGGCTTTCTCCCCCGCCCCAAAATCGCGTTGAATGCTACAGAGGCAAACAGATTTTATAAGCTGTATGGCGAGAGCTTTTATACTCTGGGGCTGCAAGGAGGAGACTAAAATCGATTTATTTCCTTTTAATTAATCATTTAACACGCATTTCATGAGGCAGATCTAAATTTAAATGAGCATTCAGGCCAAAACAAACCCATTTCTAAAATCCACAAACCAAGTTATCCCATCAGCAAAAAATGTTCCATTTCCTCTCCCTCGATTTCCATAGTAACAATATAATGGAACAAATATTAATTTGTAACAACTGTGCTACAACATTCCCGATGACACGTTAAAAAGGTTGAAAACACTAACAAAATAACAGCATCTCTGAATAGAACATCTCCTAATTTTCTCCCATCTCAAGAAACACAATTTGAAATTCGAGAATACAAAACCTGACTGCTGGTTGCAAGCATACATCAAAGATAGCTGAGCTTCAAACTGTTCGAAAGTACCCAGCGCAAATATTTTGTGAAACAAAACGCAATTAACACTGACAACAAAAAAACAAATGAAATGAAACGGAAGGTAACCGATCAAATGTTCTTTTGATTAATACCAGCTCTTGATAGGGGGTGTGGGGGGGGGGGGGGGGGGGGGGGGGGGTGCAACAACAAAAAAAAGTACATCAGGTCAACAGTTACAAACAGATAAAAGGGGGAAGAGCGAAAAAGGAAATCGAAGTCTTCCAATAGTGAGAATAGGAATCTCCTCCCTTTTTACATCCAGAAAGTGGCAATTTGATTTTAAAAAGGGGTGGGCATTTGCAAAACAAAGTAGTTTACAAAAAGGCTGCTCAGCATTATAAAAATTACATTCCCTCCGAAAATGCATAACCCCAGAGTTTAAAAGTACAAAATGTTGAGAAGTTGCGATTGAAGCGCCCAGCCACGGGTACAATTATCACACAGCAGCGATGTGGGAAGCTACGAGATTCCATTTGCAGACACATACAGAAAAGACTCCCCCGCTCATCGCTTAACAATGCAGCTACTTTCCCCCCTCCCACCCATCAGCTGTAAAACTGGAGAAAAAAAGCGGTGGAAAAACAAAGTGGCGAGAAACAAGAGCAATTTAAATGTGTGCCCTTTCTTCCGGCTGGGACACTGACTGAATGAATGAAGTGTCTGCAGCTGCAGCAGCCCCTGTGTGCAATGTATCCGTGTGCGCCGCTGGTTACACTGTATTGCCCCGTGATACACTGTTGCACCGCGGTTACTCTGTCTCCCTGTGAATGACAGCTTACCTTCATGCCAATCTTCATCAGACTGACACCGCCGCGGCGCCGCCACGCGCTCACATGGAGACATCCCCATGACGTCAGCGCGCCCCGGCCTCGCCCCCATTGGCTGCCCGCTCCGCCCCCGTCACGCGCGGGAAGGCAGCGCCGCGGACTGATTGGAGAGGCCCGCGCTAGGCCCCGCCCCCTTCCTCCTCCTCCCTCCCTCCAGCAGAGCGAGGAGGAGCTGGTGTATGAGAGGCTTGGTGGTGTGTGTGGGGGGCGGGCCCGGGGGGTGGTGGAGCAATTGGGTCATTTTAACCACCCCCTCCCACCCCAAGCTGCGGCCGCTGGGCGTTCATCGCCCCGATTTCCTCCCCGTTTCATTGGACAGCACAGCTGTCACTCAGCCGTCGCTATAGTGCTTCCGTTCTCCCTGATTAATATTCATAACCGGGGAGTTTTCTTTAAAGGGCAAAGCACATCAGCGACGCTCTGCAAATGGGCAAGTCAGCCAGGGAATGGCGTAAAGTTGCACTGGACCACCCAGCTATCTCTGACAGGGGGAAATAAAATATCGTAACTGCAGCTCGTTATATTTTTATTGCAACATGTTTAAAAATATATAAAACCAACTCAATATTTCAGCTGGGTTTTTTTCTCCATTTGATGAGGGAGCCAGAATCGAGTTAATGCTGCTGCGTTAATCTCATTCTCTGCACCTCCACATTAAATTTCCAGATGTCAAGTAATTCCTGACTTGGAAGAAAGCAGCTGCTACCAAACATCATTCAACAAACACTTTTTTCTTTGCATAGACAAAACCAAGATGTTTTAAATCATGTAGTATTATCCATCTCAAAATAGAGTGGAACAACACTGTTGTAAACAAAAACAACTTATATTTTATGTAGCGCCTCAATGAAATGCTCCAAGACTTCCCACACGATCCATGTAAGCGAGCCACATAAGGAGATATTAGCACAAGTGACCAAAAGATTGGTCTGAAGGAGTCTCTTAAAGGAGGCAGGAAATGGCTAGAGAGGTGGGAAGATTTACATAAGAACATAAGAACTAGGAACAGGAGTAGGCCATCTGGCCCCTCGAGCCTGCTCCGCCATTTAATGAGATCATGGCTGATCTTTGTGGACTCAGCTCCACTCTCCGGCCCGTACACCATATCCTCGAATCCCTTTATTCTTTAGAAAGGCATCTATCTTTTTCTTAAAAACGTTTAAAGAAGGAGCCTCAACTGCTTCACTGGGCAAGGAATTCCAGAGATTCACAACCCTTTGGGTGAAGAAGTTCCTCCTGTACTCCGTCCTAAATCTACCTCCCCTTATTTTGAGGCTATGCCCCCTAGTTCTGCTTTCCCCGACCAGTGGAAACAACCTGCCCGTATCTATCCTATCTATTCCCTTCATAATTTTATATGTCTCAATAAGGGAGGGAATTCCAGAGCCTTGGCAACTGAATGGATGATTGCCAGCAGGGGAGCGATTAATATCAGGGATACTTGAGAAGGGAGCAGAAGACAGAAAATTAGCGAGCGACTCTGAAAGACAGAAGAAGCACAGGTTAAAATGCTTACAGCACATGAATCTGACTATTAAAATGTATTTTTTGAAATGCAAGGAGTAGAGCAAACAAAGTTGATGAGCTGAGGGCACAGATAGACACATAAGAACATAAGAACTAGAAGCAGGAGTAGGCCATCTGGCCCCTCGAGCATGCTTTGCCATTCAATTAGATCATGGCTGATCTTTTGTGGACTCAGCTCCACTTTCCGGCCCGAACACCATAACCCTTAATCCCTTTATTCTTCAAAAAACTATCTACCTTTATCTTAAAAACATTTAATGAAGGAGCCCCTACTGCTTCACTGGGCAAGGAATTCCATAGATTCACAACCCTTTGGGTGAAGAAGTTCCTCCTAAACTCAGTCTTAAATCTACTTCCCCTTATTTTGAGGCTGTGCCGTCTAGTTCTGCTTTCACCCGCCAGTGGGAACAACCTGCCCGCATCTATCCTATCTATTCCCTTCATAATATTATACGTTTCTCTAAGATCCCCCCTCATCCTTCTAAATTCCAACGAGTACAGTCCCAGTCTACTCAACCTCTCCTCGTAATCCAACCCCTTCAGCTCTGGGATTAACCTAGTGAATCTCCTCTGCACACCCTCCAGTGCCAGTACGTCCTTTCTCAAGTAAGGAGACCAAAACTGAACACAATACTCCAGGTGTGGCCTCACTAACACCTTATACAATTGCAGCATAACCTCCCCAGTCTTAAACTCCATCCCTCTAGCAATGAAGGACAAAATTCCTTTGCCTTCTTAATCATCTGTTGCACCTGTAAACCAACTTTTTGCGACTCATGCACTAGCACACCTGAGAGTTTGGCTCAAGATAGAATAGAGCTCGATGGGAAAATGGAATGTCAAATAGAGCTTTGTGTAAACTGGAATGTCAAGGCTTTGTAATCGCTTCTGCTTTTGCACTAGACAGTTTGCAGTAACAAGATACAGCCTTGGGAATGGTTCCTAATTCTAAAGATAACTATAACTAAGCTGAGAGCAACAGAATGCCATAATTTAAGCCTCCTCTAAGGGGGCCGTCCTCAGAAAAGAAACAGTGTCATATATTGTGTATAAGCTACTGCCGGATGTATTAACTTTGGCTTGCTGCTGTACCTCTCCGAAATACGGTGGTGCAGCCCCGGCCGTGAATAAACGTACGTTGAAGTGACTTGGTGTTCGATTGATCATTTCATCCGGACTGAAGGGAAACAAATTCTCACACCTAGGTCTCTCTGCACAGCAGCATGTTTTAATATTTTATCATTTAAATAATAATCCCTTTTGCTGTTATTCCTACCAAAATGGATAACCTCACATTTGTCAACATTGTATTCCATCTGCCAGACCCTAGCCCATTCACTTAGCCTGTCCAAATCCCTCTGCAGACTTCCAGTATCCTCTGCACTTTTTGCTTTACCACTTATCTTCGTGTCGTCTGCAAACTTGGACACATTGCCCTTGGTCCCCAACTCTAAATCATCTATGTAAATTGTGAACAGTTGTGGGCCCAACACTGATCCCTGAGGAACACCACTAGCTACTGATTGCCAACCACATAAACACCCATTAATCCCCACTCTTTGCTTTCTATTAATTAACCAATCCTCTATCCATGGTACTACTTTACCCTTAATGCCATGCATCTTTATCTTATGCAACAACCTTTTGTGTGGCACCTTGTCAAAGGCTTTCTGGAAATCCAGATATACCACATCCATTGGCTCCCCGTTATCTACCGCACTGGTAATGTCATCAGAAAATTGCACTAAATTAGTTAGGCACGACCTGCCCTTTATGAACCCATGCTGCGTCTGCCCAATGGGACAATTTCCATCCAGATGCCTCGCTATTTCTTCCTTGATGATAGATTTCAGCATCTTCCCTACTACCAAAGTTAAGCTCACTGGCCTATAATTACCCGCTTTCTGCCTACCACCTTTTCTAAACAGTGGTGTCACGTTTACTCATTTCCAATCCGCCGGGACCACCCCAGAGTCTAGTGAATTTTGATAAATTATCACTAGTGCATTTGCAATTTTCCTAGCCATCTCTTTTAGCACTGGGATGCATTCCATCAGGGCCAGGAGACTTGTCTGCCTTTAGCCCCATTAGCTTGCCCATCACTACCTCCTTGGTGATAACAATCCTTTCAAGGTCCTCACCTGTCATAGCCTCATTTCCATCAGTCACTGGCATGTTATTTGTGTCTTCCACTGTGACGACCGACCCAAAAAACCTGTTCAGTTCCTCAACCATTTCCTCATCTCCCATTATTAAATCTCCCTTCTCATCCTCTAAAGGACCAATATTTACCTTTGCCACTCTTTTTTGTTTTATATATTTGTAGAAACTTTTACTATCTGTTTTTATATTCTGAGCAAGTATACTCTCACAATCTATCTTGCTCTTCTTATGGCTTTTTTAGTAGCTTTCTGTTGCCCCCTAAAGATTTCCCAGTCCTCGAGTCTCCCACTAATATTTGCTACTCTGTATGCTTTTTCGTTCAATTTGATACTCTCCCTTATTTCCTTAGATATCCACGGTCGATTTTCCTTCTTTCTACCGTCCTTCCTTTTTGTTGGTATAAACCTTTGCTGAGAACTGTGAAAAATCGCTTGGAAGGTTCTCCACTGTTCCTCAACTGTTTCACCATAAAGTCTTTGCTCCCAGTCTACCTTAGCTAGTTCTTCTCTCACCCCATTGTAATCTCCTTTGTTTAAGCACAAAATACTAGTGCTTGATTTTACCTTCTCACCCTCCATCTGTATTTTAAATTCCACCATATTGTGATCGCTCCTTCCGAGAGGATCCCTAACTATGAGATCCTGAATCAATCCTGTCTCATTACACAGGACCAAATCTAGGACCGCTTGTTCCCTCGTAGGTTCCATTACATACTGTTCTAGGAAACTCTCGTGGATACATTCTATAAACTCCTCCTCAAGGCTGCCTTGACCGACCTGGTTAAACCAATCAACATGTAGATTAAAATCCCCCATGATAACTGCTGTACCATTTCTACATGCATCTGTTATTTCTTTGTTTATTGCCTGCCCCACCATAATGTTACTATTTGGTGGCCTATAGACTACTCCTATCAGGGACTTTTTCGCCTTACTATTCCTGATTTCCACCCAAACTGATTCAACCTTATCCTCCATAGCACCAATGTCATCCCTTACTGTTGCCCGGATGTCATCCTTAAATAACAGAGCTGCACCACCTCCCTTACCATCCACTCTGTCTTTCCGAATAGTTTGATACCCTCGGATATTTAACTCCTAGTCGTGACCATCCTTTAACCATGTTTCAGTAATGGCCACTAAATCATAGTCATTCACGATGATTTGCGCCATCAACTCATTTACCTTATTCCGAATACTACGAGCATTCAGGTAAAGTACACTTATGTTGGCTTTTTTACCTCTGTTCTGAATCTTAACACCTCGATCAGTAACCTCTCCTAAGTTATATTTCCTCTTAACCTTTCTCCTAATTTTCCTTGTCGTTGAACCCATATCTTCATGTAACAACCTGCCGCATCGCTTACCATTAATGTTTTCACTTCCCGTTTTATTCCTTTTAGTATTCCTGGTCCTATTCACTGAGCTCCCCTCAGTCACTGTACCTTGTACTGTCGCCCTTTTTGATTTTTGACTATGGCTTCTCTGCCTTACACTTTCCCCCTTACTGCCTTTTGTTTCTGTCCCTGTTTTACTACCTTCCAACTTCCTGCATCGGTTCCCATCCCCCTGCCACATTAGTTTGGCAAATTGCATCATTGCTATAATGGAAACTTGGCTTAAGGAGGGGCAAAAATGGCAGCTCAAAATCCCTTGCAGGTTAGAGAGAGGGCTAAATGATGAGGGTGTAGAATTATTGGTTAAAGAATCAATGATAATAATATTTATTAGTGTCACAAGCTTACATTACAGTGCAATGAAGTTACTGTGAAAAAACCCTAGTCGCCATACAACGACGCTTGTGCGGGTACACTGAGGGAGAATTCAGAATGTCCAATTCACCTAACAAGCACGTCTTTCGGGACTTGGGGGGGGGGGGGGGGAACCAGAGCACCCGGAGGAAACTATGCAGACACAGGGAGAACGTGCAGATTCCGCACAGGCAGTGACTCAAGTCGGGAATCAAACCCGGTTCCCTAGTGTTGTGAAATCACAGTGCTAATCACTGTGCTGATTACATCTGTGAGGAGGGATGATATATTAAATGAGTCAAAAAATGAAGCTATATGGGTTGAGGTCAGAAATAAAAAGGAGAATTCAGAATGTCCAATTCACCTAACAAGCACCTCTTTTGGGACTTGTTCCTTGGGAGGAAACCGAAGCGGCTGGAGGAAACACATAGACATGGAGGGAACGTGCAGACTCCGCACAGACAGTGAAACAAGCGGGAATCGAACCCGTGACCCTAGCGCTGTGAAGTAACAGTGCTGACAACTGTGCTACAGTGCTGCCCTAAATCTGTAATAGTTGGGGACTTCATCTACCCTAATATCAACTGGGAAACAAACAGTATAATAGGCACAGAGGGACAAAATTATTGAACTGCATTCAAGAGAACTTTATTAGCATCGCTTCTTGGCCTTTTGGCTAAGATCAAGTGTAGTCTCTGTTCTTTTCAGTTTAATATCTGAAATGTCCCTTATCTGGGGACCATATATTAAATTAATTTTTAGAGCAGGGAGATGGACTAGGGGCTTGCTCTGTCCACTCCACGCATTGACCTGATATTGCAGTATCTCCAGGAATGGTGCACACCACCTCTTTATGGGGAATAAAAAATAAATAAATAAATAAATAAAAATATTTTAAAAAGAGAACTTTATTACCCAGCATGTAACAAGCCAAATAAGAGTAAGTGCAATTCTATGTTTAGTCTCTGGAAATGAAGCTGGGCAAGTTGATGGAATAGCAGCGGGGGACCATTTTGATAATAATAATCATAATAGTTATATTATGGTATTATGGAAAAGGTTAAAGACCAAACAGGAGAAAAAGTTCTAAACTGGGGAGAGACAAATTTTACAAAGCTGAGAGACGATCTGGCAAAAGTGGATTGGTCACAGCCACTTCATCATAGAGTCATAGAATCCCCACAGTGCAGAAGACATAGAGTCATAGAATCCCCACAGTGCAGAAGAAGGCCATTTGGCCCATCAAATTGACACCCTCTGAAAGAGCACTCTACCTATGCCCACTACCCCGCCTTATCCCTGTAACGCCATAACCCCATCTAACCTTTGGACACCAAGAAACAATTTAGAATGGTCAGTCCACCTAACCTGCACATATTTGGACTGTGGGAGGAAACTGGAGCACCCGGAGGAAACCCACGCAGACAAGGGGAGAATGTACATACTCGACAGTCACCCAAGGTTGGAATTGAACCCGGGTCCCTGGCGCTGTGAGACAGCAGTGCTAACCACTGTGCCACCATTCCGCGGAAATCGGTGACAAACTAATGGGAGGCAATCAAAAGCGAGATTCTACAGACACATTGTAAACATGTCCCCACAAAGAAAAAGGGCGGTACTGCCAAATCTAGAACCCCCAGATTATCTAAAAGCATACAAGGGAAGATAAAGCAGAAAAAGAAAGCTCTGACAGTCGCAAAATAATTAATAATGTATGAGGTAAGGAAAAGGTAAAGCCGCCATAGTCCCAGATCACCATAGGGAGAGAGCTTTCTGGTGGTGGTTTAACCTGAGGATCACAAACACCTCAGTGAGGGCAAGGATGAGAAGACAGGCCTTCATTAATAACACCTAGAGGAGCGTAGAAAGTACAGGAGTTAAGTAAAAAAGGAAACTAGGAAAGCAGAGAGAGGATATGAAAATATATTGGCAGGTAAAATCAAAGAAAACCCAAAGATGTTTTACAAGTACATTAAGAGCAAGAGAATAATTAAAGAAAGGGTAGTGTTTATTAGAGATGTGCATGGTAATTGGTGTGTTAATGCTGAACGTGTGGGCAGGGTTGTGGTGAGTATTTTGTCTCCCTCTTCACAAAGGAGAGGGATAGAATCATAGAATGTACAGTGCAGAAGGAGGCCATTTGGCCCATCGAGTCTGCACCAGCCCTTGGAAATAGCACCACACTTAAGCCCACACCTGTAACCCAGTAACCCCACCTAACCTTTTTTTTTGGACACTAAGGGCAATTTAGCATGGCCAATCCACCTAACCTGCACATCTTTGGACAGTAGGAGGAAACCAGAGCACCCGGAGGAAACCCACGCCGACACGGAGAGAACGTGCGGATTCTGCAAAGACAGTGACCCAAGCCGGGAATCGAACCTGGGACCCAAGAGCTGTGAAGCAACTATGCTAACCACTGTGCTACCGTGCTGCCCCAACATCCAGATAATGCAGATGTTCCCGATAAAGAGGTGTGTGAAATATTAGATACAATTAGCATAGTGAGAGAGGAAGTACTGGTGGGGCTGACAACCTTGAAGGTGGATAAATCACCCAGGGCCTGATGGAATATGTCCCAGGCTGTTAAAGGAGGCAAGGAAGGAAAGAGCAGATGTGCTGAGGATCATTTCCCAATTCTCACTAGATACAGGTGAGATACCAGAGGATTGGAGATCTGCGAACATTGTACCGTTATTTAAAAAGGGTAAGGGATAGGCCAAATAGTTATAGGCTGGTCAGTCTGACGTCAGTGGTGGATAAATTACTCGGACCAATTCTGAGAGACAGGATAAACAGTCACTAATCTAATCAAATGTTTTGAGGAAGTAACAAGGAGGATTGATGAAGGTAGTGCAGTAGATGTTGTCAACATGCATTTTAGTAAGGCATTTGAGAAAGGTTCCACAAGGCAGACTGGTTAGAAAAGTAAAAGCCCATGGGGTGCAGGGCAATGTGGTGAGTTGGATCCAAAATTGGCTCAGTGACAGGCAACAAAGAGTAATGGTTGCGAATGGAAAACGGTTTCCAATGGCATTCCACAGGATGCCTCGCTATTTGTTGTATATATTAATTATTTGGACTTAAATGGGGGTAAATCATTGGGAAATTTGCAGATGATGCAAAAATTGGCAGTATAGCTGATAATGAAAATGGTAGCTGTTGGCTCCAGAATGATATCAAAGGTTTGAATGAGCGAGTGGAAAAGTTTCAGATGGGATTCAAACCAGAGAAGCATAAGGCAATGCATTTGGGAAGGGAAAACAAAGCTAGGGAATACACAATAAATGGGAGATTATTGGGAAGGATAGAGGATGAGAGAGACCTTAAAGTGCATGTCCACAGAGTGGACATGAAGATGGCTGGACAGGTGGATAAAGTGGGAAAGAAAGCATATGGAATGCCTTCATTTATTGGACGAGGTATAGAATACAAAAGCAGGTTTTGTAATGCTGGAACGGTATCAAATGCTGGTTAGGCCACAGGTGAAATTCTGTGTGCAGTTCTGGTCATATTACAGGAAGGACATATTTGCTGTGTACGGAGAAAGTACAGAGGAGATTTACAAGAACGTTGCCACGGTTTGAAAATTGCAGCCATGAGGAAAGATTGAATAGGTCGAGGTTATATTCCTTGGAACTGAAGAGGCTAAGGAGTGACTGATTGAGATGCACATAATTATGAGGGGTCCAGGTAGAGTAGACAGGGATGCCTACTTTGCCCTAGTGCAGAGAGGTAAATTACCAGCGAGCACAGATGTAAGATGATAAGTAGAGGATTAGAGGGGACATGAGGGAAAATGCCTTCAACCAGAGTCCAGAATTTGCGGCCTGACTTGGCTGACGCAGATACAATACACTAATGGCCTCTTTCGGTGCCATGGTTCTATGGTTCTAAGCCAAAATTAGTGGAGCACAGAGTTCCCAGGGGCTAGAGGCGCTGAAGGAGAACAGAGATACAAAGAGGTGAGACAATTAAGAGTTTTGAAAAAAGGATGAGAATTTTAACATTTGTGTGTTGCTTAACCGAGAGCCAACATAGGTCAGCGAGATGCACAAGTGGGATTTCATGTGAGCTAGGGCACAGATGGCAGAGTTTTGGATGGCATCAAATTCGATTGGGGTTGAATCAGGAGGCTGACCAGGAGAGTTTTGGATAAGTCCAGGGGTAACAAAGGCATGCATAAGGCTTTCAGCAGCTGATAAGCCAAAGGACAGAGTCAGGCAATGTTATGGAGGTGGAAATAGGAGGTCTTAATGATTGATGCACTATCAATCATGACGAGACGAGAGTAGAGTGTAACCGAGGCTTTATTACGCAGAGATGTGTAACCTCCCGCAGCTGCTGCGAAATGGCTGCAGCTCGGAGAACCCACACATTTATACTCCACCTACTGGGCGGAGCTAGCAGGCAGGGATCTACCCCCGTACCTGTAGTACAGGGGCCTTACCGTAATACATGTCATATGCGGTACATATAATACAACAGTGGTGACTACCACATTCACCCCCTGTTAAAAAAGAGTCCGGCGGGGGTGGTGGAAGGCTATTTACATGTAGGTGTTTAACATTTTAGGAAAAGTTTATAAATTCAGACGATCGGGCACCTTGATCCATCGTTGCGAGCGCCGCAGTCTAGGTGGCGATTCAGGCGTTGGTTCGGTCGTTGGTCACGCTGGGAGCATGTTGACCTCATCTTCATCCCCGTGTGGGACCAAGGGGAGGACGGATTTTCCTGGAGTGAGGGCTGTGGTGGGGTGCGCTGGGGGGAGGGAGGGTGGCGCCGGGGCGGGGGGGTGGGGGGGACCCAGCTTGCGCCAGGTCCCTGAGGGAGACTGTGTCTTGGCGGCCGTCGGAGTACGCTACATAGGCATACTGCGGGTTCGCGTGAAGTAGCTGTACCCTCTCAACCAACGGGTCTACCTTGTAGAGCCGCACATGCTTGCAGAGGAGAACGGGTTCTGGAGCTGCCAGCCATGTTGGGAGCAAAACCCCGGAGGTGGACTTCCTGGGGAAGGCTGTTGCTAACTTTTGGTTGCCTCTTAAATGTTGCCCGTTGTATCTTTACTTAATTTGCTCTCTTTCTATAACCTTCGCTCTAGAGTCGCAAGGTATCTTTATGATATCACCACGAGGTTCAAGTTCAAGTACTGATCAATAAGTCAACACACCAATTAGTAAGATTCAAATCAAAACACATTTATTATATACAGTAAGTCACTACTTATGCATATAACTCTACTTTCTAGACTATTTCTATCACTAAAAGGCCTATACCTAGCTTCGGAATTGGCCCACCAGGTCAGGGGACAAATGGCCTTTTGTTCAGGTCCTGAACCTGCAGGATTCAAAAGCTGGTACGGACTTGTAGCTAGGAGCGCCTATCTCGTAGCGAGCGTTGACTGGAGACTTACTTGGTTGGTGCGGCAGCTGGGCAGTTCACGCTCAAGGGTTGATTCGCGTTGTTGAGTGACCCTGCCAAGAAGACCGGTTTGAACTTGGGGGCTTTACTTTATAGTCCCCAGGGGCTTCCCGCCCTTCGGGGCGGACCCCGTACCTGGTTCCAAGTGATTGGACTGCGTTCCGATCACTTGGATCGATTTCTCCAATACTGGAGTTGTTTCCTGATCGCTGGGCAGTCCCTGAGGCCTTCCTTTGTCTTGGCTCCTGCTGGCGCCGAGGAGTCTGGCTTGGCCTTCTTCACCTTAAGTGTTTCAAGTGTGCCTGGGAATTGCTCATTACGATGCAGATGGCTGCTGGTTTTTGCAAGTTCCAATACACAGGATTTCTGCACTTGCTCGTTTCTGCCTGTGTTGGCTGAATTTCCCTTTAGTCTTTGCGGTTCTCCATTTTAAGTCGGGAAGTGGCCAACCCAGGTGGCTACAAGGCAAAGAGACGTTCATGGGGAGTTTCATTAGTCGCAGTGCAAAGGAGCGACCAAATGGAATGGAGGGCGTCGGGGAGGACCTCCTGCCAGTGGGAGGCCGGGAGATGTCTGGACCGTAGGGTCAGCTGGGCGGCCTTCCAGACCGTCCCATTCTCCCGCTCCACCTGCCCGTTTCCCCGGGGGTTGTAGCTGGTTGTCCTGCTCGAGGCAATGCTCCTGCTGAGCAGGTACTGACGCAGCTCCTCGCTCATAAATGAGGATCCCCAGTCGCTGTGGACGTAGGCGGGGAAACCGAACAGAGCGAAGATGGTGTTGAGGGCTTTGATGACGGTGGCAGACGTCATATCGGGGCATGAGCCGGTGAAGGGGAATGAGGAATATTTGTCAACCACATTAAGAAAGTATGTGTTTCGGTCGGTGGAGGGGAGGGGCCTTTTGAAATCCATGCTGAGGCGTTCAAAGGGGCAGGAGGCCTTCACCAGGTGCGCTCGGTCTGGCCGGTAGAAGTGCGGTTTGCACTCCGCGCAGACCTGGCAGTCTTTGGTGATAGCCCTGACTTCCTCGATGGAGTAGGGCAGATTGCGGGCCTTAATGAAGTGATAATACCGGGTGACCCCTGGGTGACAGAAATGGTCATGCAGGGTCCGGAGTCGGTCCACTTGTGCGCTGGCACATGTACCTCGGGATAGGGCATCGGGGGGCTTGCTGAGCTTACCGGTGCAATACAAAATCTCGTAATTGTAGGTGGAGAGCTCGATTCTCCACCTCAAGATCTTATCATTTTTGATCTTATCCCGCTGTGTGTTGTTGAACATGAAGGCAACCGGCAGTTGGTCAGTGAGGAGAGTGAATCTCCTGCCGGCCATGTAAATGCCTCCAATTCCGCACAGCTTCTACTGTGACCTGGGCCTCCTTCTCGACGGGGGAGTGCTGAATTTCGGACGCATGGAGGGTGTGGGAAAAGAATGCCACGGGCCTGCCTGCCTGGTTGAGAGTGGCAGCCAGAGCGACACCTGATGCATCGCTCTCGACTTGGAAGGGGAGCGTCTCGTCGACCGCATGTATTGTGGCCTTGGCGATGTCGGCCCTGATACGGTCGAAGGCCTTGTGAGCCTCGGCCGTCAGTGGGAAAACAGTGGAGTGGATGTGTGGGCGGGCCTTGTCCGCATAGTTAGGGACCTACTGGGCGTAGTACGAGAAGAACCCCAGGCATCGTTTGAGGGCCTTGGGGCAGTGGGGAAGGGGGAGTTCCATGAGGGGGCGCATGCGATCGGGGTCGGGCCCTAGAACTCTGTTTTGAACCACATAGCCGAGGACGGCTAATCGGTTTGTGCTGAACACGCACTTCTCCTTGTTGTAGGTTAGGTTGAGGAGTTTGGCGGTGTGGAGGAATTTGGAAAAGGTTAGCGTCGTGATCCTGCTGGTCGTGGCCGCAGATGGTGACGTTATCCAGGTATGGGAAGGTAGTCCGCAGACCATACCGGTCAACCAATCGGTCCATTTCCCATTGGAAGACCGAGACCCCGTTAGTGAGGCCCAGGGGAACCCTAAGGAAGTGATAAAGACGGTCGTCCGCTTCAAACGCGGTGGAGGGGCGGTCCGCCTTGCAAATGGGGAGCTGGTGGTAGGCAGATTTCAGGTCCACTGTCGAGAAGACCCAGTACTGTGCAATCTGATTGACCATATCAGATATGCATGGGAGGGAGTACGCGTCGAGCTGCGTGTACCGATTGATGTTCTGACTATAGTCAACGACCATCCTGTTCTTCTCCCCAGTTTTCACAATTACCACTTGGGCTCTCCAGGGGCTGTTGCTGGCCTCGATGATACCTTCCCGCAGCAGCCGCTTGATCTCAGACCTGATGAAGGTCCTGTCCTGGACGCTGTACCATCTGCTCCTGGTGGTGACGGGTTTGCAATGCGAGGTGAGGTTTGCAAATAGAGGTGGACTGACCTTAAGGGTCGTGAGACCGCAGACAGTGAGGGGTGGTAGGGGCCCGCCAAATTTCAGGGTTAGGCTCTGGATGTTGCACTGGAAGTCCAGGCCGAGTAGCAAGGCAGCACAGAGGTTGGGGAGGACGTAGAGCCGGAAGCCGCTGAACTCTACGCCCTGGATGGTGAGGGTGGCGGTACAGTACCCCCGGATCGCCACGGAGTGGGATCCGGAGGCCAGGGAGATTTTTTGGTTAATGGGGTGTACCGCGAGGGAGCAGCGCCTTACCGTATCGAGGTGGATGAAGCTCTCGGTGCTCCCGGAGTCCAGAAGGCAGGATGTCTCGTATCCGTCGACCTTTACTGTCGTTGACGCGGTCGCGAGGTTTGCGGTCGGGACTGGTTGATCGTGATGGAGGCGAGATGCAGCTGGGTGGCGGCGGTTGCAGGCAATGACCGGCCCGATGAGGTGACCGATGAGCAGGGGTCCTGAGGCGGGGAAGATGGCAGTGCCCACGTGCCGCACGTTTCCTGAGGCAGGCAAGATGGCGGCGCCCTCGGGCCGCACGTGGTCTGAGGCGAGGAAGATGGCTGCGCCCACGGGTCGCACGTGGGGGCTGCAGGGACAATAGTGGCAATCGAGCAGACCTGGCACACAGCAGCAAAATGGCCCTTCTTCTCGCAGGCCTTGCAGAGCGCGCTCCACTCCAGGCAGCGCTGCCGGGGATGTTTTGACTGTCCCCAGAAGTAGCCTGGGTCCCCTGGGGTTGGTTGGCTGCCGCGCGGCGCAGGCCTGGGGTTGGCTGGGGATGGTCGCTGGTGGGGTCCACGATGGGGTGTTCGCTGGTGGGGTCCACGATGCCCAGGAGGGGTGGGCCGTGCGGTCGGGGGCATACGCCTGTACATTGCGTGAGGCAACTGTGAGGGAGATCATAGAATTTACAGTGCAGAAGGAGGCCATTCGGTCCATCGAGTCTGCATCGGCTCTTGGAAAGAGCACCCTACGCAAGGTCAACACCGCCACCCTATCCCCATAACCCAGTAACCCCACCCAACACTAAGGGCAATTTTGGACACTAAGGGCAATTTATCATGGCCAATCCACCGAGGTGGATGAAGCTCTCGGTGCTCCCGGAGTCCAGAAGGCAGGATGTCTCGTATCCGTCGACCTTTACTGTCGTTGACGCGGTCGCGAGGTTTGCGGTCGGGACTGGTTGATCGTGATGGAGGCGAGATGCAGCTGGGTGGCGGCGGTTGCAGGCAATGACCGGCCCGATGAGGTGACCGATGAGCAGGGGTCCTGAGGCGGGGAAGATGGCAGTGCCCACGTGCCGCACGTTTCCTGAGGCAGGCAAGATGGCGGCGCCCTCGGGCCGCACGTGGTCTGAGGCGAGGAAGATGGCTGCGCCCACGGGTCGCACATCTTTGGACTGTGGGAGGAAACCGGAGCACCCGGAGGAAACCCACGCACACACGGGGAGGATGTGCAGACTCCGCACAGACAGTGACCCAAGCTGGAATCGAACCTGGGACCCTGGAGCTGTGAAGCAATTGTGCTATCCACAAGGCTACCGTGCTGCCCACTAGTTTCTTTTTTTTAAAAAATATATTTATTCAAGTTTTTCAACAAATTTTCAACAAAAAGAAAGCACCAAGAACACAAGAAGTAGAAATTATACATTGGAATTCCCCCATATACAGTAACCCCCCATATAACAGTAAAAAGCACAAATAGGGAAAAAAAAAACACCTTCACCCAAGAGATCACTAGTTTCTTGGTCGCCGCGAGGTCAAGGGTAGCCCCTTCTAAGATCACTGGCGGATGTAAGCTGACCCTATGCCTGTAACGAACGCGTCTCTAATTAGAAGTTCAGAATGTTCAACGGCCAAAACGGCCTGGCAATCACAGTCCTTTGCCAGGGCGTGCAGGGCACTCCAGAAATCTTCCACAGACTCACCAGGGAGTTGATGCCGCGAGGACAGAAGGTGCCTGGTGGAGATTTTGTTGGTCTGCTGAGAGTAGTTCTCCTTCAGTAGCACCATGGCCTCAGCGGAGGTCGGCGCGTCCCGGATGAGGGGAAAGATATCGGAGCTCAGCCACGTGTAGAGGATCTGGAGCTTCTGTGCCTCTGAGGGTGGTTCTGTCGCAGATCCGATGTATGCTTCGAAGCAAGCTAGCCAATGTGCGAAGGCCGACTTGGTGTTGTCTCCTTGAGGGTGCAGCTGCAGGCGATCAGGCTTGATGCGGAGATCCATCGTTATAAAATCTCTGCGTAATAAATTGATGCACTATCAATCACGACAAGACGAGACTAGAGAGTAATCGAGGCTTTATTACGCAGAGATGTATAGTCTCCTGCAGCTGCTGCCGAAATGACTGCAGCTCGGAGAGCCCACACATTTATACTCCACCTACTGGGCGGAGCCAGCAGGCAGGGATCTACCCCCGTACCTGTAGTACAGGGGCCTTACCATAATACACCTCATATGCGGTACATACAGTACAACAGTGGTGACTACCACAATGATGGTGCAGAAATGGTGTAGGAAGTTCATTTTGGGGGTAATACAACATCTCGGTTGCACACAGCGGGCAGCATATGGCTGAGAAATGGAAGGAGGCCTTTGGGAGACACCAAAGGTAAAAGGTGTGGAGGCAGGAAGAGGAGCCTTCACAGATGATTATCTGGCTATGACTGGACAGGTAAGCATGAAGTTCAAGTCTCATTGTTAATTAATTGTAATTAGTCAAGACGTGAGGCCAAGTTTTATTTGATTAGGGTGGGAGGATGGAAATAACAAACAATGAATTGCACCTTAAATAGCTACAAATATTCTTCTGGGAGGTAAGTTTTTACTTTAAAAGCACTTACCTTTGCAGGAGCAGGCCTTTGGATTTCGGCGGGAGTGGTGCGCAAGGGCCTTCTGGGAGGTAAGTTTTTACTTTAAAAGCACTTACCTTTGCAGGAGCAGGCCTTTGGATTTCGGCGGGAGCGGTGCACAAGGGACTTCTGGGAGGTAAGTTTTTACTTTAAAAACACTTACCTGGTCCCGTTTCTGTTCTTCTTTTTCTGTTTTATTTTGTTATATATATTTTTTTTAATATAAGGCGGGAACCGGAAGTTCGACCCGCGGACTTCTAGGAAGGCCCCCCCCCCCCCTCCCCCTAACCAATAAATTCTGGTGGAGAGGAAACCCGAGACACTACACGTGTAGTGTCTCCCACCCACCCTCCTCCTCTAACCTAATAATAAGACCCATTGGTGTGAGGTAAGTGCCATATTATTATTATATATTTATTTATTAACTAGATCTTGGTTGGAGGTTAGAGAGATGGCAGGGAAGGGAGTGCAATGTTCCTCCTGCAGGATGTTTGAGGTGAGGGATGCCGTTAGTGTCCCTGCTGATTTTACCTGCAGGAAGTGCAGCCATCTCCAGCTCCTCCAAGACCGAGTTAGGGAACTGGAGCTGGAGTTGGATGAACTTCGGATCATTCGGGAGGCAGAGTGGGGTCATAGATAGCAGCTTCAGGGAATTAGTTACACCAAAGATTGGAGATAGATGGGTAACTGTAAGAGGGACTGGGAAGAAGCAGTCAGTGCAGGGATCCCCTGCGGTCGTTCCCCTGAGTAACAAGTATACCGCTTTGGATACTTGTGGGAGGGGGGACTTACCAGGGGTAAGCCATGGGGTACGGGCCTCTGGCACAGAGTCTGTCCCTGTTGCTCAGAAGGGAAGGGGGGAGAGGAGCAGAGCATTAGTAATTGGGGACTCGATAGTCAGGGGCACAGATAGGAGATTTTGTGGGAGCGAGAGAGACTCACGTTTGGTATGTTGCCTCCCAGGTGCAAGGGTACGTGATGTCTCGGATCGTGTTTCCCGGGTCCTTAAGGGGGAGGGGGAGCAGCCCCAAGTCGTGGTCCACATTGGCACTAACGACATAGGTAGGAAAGGGGACAAGGATGTCAGGCAGGCTTTCAGGGAGCTAGGATGGAAGCTCAGAACGAGAACAAACAGAGTTGTTATCTCTGGGTTGTTGCCCGTGCCACGTGATAATGAGGTGAGGAATAGGGAGAGAGAGCAATTAAACACGTGGCTACAGGGATGGTGCAGGCGGGAGGGATTCAGATTTCTGGATAACTGGGGCTCCTTCTGGGGAAGGTGGGACCTCTACAGACAGGATGGTCTACATCTGAACCTGAGGGGCACAAATATCCTGGGGGGGAGATTTGTTAGTGCTCTTTGGGGGGGTTTAAACTAATACAGCAGGGGCATGGGAACCTGGATTGTAGTTTTAGGGTACGAGAGATTGAGAGTATAGAGGTCAGGAGCACAGAATTGACTTCGCAGGAGGGGGCCAGTGTTCAGGTAGGTGGTTTGAAGTGTGTCTACTTCAATGCCAGGAGTATACAAAATAAGGTAGCGGAACTGGCAGCATGGGTTAGTACCTGGGACTTCGATGTTGTGGCCATTTCGGAGACATGGATAGAGCAGGGACAGGAATGGTTGTTGCAGGTTCCGGGGTTTAGGTGTTTTCGTAAGCTCAGAGAAGGAGGCAAAAGAGGGGGAAATGTGGCACTGCTAGTCAAAAACAGTATTACGGTGGCGGAGAGGATGCTAGATGGGGACTCTTCTTCCGAGGTAGTATGGGCTGAGGTTAGAAACAGGAAAGGAGAGGACACCCTGTTGGGAGTTTTCTATAGGCCTCCAAATAGTTCTAGGGATGTAGAGGAAAGGATGGCGAAGATGATTCTGGATAAGAGCGAAAGTAACAGGGTAGTTATTATGGGAGACTTTAACTTTCCAAATATTGACTGGAAAAGATATAGTTCGAGTACATTAGATGGGTCGTTTTTTGTACAATGTGTGCAGGAGGGTTTCCTGACACAATATGTTGACAGGCCAACAAGAGGAGAGGCCACACTGGATTTGGTTTTGGGTAATGAACCAGGCCAGGTGTTAGATTTGGAGGTAGGTGAGCACTTTGGGGACAGTGACCACAATTGGGTGACGTTTACGTTAGTGCTGGAAAGGGATAAGTATGCCCCGCAGGGCAAGAGTTATAGCTGGGGGAAGGGCAATTATGATGCCATTAGACATGACTTGGGGGGGGATAGGTTGGAGAAGTAGGCTGCAAGTGTTGGGCACACTGGATATGTGGAGCTTGTTTAAGGAACAGCTACTGCGTGTTCTTGATAAGTACGTACCGGTCAGGCAGGGAGGAAGGCGTCGAGCGAGGGAACCGTGGTTTACCAAAGAAGTGGAATCTCTTGTTAAGAGGAAGAAGGAGGCCTATGTGAAGATGAGGAGTGAAGTTTCAGATGGGGCGCTTGATAGTTACAAGGTAGCGAGGAAGGATCTAAAGAGAGAGCTAAGACGAGCAAGGAGGGGACATGAGAAGTATTTGGCAGGTAGGATCAAGGAAAACCCAAAAGCTTTCTATAGGTATGTCAGGAATAAAAGAATGACTCGGGTAAGAGTAGGGCCAGTCAAGGACAGGGATGGGAAGTTGTGTGTGGAGTCTGAAGAGATAGGCGAGATACTAAATGAATATTTTTCGTCAGTATTCACTCAGGAAAAAGATAATGTTGTAGAGGAGAATGCTGAGACCCAGGCTATTAGAATAGATGGCATTAAGGTACGTAGGGGAGAGGTGTTGGCAATTCTGGACAGGCTGAAAATAGTTAAGTCCCCGGGGCCTGATGGGATTTATCCTAGGCTACTCTGGGAAGCCAGGGAAGAGATTGCTGGGCCTTTGGCTTTGATTTTTATGTCATCATTGGCTACAGGAATAGTGCCAGAGGACTGGAGGATAGCAAATGTGGTCCCTTTGTTCAAGAAGGGGAGTAGAGACAACCCTGGCAACTATAGACCAGTGAGCCTCACGTCTGTTGTGGGTAAAGTCTTGGAGGGGATTATAAGAGACAAGATTTATAATCATCTAGATAGGAATAATATGATTAGGGATAGTCAGCATGGCTTTGTGAAGGGTAGGTCATGCCTCACAAACCTTATCGAGTTCTTTGAGAAGGTGACTGAACAGGTAGACGAGGGTAGAGCAGTTGATGTGGTGTACATGGATTTCAGTAAAGCGTTTGATAAGGTTCCCCACGGTAGGCTATTGCAGAAAATACGGAGGCTGGGGATTGAGGGTGATTTAGAGATGTGGATCAGAAATTGGCTAGCTGAAAGAAGACAGAGGGTGGTGGTTGATGGGAAATGTTCAGAATGGAGTTCAGTTACAAGTGGCGTACCACAAGGATCTGTTCTGGGGCCGTTGCTGTTTGTCATTTTTATCAATGACCTAGAGGAGGGCGCAGAAGGGTGGGTGAGTAAATTTGCAGATGACACTAAAGTCGGTGGTGTTGTCGACAGTGCGGAAGGATGTAGCAGGTTACAGAGGGACATAGATAAGCTGCAGAGCTGGGCTGAGAGGTGGCAAATGGAGTTTAATGTAGAGAAGTGTGAGGTGATTCACTTTGGAAGGAATAACAGGAATGCGGAATATTTGGCTAATGGTAAAGTTCTTGGAAGTGTGGATGAGCAGAGAGATCTCGGTGTCCATGTACATAGACCCCTGAAAGTTGCCACCCAGGTTGATAAGGTTGTGAAGAAGGCCTATGGAGTGTTGGCCTTTATTGGTAGAGGGATTGAGTTCCGGAGTCATGAGGTCATGTTGCAGCTGTACAAAACTCTGGTACGGCAGCATTTGGAGTATTGCGTACAGTTCTGGTCACCGCATTATAGGAAGGACGTGGAAGCTTTGGAGCGGGTGCAGAGGAGATTTACCAGGATGTTGCCTGGTATGGAGGGAAAATCTTATGAGGAAAGGCTGATGGACATGAGGTTGCTTTCGTTAGAGAGAAGAAGGTTAAGAGGAGACTTAATGGAGGCATACAAAATGATCAGGGGGTTAGATAGGATGGACAGTGAGAGCCTTCTCCCGCGGATGGAAATGGCTAGCACGAGGGGACATAGCCTTAAACTGAGGGGTAATAGATATAGGACAGAGGTCAGAGGTAGGTTCTTTACGCAAAGAGTGGTGAGACCGTGGAATGCCCTACCTGCAACAGTAGTGAACTCGCCAACATTGAGGGCATTTAAAAGTTTATTGGATAAGCATATGGATGATAATGGCATAGTGTAGGTTAGATGGCTTTTGTTTTTTGACTTCCCATGTCGGTGCAACATCGTGGGCCGAAGGGCCTGTATTGCGCTGTATCGTTCTATGTTCTATGTTCTAAATAGCCTCCTAGCAGGTTAGGAACACAAAACAATAAGAATTTGCATTTATATTGTATCTTTCTTATAAAACACTGGGCTATAAAGCATATGTTAGGACTGATGACAAGGTATCACATGTTTACAGCACACAGCGTGGCCATTCAGCCAATTGTGTCTGTGCTCAATCTCTGAAGTAGTAATTTGCCTGCTGCCACCCTGACCTTCTCGTAGTAGCCCTGCACATTCTTCCTTTTCAGTTAATACAGGGAGATCTGAAGGAGTGTCTCAGATAACAAAGCATTCCCAAAAATAGTCATGCATAGATCTCCTGGTTAAAAGAGGATGAGTAGTGTTCATTAATCTTCAGAAAGGGGGAATTGAAGAACTGATGAATAAAGTGACCTATGTTTCAATTGTGATAAACTCAAGCAGCAGGAAAATGGATAAGAGATTTGTCAAACCATTTGAAACAGCACATAATTATAATGGCAATATTAGCAAAATCATGGAACCATGATGTCTTATCCTCAATTCAGATTAGATATTAAGTTCAAATTGCATTATTGTTCGGAAGAAATAGTTAATTTGAATGCAAAGGATTCAGTAGCTCTTGTTTTCAACCTGATTTCAGATGAGAAGTTAAATTGAGATGCTACGGCGGCACGGTTACGCAGTGGTTAGCACTGCTGTCTCACAGCGCTGAGGACCCGGGTTCGATTCCAGCCCCGGATCACTGTCCGTGTGGTGTTTGCACATTCGCCCCGTTTCTGCGTGGGACTCATCCCCACAACCCAAAGATGTGCAGGAAGATGGATTGGCCACACTAAATTGTCCCTTAATTGGGGGACAAAAAAATATTTTTTTTAAATTGAGATGTTGTCTGCTCTTCAAATGTAAATATAAGCCAGGGGTTGGTTTGCTCAGTTGGGTGGGCAGCTGGTGTGTGACGCGGAGTGATGCTAACACCACAAGTTCAATTCCTGTACAGGCTGAGGTTATTCATGCCTTCTGAACCTTGCCCCTCGCCTGAGGTGTGGTGACCCTCAGGTTAAATCACCACCAGTTAACTCGCAGAGGCGAGAGCAGCCTATGGTCCTCTGGGACTGGGGCAACATGTATTGATATAAACCATCATGGCTCTATTCAAAGAAGAGCAGGGGGATTGTCCCTATATCCTGGCTTCCATCCCTCCCTTAATCAACACCAAAAGCAGTGAGCCATCATTCATTTCATTACTATTTGTGATAACTCACTGCGCACACATTGGCTGCATAACCATAGTGATTACACTTCAGAAATAATTAATTGCGTGTGAGGGCTTTGAACATGAGTATGCAGGTTTTTCTTTATTCTTTCTTAATCCCAGTCCAATGAGGATTTTGTTCTGTGGGGTTTAACCATATTACAAAGTTCTTATTTGGTAAACAATAATTATATCCTGAAACTCCCCGACACTTCACCTACAGTTCAACTAAACTATTCTTTGAAATTTTCTCCATAGTCACTGAGAATAATGTAATAACTGAAGGTATAGGTACAGCCAAAGGGAATAGAAAGAACTCTTGTTCACCTTTAATCTCACAGCAATATGTTATATTAAATATGGCATTCTCTCCGAGATCCCAAGGAATTCCATGGACCAGATTAGAGAGAATAAGTAAGCAGTAGAAGGCACCTTTGATTTAATAGAAGGTAAAACAGCATAAATGTATTCTCATTGTTTGTCAAAACTGAATATGATGATTTTGTGAGTGCAACAGAAACCTATCCTATTCATTTCTGATGGATTAAATTGTTGTTTTATATGTACCTTGATAACATTTCCATTTTTAAAAGTGATTTAAGATTTGGATGAATGATTAATTCTACTACCAAGGCTGGATTGTAGGGCTGTTACAATTGACAGTTTTCATAAATTATCTAGCGGAGATAGTTAAACACAATTTTTCTTAACTGACAAAATAGAACTGTGGTAAAGCCAAGTAGAGCAAGCAAATAATATTCTAAAAGAAGTGAAAGAAGTTTTGCACAAACAAAATGGAAATTAAGAAAACGCTTTTCCAATTGCGAATTTGGGCTTTGTGGATGCCCACTCATAACTGTTGATTCTTAGGGCAGGCGGCGCAGTGGTTAGCACTGCTGCCTCACGGCGCCAAGGACCTGTGTTCAATCCCGACCCCGGGTCACTGTCCGTGTGGAGTTTGCACACTCTCCCCGTGTCTGCGTGGGTCTCACCCCCACAACTCGAAAAGATGTGCAGCGCCGATGGATTGGCCATGCTAAATTGCCCCTTAATTGGAAAAAAAAAGAATTGGGTACTCTGAATTTATATTTAAAAAAAATAACTGTTGATTCTTTCAAAAGCAAACTTTAAATTTTCTGTAGTATGAGAACATAAAGAAAGCTATCTTTACTTCAAGAGAAAATTGTGAATGGAGCTGGGGAATTTATCAAGAGGAATTAGGTTATTTGGTTTTTAAATTTCAATATTTAGACTGCAGACACAGAACAAACCCTTTTTTCGTTTCTTCAGAAGCCAATTAGCAGAAAGCTAGCGTAAGGGTTCTAAGTATTTAAAAATTATGTTAAGTTCCAGGAAGAAGTCCAAGCAAAACCGAAAATACTATTTAAAAAGCATATTCCTCTTCATTACAATTAAAGGTAAATGAAAGTTGTTATTTACGAGTTGGTGTATGATGGATCATGGTGATTTTCTTTACCTTTTCCTGCATTTAAAACACAGACTGCACTTCAAACGTAGTTAATTAGCTGCAAGGCATTTGGTCAAACTTTTCTGTATTCCAAATGATCTGGGGTTTATTTGTAATCTAGGTCTAGAAATGATACAAGAAAAAAAACTGTTGGGTGACCTCTGTCTCACTTACATCCTCCAAGCAATCTTTCTATTGATATTGCTCTCATCATTGCTCCCGAGAAAATCCCTCTCTATTTCCTCCTAAGCTTGACTTATAAATGGAAAGCATGACACAAGCACCTCATCAAATCCCCAGGCCATCCTCCCAAGCTGTTCAGAAACAAATAATTGCTTTCGAAGTGCAGTTACTGTTATTATGTGGCAGCCAGTTACATGTGGCAAAGTTCCCACAAACAGCATAAGAGATGAATGAGCAGTTGGTCTGTCTTGCGGTATTGTTGGTTCAGGGATAAATGTTGTCAAGGACACTGGGAGAACTTCCAACTTGTATTCAAATTGTGTAATGGGATATTTAGCATCCACCAAACAGGCAGGTTTAACATGTCACCTGAAAGATGGCACCTCAAACAGTACACCACTCCTTCAACACTGTACCGAAAAGTCAGACTAGATTCTCAGGAAGTCTTCATTTTGGAAGTGACTCTTAGATTCACAAACTCTTAATTCAGAGGAGGGTGCTGAAATCAAATTAAGATGACTTGAAGCGTGCCATATGCATGCTCTTTATTTTCCCTGTGCCCTCAAGACATTTAACTCAATATTCACCAGATCATCTGCTACTTTAGCTCATCATTTTTCAGGACTTCAAACTGTGGAACCTTGGTTTCCCTTCCTCCTTTTGCAGCTTTTAGAACTTTTGTGGGGTTTAAAATTCTGGGTTCATTGCCAACATATTACTGTTTGTTGATTTACCTCATCTTCTCACCTTGTGTTTTGGCCATTGACCCAAACTTCTAAATATAGAAAAAAAAATCAATATACAATCTGCAGAGGAGAACAGGACCTTCTCTACTCTCATGTTCATTCCCTAACTTTACTGCCAAGTTTTCAAATCCAACATAAGGATATCATGATTGCTAGGCCCTGAATTTTAGACAGTAATACATTAATTGCAACCATGAATGTTCTAAAATGGCTTCACTGCACAATTTTAATCTAATATTGTAAATGGTTTAAATATTTCATTTCCATCAATGAGCTTTTAATGTTATTTAATGTTAATGTTATTGTATTTAAATTTGGTAAACCTTTGGCCTGTTTCTGTGGTGTAAATTCTGTGCAATTCTATGTAAATGGAGCTTTGTTGCTTGTGCTAATTTATCTAAATTAAATACTGAAAAATTACAATGGCATTTAAGGAGATCACAATATTCCTTAATCCTGTATTTTATACAGAATGAGAGTCGACAGTACAGAAACAACCCATTCGGTCCCAGCTGGTCTGTACTATTTGTGCTCAACATAAGTTTCCTTCTGCTCTAATTACCTCTTCCAACCCTGCTCCAGTATTCCTCTATCCCCCTTCTCCCTCATGTATCCATAAGTCTCCTCTAAATGCATCAATGTTATCTACTTCAACCATTTTCATCATTTTCTGTAGAAAGGAATTTCACCTAAATTATTTTTTGATCTATTGTTATGTTTGCGTTATGTACCTATATAAACATATGATGACAATGGACAATTTTACCTTTTAAAAGGAACATAGAATATAATAATAATCTTTATTGTCACAAGTAGGCTTACATTAACACTGCAATGAAGTTACTGTGAAAAGCCCCTCGTCGCCACATTCCGGTGCGTGTTCGGGTACACATAGGGAGAATTTAGAATGTCTAAATTACCTAACAGCACGTCATTTGGGAGTTGTGGGAGGAAACCGGAGCACCCAGAGGAAACCCACGCGGAGACGGGGCGAACGTGCAGATTCCACACAGACAGCGACCCAAGCCGGAAATTGAACCTGGGACCCTGGCGCTGTAAAGCAACAATGCTAACCACTGTGCTACCGTGCTGCCCATATGGACAATTTGGACAATTTACCTTGACAAAATAGGCTCCAGTGGATCAGATGACCTTTATATGGTTTCTGAGCAGACATGTCTGAGCATATCTCTGGGAAGTCACTTAAAATGCAAACTACCTATTCAGGCGTTGATGACCACCCCTCTCTGTTTCAGTTGAATACATTTAAAGTAACAATGGTTGGTAAACCTGCCGACCCCCATGAAAATGGGATTTCAATTCAAGACATTTTGTAGGTTATTCATGGTTGGAATGTTGATGGGACATCAGGCGTCTTCCATTCTATTACAAGTTCCTTAACCATCAACCCATTTGTGTGGACAATAGAATCATCAATACAGTTGTCACAAAACGGAAATTAGGGTGACAGAAAAATAATCCACAACGGCAGTCCATTGGTCAATCTGGGTGACTGAGGTCAGAGGAAAGATATCTCACCTAGCAAAAGCAAGAACTTTGCCCAAAAAGTCAACCATCAGCAGTGAAGTGGGGCTAATTTATTTTACCTGCAAAATGATGTTATTTCACTACAGGGCTTGATCACAGCTTCAACTGGAAAAGCCAGAAACCTACTGTTGCTTGGAGTAAGCCATTGTGAATTCATCACCAGAAATTTTCAACCTCTATTTTTTCTTCGAACCAAAAGAGAATTCTCAGACCGCAAAGCTTTTGATCACCTTCTTAAAGAACTAGAGTAATATTGATTTTTCAGACTTTAAGAAATTTAAGTGCATGCTACATCTTGAGAAATCTTCTGTACATGTCTATGGGTCTTGTGTGAATGAGGAATGGGTGCTTGTTGCAATTATACTTCAGGTATTTTGAAAGACAAACATGTATTTTTTTTCAATTTAAACGTAGAAATAAGCCTGTTTTGAGTCTGTACTTAAAAGTTGCAACATTTAAGGGGTTAATCTGTTTCTTAAAAAGAAAAACATCTTTCTGCAAAGAGTCAAGGGGTGGGGAAAGGGAGAATCATCCAAAATCTCTCCTATGTCAGTGGCTATCTTAGATTTATGCCCCTTTTCCTAGACTCATTAAACACAAGTGGAAACAATTTCTCCATACCCATCCTCTCAAACCACTTCATGATTCGAAAGAGCATCATAAATTCTCAGACTTCCAGAAAGGATTGCTCCAGCCTGCTCAGTTTTTAGTGTTATCCTCAATTTTGGTAAACATCCTTGTAAATCTCTTCTGCGCTTTTTTACTTCAATATTATTGTAGTGAGAGATGCGCACACACTCCCTGTGTGGTCTAACCAAGATTCTATGTAAATTTAACATTATCTCCATGCTTTTGTATTCTATTGCTCTTAAAAAGAACAAGTACTTTGGTTGCACTGTTTTTTTAAATATAAATTTAGAGTACCCAATTCTTTTTTACAATTTAGCGTGTTCAATTCACCTACCCTGCACATCTTTGGGTTGTGGGGGCGAAACCCACGCAAACACGGGGAGAATGTGCAAACTCCACATGGACAGCGACCCAGAGCCGGGATCGAACCTGGGACCGCGGCGCCGTGAGACTGCAGTGCTACCGCTGCGCCAGCGTGCTGCCCTATTGATTGTACTGTTAATTGACTTTTTTACACTCAGTCATGGGACATGGCCATTGCTGACTGGGCCAGCATTTGTTGCCCATCTTTAATTGCCCTTGAGCTGAGTGTGCTTCAAGGGTCAATCACTTTGCCTTGGATCTGAAGTCACATGTCAACCAGACCAGACCAGGTAAGGATAGCAGGTTTCCTTCACTAAAAGACATAGACCACAATCAGTAAGGATAAACAACAACTTCTCCACAATTGTCCTCAATACTGGGGTACCCAAGGCTGCATACTTAGCCCCCTACTATACTCCCTATACACACACAACAGCGTGGCAAAATTTGGCTCCATTTCCATCTACAAGTTTGCTGACGACTGTAGTGGGTCGGATCTCAAACAACAATGAGTCAAAATACAGGAGGGAGATAGAGAACTTAGTGGAGTGGTGTAACGACAACAATCTCTCCCTCAATGTCAGCAAAATGAAAGAGCTGGTCATTGACATCAGGAAGCAAAGTATCATACACACACCTGTCTACATCAACGGGGCCGAGGTGGAGATGGTTGACAGTTTCAGATTCCTAGGTATGCACATCACTAACAATTTGGCCTGGTCCACCCACGTCGACGCTACGACCAAGAAAGCCCAACAAAGCTTATACTTTCTCAGGAAACTAAGGAAATTCGGTATGTACACATTAACTCTTACCAAGTTTTACAGATGCACCATAGAAAGCATCCTATCTGGCTGCATCACAGCTTTGTATGGCAACTGCTCGGTCCAAGACCGTAAGAAACTACAGAGGGTCATGAACACAGCCCAGTCCATCATGTGAACCCGCCTCCCATCCATTGGCTCCATCTATGCTGCCTTGGGAAAGCGGGCAACATAGTCAAAGACTTCTTCCACCCAGCTTATTCACTCTTCCAACTTCTTCCATCAGCAGGAGATACAAAAGTCTGAGAACACGCACTAACAGATTCAAAAACAGCTTCTTCCCCGCTATTAACAGACTCCTGAATGACCCTCTTATGAACTGATCTGATCACTTCACACATCTTCTCTACTGAGTAGTACTACACACCTGTATGCTTCACCTGATGCCTGTGTCCATGTATTTACATTATGTATTTTATGTTTGCCCTATGGGGAGAGTAGATTTTATCAACGTTAGGCAGGATCTGGTCAAGGTAGACTGGAAAGAGTTACTTGTGGGGAAATCTGCAGAAGAGCAATGGGGGGCATTCAAAAAGGAAATGGGGAGGATACAAGCCCAACATGTTCCCTCGAGGGTTATAGGGAAGAGTAACAAGCCCAGAGAACCATGGATAACCAGAGACATTCAGGATACGATGAGAAGGAAAAGAGAGGTTATTAGCAAGTACAAGGGGAGCAAATCAGCAGAGACATTAGTGAAGTAGAGAAAGTGCAGGATGGAACTTAGAAAGCAATTAGGACAGCAAAGAGGGGATGTGAAAAAGCGCTGACTGGTAAAAGTAGGGAAAATCCCAAGATGTTCTGTAATTATATCAATGGGAAGAGGATAACCAGGAAAAGAGTTGGGCCCATTTGTGACCAACAGGGAAATCTGTTGGTGGAGCCAGAGGACATTGGTAGGGTGATGAAAGAATACTTCAGATCTGTCTTCACGCAAGAGAATGACGAGGTAGCTATAGAACGCGGGGAGAGAGTCTGTGAGGTTCCTGAGCAAATTGTCATAGGGAGTGACAAGGTATTGGAGGTGTTGGGAGGCTTAAAAGTGGACAAATCTCCTGGTCCAGATGAAGTGTGTCCCAAGATGCTGTGGGAAGCGAGGGAGGCGATTGTAGGGGCGCTGACCCAAATGTTTAATTCCTCTCTGGACTTGGGGGAGGTGCCAGAGGACTGAAGAACAACTATTATGGTCCCACTACTTAAGAAAGGTTGTAGAGATAAACCAGGAAATTACAGACATTGGGAAATGCTTTGGGATTTCCAGTGTTGCTAAAATTCTCCTTGGTTCAATTGCTCTGTTTTATTACCTTTGCTCTCGAGTCGACAGGTATCTTTATGATACCGCCACGAGGTTCAAGTCCGAGTAATCATCAATAACCCCATACACCAATTAGTAAGATTCAAATCAAAGCACATTTATTATACGCAGTAATCGCTACTCAGGCACAAATTCTACGTCTAAGCTACTTCTACAACTAACAGGCCTATACTTAACTTCGGACTGGCCCACCAGGTCAGGGGAACAAATGGCCTTTCGTTCGGGTTCTGAGTCTGCGGGATTCAAAGTTGGTACAGATTGGTAGCTAGGAGCGCCTATCTCATAGCGAGCGTTGAATTAAGACTTACTTTGTTTGGTGGTCACTGCACCGGTCACGGTCAATGTTGGTTCGTGTTGCTGGGTGACCCGGGCAGGACGAAGAGGTGAAGAGAGCGATTTGAACTTGGGGCTTAACTCTTATAGTCCCCAGGGGCTTCCCGCCTTTCGGGGCGGACCCTGTACCTGGTCCCAAGTGATTGGACTTTGTCCCAATCGCTTGGTTCGATTTCTCCAATACTGGAGCGGTTCCCTGATCGATGGGCGGTCTTGAGGTATTCGTTCACCTCCTTTGTGTTGGCTCCTGCTGGCGCCGGGGAGTCTGGCTTTGCTTTGTGTGTCCAAAATGTTACTTATTGTTCCTGGGGATTGCTCATCAGTATGCAGATGGCTGCTACATTGTTATGGTGATGGTCGCTGGTATCGATGTTGTCTGGCCTTTTGCAGAGTTTTAATACACAGCAAACCTGCACCTGCCGGTTTCTGTCTTGTTGACTGACTTTCCCATCAGCCTTTGCCGTTCGCCATTTTAAATCAGGAGTTGGCCAATTTAGGTGGCTACACCAGATATTGCTAAATGCATCCAGCTTCTCATACTAGTAGAAAGATTACTACTTAAAAGGTGTTGCATTCATCAGTCTTCCTCTGTTGCTCCCAAGTGGGGAACAGTTTTGACTCTGCTTGGTGCGTCCAATTCTGGGTACCTTGGTTGACTTTAAGAACTTGCTGTGCAGAGGGAATGATTGACCATCCATTGAGAAGAGTGTGTAAATACATCAGTGTACCAAACCAGCAAACCGAGGGACATTTTCTTTCTTGCTGATGTTATTTGCAAGCTGCAAAATTAGTTCTGAAATCAAAGCATTTATGCAGATAATTTATATGGACTTAAATCACAAGGGGCGGGATCCTCCGAAATGGAGGCAGAGTGTTTGTGCCGTCGTGAACGCCGTCGAGGTTCACGACGGCGGGAAACGGCCCCTATCCCGACCGATTCAGGGCCCAATAATGGGCTAGGAGCGGCGCAGCGTCATTTACGCGCGCCAGGCCTTGGCGCCGCATAAAGGCAGCGCCGCATACGTGACCCGGCCGGCACCACATAACTGCTGTCACCCGCGCATGCGTGGTTGCCGTCCTCTCCGAGTTCGCCGCGCAAGAAGATGTCTGACGGATCCTGCGTGGGCACCGATCGCAGGCCAGGCCCCATTTGAGGTCCCCCCCCGGTGCAGGATCCCCCCTCGCCCCCCCCGCAGGCCGACACCCCCCCCCCAACGTTCCCGCGCTGTTCCCGCCGGCAGCGACCAGGTGTGGACGGCGCCGGGGGGGAACCCGCCGTTTTGGGCAGGCCGCTCGGCCCATTCGGGCCGGTGAATCGCGGGGGTACCGGTGAGTCGCCATTTTGGCTGTCTCGGCCGATTCACTGTACCCGCGCCGCTCAAAACGCAATTGTGCTGATCTGGCCGCTTCCGTGAATCGCGGGAGGGCGTCGGACCGGCGTCGCGGGAAAATTTGGCGACCCAGGCGATTCTCCCAACTGGCGCGGGAGTGGAGAACCGCGCCCATGGTGTGCCAGGGCTGGCAAATGTTATTTTGACGTTCAGCGCCGTTAGGAATTAAAGTAATATTCAGTCTTTTATGGGGCCGTATCTCCGTCATTCTATCACACTACATCAAGTTTGGAACTGCCTTATCAGGAAAAGAGAGTATTTTTATATCTCTCTCTGTAAGCTAACACTCTTTAGGCTAACACTCAGCCCTACTTGAATATTATGGCCGCATTGATTCCTTCAGACTCCCTTCCTTGTTTAACTGATCATCTTCTATCCAGGAACTTTATTCCCCTGAGACGGCTTAGTGTGATTCCATCAGTGTTGCTCCAATATTATTGCAGTAATTTTATGCTTACGCAAAAGAGGAGCAAATTCAGGTTATCATGGCAATCCAGCCATAGGCACAACTGAATTGTGGATTTCCATACGGTGAGTCTCTGGTCTCAGCTTTGTCTTTGGGAAAATGGCAAGTGGATATCAGTTCCTTCTCCATGGGGAAGGAGATGAATTCCTTTTTCAAATTTTCCTGTCAACTTCTCCTCCTGTCCTGTTTCAGTTTTACATGTGTTGGCCGTTCTCGAGTACTTTGTATGTACACATGTGAATGTAAGTAATGAGTATCAACAGCTATCTATTCAACTACTGCGGCTCTCACTTTTGAGCCCATTCATTACCTCACCTGGCCTTCTGGAAGAGCTCACTAGATAGTGATGCGAGCAGAAATCCTGGTTAATTTCCCCCCTCTCTGCCTCAGGGATGCTGGGGACAGTAGTAGTTGCTCTCCCACTACCCACGTTAACCCTTCACAAGCCAGAGGCAGAGGAAAATGATTTTCAAAATTATTCTATTTCTTCTAACTTCTTCCCTTCCTATATTATAGGCATTGATTTTTGTGGACTACAGTTCTATAGTTGGTAATTCTCCTGTACCATGTCCAAGTGCCCACTCTTTCTGCGTGAGCCTAGATATTAAGTTCTGCCAGGCTATTCAATAATGAGGGATTGCAGCTGAGGCTAAACCTGTCCTCACTTAAAATCCATGCAGACTCAAGTCTCACCGTTCGGGAGAGATAATTAAGTAGCACTGAGGGGCAGAAACTCTGATTGACTGTTCCCTCCCTATCCAAGAGGCCCCAAAGCCAGATATTCGTTCCACCACAGTCTTCACTGAGATCAACTAATTCACACAGATTGGGAATCAAACCTAGAATTTCTTGGAAAAGAATCAGAAAATGCTGGACTATCTCAGCAGGTCTGACAGCATCTTGACTGAGAGTCATCCAGACTCGAAACGTTAGCTCTGTCCACTCTCCACAGATGCTGTCAGGCCTGCTGTGATTGTCCAGCATTTTCTGTTTTTGTTTCATATTCCAGCATCCGCAGTAATTTGCTTTTATCCTCGAATTTCCTGGCCCTGTTCTAAACTAAGTGGTCCATTTACCAATTTGGATGATCTTGACCGTTTATTCAAAATGTTTAGTAAATCCTTTTTTGGTTTGTTTGCCAAACATTTAGATATGATTTCCACGAAAACACTCAGAACTACAGAAGCCAATGGCACACAGGGGGGGATTGAGTCCTTTGCGTCTGGACAGGGAGTTTAGAACATGAAGCATTGCCCTGCTTTTTCCCCATCGTCCTGTATACACATATTCTCTGTTACACATATTCAACTTCCCCTTGCAAATGCCTGTGGAAAAGATTTTCATGTATTGACAATCCTTGGCGTAAATAAGTTTCACATAACCTCTCCTCACTCTTACTGTGGCAATTTGATATCAAAGAGCCCCCTCCCCCATCACTGACTTATAAATTATATTTACTCAGGAGTTTAAAAGGCAATATCACCTGGTTCTAATTAGAAACACTCCCCTTTCAGCAAAGTATTTAGGACAATTCAATCTTGTTCTGGTAATGCAGTTATTTTACAGTTAAAAAAATGAATTATCCAATAATTTGAAGTAAATAATATAAATACAGTGGCAAAGTAGGAATTTAGAGGTACAAAGTAAAATTATCTGAAGTACTGAATTCAGAAATTTTTAATTAGGAGTAGATTGTATACTGCAGACAACCTGGCAGCAGAATTAAGAGGGGAAATAATGGTTAGCAGGCAATGTTAACAACATGATTAAGAGTACTTTTTCTAATTTTTGCCCTATGATCTCTGATTGAGGTAGCACTGTTGGAGAATACTGCTACACAAGTCCTTCTACCTCAATCAGGTTTTGGAAGTTAGCTTATTCTGGACACCACATTTTGGGAGGGAAGTGAACGTATTGGAGAGGGTACGGAAAAGATTTACGAGAATAGTTCAAGGATGAGAGATTTCAGTTACGGGGATAGACTGGAGGAGTTAGAGTTGTTCTTCTTAAAGAAGATGGAGAGGAAATTTGATAGAGGTGTTCAAAATCATGTGGGGTGAAGACAGAAAGATCAGGAGAAATGTTCCAATTGATGGAAAGGTGGAGAACCAGAGGGCACTGATTTAATGTGATTGCCAAAAAACTAGATGTGTCTTGAGGAAAACCTATTCATGCAGCAAGTGGTTAAGATCTCCTGAGAGTCTAGTGGAGGCCGATTCAACTGTGCCTTCCAAAAGAAAAGAGAATTAGATAATTATCTGAAAAGAGAATATCTGCAGGGCTATAGAGAAAAGGGTCAGGAGTGAGGCTAGTTGAGTTGATCTTTCAGAGAGCTAGCACAAATAAAATGGGCTGAACGGCCTCCTTCTGTGTTGTAGCCTTTCTATGATTCTACTATAGCAATCAGATGGAGAATGCTGAACAATATCTCCCACTTTGCCTGGTCCTAGTCTAGGATGTTGATCATCGCATTCCTGCAGCATCACAGTTGAGATCAGCTATTTCAGCAAAGGTTGGGAATTGGCCTTAGAAGCTTTATGGTCACATTGATTCTGGGTCGCAACCACTAAGGGAACTCCCATAAAATTCCATTTGTAATCATTGGAGGACTTGTGGTGTGATTATCAAAATGGTAAACCAGCTTCATGTAAACTGGAGATTATTTGCTGAATTCACAGCCACTCTACAGACCAGTAGGCTTTAAATATATTACATACAGCTACCTAGGTGGCTCTGTTGCAAAAGGCTTATTAGGCACAATGTGCAGGAACATAACTCTTTTGTAATACACCGTGGTATCAGCCTTGATTCAATGATAATACTTGCAGTTCTGAGCGATTAGAAGATAATGGGCTAGATTCTGATGCCTCCTCCATGTTAGAACAGAGGCAGGGACATTTAAAAATGGCAAGATTTTGACACTGATCCCTGTCTTTTGCAAATTTTTATGACAATAAATTAAGGTGCAGGTAGCAAGTCTGCACTCAGCAATTCCACCCTTGTTATTCCCCCTACTGTAGGAATGGGTATTTCAGACCCCCAACAATGGTGATGGAGGGCAGAATTTACGAGCTGTTCATGCCAGCGGGATATTCCAGTCCCACCAACAATGCACGGGTTTCCCGGAGACGAGAGGTGCACTCAACGGGAAATCAGGTTGACAACGGCAAGAGCAGAAAATCCTGTTGGCGAATCGTCTCTGCCACCAAAAACGTACACTGTTGGTCGGTAAATCCTGCTCGGAATCTTTTGCAGGAAACATAGTTCACAGCTCCTCAGAGGAGTCATGAACCATGGATGATGTCTCTCGAGAGCCAGAAACATCTTTTTTTTTAAAATATATTTTATTCAAGATTTTTTGGCCAAACTTAACAGTACGTAGTGTTTCTTTTAAACAACAATAAAGCAATATAAATAACAGTGGCCAGTTTTAAACAAATAAATAAATAATATATGAACAGAAACAAAAACCAAACTAAATGGCAACTGCCTTGTCAAAAATAAATACTCCCCAAAGATACAATCTAACAGTCCAATATACATTACCTAAAACAAGTGCCTATACATATACAATACCATCCCTGAGAGTCCGTCCGATTCCCGGTGTTCTTCTCCTCCCCTGAGTACTCCCCTCCACTTCCTGGAACCCCTCAATGCTATGGCCAGGGGCTCAATCGCCCGTGCAAACAGTAACGGGGACAGAGGACATCCCTGCCTCGTCCCTCTATGGAGCCGAAAATAATCAGACCTCCGTCCATTCGTGACCACACTCGCCATCGGGGCCCTATACAGCAACTGTACCCATCTGATATACCCATCTCCAAAGCCAAATCTCCTCAGCATCTCCCACAAATAATCCCACTCCACTCTATCAAATGCTTTCTCGGCATCCATCGCCACCACTATCTCCGCTTCCCCCTCTGGTGGGGGCATCATCATTACCCCTAGCAGCCTCCATATATTTGTATTCAGCTGTCTCCCCTTCACAAACCCAGTTTGGTCCTCATGAACCAGCCCCGGGACACAATCCTCTATCCTCGTTGCCATTACCTTGGCCAGAATCTTAGCGTCCACATTCAGGAGGGAAATAGGCCTATAGGACCCGCATTGCAGCGGGTCTTTTTCCTTCTTTAGGAGGAGCAATATCGTTGCCTCTGACATAGTCGGGGGCAGCTGCCCCCTTTCCCTCACCTCATTAAAGGTTCTCATCAGTAGCGGGGCCAGCAAGTCCATATATTTCCTACAGAATTCAACTGGGAATCCGTCTGATTCCGGGGCCTTCCCCGCCTGCATGTTCCTAATCCCTTTCACTACTTCCTCCGTCTCAATCTGTGCTCTCAGTCCCGCCCTCTCCTACTCCTCCACCTTAGGGAATTCCAGCTGATCCAGAAAGCACATCATTCTCTCCTTCCCATCTGGGGGCTGAGCTTCATATAATCTTTCATAAAATGCCTTGAACACTCCATTCACTCTCTCCGCTCCCCGCTCCATCTCTCCCTCCTCATCTCTCACCCCCCCATCTCCCTCGTTGCTCCCCTTTTCCTCAGTTGGTGGGCCAGCAACCTGCTCGCCTTCTCCCCATATTCGTACTGTATACCCTGTGCCTTCCTCCATTGTGCCTCTGCATTACCCGTAGTCAACAAGTCAAATTCTACATGTAGCCTTTGCCTTTCCCTGTACAGTCCCTCCTCCGGTGCCTCCGCATATTGTCTGTCCACCCTCAGAAGTTCTTTCAACAACCGCTCCCTTTCCCTACCCTCCTGCTTTCCTTTATGTGCCCTAATAGATATCAGCTCACCTCTAACCACTGCCTTCAGCGCCTCCCAGACCACTCCCACCTGGACCTCCCCATTATCATTGAGTTCCAAGTACCTTTCAATACACCCCCTCACCCTTAAACACACCCCCTCATCTGCCAATAATCCCATGTCCATTCTCCAGGGTGGACGCTGTTCTTTTTCCTCCCCTATCTCCAGGTCCACCCAATGTGGAGCGTGATCCGAAATAGCTATAGCCGTGTACTCCGTCCCCGTCACCTTCGGGATCAGTGCCCTTCCCAAAACAAAAAAGTCTATCCGTGAATAAACTTTGTGGACATAGGAGAAAAACAAAAACTCCTTACTCCTAGGTCTACTAAATCTCCAGGGGTCTACTCCTCCCATCTGCTCCATAAAGTCCTTAAGCACCCTAGCTGCAGCCGGCCTCCTTCCGGTCCTGGACCTCGATCTGTCCAGCCCTGGGTCCAGCACCGTATTAAAATCGCCACCCATTACCAACTTCCCCACCTCTAGGTCCGGGATACGTCCTAACATACGCCTCATAAAGTTGGCATCATCCCAGTTCGGGGCATATACGTTCACTAAGACCACCGCCTCCCCTTGCAATTTGACACTCACCATCACGTATCTGCCCCCACTATCCGCCACTATGGTCTTTGCCTCAAACATTACCCGCTTCCCCACTAGTATAGCCACCCCCCCGTTTTTTGTGTCTAGCCCCGAATGAAACACCTGCCCCACCCATCCTTTGCGTAGTCTGACCTGGTCTATCAGTTTCAGATGCGTCTCCTGCAGCATAACCACATCTGCCTTAAGTTTCTTTAGGTGTGCGAGTACCCGTGCCCTCTTTATCGGCCCGTTCAGCCCTCTCACATTCCACGTGATCAGCCGGGTTGGGGGGCTCTTTACCCCCCCCCCTCCCCTTGTCGACTAGCCATCTCCTTTTTCAATCCAGCTCCTCACCCGGTTCCCACGTAGCCGTATCTCCCCCCAACGGCGCCCTCTCGCCCCGACCACCCCACCCCATACCAGCTCCCCCTTCTCCCCAGCAGCAGCAACCCAGTTAACCCCCCCCCCCGCTAGATCCCTCACTAGCGTAATTGCAACCCCCATGTTGCTCCCAGAAGTCAGCAAACTCTGGCCGACCTCGGCTTCCCCCCGTGACCTCGGCTCCCACTGTGCGAGGCCCCCTCCTTCCTGCTTCCCTGTTCCCGCCATGATTACCATAGCGCGGGAACAAAGCCCGTGCTTCCCATTTGGCCCCGCCCCCAGTGGCCGGCGCCCCCAGCTCCTCATCCTCCCTCCCCCCTCCCCCACGGCATGGGGAAGAGAGAAAAGTTACAGGGTCGCAGGATTAACAACTTGGGAAATCATCTCTTCCCCCTTTTCCCCCTCTTCACCCCACATATTCGCCCCACCACTTTGTCCCAAACGTTCTTTTTCTAGCCCGCTTATTCCAGTTTCTCCTCGACAATAAATGTCCACGCCTCTTCTGCCGTTTCAAAGTAGTGGTGTTTCCCTCGATGTGTGACCCACAGTCTTGCCGGCTGCAGCATTTCAAATTTAACCTTCCTTTTGTGCAGCACCGCCTTGGCCCGATTAAAGCTTGCCCTCCTTATCGCCACCTCCGCACTCCAATCTTGATAGACGCGGATCACCGCGTTCTCCCACCTACTGCTCCGAGTTTTCTTTGCCCATCTGAGGACCATCTCTCTGTCCTTATATCGGAGAAATCTCACCACTATGGCTCGAGGAATTTCTCCAGCCCTCAGTCTTCGCGCCATAACTCGATAGGCTCCCTCCACCTCCAACGGGCCCGTCGAGGCCTCCGATCCCTTTAACGAGTGCAGCATCGTGCTCACATATGCCCCGACGTCCGCCCCTTCTGCACCTTCGGGAAGACCAAGAATCCTTAAATTCTTCCTCCTCGCATTATTCTCCAGCACCTCCAGCCTTTCCGCACACCTTTTGTGTTGTGCCTCGTGCATCACTGTCTTCACCACCAGGCCCTGTATGTCGTCCTCATTCTCAGCAGCCTTTGCCTTCACGACCCGAAGCTCCTGCTCCTGGGTCTTTTGCTCCTCCTTTAGCCCTTCAATCGCCTGTAATATCGGGGCCAACAGCTCCTTCTTCATCTCCTTTTTAAGTTCTTCAACGCAACGCCGCAGGAACTCTTGTTGGTCAGGGCCCCATATTAAACTGCCTCCTTCCGACGCCATCTTGCTTTGTGCTTGCCTTCCTTGCCGCTGCTCAAGAGGATCCACCGCAATCCGGCCACTTTCCTCTCCTTTTTCCATCCGTGTCCAGGGGGGATTCCCTTCTGGTTTACCGCACAGTGTTTTTAGCCGTTAAAATTGCCGTTGGGGCTCCTATCAAGAGCCCAAAAGTCCTTTCCACCGTGAGCTGCCGAAACGTGCGACTTAGCTGGTCATCACCGCATCCGGAAGTCAGAGCCAGAAACATCTTGATAGGTAAGTTTAAAAGGAGTTTCCAAGCTCGCATGTTATATTTAAATGGTATATGATAACTTAACTGTGTTTTAATGCAGTAACTGATATGCAGTAATTGATGATAGTGATTTGTTCTTAAAAGGTATGTGGCCATTAAATTGACCAGCATTGTGAGAACATTCAGATCCTTTAGGCTACTGGAAAAAGTACTCACCCACATTCTACACCCTGGAGAATCAGTTATTAACGTGTTGATTGATCTTCACCCTGTTTTAATGTCCTAAAATTCTCTGAGTTTTTGAGAGCACTCGTTTCCATTGTGTAGAAAATTAGCATGCCCTATTATTACACTGGCTAGTCTTGGATGCCCATGAAACTGCCCAAATGAGTAAAAAGACATTACAAATCCCCTTTAAAAATAATGGGTGGGATTTACCGGCCTCCCCACCGTGTAGTTTTCGGCGGGGGTGCTTCGCCAGTGGGATCTACCAGTCCCGCCATTGTCAATGGGATTTCCCAATGACAGCATCCCTCGTCGTCAGGAAACTCGTGCGCCGGTGTGGGACCGGAATTTCCCACCTATGTAAACAGCTGGAAAATCCCTCCCATTACCTCTTATAAACTCATAAAACTGTCTGTCAAATCCAACCATTCATACTCCCATAGAAAAGATTTTTGGTCATAATACTTCTTAATCTTTCCATATAAACAAATAGGCATTGAAAAACAACTTCAAAGAAAAATAAAGTTGTTGCAAGCTCATAAAACTGTCATTCAAATAAGGCTAAAAGTCCCTTCACAGCTGTGTAAACAAAGGTTCTAAAACTGAATACACTGAAACCTTTGAAGCAGGTTGAACAGATGGCCATCTGGTTTACTAGATGGCTGATTTCACTGATTGACAGGTCGCCTACAGCTCCTGATTCCTGTTTCAAAGACTAAAATCCAGCCCTACGCCTCTCGACATTCCAACATATAATATTGGCTGCAGTATGAAGAGAATGTTTCATTGATAGAGGTCCCGTCTTTCAGATGAGCCATTAAATTAATGCTCCAATTACGTAATCAAGTGGACATGAAAAATCCAATTCCTAAAAGAGCAGAATATCATTTTTCTCTGTTTGCGGGACACTGCCACTTTGCCCTAGATTACAGCAGTGACTACACTTAAAATGTGGTTCACTGGGCCTAAATGACTTGGGAATGTCTTGAGAAGAATATTCTTTCATTATGTCACAAGACCCCATTCTACGCAAATGTGTTCTGAAATGAAAACCATAAATTTGGTGATAATATTGGACGTGATCTAACTAAGATAAAATAGAGTGCCATTCTGGGCAGGATTGGCAGGGTGTAATTGTGTTGGAAGCAATTCAGAGGAGGTTTACTGCACTAATACCTGGAATGCTGGGTTAAGGAAAGATTGAACAAGTTAGGCTTGCTTCCATTGGAGTTTAAGAGAATATGAGGTGACTTGATTAAAGCATATAAGATCTTGAGGGGTCTTAACATGGTGGATGTGGAGAGGATGTTTCTTTTGATAGTAGAATCTAGTCACTGTTTGAAAATAATAGAGATGAGGCTGAATTTCTCCTCTCAGAGGGCCGTGAGTTTTTGGAACTCATTTCCTCAAAAGGTGGTGGAAGCAGAGTCTTTGAATAGTTTTAAGGCTGAGGTGGATACATTCTTGGTAAGCACGAGGGTGATAGGTTATCGGGGTAGGCAGAACGTTGATTGAGGTTACTATCAGATCAGCCATGATTTTGGGCTGGATTCTCCGCCCCCCCCCCCCCCCCACCCCGCCCCACCGCCCCACCGGTAGCAGAGATCCCGATGCTGCAGAGAATCCAGTGTGATGAATGTAGGAATTTCAGATGTATAGGGCGCGATTCTCCGATCACGGGACAGAGTGTCCGCGCCGTTGTGAAAGCCGTTGCGTTTCACGATGGTGCGAAACGGCCCTCGCCGCAATCGATTCAGGGGCCGAGAGAAACGCGGTGGGCATGGCGCCAGAGCAGCGGCGCCGTGTCATATTAAATGCGCGATCGGCACACAGACCCTGAAGTGTGGATATGGCTGAGCACCACCGTGCCGCTCCCCGCTTCCGGGACACGGATCTCGAGACACTGCTAGACGCAGTCAAGGAGCGCAGGGCCATCCTTTGCCCAAGATGTGGCCACCGGCAGCCGTGCAGCACCGTGAAGCGGGGATGGCGAGAGGTTGGCATGGCGGTTAGCGCTGTGGGGCACACCCCCCGCTCGGGAGTCCAGTGCAGGAAAAAACTGCACGACCTCACGAGGGCTGCGAGGGTAAGTACCCCGAGACTGCCCCTGGGCAATGGCCCCCCTCCCCCCCCTGTCCACACCGGGGGGGTGGGGTTGGGGCTCCATGTTGCACCCGACACACATGTGCCCCCCCCCGTGGAGAGGTGCCATGGCGTGGGTCCGAGTGTCCCCATCTAGTGATAATGGTGCGAACATCTGTGCGTCCTGCTGATGACCGCCTAACCTGATACCCCCCCTCCCCCCCACCACAGGACAAGACTGCTCATAACCACCGGGAGCGTTCAAGAACTGGAGGTGGGGTGGTAGTCACCACTGTTGTATTATATTGTATATACTGCACTGCATACGAGGGTATTACGGTAAGGCCCCTGTACTACAGGTATGGGGGTAGATCCCTGCCTGCTGGCTCCGACCAGTAGGCAGAGTATAAATGTGTGTGCTCGCCGAATTGCAGCCATTTCGGCAGCAGTTGTAGGAGGCCACACATCTCTGTGTAATAAAGCCTCGATTATTCTCTACTCTCGTCTTGTCGTAATTGATAGTGCATCAATTTATTACACAGCGATTTTACAAAGGTGGATCTCCGCATCAAGCCGGATCGCCTGCAGCTGCATCCTCAAGCAGACAACGCTAAAAAGGACTTTGCACATTGGCTAGCTTGCTTTGAAGCATACATCGGATCTGCGACAGACCCAATCCCAGAAGCACAGAAGCTCCAGATTCTGTACGCGCGGTTGAGCTCCAATGTCTTTCCCCTCATCCAGGACGCGCCTACTTACGCAGAGGCCATGGCGCTACTGAAGGAGAACTACGCTCAGCAGACCAACAAGATCTACGCCAGGCACCTCCTGTCCACGCGGCACCAACTTCCCGGTGCGTCTGTGGAAGATTTCTGGCGTGCCCTACTCGCCCTGGTGAGAGACTGTGATTGCCAGGCCGTTTCGGCCGCTGAACATTCTAACCTGCTAATGAGAGACGCATTCATTACGGGCATTGGGTCAGCCTACATCCGCCAACGCCTCTTCGAAGGGGCTACGCTTGACCTTGCGGCAACCAAGAAACTAGCGCTCTCGCTCACAGTCGCCTCACGCAACGTACAGGCGTATGCCCCCGACCGCACGGCCCACCCCTCCTGGGCATCGTGGACCCCGCCAACGGCCACCCCATCGTGGACCCCATCAGTGACCGCCCCCAGCCAACCCCACGCCTGCGCCGCGCAGCAGGCAACCAACCCCGGGGGACCCAAGTGCTACTTCTGCGGACAGACAAAACACCCCGGCAGCGCTGTCCGGCGCCGAGCGCGCTCTGCAAGGTCTGCGGCAAGAAAGGACATTTCGCTGCAGTATGTCAGGCCCGCGCAATCGCTGCTATTGTCCCTGTACCACCCCCCCGCGTGCGGCCTGTGGGCGCCGCCATCTTCCGCGCCTCAGATCACGTGTGGCCCGTGGGCGCCGCCATCTTGCTCCCCTCACAACACGTGCGGCCCGTGGGCGCCACCATCTTGCTTGCCTCACAACCAATGGGCGGAGCCACCTTGCCTGCCCCAGGACATGTGCGGTCTGTGGCCGCCCCCATCTTCCCCGCCTCAGGACCCCTGCCCGTTGGGCACCTCATCGGGCCACTCATCACCTGCAACCGCCGACGACCAGCCGCGCCTCGCCTCCGTCACGATCGACCAGCCCCGACCGCACAACCTCGCGACTGCTTCGACAAAGGTGAAGGTCGACGGGTATGAGATATCCTGCCTTCTGGACTGCGGGAGCACTGAGAGCTTCATCCACCCCGATACGGTAAGGCGCTGCTCCCTCGCGGTACACCCCATTAACCAAAGAATCTCCCTGGCCTCCGGATCCCACTCCATGGCGATCCGGGGGTACTGCATCGCCACCTTCACCATCCAGGGTGTACAGTTCAGCGGCTTCCGGCTCTACGTCCTCCCCAACCTCTGCGCTGCCTTGCTACTTGGCCTGGGCTTCCAGTGCAACCTCCAGAGCGTAACCCTGAAATTTGGCGGGCCCCTACCACCCCTAACTGTATGCGGCCTCACGACCCTTAAGGTCGACCCGCCTTCTCTATTTGCAAACCTCACCCCGGATTGCAAACCCATCGCCACCAGGAGCAGACGGTACAGTGACCAGGACAGGACCTTCATCAGGTCTGAGGTCAAGCGGCTGCTGCGGGAAGGTATCATCGAGGCCAGCAACAGCCCCTGGAGAGCCCAAGTGGTAGTGGTGAAAACGGGGGAGAAAAACAGGATGGTCGTTGACTACAGTCAGACCATCAATCGGTACACGCAGCTCGACGCGTACCCCGTCCCACGCATATCTCATATGGTCAATCAGATTGCACAGTACCGGGTCTCCTCGACAGTGGACCTGAAATCTGCCTACCACCAGCTCCCTATTCACATGGCGGACCGCACCGACACCGCGTTTGAAGTGGATGGCCGCCTTTGCCATTTCCTTAGGGTTCCCTTCGGCATCACTAACGGAGTCTCGGTCTTCCAACAGGAGATGGACCGAATGGTTGACCGGTACGGACTGCGGGCCACTTTACCTGGATAACGTCACCATCTGCGGCCACGACCAGCAGGACCACGACACTAACCTTTCCAAATTACTCTACACCCTCACAACACAAACACCTCAACCGAACCTACAACAAGGAGAAGTGTGTGTTCAGCACGAACCAATTAGCCATCCTCGGCTATGTGGTTCAGAACGGAGTTCTAGGGCCCGACCCCGATCTCATGGATCTCCCCCTTCCCAACTGCCCAAGGCCCTCAAACGATGCCTGGGGTTCTTTTCGTACTACGCCCAGTGGGTCCCTAACTATGCAGACAAGGCCCGCCCACTCATCCACTCCACCGGTTTCCCGCTGACGGCCAAGGCTCACCAGGCCTTCAACCGTATCAAGGCCGGCATCGCCAAGGCCGCGATGCACGCGGTCGACGAGACGCTCACCTTCCAAGTCGAGAACGATGCATCAGACATCGCTCTGGCCGCCACCCTCAACCAGGCAGGCAGGCCCGTGGCATTCTTTTCCCGCACGCTCCATGCCTCCGAAATTCGGCACTCCTCTGTCGAAAAGGAGGCCCAAGCGATCGTTGAAGCTGTGCGGCACTGGAGGCATTACCTGGCCGGCAGGAGATTCACTCTCCTCACAGACCAATGGTCGCTTGCCTTCATGTTCAACAACACACAGCGGGATAAGATCAAAAATGATAAGATCTTGCGGTGGAGGATCGAGCTCTCCACCTTTCATTACGAGACTTTGTATCGCCCCGGTAAGCCCCCCGATGCCCTGTCCCAAGGTACATGTGCCAGCGCACAAGTGGACCGACTCCGGACCCTGCACGACGATCTCTGTCACCCAGGGGTCACTCGCTTTTATCACTTCATTAAGGCCCGCAATATGCCCTACTCCATCGAGGGAGCCAGGGTTGTCACCAGAGACTGCCAGGTCTGCGCGGAGTGTAAACCACACTTCTACCAGCCAGACCGTGCGCGCCTGGTGAAGGTCTCCCGCCCCTTTAAACGCCTCAGTGTGGACTTCAATGGGCCCCTCCCCTCCACCGACCGCAACACGTATTTTCTCAATGTGGTCGACGAATATTCCAGATTCCCCTTCGCCATCTCATGCCCCAAAATGACGTCTGCCACCGTCATCAAAGCCCTCAACACCATCTTCGCTCTGTTCGGTTTCCTCGCCTACGTCCACAGCGACCGGGGATCCTCATTTATGAGCAATGAGCTGCGCCAGTACCTGCTCAACAGGGGCATTGCCTCGAGCAGGACGACCAGCTACAACCCCCGGGGAAACGAGCAGGTGGAGCGGGAGAATGGGATGGTCTGGAAAGCCGTCCAGCTGGCCCTACGGTCCAGAAATCTCCCGGCCTCCCGCTGGCAGGAGGTCCTCCCCGATGCACATCACTCCACTCGGTCGCTCCTGTGCACGGCTACTGACGAAACCCCCCATGAATGTCTCTTTGCCTTCCCCAGGAAGTCTATCTCTGGGGTTTCGCTCCCAACATGGCTGGCAGCTCCAGGATCCCTTCTCCTCCGCAAGCACATGTGGCTCCACAAGGAGGACCCGTTGGTTGAGAGGGTACAGCTACTCCACGCAAACCCGGAGTACGCCTACGTAGCGTAGCCCAACGGCCGCCAAGACACAGTCTCCCTCAGGGACCTGACACCCGCTTGGTCCCCCCCCCCCCACCCCCCCCGCTCTGCCCCGGCGCCACCCTCCCTTCCCCCAGCGCACCCCACCACAGCCCCCACTCCAGGACAATCCATCCTCCCCTTGGTCCCACCCGGGAATGAAGAGGATGTCGACACGCTCCCGGAGTCACCGACGACCGAGCCGACGCCTGACTCGCCACCAGCACTGCGGCGCTCTCAACGACGGATCAAGGCGCCGGACCGTCTAAATTTGTAACCTTCTCTGAAATTTTAATGACAGCCTGGATGTAAATAGTTTTCCACCACCCCCGCTGGACTCATTTTTAACAGGGGGTGAATGTGGTAGTCACCACTGTTGTATTATATTGTATATACTGCACTGCATACGAGGGTATTACGGGAAGGCCCCTGTACTACAGGTACGGGGGTAGATCCCTGCCTGCTGGCTCCGCCCAGTGGGCGGAGTATAAATGTGTGTGCTCCCGAACTGCAGCCATTTCGGCAGCAGCTGTAGGAGGCCACACATCTCTACGTAATAAAGCCTCGATTACTCTCCACTCTCGACTCGTTGTAATTGATAGTGCATCACCCCGCTCCCCCCCCCCCCCCAAGGAATGCACATCAGAGACCACTCTGGCTCCTCCCCCCACAACCACCACCCCCCCCCCCCCCCCTCACCCCGGGGAATCGCAGCATCCACATCAGAGAGCACTCTGGCTCCTCCCCCCACAACTCCCCCCTCCCCCCCCCGGGGAATCGCGTCATCCACATCAGAGACCCCTCCCCCCCACCCGCCATCACCGGCTGTGGATGCAACTTCCTTCTGCCTGGGGTGAAGGCCGCCACTCACCTCCCTCCTGCACATCGTCAGCCAGCACCACTGGCTGACGACTTTAATTACCAGGGTCGCAGGATAGCAGGGGCAGGGAGAAATTGCCGTTATTACTACCTCGGGGGATTCTCTGGCAGACGCATTTGGACTGCGATGAAGCCGTTCTCGCCGGTTGGGAGAATGGCGGAATGGCGTCGGACCATTGCCGCGGGAAACAAGTGCTGTTAATGGCAATTCTCCCAAACGGCGTGGCATGGGAGAATCGCGCCCATCGTATTATAGGTATTTGGTGCAGTAAAGGTTAAAGGCCTGAATTAGAGTGTTTTTGACTGCTGCAGTCATGCTTTAAAATAAATCTTAGATTGAAAGGTTGGGAGCCTGGGTGCAATTAAAGCATTGTAAAAAGCTTGGGCTAATGGAATTTTGTTTTGATTAAGGGGATTCCCTGTAGAGTTAATTAGATTTCAGGGGCGACATTCACCAACCCCCCGCCGGGTCGGAGAATCACTGGGGGCTGGCGTGAATCCCGTCCCCGCCGGTTGCTGAAGTCTCCGGCACCGGATATTCAGCGGGGGCGGGAATCGCGCCGCGCCGGTTGGCGGGCCCCCCCTCTCGATTCTCCGGCCGGGATGGGCCGAAGTCCCGCCGATAAATTGCCTGTCCCGCCGGCGTAAATTGAATCACCTACCTTACCGGCGGGACAAGGCGGCGCGGGCGGGCTCCGGGGTCCTGGGGGGGGGGGGCGCGGGACGATCTGACCCCAGGGGGTGCCCCCATGGTGGCCTGGCCCGCGATCAGGGCCCACCGATCCGCGGGCGGGCCTGTGCCGTGGGCGCACTCTTTCCCTTCCGCCTCTGCCATGGTCTCCACCATGGTGGAGGTGGAAGAGACTCCCTCCACTGCGCATGCGTGGGAAACTGTCAGCGGCCGCTGACGCTCCCACGCATGCGCCGCCAGGAGATGTCATTTCCGCTCCAGCTGGCGGGGCAACAAAGGCTGTTTCCGCCAGCTGGCGGGGCGGAAATTCCTCCGGCGTCGGCCTAGCCCCTCAATGTTGGGGCTCGGCCCCCAAAGATGCGGAGCATTCCGCACCTTTGGGGCGGCGCGATGCCCGTCTGATTGGCGCCGTTTTGGGCGCCAGTCGGCGGACATCGCGCCGTTTCCGGAGAATTTCGCCCCAGGTTGCTCAGATGATGTCGTTATTGGGTGGAGCTAAGGTATCAGGCATTTTGTGGGAACAGATGGTAAGTGCAGTTCTGGATGAAGTGTGATCACAAGTCAGGCAGTTTGCTCCCTGCAGTTCAGTTAAAAGAGATTAACAGTTTTTAAAGCAGTGCAGACTTGTCTGAGAACAAGGGTGAGCTGAAACAAACTGAGAAACAGTTTCTGAAGACATACAGCCAGAGTTATATAAGAACATAAGAACTAGGAGCAGGAATAGGCCATCTGGCCCCTCGAGCCTGCTCCGCCATTCAATGAGATCATGGCTGATCTTTTGTGGACTCAGCTCCACTTTCCGGCCCGAACACCATAACCCTTAATCCCTTTATTCTTCAAAAAACTATCTATCTTTATCTTAAAAACATTTAATGAAGGAGCCTCTACTGCTTCACTGGGCAAGGAATTCCATAGATTCACAACCCTTTGGGTGAAGAAGTTCCTCCTAAACTCAGTCTTAAATCTACTTCCCCTTATTTTGAGGCTATGCCCCCTAGTTCTGCTTTCACCCGCCAGTGGAAACAACCTGCCCGCATCTATCCTATCTATTCCCTTCATAATCTTATATGTTTCTATAAGATCCCCCCTCATCCTTCTAAATTCCAACGAGTACAGTCCCAGTCTACTCAACCTCTCCTCGTAATCCAACCCCTTCAGCTCTGGGATTAACCTAGTGAATCTCCTCTGCACACCCTCCAGTGCCAGTACGTCCTTTCTCAAGTAAGGAGACCAAAACTGAACACAATACTCCAGGTGTGGCCTCACTAACACCTTATACAATTGCAGCATAACCTCCCTAGTCTTAAACTCCATCCCTCTAGCAATGAAGGACAAAATTCCATTTGCCTTCTTAATCACCTGTTGCACCTGAAAACCAACTTTCTGCGACTCATGCACTAGCACACCCAGATCTCTCTGCACATCAGCATGTTTTAATTTTTTATCATTTAAATAATAATCCCTTTTGCCGTTATTCTTACCAAAATTGATAACCTCACATTTGTCAACATTGTATTCCATCTGCCAGACCCTAGCCCATTCACTTAGCCTGTCCAAATCCCTCTGCAGACTTCCAGTATCCTCTGCACTTTTTGCTTTACCACTTATCTTAGTGTCGTCTGCAAACTTGGACACATTGCCCTTGGTCCCCAACTCCAAATCATCTATGTAAATTGTGAACAGTTGTGGGCCCAACACTGATCCCTGAGGGACACCACTAGCTACTGATTGCCAACCAGAGAAACACCCATTAATCCCCACTCTTTGCTTTCTATTAATTAACCAATCCTCTATCCATGCTCCTACTTTCCCCTTAATGCCATGCATCTTTATCTTATGCAACAACCTTTTGTGTGGCACCTTGTCAAAGGCTTTCTGGAAATCCAGATACACCACATCCATTGGCTCCCCGTTATCTACCGCACTGTTAATGTCCTCAAAAAATTCCACTAAATTAGTTAGGCACGACCTGCCCTTTATGAACCCATGCTGCATCTGTCCAGATGCCTCGCTATTTCTTCCTTGATGATAGATTCCAGCATCTTCCCTACTACCGAAGTTAAGCTCACTGGCCTATAATTACCCACTTTCTGCCTACCTCCTTTTTTAAACAGTGGTGTCACGTTTGCTAATTTCCTATCCGCCGGGACCACCCTAGAGTCGAGTGAATTTTGGTAAATTATCACTAGTGCATTTGCAATTTCCCTAGCCATCTCTTTTAGCACTCTGGGATGCATTTCATCAGGGCCAGGAGACTTGTCTACCTTTAGCCCCATTAGCTTGCCCATCACTACCTCCTTGGTGATATCAATCCTCTCAAGGTCCTCACCTGTCATAGCCTCATTTCCATCAGTCACTGGCATGTTATTTGTGTCTTCCACTGTGAAGACCGACCCAAAAAACCTGTTCAGTTCCTCAGCCATTTCCTCATCTCCCATGATTAAATCTCCCTTCTCATCCTCTAAAGGACCAATGTTTACCTTAGCCACTCTTTTTTGTTTTATATATTTGTAGAAACTTTTACTATCTGTTTTTATATTCTGAGCAAGCTTACTCTCAATCTATCTTCCTCTTCTTTATAGCTTTTTTAGTCGCTTTCTGTTGCCCCCTAAAGATTTCCCAGTCCTCTAGTCTCCCACTGATCTTTGCTACTTTGTATGTTTTTTCCTTCAATTTGATACTCTCCCTTATTTCCTTAGATATCCACGGTCGATTTTCCCTCTTTTTACCGTCCTTCCTTTTTGTTGGTATAAACCTTTGCTGGGCACTGTGAAAAATCACTTGGAAGGTTCTCCACTGTTCCTCAACTGTTTCACCATAAAGTCTTTGCTCCCAGTCTACCTTAGCTAGTTCTTCTCTCATCCCATTGTAATCTCCTTTGTTTAAGCACAAAACACTAGTGCTTGATTTTACCTTCTCACCCTCCATCTGTATTTTAAATTCCACCATATTGTGATCGCTCCTTCCGAGAGGATCCCTAACTATGAGATCCTGAATCAATCCTGCCTCATTACACAGGACCAGATCTAGGACCGCTTGTTCCCTCGTAGGTTCCATTACATACTGTTCGAGGAAACTATCGCGGATACATTCTATAAACTCCTCCTCAAGGCTGCCTTGACCGACCTGGTTAAACCAATCAACATGTAGATTAAAATCCCCCATGATAACTGCTGTACCATTTCTACATGCCTCTGTTATTTCTTTGTTTATTGCCTGCCCCACCATAATGTTACTATTTGGTGGCCTATAGATTACGCCTATCAGTGACTTTTTCGCCTTACTATTCCTGATTTCCACCCAAATGGATTCAACCTTATCCTCCATAGCACCGATGTCATCCCTTACTGTTGCCCGGATGTCAACCTTAAATAACAGAGCTACACCACCTCCCTTACCATCCACTCTGTCCTTCCGAAAAGTTTGATACCCTCGGATATTTAACTCCCAGTCGTGACCATCCTTTAACCATGTTTCAGTAATGGCCACTAAATCATAGTCATTCACTATGATTTGCGCCATCAACTCATTTACCTTATTCCGAATACTACGAGCATTCAGGTAAAGTACACTTATGTTGGCTTTTTTACCTCTGTTCTGAATCTTAACACCTCGATCAGTAACCTCTCCTAAGTTATATTTCCTCTTAACCTTTCTCCTAATTTTCCTTGTCGTCGAACCCACATCTTCCTGTAACAACCTGCAACATCGCTTACCATTAATGTTTTCACATCCCGTTTTATTTCTTTTAGTATTCCTGGTCCTATTCACTGAGCTCCCCTCAGTCACTGTACCTTGTACTGTCGCCCTTTTTGATTTTTGACTATGGCTTCTCTGCCTTACACTTTCCCCCTTACTGCCTTTTATTTCTGTCCCTGTTTTACTACCTTCCAACTTCCTGCATCGGTTCCCATCCCCCTGCCACATTAGTTTAAACTCTCCCCAACAGCTCTAGCAAACACCCCCCCTAGGAAATCGGTTCCAGTCCTGCCCAGGTGCAGACCGTCCGGTTTGTACTGGTCCCACCTCCCCCAGAATCGGTTCCAATGTCCCAGCAATTTGAATCCCTCCCTCTTGCACCATCTCTCGAGCCACGTATTCATCCTCCCTATCCTGACATTCCTACTCTGACTAGCTCGTGGCACTGGTAGCAATCCTGAGATTACTACCTTTGAGGTCCTACTTTTTAGTTTAACTCCTAGCTCCCTAAATTCAGCTTGTAGGACCTCGTCCCGTTTTTTACCTATATCGTTGGTGCCTATGTGCACCACGACAGCTGGCTGTTCACCCTCCCCCCCCAGAATGTCCTGCAGCCGCTCCAAGACATCCTTGACCCTTGCACCAGGGAGGCAACATACCATCCTGGAGTCTCGATTTTGTCCGCAGAACCGCCTGTCTATTCCCCTTACAATTGAGTCCCCTATCACTATAGCCCTGCCATTCTTCTTCCTGCCCAGCTGCGCAGCAGAGCCAGCCACGGTGCCATGAACCTGGCTGCTGCCGCCTTCCCCTGGTGAGCCATCTCCCTCAACAGTATCCAAAGCGGTATATCTGTTTTGCAGGGAGATGACCGCAGAGGACACCTGCACTGCCTTCCTACTCTTGCTCTGTCTTTTGGTCACCCATTTACTATCTCCCTCAGTACCTTTCACCTGCGGTGTGACCAACTCGCTAAACGTGCTATCCACGACGTCCTCAGCATCGCGGATGCTCCAAAGTGAGTTTATCCGCAGCTCCAGAGCCGTTAAGCGGTCTAACAGGAGCTGCAACTGGACACACTTCATGCACATGAAGGAGCCAGGGACAGTGGACGTGTCCCTGAGCTCCCATATCGCACACGAGGAGCATGACACGGGTCTGAGATCTCCTGCCATGTCTTAAACCTTCGGTTAACTGCAACAATTTCAATTTCCCCCCCCCAAAAATTTAAATAAACAAATAAACAATGAAGAAAAAAATAAATAAATATACCAATGAATTATTGCATAGGTCTGGCAGGAGTCAGGTCTTGTCTTTAAAGCAGTGTCAAGAGATCTTTCTTTCTCAAAGAACATCTCTGTAAAGCAAGTATTCCTATGTGTCATTGGTAGTTACACTATGTTTTTTTCCCTTGTTAAGTGGGAGTAAAGATAGCAATTAAGGAGGTGGGACGCGTTGCCGCTGTCCCTGGCGGGTAGGGTGCAGTCAATCAAAATGACGGTGCTCCCAAGGTTTTTTGTTCCTGTTCCAGTGCCTCCCCGTGTCTATCCCGAAGGCTTTTTTCAGGCGGGTTAGCAGGAGTATAATGGGGTTTGTGTGGGCGCGAGGGACACCGAGGGTGAGAAGGGTGTTCCTGGAGCGGAGTAGAGATAGGGGGAGCTGGCACTGCCCAACCTCTGTGGGTACTACTGGGCCGCCAATGCGACAATGGTGCGCAAGTGGGTGATGGAGGGGGAGGGGCCTGCATGGAAGAGGCTGGAGACGGCGTCCTGTGTGGGTATGAGTCTGGGGGCGCTGGCAACGGCGCCGCTGCCGCTCCCTCCAAGGAGGTATACCACGAGCCCGGTGGTGGCGGCGGCCCTCAAAATTTGGGGGCAGTGGAGGCGGCATAGGGGGGAAGTTAGGGCCTCGGCGTGGACCCCATTACGGGGGAACCACCGGTTCGCCCCAGGAAGAACAGGTGGAGGGTTTTCGGGGTGGCACAGGGCAGGCATACGAAAGTTAGGGAACCTGTTTGTGGACGGGAAGTTCGCGAGCTTGGGTGAGCTGGAGGAGAAGTACGGGCTCCCCCCGGGGAACACCTTCAGGTACTTACAGGTAAGGGCGTTTGCCAGACGGCAGGTGGTGGAATTCCCACGGCTACTGCCACACACAGTACAGGACAGGGTGCTCTCGGGGGGGTGGGTGGGATTGGGGAAGATCTCAGAAACTTACCAGGTGATGCAGGAGGAGGAGGAGGCCTTGGTGGTGGAATTGAAAGGTAAGTGGGAGGAGGAGTTGGGAGAGGAGATCGAAGAGGGGACGTGGGCAGATGCCCTAGGGAGGGTGAACTCTTCCTCTTCATGCGCGAGGCTCAGCCTCATACAGTTTAAGGTGCTGCACAGGGCACACATGACCGGGACAAGGATGAGCAGGTTCTTTGCGGGTGAGGACAGGTGTGTTAGGTGCTCAGAGAGCCCAGCAAATCACACCCATATGTTCTGGGCATGCCCAGCGCTGGAGGAATTTTGGAAGGGCGTAGCGAGGACGGTGTCGAGGGTGATAGGATCCAGGGTCAAACCGGGCTGGGGGCTCACAATATTTGGGGTGGCAGAGGAGCCGGGAGTGCAGGAGGCGAAAGAGGCTGGAATTCTGGCCTTTGCGTCCCTGGTAGCCCGGCGGAGGATTCTCCTTCAGTGGAAAGATACGAGGCCCCCAAGTGTGGAATCCTGGATCAGCGATATGGCAGGGTTCATTAAATTGGAGAGGGTGAAATTCGCCTTGAGAGGGCCGGTACAAGGGTTCTTTAGGCGGTGGCAACCATTCTTAGACTTTCTGGCAGAACGCTAGACATTGGTCAATGGCAGCAGCAGCTCGGGGGGTGGGGGGGTTTACTTTATTTTTGTTTATGTTATTTACACTGGAAGGGTCTGAGGGGGTGTATACACCTGTTGTCTTAAGTCGGGGTGTTAATGTTAATTTATTATTTAGGTATGGGGGGAGGGGTTTGGGGGATTGCTTTTTTAGATTGTGTTTTGTACTTACCCCTGTTGGGTTCTTTTTTCTTTCTCATTTTGTTATTGATATTTTGTGAAAACCTTTAATAAAAATTATTTAAAATTTTTTTTTAAAAGATAGCAATTAAGCATATTATATTCACTGTATTGAGTAGCATTATTTAAGGGATAATTGTAAGTTATATTCTGGTATGATGTTAAAGATTTTAAGACTGCGTCAGTAATAAAGTTTGCTTTAATATACCACACCCCTATTTCTTTATGAATCATACCTGGAGCAAAGTATCCTTTCCTCACAGCCCTAGAACATTAAAATAAAATATTAGTGTTTCTGTCCAGTATACTAGCCATTGTTGTGGTCTAGTCTGCCATTGTAATACCCAATGCCGATCCATTCCGATGTTCCGGTACCCTGCTGGCGTCACCGGAACGAGGTTTGCGCCCTGCACCAGTGGAAGGTAGCAAATGGGTCATTAAGATCCATTTTCATTCTATTAACGGGCTGGGCACCATATGCTCATGGTCCTTATGATTCTCCGTTCCTCTGGGCCGGGAATGTCGTGGGTGAAAACTGGTGCAGATCGTGACAAGTGTGTATCTGATGTGGTTGACCTTGTGGTGAGCCAAAGGGGTAATACTTAAAGGGAGTTGCCCCCAAAGTCCATCGGAGGGCCACCCTCCCTCCCACAATGCAAGACCTACCCACCCCACCCTCACCAGACCCCCCCACTGCACCCCCACCAGAGACTTCTAATTAAAGAGACCCCCTTAGAGATCCCCTAAATGGAGATCCCCACACAGAACCCCCCAGATGAGAGAGACACCTGCCTGCAAGCCCCTCAGAAGAGAGACCCCTGTCTGGAAGCCCCCCAGAAGAAGACCCCTGTCGGGAAGCCCCCCAGAAGAGAAACCTCTGTCTGGAAGCTAGAGAGCAGTCAAGACAGAGACAGTGAAAAAAACACTGCTTTAAAACTCACTTGTGCAATACACCTGCTGGCTCAGGCACAGGAAGCAGCACCTGTCAATTCCTGGAGAGAGAAAACCAGTCAGCTGATTTCAAACTCCCTCAAATCTTTGATCTGCAAGCCATTCATTCATTCCTCTTTGATATTGATTTTACTAGGCGGTGGGTGACAGCTTTCGCAGACAGCCAGCTGTATGCACTGTTCCACTCATGCAGGCTAAAAGATTGGGGAAAAAGTGACTCTGTCCTTTGCAGATTACAATAAGATAACTCAATGCGATATTGGGATATCTGTCATTTAGTGGAGGTTTACAGCAGACCGGATGTTGAGGCCAATGAGTTGGCATTTGAAAGTTACTGAGGTTTCTCCAGGAATTTGCGAGAATTTGTTGTTTTTGTTGCCTATGAACCACTGAGCATATTGTCACACCTGGCAGCACAATGGCTGAGTGCAGACATATTTCTGAGTCAGGCGGTAGGGATGCTGTTGGCGCCTTCATATATGCCAGCCTAGAAAAATTAACAAAAGGTAATCAATATCTTGGAAGGGAAAACTGGCACAGCAATCAAAAAATACTGAATATCCTATTACAGCATATTACATAAATTATGGCAAAGAGGTAGTCTTTAAGTGCAATGGGATGTGGGCCTGTCATAACTTACTGAGAGATATATTCAGCAATCCATCACTTTTATTGCAGTAGAAAGAGCTTAAATACTGAAAGCACAGCATATCAGAGTGGATAATTATGAATATATGGTAGCAGGGCGAGCGCTGAAGATATGAAATTTTATTTTTAGCAGGTTTTGAGGAATTGTATTTTCTGACATTTTAGTTGGCACATTTGCAGCTTTTAAAGCCCACTATAATTTTGACTTTTCAACCAAACGTTATTATTCCTCAAAGCATTATCACTATTTTAAATATGAAAATCAAAATAATTGTGGGCAAGATCAATACCACTTCACAGTGAAACTTTCTCTCAGTTGGAAGCTTATCCCAAATGTTACATGTTAACTTGTGAGCTGAATTATTTTATGAAAGATGCCGATAACAATCCTAACGGACAGGACAAAACTCACTTACGACATGTGTCCCTATCCCAGAGCTCACGATAACCCAAAGACTGGCAGGGAATGCCAGGATTTATGAAGGATGATTCAATTATATTAGAAAACCATATCTGTATTTTTGAACTGCCTCAAAAAGCTTGAGTCAATATCATTGAATCAAAACTTTAGAAATTAATTCTGATCAAAACCCAAACACAAAGCTGCCCTTCCTTATTTATATTCTGAACAACTTGATGGGCATTGTTAATGGTTTCAGCTGTAATACCTTAAAATATGAGTTGAGAACTGTTCACAATAATAAAAGACAAGCATCTGTTCCATTCATGTGAAATTCCTCTGCTATTTTGGAGTCTTTTTATAATAGATACCAATTGAATATAGCACCTGGTAATAAACAGAACACAGACATTGTTAGGTTGGAATTTAATGCCACCCTCACCCCTGCCCAGGTGGGTTCAGAAGCAGGAAAGGGTGTGTAATTGAGTGGGAACATGTTGAGTTGGGATCTTGCCGCCTCCCCACTCCCTCTGATCCAGTTATAGTGGGGCAAGGGAGGTTTGCAGGCAGCTTTTCCACCTGGAGGCTAATTGAAGCCAATCAGTGGCCATGTGAGATCCATTTCAGAGCCTCATCCCACCGTTACTTGGTATTCAACCAGGGTGGATGGGCTACTTGGCATCCAGGAGGTCGCTCAGCAAACGTTGTCATGTTTGCCAACGGCCCACCATGGTGATTCCTCATTCACAGGCATTCCAAGCCCAATCAAGAGGCCCATCCAGTCCACACTCACCAAAATCTGGTAATCCGTCAGTGATCATAGAACATAGAACATACAGTGCAGAAGGAGGCCCATCGGGTCTGCACCGACCCACTTAAGCCCTTACTTCCATCCTATCCCCGTAACCCAATGAACCCTCCTAACCTTTTTGGTCACTGAGGGCAATTTATCATGGCCAATCCACCTAACCTCAGTTAGCAGGCCTCAGTTTAGAATCATAGAATCATACAATCCCTACGGTGTAGAAGGAGGCCATTCGACCCATCGGGTCTGCACCAACCCACTTAAGCCCTCACTTCCACCCTATCCCCGTAACCCAATAAACCCTCCTAACCTTTTTGGTCACTGAGGGCAATTTATCATGGCCAATCCACCAATCCTCAGTTAGCAGGCCTCAGTTTAGAATCATAGAATCATACAATCCCTATGGTGTAGAAGGAGGCCATTCGGCCCATCGAGTCTGCACCAAACCCCCTGAAAGACCATCCTACACAGACCCACTCCCCCGCCCTATCCCCGCAATCCCACCTAGGGGCAATTTAGCATAGTTAATCCATCTAATCTGCATATCTTTGGACTGTGGGACGAAACCGGAGCACCCGGAGGAAACCCACGCAGACACGGGAAGAATGTGTAAACTCCACACAGACAGTCAGCTGAGGTCAGAATCGAACCCGGGTTTTATATCTTTTGTAAGGCCCATAAAGAGTCCATACCGAGTTGGTTGAAAACAAAAACTTGACACTTTACTATTATGTACAGCTACAGAAGTTCCCTTCTGGATCTTCTCCAGTCAGTGCCTTATTGGCTGACTCTATTTATACAAAGCAAACATTGTTAAGTATCCCCCACCCCTTTATCGGGGGGGCTCGTACTCTTCAAGATCCATGGGATAGTTAATCATCCGTATCCCATAAGACTCATGCGGCTTATAACATCACTTCCCCCAAAGTCTGAAGAATCCTCCGAAAACCATGGCGAAGGAGGACACTGAACCCTTTTGGGATCCGGCTCGGCATTGTGAACCCGAGGTGCTGGATCGGACATCATGTGTCTCGTAGGTGAACGCTGCTTCCAACACGAACGTTGTGGTGGCTACCATTCCAGAGGATGTGGATCCAAAGGTTCCCCATCAGAGGCTTCCTGTGTTTCCATCTTTATTGAGTCTGAGTCGATGATCTCAGTCAACTCGGCGTCCTGACCCCCTTGGGGTCCTGCTGACGCCCGAGCAGGCAGCAGATGCAGTTCCAGAAGAAGTTTCCGAAGGCGAGGTTCTTCCATGGCTTGATTAGGCAGTAGATGCGGCTTTAGAAAAGGTTTCCAAGGTCGAGGAATGTTTCGAAGAAGCAGTTGCCTGGGCCTAATGTGGTCAAGGTGCTTTCACATAATACGACCCTGGGCTTGCTCCTGGTAAGAGACTGGCCCTGTCTGGCAAAGGATAATGTTAGAGTCTGTGTGGAGTCTGCACATCCTCCCCGTGTGTGCGTGGGTTTCCTCCGGGTGCTCCGGTTTCCTCCCACAGTCCAAAGATGTGCAGGTTAGGTGGTTGGCCATGATAAATTGCCCTTAGTGTCCAAAATTGCCCTTAGAGTTGGGTAGGGTTGCTGGGTTGTGGGGATGGGGTGAAGGTGTTGACCTTGGGTAGGGTGCTCTTTCCAAGAGCCGGTGCAGACTCGATGGGCCGAATGGCCTCCTTCTGCACTGCAAATTCTATGAACAAGACCCACTGGGCGCCATCAGCAAAGTTTTGAATAAACACCGAGTCACTTGGTATAAAGTGCCTGGAAGGTCGAATTTGAGTGGGGCAATGCCCTTGCTGTTCCTAGCTGTGGTGCACATTCACACCTATGTCTGGAAAAATCATGTGAATCAAACTGGGTACGAAGTCTACAGCCCATCAGTAATTCCACAGGCGCCACTCCAGTCACTGCCTGCGGAGTGGTCCTGTAGCAAAACAAGAATCGAGCCAGCCTAGTGGCCATCAATCCTGAATATTGTTTCTTCAGGCCCCGTTTAAATGTTTGCACTGCTGACTCCGCTAAACCATTACAAGCCAGGTGGTATGGGATGGTGTAAATATGCCGCACCCCATTTGCCTTCAGAAACCCGGAAACTCCTCACTCATGAAGGAATGCCATTATCAGTGACAAGTACTTCAGGGAGACTGTGCGTGCAAAACTATAAATGTAACTTCTCGATGGTTTACCGGGACGTGGATCCGACCATCTTGTGCACTCCAAGCCACTTTGAATGGGCGTCAATCAATAAGAGGAACATGGATCCCTGAAATGGAGCAGCAAAGTCGACATGAAGCCGCGCCCATAGCCGGCCTGGCCATTCCCAATGATGCAGGTGAATCATGCTGGTCGGAGCTTCTGATGCTGTTGGCAAATGGAGCATTGCTGGGCCATCTTCTCAATGTCCGCACCGAGACCCGGCCACCATATGTAACTGCATGCCAGCATTTCCGTCTTGGACATGCCTGGATGACTGTTGTGGAAGTCTTTCAAGGTTAACTCCTTTGCCTGGGATGAGTATGCACATACCCCACAGCAGGATACCATCCTCTGCACTGAACTCAGAAAGTTTGGAGGAAATGCCTTCAACTCGCCTGGGAGCTATCGATGCTGCCCACCGTATCAGGCCACGCGCTGAACTTTTGAAAGGATCAAGTCCATCTGGGTACACTCACATATCCGTGACAGGCAAGGACAAGAAGGGAGCTCACCACCATCTTCTCAAAGGCAACTAGGAATGGACAATAAATGCTGGCCCAGCCAGCGATGCCCACATCCTGTAAATGAATTTGTAAAAAGGAGCAATATTAGGTAAATGAAGTTGAGATGCAGTTCAGCCTTTATCTAATTGAATGATGTAGCAGACTTGAAGGGCTGAATGGCCTACTCCCATTGCTACTTTCTGGCCTATGTATGACATAAGTTCCACACAAATGTAGGTGACAATTAACAGCTCTCCAAAGCAACCTAACAAGGCTTTTGAATGGGTTACCAACTTGTCGGGGCACCTAGGAATGGAAAATAAATGCTCATCTTACCAGCAATGCGCACGTAGCGAGAATGAATAATAAAAGTCTGTACCCCAGGGATATTGTAATAACCATCACGGGTCTTACGGGGTAGGGATGATTAACTACCCTGTGGATCTTGCAGAGTACAAGCTCTCCAAATAAGATGGAGGAAGATCCTTAACAATATATAGAAAGCAAATTTTGTGTAAATAGAGTCGGCCAGAAAGGCACCAATGAGAGAAGACCCAGTAGGAAACTAGTGGAGCTGTACATAATAGTAAAGTGTAAATAAACTAAGTTTTGTTTTCGACCAACTTGGAAGTTCTGTGTCCCTTACAAAACTGGCGATGAGGATTAAAACTGGATAGCTATCGATGCTGCTGAGCTATCTCCAATCTTTATCAGATGCAGGTTGAAAATTTATTTCAATTATGCCTCTTTTCGGACGTATTTGATGCCGGATTGGAAGATTGGAATCAATACACACAGAGGATGCAATACTTTTTCTGGGCGAACACAGTTGCGAACATGTATGGGAAGTTGAGGAAGAGGGCGAATGCTCCCATGCAGGAGGTCAGGCTCAAGTGGAAGGAGGAATAGGGAGGAGCGTTGGGGGCCGGAGTGTGGAAACACTGAAGCTCAGGGTTGGGAGTCTCCAAAAATGGGGCTATGTCCCCACGCCCACGAGAAAACGTGCCCGAATCACTCTGGACTTACCTGGAGAAAGTCCAGGGTGATTCTCAGATTTTCAGGAGGCTAGCAGGGCCCCGGAGTAGTCCTCGCAGCTCCGGCTGCCGATATGGGGCCCTGCATTTCCAGTTGGTTGGGGGTCCGCGCATGCACACGGTGGCGGCCTGCGCGGCCGCCCCGCGCCACATGGCCGACCCACACCGCAGACTGGCACCGGAAACATAGGCCCCCCCAGATCATGTGCGCCCGCGGATCAGTGGCCCCGATCGGTAACTTGGCCGCCTTGGAGGCCCCCTCCCCGTGAATGATCCCCCCGCCTCCCCCACCAGGGCGGCCGCGGACTGAGTCCACAGCCGGCACGCCGAGTTCCCGTGGGTGGAACCATGAGAGAACCACGCCATCCGGAACTCGGCAAGCTACACTCGGTGAATCGCCGCGGGGGTCTCTTCCAATGGATCTCGGGTTTGATACCCATTTCCACCCCCCCCCCCCCCGATCGCGATTTCTGTCTCTGTATAAACAGTAACAGTTTAAAGTGTTAATAATAATAATCTTCATTGTCACAAGTAGGCTTACATTAACACTGCAATGAAGTTATTGTGATAGAGAGGGGGCTAAAAGATGAGGGTGCCGAATTATTGGTTAAAGAATCAATAATAATAATAATCCTTATTAGTGTCACAAGTAGGCTTACATTACACTGCAATGAAGTTGCTGTGAAAATCCCCTCGTTGCCACATTCTGGCGCCTGTTCGGGTACACAGAGGGAGAATTCAGAATGTCCAAATTACCTAACTGCACATCTTTCGGGACTTGTGGGAGGAAACTGGAGCACCCGGAAGAAACCCACGCAGACACAGGGAGAACGTGCAGAGTCCGTATAGACAATGACCCAAGCCAGGAATCGAACCTGGACCCTGGAGCTGTGAAGCAACAGTGCTACCCACTGTGCTACCGTACTGCCTTAGATGGCTGTCTTAGGGTGCTTCGTTTCTGATTTATTTGCTATCGTTTAAACCCAGATCTGTGACCCTATAATTTGCTGTTTATACATGCAGAGTTATAAGGTTAAGATCCTGTTCCTATTTCCTGGTTCTGCCCCTCCCATGAGTTAAATTAGTTGCTGAAGAACAGAAAGATGTATTCTTTGTTTACGTTGGTGGATAACTAATTCCAGAATCCACCACCCAGTTGACATAAAGTAACTGAAACAGCTGGGGGACCTGGACAATTTACTGTCAGTAGGTAAATTAAATATTAGGCCTGAACCAAAACAATATATGTTGGATCATTTGGACATAATTGTTGATACAATTATCCTGCCATGATGCCGATGAGAATTTTTTCATTCAAAAATATGTGCTTCATGACATAGATACAGCCGCCTAGGCACCACTGAAATGCACAACACTAGACGTGCCCATTCTGATTAGTCTCAACACTCCTTAAATAATAAATGATCTTTTAGCCTTTCAGCCATGGCTTCCTGTTGGCACTCTTGCACTCTGAGTCAGAAGATTATGACTCCAGAGACTTTAATGTATAATCCAGGCTGGCACACCAATCCTGAGGGTGCAATACACTGCCACAGATGCCATTTTTTAGATGAGGCTATAAAGTTCCATGGCACAATTTTGAAATAGAGCAGGGGGAATTCTCTCTGGTATACTGGTCAATATTTATCACCGAAACAGATTTTCTGATCGTCGTCGCACTGCTGTTTTGCGACCTGGCTGTGCGCAAATTGCATGTTGGGCTTCCGACATTGCAACTGCGACTACACTTTGAAAGTGGTTGTAAAGCACTTTCAACCTACAGAGATTATAAAAGGTCCTATGTTAAAATTGCAAGCAATTTTATTTTTTCTTAAAAGTTTTCAAACTGTAATCCAGAATAATTTCAATTTACAACTGCAGCAGAACAGTTATGCTGCAATTGCACTGAGTTGCTGATGGCAGTCATACAGCTCTGGTAAAGCTCTTGGTATAGTCATGCAAGTTTCCCAAAGAATGAAAAGAGGGAGCTACCTGAGGCCACTCTCACACACGTTTCACAGCCAGGTCAAAGTAGAATCCAGGAAATGTAGCTTACGTTTTCCCACAAAACAAAAATATTCTTTTATTAGCTCTTAAGATCCAATTACTCAACAGCATTACAAACACAAATAAAGTCTGATCATTTTTATTATACAGCAGAAGATAGAAAAGCACAACTCCCATAACAAAGGTAAAATTGTTGTGCAAAATGAATGTTTTTCTATATTTTTTGTATATTTTTGTGGACCATCAAGCAGATCTTCCAGTGCCATTTTATAACACCACCTATTGTACATCCCATAATGGCAGCAATTCTTGCCATGCTACTTACTTTGGTAAAAACAATCCATAAGGATTGTAGCTTTATGCAAAGGGACACAAATAATAAGAATGAACACCATTTTGATCTGCACAACAAGTAGTCCTTATTTTCCATGAAATTACTTGAAACAGTGGTTTTGACTTCAAAGGGAGCGTAATCAAAATTCTGTAGGAAGATGTTAATTCTGAAGAACCGAAAGGCTTGCCTGGTATGACATTATAATACAAATAAGCTAGAAGGTGATAGAATTATGGAGTCATTATAGCACAGATGGAGGCCATTCGGGCCATCAAATCCATGCTGATTCTCTGTAGAGCAATCCAAGACGTCCCATTCCCATTGTTATGAAATGTTATATCTCTCAAGTGGCCGTACAATTTCCTTTCAAAATGATTCATCATCTCTGCTTCCATTAAGTTGCAGGTGATTGCCACTTGCTGCATAATAAAGGTCATCCTCATACTCCCCACATCTCTTATCCAAAGCCTTCTTAAGTCTGAGTCACCTAGCCCTGTACCATCAATTGATGGGAACAGCTTTTCCTTGTAAATCTTATCTAAGGCCAAGATTCTCCAATCCGGAGTCTAAGTGCTCCTGCCAGTGGAGAATCATACTGGTCCCCACTGGGGTTAGGGGTGCCCCGACATGCTATTCCATTGCACTTCAAAATTTGGGGGAAATCGGCTTCTCCGTGCCAATCTATGACACACTGGGTTGTAGGCGATGGGACACAGGGTGGGATTCTCTCAGGCCGACGCTGGGCCGGAGAATCGCCGCGACCGGCGCAAATCACGCCACACCGCCCCGACGCCGGGACGCAATTCTCCACTCATCGGAGAATCGGCGCCATTGGCGCCAGCATGGTCGGCGCGGTGCCAGTCGGGGGCCACTCCACGGGGCCCCCCCCGGCGATTCTCAGCCCGGGATGGGCTGAGCGGCCGTAACAAAAAACCCGAGTCCTGCCGGCGTCGTTCTAACTTAAAAAAAAATAAATTTAGAGTACCCAATTAATTTATTTTCAATTAAGGTGCAATTTAATGTGGTCAATCCACCTACCCCGCACATCTTTGGGTTGTGGGGGCGAAACCCACGCAAACATGGGGAGAATGTGCAAACACCACACGGACAGTGACCCAGAGCCGGGATCGAATCTGGGACCTCGGCGCCAGGAGGCAGCAGTGCTAACCCACTGCGCCACCGTGCTGCCCTCGCGTCATTCTAACCTGGTCTTACCCGGCGGGACCTTAGCGCTGAAGGATCCGGGCAGCCTGGGGTGGGGGGGGGGGGCGCGACCCCGGGGGGGGGGGGGGGGGGGGGGGGGGGGGGGAGAGCCTTCCGCTGTGGCCTGACCCGCGATCGGGGCCCACCGATCGGTGGGCCGGCCTCTCGGGCTGGGGGCCTCCTTTCATCCGCGCCAACCCCTGTAGCCCTACGCCATGTTGCATCGGGGCCGGCGCGGAGAAGGGAGCCACTGCGCATGCGCGCCGGTGCCATTGCACATGCGTGCGTTGCCGCCGGCGCCACTGCACATGCGCGGATCCCACGGCGCCCAGTTGACGCCGGGATCAGCAGCTGGAGCGACGTGGGTCGCTCCAGTGCCGTGTTGGCCCCCTGTAGGGGCCAGATTGGATTGGATTGGATTTGTTTATTGTCACGTGTACCGAGGTACAGTGAAAAGTATTTTTCTGCGAGCAGCTCAACAGATCATTAAATACATGGGAAGAAAAGGGAAGAAAAGAAAATACATAATAGGGCAACACAACATATACAATGTAACTACATAAGCACTGGCATCGGATGAAGCATACAGGGTGTAGTGTTAATGAGGTCAGTCCGTAAGAGGATCATTTAGGAGTCTGGTGACAGTGGGGAAGAAGCTGTTTTTGAGTCTGTTCGTGCATGTTCTCAGACTTCTGTATCTCCTGCCCGATGGAAGAAGTTGGAAGAGTGAGTAAGCCGGGTGGGAGGGATCTTTGATTATGCTGCCCGCTTTCCCCAGGCAGCAGGAGGTGTAGATGGAGTCAATAGATGGGAGGCAGGTTCGTGTGATGGACTGGGCGGTGTTCACGACTCTCTGAAGTTTCTTGCGGTCCTGGGCCGAGCAGTTGCCATACCAGGCTGTGATGCAGCCCGACAGGATGCTTTCTATGGTGCATCTGTAAAAGTTGGTAAGGGTTAATATGGACATGCCGAATTTCCTTAGTTTCATGAGGAAGTATAGGCGCTGTTGTGCTTTCTTGGTGGTAGCGTCGACGTGGGTGGAACAGGACAGATTTTTGGAGGTGTGCACCCCTAGGAATTTGAAACTGCTAACCATCTCCACCTCGGCCCCGTTGATGCTGACAGGGGTGTGTACCATACTTTGCTTCCTGAAGTCAATGACCAGCTCTTTAGTTTTGCTGGCATTGAGGGAGAGATTGTTGTCGCTACACCACTCCACTAGGTTCTCTATCTCCAGAATTGCTGATCCTGAGGTCATGTTGACGCTGTCGGGAAACTGGATGGCGTTTACGACGGGGCCAACACTGAGCCTCAGGATCAGAGAACCCCACCCATAATCTCTCGGACAATTTCAGCACCGCTGAGATCGGGGCACTCCTATCTCAATTAGCTGCTGCAGCCCCCACCCCTGAAGGAAAAAATAGTTATGGGGGCTGCCCCTTCACTTTCTATGATAATCTATGATTAATCTGGGACAAAGGTTCGGCACAACATCGTGGGCCGAAGGGCCTGTTCTGTGCTGTATTTTTCTATGTTCTATGTGAGAACAAACAGGTAAATTCTTTTCAAAAATTGTGGTTGGAAAAACAGCTGCTACCCCACCTACTGGATCCCTGCAGAGCTATAAAAAGAAGTCCTGGCTTAAGACAATTCACACCTCTTTAACCTGCTCCATCTGGACCTGTAAAGACTTAATTACCTGCAAAGACTCGCATTCAAAGTATCGTCTTGCATTTTTGACTTTATCTATATATATGTTTCTGGAACCTACCTCTTCTTTCACCTGAGGAAGGAACAGTGCTCCGAAAGCTAGTGATTCGAAACAAGCCTGTTGGACTTTAACCTGGTGTTGTAAAACTTCTGACTGTGCCCACCCCAGTCCAATGCCGGCATCTCCACATAATGGTTACCATCAAAAGACAATGAAATTGACTGTGTGAAAACCACTTCAAAGCTTTCCGCCACTTTAAAGGGATTACTTTTACCTTCATCTCACAGACCTTCAAACTTGGTACACTGACTGACTTTTTAAAGGGTTTAGGAGTACAGATGGGATCACTTTCACTTTATTATGAGAAAACTTTATTTCTTACATGCTGACTTACTATTCAAAGGGTTTAGGGGCGCACATAAGAACACTTTCACGTTATTATTAGGGATGTGTATTTATGAATAATGATTGATTGTCTAAATGGTATGGGGTACAAATGAGCATATTTTTTAACCTTATTATGATAAACTTTTAACCTTTACATACTCGGTGACTGTTTAATGGCGTTAATGGTTGCAGATGGGGAGAGCAGCCAAGGGAGCCCTATCCCAAGGAAGACCTATCAAATCTCTATCAAATCGTCCTTCAATCCCCTTTATTCCAAGAAGAACAACTCAGCTTCTCTAACCTAATCTAAATTCCCTCATGCTTGGAACCATTGTGGTAAATCTCCTCAAGGACCCTCACATCATTTCTAAAATGTGGAACCAGAACTGGATGCAATACTCCAGCTGTAGCCAAAGCAGAGCTTTCTAAAGGTTCAGCATAACTTCCCTGTTTTTGTACTCAATACCTCTACTTATGAAGCCAAAGTTCTATTATGATTTGCTAACAACTCTCTCAGTATTTCCTGTCACCATCTAAGACCTATGAACATAAACACTCATGTTTCAGCAGTTCAAATCCTGAACAATACTCACTTACCTGATCTCAGTCAGGGAAGTGGGATATTGCAGTTGGCCTTAATGTGTCTAGATCAGGAAAGAAAATATAAGCCAACATTCCAGTTTCTGTTTGTTAATCATTCGGACATTGACTGGGTGAGAGTGAGGCAGGCTGCTTGTGCCTATCGAAGCAGATTGTCAACTTTAATGAATTGAAAGCTGGGGCAGAATTTTCACCTGGGCGTGGAGGCATGTTTCGGTGTGCAAATGGCCACAGTTGTTTTTTTGAAAAGAAATCCATCTTTCTCTCCGCATTAACAACCCCACGCCATTTTTCTCTGGTCTTTACATGGATCTGGAATGCAAAGTGTGCATGCACAACACCCCCCGCTCCCCCACCTCGCCGAGGTCAGATTCCTCATTTGAAGTCGGATTTCTTCCCGCAAACTATTTCTGTCTAGTGGTGAGGTGTTTGGGAAGCCATTTAATAGCAAGACAGGTGTGAAAGCTGGTGAAGAAAATGGAAAGCCTTCTTAGGAATTGGGAATATTCTGAAGGCAAGTCTAAAATGTTTTCACACTTTCAAATGTCATTATTCGGTGATGTATTGTAATGCTGAAGTATTTTTTTAAAAACCATTTTATTAGGGTATTTATAGTTTTTATAATAATAGCAACATAAACATGGTACACAAAACATTTCCATCCCTATCATGCTCTTTGTACCCCCAATCAATGAAACAATAGCCTAACGCCACCCCCCCCCCCCCCCCCCCCCACCTAGATTTCTGCCTCTGCACGGAGGCACAAGTCGATAGCACTGTGGCTTCAAAGCGCCAGGGTCCCAGGTTCGATTCCCTGCTGGGTCACTATCTGTGCGGAGTCTGTACGTTCTCCCCGTGTCTGCGTGGGTTTCCTCCGGGTGCTCCGGTTTCCTCCCACAGTCAAGTTAGATAGATTGGCCATACTAAATTTCCCTTAGTGTCCAAAAAGGTTAGATGGGGTTATTGGGTTATGGGGATAGGGTGAAAGTGAGGGCTTAAGTGGGTCGGTGCAGACTCGATGGGCCAAATGGCCTCCTTCTTCATTGTATGTTTTATGTTCTATGCTGACATTTTAATTTTCTCCAAGAAAGTCGACGAACGGCTGCCACCTCCGGACGAACCCTAACATTGACCCTCTCAGGGCAAACTTTATTTTCTCGAGACTGAGAAACCTAGCCATGTCACTAACCCAGGTCTCTACTTTCGGGGGCTTCGAGTTCCTCCACATTAACAGTATCCATCTCTGGACTACCAGGGAGGCAAAGGCCAAAACGTCAGCCTCTCTCACCCGCTGGACTCCTGGCTCTTCTGTCACTCCAAAGATCGCCACCTCTGGATTCGGCACCAACCGTGTTTTAAGTATCATGGACATAACCTTAGCAAAACCTGCCAACACCCTCCAAGCTTCGGGCATGCCCAAAACATATGGACATGGTTTGCTGGACCTTCCACGCACCTCGCACACCTGTCCTCTACCCCAAGGAACTTGCTCATCCAGGCCACCGTCATGTGTGCCCAGTGAATTACCGTAAATTGTATCAGGCTAAGCCTGGCACATGATGAGGATGTGTTAACCCTGCTTAAGGCATCCGCTCACAGACCCGCCTCTATCTTTCCCCCTAACTCCTCTTCCCACTTGCCCTTCGTAGTTCCTCCAGCTGGGTTTCCATGACTTCATAAGTTCTTTGTAGATGTCATAATATGCACCCATGCACATCATGAGGTAAAAGCAGGCAGTGACAGACACCCAGGTGAGCCAATCAATGTACTGAACAGAACACGACCAATCACAAGTCAGGACACCAGAGGGGGACTTACACCTATAAAACACACTCTGCCTCTTTCCACTGGTGATAGCTGTCGTGATAGTCAGGGTGTACAAATCATTCAACACCTCCAACACGTGGATCAGAGCTAGCCTGGTCTAGATAGTTAGCTTTAGTTTACTGACGGTAGTAGAGAGTCAACCCATAGGCAGCTGTGTGTTTTGTTGCTAGAGTTCAATAAATCTCATATTGAACCAACGCCTTCATTTGGTGTATACTTGATCAGTTAATTGCATTGTGTGCAATCCATGTTACCCCAGGGTGAACAACACGACATGATACCAGAAGTGGCTACTGCCTCTAAGTAATTTCTAAGAAAATTCTCTGAAGACCAGCAACTGCCTTCCTGTGGCAGCTCCGCATCTCTGGGAACCTTGGCGCCAACTGGCGGGCCTTCAAGCAAAAATTCAGCCTATACCTTGAGGCCTCGGGCCTCGAAAGTGCCTCCGATGTGCGAAAAATCGCCCTGCTGCTGTCTACTGCGGGGGACCAGGCCATCGAAATCTTCAATTCGCTCACTTTCTCCGACGGTGAGAACAAGGCAAAGTTCCAGACTGTCCTCGCAAAATTCGACAGTCACTGCGAGGTCGAGACAAACAAAAGCTTCGAGCGTTACGTATTCCAGCAGCGCCTTCAGGGTAAGGATGAGCCTTCTCAGTCTTTTCTTACTCAGCTTCGCATTCTAGCACAGTCCTGCAACTACGGAGACAATGCTGACTCCCTTATCAGGAATCAGATTGTGTTTGGCGTTCACTCCGACGTCCTGCAGGAGCAGCTCCTAAAAATAAAAAATATGACCTTGCCAGTGGCCATCGAGACATGCAAAGTCCACGAACTGGCGAAAAGTCACTATTCCCACCTGAAGTTGGCAGAGCAGGACCAACTCGCCTCCCACGAGGCTGAAAGTGTACAGGCCTTCGCCCGAATGCGGGGCCTGAGCATTGATGAAGGCGGCCATTTTGCACGCTTTTCCAGGGCTCCCACACATGCGCACCACGGTCGGGAAAACAAAGCGGCCGAAGACTACACTATGCAGGTCCGAGCGGCGGCTCACCGCACTGCGTAGGCGCGACGACGCGCCGAACGTCACAATATCAACGGAATGACGTGCCCCAACTGTGGCACTGCCCATTTGCGGCAATGCCCCGCGAGAGGCAGGCGATGTCTCAACTGCAAGAAGCTTGCCCATTATGCTGCTCTGTGCAGATCTGCACCTCCGACAGGGGGCCAGCGGTACCAGGTCCAACGAAAACGAGTTTGAAGTGTGCAGCAAGGGCTGCAAGACTTGGAACCGGATCCCATCAGCGATCCAGAGGACAACTGCCCGGAGTCCATGTATCGAGTGGGCATCATCACCATGCATAACCATGCCTCCTCACTTTCACCAACAGAAACGCCCATCCTTAAAGTGGATTGTGCGGACGAGTGGCGTGCCACAGTACAGGTCAACAATTGTAGCATCCGGTTCAGGCTCGACACCAGTGCTTCGGCCAAACTAATATCCAAAGCAGATCTGGCTCGCATCCGGAGGCAGCCTACCATTCTTCTGCTGGTTTGCCAGTTGCTCGACTACAATGGGAATGCCTTCACGGTGCTAGGGTCCTGTCATCTGCAGGTATCCAACAGGGCCGTCAAGGCCACTTTGCGGTTTGTGATCGTCCAGCCCGGCAAGGCTTCTCTGGTGGGTGCCCGAGCATGCAAGCTCCTCCAGCTAGTTCAGCGTGTACATGCCATGTCCTCAGCTGACAACACTCTGCAAGCCGACATTGAGGAGCTCCTACTGCAGTACCCGGATGTGTTCACAGGGATGGGCACGCTGCCCTACTGCTATAAAATTCTGCTCAGGCCTGATGCCACGCCTGTCATCCATGTGCCAGGCCGGGTGTCGGCGCCCCTCAAAGACCGTCTGAAGGCGCAGCTGCAGGATCTCCAGGATCAAGGGATAATATCCAAGGTGACGGAACCAAGTGACTGGGTCAGCTCAATGGTCTGCGTCAAGAAGCCCTCGGGAGAACTGCGCATTTGTACGATCCCAAAGATCTGAAACGCAACATTATGAGGGAACACTATCCAATCCCGAAGCGGGAGGAGCTGACGAATGAAATGGCGCATGCCAAATATTTTATAAAGCTGGACGCATCAAAGGGCTTCTGGCAGATACAGCTGGATGAGTACAGCCGGAAGCTATGCACATTTAACACTCCCTTCGGGAGATATTGCTACAACCGAATGCCATTTAGCATTGTGTCGGCCTCCGAAATCTTTCATCGAATAATGGAGCAAATGCTCAATGGCATTGACAGTGTATGGGTCTATGTTGACGATGTCATCATCTGGTCCACGACCCCGGAAGAACATGTTGCCCGTCTGCAGCAGGTCTTCAGGCGTATACATGCCAACGGCCTGAAGCTCAACAAAACTAAATGCTCCTTTGGCAGGTCGTCAATTAAATTTCTGGGCGATCATATCTCACAACAGGGCGTGCAGCCAGACTTAGACAAAGTCCACGCAATTAACACGATGAAGACTCCAGAGGACAAGAAAGCGGTCCTCCGCTTCTTGGGGATGGTGAACTTTCTGGGGAAGTTCATTCCCAATCTCGTGTCAGACACCACAGCCCTCAAGACACCTTGTGAAAAAGTCCACCACTTTCCAGTGGCTGCCCGCACATCAAGAAGAGTGGCTTGAGTTGAAAGCGAAGCTAACCACCGCTCCTGTTCTAGCCTCCTTTGACCCAGCAAGGGAGACCAAGATCTCCACAGACACCAGCCAGGACGGCATTGGGGCGGTGCTCCTGCAGAAGGACGACTCCTTGTCCTGGGCTCCAGTGGCCTACGCGTCCAGGGCCATGACGCCCACTGAGCAACGCTATGGTCAAATTGAGAAAGAATGCCTGGACCTGCTCACTGGCATCATGAAATTCCATGATTATGTGTATGGTCTCCCGACCTTTACCGTGGAGACGGACCACAGACCCCTGGTGCACATTATACACAAGGACTGAAATGACATGACACCCAGGCTCCAGCGCATTCTCCTTCGGCTCCGCAGGTATGATTTTGAACTGGTTTACACACCTGGGAAGGAGTTAATCATCGCGGATGCCCTTTCCCGTGCCATCACCTCACCACGTGAGCAGGTAGACTTCATGCACGACATCGCGGCGCAGGTGAAACTGTGTGCCAGCACCCTCCCGTTATCCGACGACTGACTCAGCATCATTTGGGAGGAGACCGCCAAGGATCCTCTGCTGCTGCGGGTCATACATCACCTCACGAATGGCTGGTAGAAAGGGCAATGCCTTCAATGCTATAATGTAAAGGATGACCTAACTGTTGTCGAGGGGATCCTTCTGAAATTGGATCGCATCGTCATCCTGCGCAGCCTCCAGGGCTTGGTTCTCACGCAGATACACGAGGGACACCTCGGTATTGAGAAGTGTAGGTGCAGGGCCCGGCAAGTTGTCTATTGGCCCGGCATCAATGAGGTCATCCCAAATATGGTCCTCAACTGCGTGACATGCCAGCAGTTCCTGCCTGCTCAGCCCAAAGAGACGCTACACCAGCATGAGCTTGTGACCTCTCCGTGGTCTAAAGTTGGTGTGGACCTCTTTCATGTCAATGGGCGTGACTACGTCCTGATAATTGATTACTTCTCCAGTTACCCAGAGATAGTGAAACTATCGGACCTAACATCCCGGACCGTAATACGAGCGTGCAAAGAGGCATTCGCGAGGCATGGAATTCCACTCACGGTCATGAGCGACAACAGTCCCTGTTTCTTCAATCAAGAATGGTCCAACTTCGCAAAGCAATACCACTTCCAGCACATCACCTCGAATCCGCATTACCCACAATCTAATGAGAAGGTCGAAAAAGGGGTCTACGTCATGAAGCAAATGCTCTGTAAGGCTGCGGACTCAGTTTCGGACTTCAATCTTGCTCTACTGGCATACAGGGCAACCCCTTTGCCCAATGTGTTATCTCCGGCTCAGCTTCTAATGAATTGTAACCTGCGGACGACTGTCCCGGCCATTCATGTACCTGACCTGGATCACCTTCCAGTGCTGCAAAAGATGCAGCAGATCAGAACCAGGCAAAAGATCACATATGATGCTCACGCTACGGATCTGCTGCTCCTCTCTCCAAGGACACTGTTCGCATTCAGTTGCCTGTTGGTCAGCTCCTGTTGCTCCTGTACAGAACAGAACACAACCAATCACAAGACAGGACACCAGAGAGGGACTTACACCTATAAAACACACGAGGCATCAGCACTCTGCCTCTTTTCACTGGTGATAACTATAGTGATAGTCAGGGTGTACAAATCATTCAACACTTCCAACACGTGGATCAGAGCTAGCCTGGTCTAGATAGTTAGCTTTAGTTTACTTACGGTAGTAGAGAATCAACCCACTGTGTGTTTTGTTGCTAGAATTCAATAAATCTTTTACTGAACCAACACCTTCGTTTGGTGTATACTTGATCATAGAATTAGAGAATTTACAGTGCAGAAAGAGGCCATTCGGCCCATTGAGTCTGCACCGGCTCTTTGAAAGAGCACTCTACCCAAGCCCACACCTCCACCCTATCCCCATAACCCAGTAACCCCACCTAACACTAAGGGCAATTTTGGACACTAAGGGCAATCAGTTAATTGCATCGTGTGCAATCCGTGTTACCCCAGGGTGAACAACACGACAGTAGATATCTGATACCTTCCCCTCTCCCACCCATGTTCTGGAAACTACCCTGTCCTGTATCCCCTGTGGTGGCAGGAGCGGGAAGGTCGGAACCTGCCCTCTCAGAAAATCCCGTACCTGCAGATATCTAAACCCATTCCCTGCTGGCAGTTCAAATTTTCCCTCCAAATCCTTCAAGCTAGGAAAGCTCCCATCTACAAATAGATCTCTGATCCTCTCAATTCCTGCTCTCTGCGATCTCCGAAACCCTCCATCCAGTCTTCCTGGCTCAAACCAATCACTGTTGTAAATCGGGGCCTAGTCCGATGCTCCCTCTGCTCTCCTATATTTCCTCCACTGCCCCCAGTCTCTCAGAGCCGCCACTCCACCGGGCTTCTGGAGTACCGGGCTGGCGAGAACGGCAGAGGTGCCATTATCAGTGCCCCCAAATTTGTGTTCTTACACGATGCCACCTCTACTCGCTCTCACACCGACCCCCCCCCCCCCGCACTACCTGCTTTCTAATCAGGGCTATATTAGCCATCCAGTAGTAGTTATAAAGGTTCAGCAGCGCCAACCCACCCTCCCCCGACTATGCTCCAACAACACTTTCTTCACTCGTGGGGTTTTACCCGCCCACACAAAGCCCTATATCACCTTATTCACCGGTTTTAAAAAGGCCCTTGGGATAAAAATGGGGAGACACTGAAAGACGAATAGAAATCTGGGGAGGATCGTCATTTTCATGGTCTGTACCCTCCCCGCCAGTGACAGCGGAAGCATGTCCCATCTCCTAAAGTCCTCCTTCATTTGTTCTACAAGCTGGGACAAGTTTAACTTGTGCAATGTCTCCCGTTTCCGTGCCACCTGGATTCCCAGATACTCACAGCTCCTTCCTACCATTCTAAACGGCAACTCTCCCAGTCCCCTCTCCTCCCCCTCGCCTGGATTGTGAGCATCTCGCTTTTCCCCATATTCAATTTATACCCTGAAAACCTGCCAAATTCCCCTAAGATCCGCATCATCACCCCCATCCCCTGCAACGGGTCCAAAATGTACAGGAGCAGGTCATCCGCATAAAGCGAAACCCAATGCTCCACTCCCCCCCCCCCTCCCCCCGCCCCCCGACCAGCCCAGTCCTTTCCAGTTCCTGGAAGTTTTTAATGCCATAGCCATTGGCTCTATGGCCAGAGCAAACAACAGCGGGGAGAGGGGACACCCTTGCCTTGTCTCTTGGTGCAGTTTAAAATAGCCCGACATCAGCCGATTCATACGCATGCTTGCTACTGGTGCCTGATACAGCAACCGCACCCAATCAATGAAGCCCTGACCAAACCCGAGCCTTCCTAACACCTCCCACAAATAATTCCACTTTACCCGATCAAAGGCCTTCTCCGCATCCATCGCAACCACCACCTCCATCCCCCCCCCCCCCCCCCCAAGGGCATCATAATAACGTTTAAGAGCCTTCTAACATTGGCCGTGAGTTGCCTGCCCTTTACAAACCCCGTCTGGTCTTCCCCTATCACCCCCGGGTCACAGACCTCTATCAGTGTGGCCAATATCTTAGCCAGCAGTTTGGCGTCCACATTCAATAGGGAGATTGGTCTGTATGACCCGCATTGCTCAGGGTCCTTCTCCCGTTTCAGAATCAATGAGATCGAGGCCTGCAACATTATTGGGGGAAGGACTCCCCTCTCCCTTGCTTCATTAAATGTCCTCACCAGAAGTGGGCCCAATATCTCAATATCTCCGAGAACTTCTTGCAGAATTCCACCGGGTAGCCGTCCAGCCCAGGGTCCTTGCCCGACTGCATGACCTCCAGCCCCTCCATTATTTCCTCAATTTCAATTGGGGCTCCGAGCCCTTCCACCAGTTCTTCCTCCACTCTCGGGAACCTCAGCTGACCCAGGAACTGCCTCATCCCCTCCACCCCAGCCGGGGGTTCCGACTCATATAACTTGCTATAAAAGTCCTTTTTAAAAAAATATATATATTTATATATATTGCTGCTCCCGCCACTCCTCTCCAGAACCCCTCCAGTGCCGGGCATGACCAAAACATATGGACATGGTTCGCCGGGCTCCCTGAGCACCTTCCACATCTGTCCTCCACCCCAAAGAACCTACTCAACCTCGCCCCCGTCAAGTGCGCTCTGTGGACCACCTCAAATTGTATCAGGCTGAGCCTGGCACACGAGGAGGAGGAATTAACCCTACCTAGGGCATCAGCCCACAGACCTTCCTCGATCTCCTCCCCCAGCTCCTCCTCCCATTTACCCTTCAACTCTTCTACCAGCGCTTCCCCCTCTTCTTTCAACTCCTGGTGTATTTCCGATACCTTGCCCTCCCCGACCCATACGCTATAAAAGTCCTTAAACACCTCATTCACCCCCACTGCGTCCAGGACCGCATACCCACCCCTGTCCTTTACTCTCCCTATCTCCCTGGCTGCCTCCCTTTTCCTCAGCTGGTGTGCTAGCATTCTACTGGCCTTTTCCCCATACTCATAGACCGCTCCCCTTGCCTTCCTCAGTTGTTCCACCGCTGTCCCTGTAGATAGCAGCCCAAACTCCACCTGTAACGTCCGCTGCCCCTTCAGTTGCCCCGCTGCCGGGGCTTCCAAATATCTCCTAGCCACCTGGAGTATCTCCCCAACCAACGTATCCCTCTCTGCTCATTCCACCTTTTCTCTATGGGCCCGTATCAAAATTAACTCCCCTCTAACTACTGCTTTCAGAGCTTCCCACACTGTTGCTGTTGAGACTTCCCCCGTATCATTTATTTCCAAATAGTTCTGGGTGGACTTGCTCACCCGCCCACACATCCCCTCGTCTGCTAATAGTCCCACATCCAGCCTCCATGACGGGTGCTGCCCTCTCTCCATATTAACCCGTAGATCCATCCAATGTGGAGCATGGTCTGACACCGCGATTGCCGAGTACTCAGTATCCACCACCCCCGGCATCAGAGCCCTGCTCAGGATAAAAAAGTCGATCCGAGAATATACTTTGTGGACATGGGGAAAAAAAGGAAAACTCCTTCACTCTTGGCCGTCCGAACCTCCATGGGTCTACTCTCCCATCTGCACCATAAACCCCTTTAATTCCTTCACTACGGTGATGCTGAAGTATTTTTAATGCAGTGATTCATCGTAGGCATCTGACATTTAAAGGTAAGTTGACACTTACATTGACCAGCACTGTGTAATTATTTGCATGCATTATAGTTTTTTCCAAGGGAGAAAGCACCATAAGGCAAAGAAAAATGTAAAAAGATTTCCTCTGCACACATGTTTTTGCACTCTAATTTAATAAAATTTCCAGACTGGTTGTTTTTTTAAAAAAAACTGCTTCAGATAGAATGCTCTGTGCCTACTCCCCCTTTATTGACTGATAGACACACTGCTTCGAAATAAAAGTGAATATCTGTTCTGTTAATGGAGCTGGGAGCTTTTAGCTGCACCATTATGAATGCTTGGCTGGTTTTCAAAAGCAGTGGCTCAGCAGATGATATTTGAACTACTGAAACTTTTACAGAATGTGTCTTAGATGTGGTTTCTTGGTCATTTACTAACCTAATAAGCACTTAAAGGATTACAAGTGTTTTATTTTTCCCTTGGGTAATTTGTCCACAATAGGATGATTACATTCAAGGTTTTCTGAGATTGTTAGAGGCTTTATGTTTTTCCAACAATTTTAAAATAATTCCAATTGCTATCACATGCCTCCTGAGGAATGTGCATAGTGCATACTGGCTCTTGAGAATACATGGGGAAAATTAAGGTACCATGAGGTGGCATGGGTGATCGTAGGGGGTACCGAAGATATGGGGGAAATAGAAAGGGCTTGGGGATCTTAGGGGCATTGACTGGGTGAAGAAGGTGAAGAATGGGGTGGTATGGTGGCACAGTGGTTAGCACTGCTGCCTCACAGCTCCAGGGTCCTGGGTTTAATTCTGGCCTCGGGTGACTGTCTGTGTGGAGTTTGCACTTTCTCCCCGTGTCTGCGTGTGTTTCTTCCGGGTGCTATTGTTTCCTCCCACAGTCCAAAGATGTGCAGGTTAGGTGGATTGGCCATGCTAAATTGCCCCTTAGTGTCCAAAAGGTTAGGTGGGATTACGAGGATAGGGTGGAGGCATGGGCTTAAGTAGAGTGCTCTTTCCTAGGGCCGGTGCAGACTCGGTGGGCTGAATGGCTTCCTTCTGCGCTGTAAATTCTATGATGAGGTTTAGGGGTCTTTTAAAAATGTTGGGAGCTTATGTGTTGTTCTTCTGGACTGGAGTGGGCCGTTTAATCACATCAGCACTCCTCATGTATTCTGTTGCAACATGCATGCAAGCCCAAACCCTGTGTGAAAAGACAAAATGGCATTTGAAATCACACAGGGGTCAGGTGACAGTGTGCAAACATTGAAAGTAAGCAGTTGAGGGTTTCCTGGTTCCAGGTGAAGATTCAGTCTCTGGACTCAAAGGTGTGTCAGAGTATGCTTTCGAAAATCAACGGCTTAAAAATTACAACAAGGCAAACTAATCCATGTATTGTGTGAGCTCAATATTAAACTTTAAAGAAAGAAAGAACTTGCAATGAACTTATTGGCTGTGATTCAGTTGGGAGCACTCTCCCCTCGAAGTCACAAGGTTCTGGGTTCAAGTCCCACTTCAAGGCTTGAGCACAAAAATCAAGGCTGACACCCCAGTGCAGATGGAACACTGTCTTCCGATGGGACATTAACTGAGGGTCATTTGACTACCATGGTAGTCTTTCAAAGTACAGCAGGGGATTTATTACTGGTGCCTTGGCCAATATTTATTCCTCAATCAAAATGACTGCCAGATTACATTTCTGTTTATGGGAGATTACTGTGTGCAAATTGGCTTCCAACATTCCTCCATTACAACTTTGAATGCATTCAAAATGTACTTCACGGGCTGTAAAGTGCTTTTGAGAAGTCTGGTGGTTGTGAAAAATACTTTATAAATGCAAATCTTTATTTTATTTATATACGGCCCATAAAGAATGTTTAATTCAATACACCTTCCATAACCTCAGGACGTCTCAAACTGCTTTACAGTATACTTTTGTAATGATGTCTTGTAGAAAATATGGCAGACAATTTGCACACAGCCAGATTCCATACACAGCAATGAGACAATGACCAGATAATCCACCACAGTTCTACACATTCACTTAATTTACGTAATCCTTCATAACTTTCTTCTCCCAATTATACTATACTATTTCATAAGCCACCTGGTAGCAGTGCCAAAGTGTCATGAACAAATGTGCTCATATGGTTCCCTATTCCTTTTCCTAAATCATTCATGTTGTACAATTTTGAGGCCCTAGTACAGATCCCTGGGGAAACCGCGAACTACACAAGTAGTGGTTAGCACTACTGCCTCACAGCACCAGGGACCCAGGTTCAATTACGACCTTGGGTGACTGACTGTGTGGAGATTGCACGTCTCTCCATGTCTGTGTGGATTTCCTCCGGGTGCACCAGTTTCTTCCCACAGTGCAATGATATGCAGATTAGGTGAATTGGCCATGCTAAATTGCCCATAGAATCTAGAAGGAAACCATTTGGCCCATCAAGTCTGCGCTAAACTCTGAAAGAGCACCCTACCTAGGCCCACTCTCCCGCTCTATGCCCGTAGCCCCACCTAACCTGCACATCTTTTGGACACTTTAGGGGTTACGGGGATAGGGCAAGGGGCGGGCATAGGTAGGGCGCTCTTTCAGAGGGGCGGTGCAGGCTCGATGGGCCGACTGCGTCCTTCTGCACTGTAATGCTTCTATTATACATCTGTCAATTTGTGTATTTACCCATTAAAAGAGTACATACCAAACCAATTCCTCATGTCCAATTCAATGTCTTCCCATTTCTGTTAAGTCTCTTGTGTGAAAGCTCATCAAATGTCATCAGCAAGTCCATATAAATAGCATGTACAGACATTTCCTTACAAACTACAGAGATAATTCTTCAAAAAGATCCAACTAGTTTAGTTAGACATGACTTAACTGTTACAAATCCATGATGGCTCACTCTGATCAGTTCATATTCGGTCAAGTGCTCAGTCACTCCCTCCTTAATAATAGATGATACCAACTTCCCCACAACACAAATATATCAGGACACTCTACACTAATACATTGTGTAATTATGATGGTTACTCTATATTAAGCTGATGTATGTTAAGCCATTCTGTATAAGCACACTTAGTGCTCATTGTATATTATTACACTATATAAAGTCACTTCATATTATGATATTCAGTACATTAACTCATTCTATTTATGTCAGCTTGTATATTAACTTTTTGTATTTTAAGTCAGTCTCTAAATAAACTCCGTTTATTAAGCCAGTCTGTATATTAGCTTGCTGCATTTTATGCCATCTTATATTAACTGACTGTATATTAGGTCACTCTGTACATTTGATCACTGTGTACATTAACTTTTGAATATTAACTCAGTATATTAGGTCAATCTATATATTAACTCTGTACGTTAGATCACTATGTACAATGCCCTTGCATCTTAACTGTACTTCAGGTCACTTATATATCAACTCTGTATATTAACTGTACATTAGAAGTCGCACAAGGGAGGCATTAGGAAATTGGGTCCAGAAATGAGACCCCAATGTGGCACGCAATTTAGGGGTTAAACAGACAGACGGAAAAAATACTTGCTAGTACAGAATCACAGGGATTCGCCCATACGTGGCCAAGTTACGTTGTCCCAGTCAGACTTAAGCTCGTTAGTGAGAATACACAGGATGCCCCAGAGCCATTATTCTTCAGGACATTCCTATCTGACCAGCTATTAGCTCATTAAAGATTCTGATATCCTCTTTGTCCGTCAATGGGAGGTAATTTATTTATTTTTTATTCATTTACAGGATGTGGGTGTCACTGGTTAGGCCAGCATATATTTCCCATCCCTAGTTGCCCTTCAGAGAGCGGTGATGAGCTGCTTTCTTGAACCTCTGCAGTCCCTGAGGTGTAGGTATACCCATAGTGATGTTAGGGAGGGATCCAGGAATTTATCCCAGCGACAGTGAAGGAATGGCAATATACTTCCAAGTCAGGGTGGTGAGTGACTTGGAGGGGAACCTCCAGGTGGTGTTGTTCCCAGGTACCTGCTGCACTTGTCCTTCTATATGATAGCAGTCGCGGGTTTAGAAGGTGCTGTCTAAGGAACCTTGATGAGTTACTGCAGTGAATCTTGTAGATGGTACACACGGCTGCCACTGTTCATTGGTTGTGGAGGGTTTGAATGTTTGTGAAGGGAGTCTGCTTCGTCCTGGACGGTGTTGAGCTTGAGTGTTGTTGGAGTTGCACTCATCCAGGCAAGTGGAGAGTATTCCATTACACTCCTGACTTGTGCCTTATAGATGGTGCCAAGCTTTGAGGGGGCCAGGAGGTGAGTTACTCATCATAGGATTCCTAGCCTTTGACCTGCCCAGGTAGCCATAGCATTAATATGTCTAGTCCAGTTCAGTTTCTGATCAATGGTAACCCCTAGGATGTTGATTTTGGGGGATTCAGCGATGGTAATCCATTTAATATGAATGTAACTTGCCACTTGTCAGCCCAAGCCAGGATATTGACCAGATCTAGCTGTATTTGGCCATGGACTGCTTTATTATCTGAGGGGTTACGAACGGTGCTGAACATTGTACAGTCATCTGTGAACATCCTCACATCTGACCTTATGATAGAAGGGAGATCACTGATGAAGCAACTGAAGATGGTTGGACACTAGCCTAAGGAACTCCCGCAGTGATGGGAGTGGGCAATCAAACAGCCAAGATAACACTGATGGGTTTAAACCTGGAAACCCCAGCAAAGAACATTTGCTTGAGGGCCTGGGCAGAGCTTAGAGAGAGAGAGAGAATGAGAAAAAAATGCTGTTCTGACCAGTTACAGAGGAGAAGGCTTTGGAAATCTACCAAGAAGGTCATGAAAGTTGCCATGAGGCAGGCTTTGGAAAACGGGTTCGGAACGAATGTCCCTACCAGAAGAAAAATTGCTTTGTAAAAGCAGGTATTGCCCTTGTCTGCCTGTGAAAGTGGCATGAGAGTTGCATGTTCTGCTACAGTGTTGTTTAATGGGAACTAGGGTGTTAAGGTTAAGAAACTGTATGTAATCTGTCTTGTTAGGGTTGATGTTTAAAAGTTTAAATGTTTTTTTTTCTTTTCATAAAGTTTGTTTATAATGTAACCAAGCCTTATTTCATATATTATCACTCCTGGAATGAATCAATCTTTCCGTACCATCTTAAAACATAAAGAAAGTTCTGGCTCTGGTTCAGCCTCTTAGCCACTGTTGAGAGCTGACCAGCCATCCATAACAAATGGAGGTCCTGTGGCTGGGATTCTTACGTATAATTCCTTTTTTGGATTGGGTTATCGAATTTAAAGACAATGGGTGTGTGTGGATCGATTGCATTCTTTCTGGGTTTGAAATATTGATCAGGGAATGATTGGACATAGCCCTTACTGATGCAAAGGATATTCTGGGCTGGAGGAAATCACTCAGGAGGATTTAAAAGGAGAATCAAAAGCAAAGTTTTAGAGTTTGGCTGAGAAACTGATACAGCCCTGCCAATAGGGGCAAAGAAGACAGACATAGCACAAACCGAAGCTCACTATTTAACTGACCAGTGACATAGTCGAACCCATTAGAATGAGCTCAAATCCAATAAAAAATTGGAAAGGCAGCAAATACTGAGAGAAATTGAGATGAAGAATGAAGCCAAAAGAAAGGCTTTTTTAAAGGGAAATAGAAAGGAGTAAGATTTAAATGGAAAGGGAAAGATTAGCAGAGGAAGAGAGAGAGAGAGATTGGCCATGGCAGAAGCAAAGGGAAAAAAGAGAACTTGAACTTTGGAAACTGGCACTGGAAGGAGAACAACGACTTAAAGTGTTGGTGGCAAAGGCAGGAGCTGAGGATGTTTTAGGGGAAGAAGAAATACCCCCTAGTCAAAGGTTTAGTAGGGACATGTTGACATATGTACAGGGGCTGGTTTAGTACACTGGGCTAAATCGGTGGCTTTTAAAGCAGACCAAGGCAGGCCTGCAGCACGGTTCAATTCCTGTACCAGCCTCCCCGAACAGGCGCCGGAATGTGGCAACTAGGGGCTTTTCACAGTAACTTCATTTGAAGCCTACTTGTGACAATAAGAGATTTTCATTTCATTTCATATGCAAGCCTTGCCCATATTGGATGAGAATGATGTCGAATGATATCCTTTGAGAAAGTAGTTAAACAATTGAATTGGCCAAAAACCATGTGGGTGGCGTTGGTTCAAACAAAGTTGGTAGGTAGAGCTAGTGATGTGTTTGCCTCACTATCAGAGGGGGTATCTGGGAATTATAATGTGGTGAAGAAAGCCATATTAAGTGCGCATGAGCTAGTGCCAGAAGCCAACAGACAGGCATTTAGAAATCTAAGAAGAGAACCAGATCAGACCGACAAAGAATTCAAAAGAATTAAACATGCTAATTTTGATAGGTGGACAAGAGCACTAAAAATAAACCAAACGCATGAGGTGCTTCAGGAAATAATTATTTCAGGGAACTTCAAGATTCACTTCCCACAGGAGTGAGAACTTATGTGGAGGAGCAGAAAGTTAAAACGACTAGACAGGCTGCAGAAATGGCTGACGATTTTGAATTGATTCATAAAGCAAAGTTTAGTATTCAATATCAATTTCAATCTGCGAAGAATACAAACTTGGACATGAGAAGTTCACAGGGGGTCCAGGCAGAGGAGGTGTAGTTGGTGATGTTAAGGAGATGTGCCTCAGAGTAAAAAGGAAACCAATGATAGTGGTAGAGAGACAAGAAAACTCAACTGTTTTCATTGTAATAAAGCTGGGCATGTGAAGTCGCAGTGTTGATGGCTTATGAAAAGTGCTGGGAATACAGACTGTGCAAAATAGGATAAGCAAGTACGGTTTATTAAAGTGTCAGGAAAAAAAACATTGTCCCAGTGGAAAAGTGTACAACCCATTCAGAGGCTGATGGATTAGCAGATATCAGAACGTTTTCAGAATTTTATTTGTGAAAGAGTAAAGATTACTCATGTATTCAAGGTAGGGGACCTCCGGTGGCGGCTATGAGGGAGTAAGTCGCACCCTTGGTGGCTCCCGCTCCAGTCGGACTTTTGGACCTTTCCCCCCGACTTTTTTGTGCTTTTAAGCGCTGGGTTGGAAAGTAATAGCATTCAGGCACTGAATCCATACAGAGGTGTATGGAACTAAGAAGTAGGAAGGATCGCAAACAGCTGAAGAAGTGGACAAGCAAGGCAAAGGGGAGGCTGTGAGGGAAACCAATATGGCCGATGTCCAGACCCGTGCACCGCCAGCTCAACCGACAATGGAGCACCTGTTGCAGGTTTTGCAGGAGAACTTCCTAGCACTGAAAAGTGATCATTTGGAACTGCTCCAGAAAACGTTTGACCGAATGGAGAAAAGGCTGGATGCCCAGGCTGAGAAGATCCAGGAGCTGGAGAAGACAGTGGAGGAGCAGACGGACCTTCAAACGGTGGCGGACATGGAGATTTGAAGGTTGAGAGACCAACAAAAAATGCTCCTGGAAAAGCTGGAGGACCTGGAGAACAGGTCTCGCCGGCAGAATTTAAGAATCGTTGGTGTCCCGGAGGGGGCCGAGGGGCTGGATGCTGCCACGTATGTGGCAGATATGTTCCAGAAGCTGTTGGGGAACGAGGTGTTCCCTCGCCCGCTGGAGGTGGATGGGGCACATAGAGCGCAGGTGAGGCAGCCGCGGCGAGGGGGTCCCTCACGAGTGATGGTGGTCTGGTTCCACAGGTTCCTGGATAAGGAGCGGGTTCTTCAATGGGCCAAGAGCACGCGGAGCTGCAACTGGGACAATAGCACCCTGGGCCAGGGGGAGGGGAGCCAGGGAATAATAGGTGAGAGACTCGCTGGTGCCGGAGTTGGGAGCCACCAGGCTAGTTGGGTGGGCTAGTCAATGAAAGTCAGGTGGGGGGTGTTCATTTAGCTAGTTTATGTCAGGGGTTAGGTTATAGGGTGGTGTTGCTCGGGGAGGGGGGGGGGGGAGTAGGTCTGCTGACGATGTTGGAAATTGAGCATAGTAACAGGGAGGAGGTCAGGTGTGGAGGCGGGCCAGTGGAAGCGCGACACATGGCTTGGGGGCTGGCCAAAGAAAGGAGATGGCCTATTGGCAAAGGGGGGGTGGGGTGGGGGGCGAGGTGCCTCCCAACCAGGCTGATCACCTGGAATGTTAGAGGGCTAAACGGTCCAGTCAAGAGGGCGCGTATGTTCGCGCATTTACGGGTTTTGAAGGCGGATGTAGTCATATTTCAGGAGACTCATCTGAAAGTGGCTGACCAGGTCAGATTTAGGAAGGGCTGGGTTAGCCAGGTCTTCCATTCTGGGCTCAGCACTAAGACCAGGGGGGTTGCGATCTTGATCAACAAGCGGGTCCAATTTGAGGTGGAGGGCACAATTGTGGACGGGGGTGGCAGATTTGTTATGGTTAGGGGTAAGCACGAGGGGGTGAGAGTAGTCCTGGTCAATGTATATGCCCCTAATTGGGATGACGTAGATTTTGTTAAGAGGTTGCTGGGGAAGATCCCTGATTTGGACTCACGCAAACTGATCAAGGGGGATCCAGGACAGGGTAGTTTCCAGAGGAGAGGTGGGAGAGGGGAGAGTCTCCGACATTTATAAAGAACTAATGGGAGCAGAGGAGGCACAGACCGAAGAACTGAAGCTTAAGTGGGAGGAGGAGCTCGGGGGGGAGATAGAGGACGGCATATGGGCAGACGCTTTGAGTAGAGTAAACACGACAACTACATGCACCAGGCTCAGTCTGATCCTGTTCAAGGTCGTACATCGGGCCCACATGACGGTGGCCCGGATGAGCAAATTCTTTGGGCTGGAGGACAAAAGTGCTAGATGTGCCGGAGGACCAGTGAAACATGTACACATGTTCTGGACGTGTCCTAAACTAAGGGGGCACTGGCAGGGATTCGCGGACGTCATGTCCCGGGTATTGAAAACCAGGGTAGCAATGAGTCCTGAGGTGGCAATTTTTGGAGTTTCGGAGGACCCGGGAGTCCAGGAGGAGAAAGAGGCCAACGTCTTGGCCTTTGCTTCCCTGGTAGCCCGGCGACGAATACTGTTGGCATGGAGGGACTCAAAGCCCCCGAAGTCTGAAGTATGGCTTTTGGACATGGCAAGCTTTCTCGAGCTGGAGAAAATTAAGTTTGCCTTGAGAGGGTCGCTGTCAGGGTTCGCCCAGAGGTGGTAGCCATTCGTTGACTTCTTCGCGGAGAATTAATCGTCAGCAGAGGAGGGTGGGGGAGGTAGGGGGGGGGGTTAGGGTAGCGTAGAGTAGGGGGTTGCTTAGGCAGGTTCATGCAATAGGGGAGCCGATGCTTGTATTATGTCTTATTTGCTTTTTGTACACTACGGTATAATGGTGCTGTTTTATATGCCAAAAATACCTCAATAAAATTGTTTATTAATAAAAAAAGATGGAGTAGGTAAGGGGAATAAGATCTTGTGGGATCCAGGGGCAAGTCGATCTTTAATGGTGAGATATAAGGAGATCTGTGGTTTGGAAGGCACATTATCGGAAAAGGTGGTAATATGTGGGATTGGTGGCGACAGCAGTGGTGTGCCACTATGTAAGGTAAGGTTTGAGAGTCCATTGGAGAGTGGTGAAGTAGTAGTAGGAACAATAGAAGAAATGCCATTGCCGAGGTACAATTTATCCTTGGTAATGATTTAGCTGGATCACAGGTGGGAGTGCAGCCCATTGTGGTTGAAAAGCCAGTGGAAAATCAAACAACAGAGATGTAACAAGAAGTATATCGGGAGTATTTTCTGATTGTGTGATAAACCGATCACAAAGTCACAGGCTGAGACAGGAGGAAGAGAACTTGAGGAGGGCCGATAGGGCGGCTGAGATTGAATTGTCAGGAACCATGATTGATCAGATAGTTTAGTCAAGACAAAGAGTAGTTGGTGGATGAATTGTCAGGAACCATGTTTGATTAGATGGGTAATATAGCACCAGAGCAGTGTTTCACTGTATATATGTTTCACTGTATATACACAAGGGGTTAATGTAAATACACTTCAACTAAGTAAACACTAGAGGGAGCACCGGAGATGTCATGATATGCAAACATGCAGCTAATGAACACTTAGAATAGGACACAACCAATGAGCAGTAAAGATACCCAGAGGTGGCATTACCACAAGGGGACATTACACAACCCATATAACAGGACAGGGTACACATGCTCTGCCTCTTTCCACTGATGAATATCTACAGTGAGTCAGGGTGTATGTACAGTATCACACCTCCAGCACATGGCTAAGAGCTAGTCTGGTTCAGTCAGACAGAGTAACCACACTTAGGTTAGCAGGGAGTCAAACTCATAGAGAACTGTGCTAACTGTGCTACTGGTTCAATAAATCAGATTGAACTAACTTCAAGGTCTGGAGTGTCTTTTGGTTAAAGCTGCATCCAGTTGCAGCCTGTGTTATCCCAGAGTACATAACACATCAAGCAGGTGGTGGATGAAGCGGGTGTTAGAATTTAGAATTTACAGGGCAGAAGGAGGCCATTCGGCCCATCGAGTCTGCACCAGCTCTTGGAAAGAGCACCCCACCCAAGTCCACACTACCACCCCATCCCCATAACCCAGTAACCCCACCCAACACTAAGGGTCTTTAGTCCAAGCAAGTTGGTTGAATTACAACAAAGAGATTCAGAGATAAAAAAGTTATACTAGAAAGAATATACGGAAATAGAATCTGAGTGTATACCAGAATGCTATTACATTACAAATAATGTACTAATGAGAAAATGGAGACTTTTACCTATTCAAGCAAGTGGGAAATGGGCAGAAGTTCATTAAGTGGTATTACCGGTGGATTATAGAAAGGAGGTTTTGCGAGGAGCACCTGAGGTTCCAGTGGGGGGGGGGGGGGGTCATTTAGGGACGAGGAAGACTCAAGCAAAAATACTAAGACATTTCTACTGGTCTGGACTGAATAAGGATGCAGTTGAAATTTGCCACACATATCACACATCAGGTAATAGGGAAACCTCAGGCTGTAATCAAACCAGCACAGTAAATACCCATTCCTGCATTCAAGGAAGCATTAAAAACAAGATTTAGTGGGCCTAAGATTGAAAGGAAATTGAGTGAGGTGAATCATTTGATAAGAATGCCAGACAGGAGGACTCACAGGGTGTGTCAGAGTAATATGCGAAAAAATGATTCTGATAGCGAATGAAAGAAGGAGGAAGTGTTAGTCGTAGTAATTCAGGGAGAAGAGTTAAATCCAGATAACTCCAATTTAACATTCCTCAAATTAAATTGGACAATAAGAAAACATTCAAAAATTGGGATAAATTATTTAGTTATCCCCTGGAGGAAAAGCAAAAATGACCTGAGTCATTACAGTCACATAGAGCTGCATGGAGGGATAACGCGGGAAGTCCAAAAATAATTATGCAGGATATAGCTATCGGAAATTACGTTTCCATGAAACAGCATACACGAAAGCTCAATCCGTTAACAACAGCTTGGTTACAAATGGAGATGGCTGATTCACGTAAATGAAAAATAAAACTTTTACAGAGTGAATGGAGAACTGAAGGCGAGGAAGCAGCTGGCATGGGAACTACATCCAGCAGAAGGCATCAGTGATGGTTACATCAAAGAGAAAGTTAGTCTGGAAAGGCAGATTTGGAAGAAAGCTGAGATCCAGCATCAGATTGCAAAGGAACTCTTTTTTAAAAATAAATTTAGAGTACCCAATTAATTTTTTCCAATTAAGGGCAATTTAGCATGACCAATCCACCTTGCGTGCACATCTTTTGGGAACTGGGGGCGAAACCCATACAGACATGGGGAGAATGTGCAAACTCCATACGGACAGTGACCCAGAGCCGGGATCGAACCTGCGACCTCAGTTCCGTGAGGCAGCAGGGCTAACCCACTGCGCCACCATGCTGCCCTTGATTGCACAGGAACTCTAGCATACCAGCAATCATCTGCATGAAATCAAAGAGGAGCAAAAACAACCATAATACGAGAGAGAGACTCACAAGGCAGCAGATTTTAAAGAAATTGCAATAACTATGGAGTTCCAAGAGCAGTAAAATTCCTATCATAATGGTGACACAGGAAGTGATGATATATCGAGTCACGAGGGACACATGAAAATCTAAAGCTGTCTCAACATTTCAGAGAGCATCGTCCGTGGTGGAATACAGAAGCAGGAAGATGAAGAGCTGGTACAAATGTAGCCAGAATCTACAGCAAACGTTTCAACATGCAAAGATTGGTGTTTGATACTGTCCAAATGCACCAGCTGTTACCAATTATTTTGGCTATCCTCAATATACAGCAAAAGATGCAGGATACAAAATCACTGCTAAATGTGACAAACTGATGATGAATTCTGCAACAACAATCAACAATCTGTCATATGATCAAATGGAAAACTCTGTTGGTAATGCCAGACAACTGCATGTAACTGAGTTATATATAATAACTCTTTGTATATTAACTCTGTACATTAGATCACTATAACTCTATATATTTACTCTGTACATTAGCTCTACATTAAACCACTGTAACTATATAATAGCTCTCTGTATATTAACTCTATATTAGATCACTGCAACTCTATATAACTGAATATTAACTCTATATTAAATTACTGTAACTATATATAATAACTATATATAATAACTCTGTACATTAACTCTGTACATTAGATTACGGTAACTATATATTAACTCCATGCATTCATTCTATATTAGATCACTGTAACTCTATATAATAACTCTATACATTAACTCTATATTAGATCACTGTAACTCTCGCTATTAACACTGGACATTCACTCTATATTAGATCACTGTAACTCTATATAACTCTGTATATTAAATCTGTACGTTAGATCACTATAACTATATAACTATCTGTACATTAGATCACTCTAAATCTACATATTAACTCTGTATATTAACTCAATATTAAATCACTGTAACTTTATATATCTCTCTGTACATTAACTCTATATTAGATCACTGGAACTCTATATAATAGCTCTCTGTCTATTAACTCTGTACATTGGATCACTAACTCTATATCTCTGTACATTAACTCTATATTTGATCACTGTAACTATACATAATATCTCTGTATATTAACTCTATATTAAATCACTGTAACTACATATAACTCTCTGTACATTAACTCTATATTAGATCACTGTATCTCTATATAACTCTGTATATTAACTCTGTACATTAGGTCACTAACGCTATATTAGATCACTGTAATTCTAGATAACTCTGTATATTAACTCTATACATTAGATCACTATAACTCTATATATTTACTCTGTACATTAACTCTATATTAAACCACTGTAACTATATATAATAGCTCTCTGTATATTAACTCTATATTAGATCACTGTAACTCTATATAATAACTTTGTATATTAACTCTATATTAAATCACTGTAACTATATATAACTCTCTGTATATGAACTCTATATCAGATCATTGTAACTCTATATAATAATGCTGTATATTAACTCTATATTAAATCACTGTAACTGTATATAGCTCTGTATATTAACTCTGTACGTTAGACCACTGTACTCTATATATTAACTCTGTATATTAACTCTATGTTAGATAACTGTAACTATATATAACTCTCTGTATATTAACTGTACATTAGATCACTGTAACTCTATATAACGCTGTACATTAACTCGATATTAGATCACTGTAACTCTGTATAATCTGTATATTAACTCTGTATGGTAAATCACTGTAACTATATATATTAACTCTATACATTAACGCAATATTAGATCACTGTGACTCTATATAATAGCTCTCTGTATATTAAGTCTGTACATTGGATCCTGGGTCTGTACGGAGTTTGCATATTCTCCCCGTGTCTGGGTGGGTTTCACCCCCACAACCCAAAGATGTGCAGGGTAGGTGGATTGGCCTTGCTAAATTGCCCCTTAATTGGAAAAAAAAATAATAATTGGGTACTCTAATTATTTTTTTTAACTCTGTACATTGGATCACTAACTCTGTATCTCTCTACATTAACTGATAGACCAGGTCAGACTACGTAAAGGATGGGTGGGGCAGGTGTTTCATTCAGGTTTGGATGCGAAGAACAGGCGGGTGGCTATCTTGGTGGGGAAACGGGTACTGTTTGAGGCAAAGACCTTAGTGGCGGATAGTGGGGGTAGATATGTGATGGTGAGTGGCAGATTGCAAGGGGAGGCAGTGGTTCTGGTGAACGTATATGCCCCGAACTGGGATGATGCAAATTTTATGAGGCGTATGTTGGGACGTATCCCGGACCTGGAGGCGGGAAAGTTGGTAATGGGGGGAGACTTCAATACGGTGCTTGATCCAGGGCTGGACTGATTGAGGTCCAGGACCGGGAGGAGGCCGGCAGCAGCCAGGGTGTTCAAGGACTTCATGGAGCAGATGGGATGGGTAGACCCCTGGAGATTTAGTAGGCCTAGGAGTAGAGAGTTCTCATTTTTCTCCCATGTCCACAAAGTATATTCACGGATAGACTTTTTTGTCTTGGGAAGGGCACTGATTCCGAAGGTGACAGGGGCGGAATATACGGCCATAGCTATTTCGGACCACGCTCCACATTGGGTAGACCTGGAGGTAGGAGAGGAAAAAGAACAGCACCCACTCTGGAGAATGGATATGGGCTTATTGGCGGATGAGGGGGTATGTTTAAGGGTGAGGGGGTGCATCGAAAGGTACTTGGAGCTTAATGACAATGGAGAGGTTCAGGTGGGAGTGGTCTGGGAGGCGTTGAAAGCGGTGGTTAGAGGGGAACTGATATCCATAAGGGCACATAAAGGGAAGCAAGAGGGTAAAGAAAGGGAGCGATTGCTGAAAGATCTTTTGAAAGTGGACAGGCAATATGCGGAGGCACCGGAGGAGGGACTGTACAGGGAAAGACAAAGGCTACATGTGGAATTTGACCTGCTGACCACGGGTAAGGCAGAGGCACAGTGGAGGAGGGCACAGGGTGTACAGTATGAGTATGGAGAGAAGGCGAGTCGGCTACTGGCCCACCAATTGAGGAAGAGGGGCGCAGCGAGGGAGATAGGTGGGGTGAGAGATGAGGAGGGAGAGATGAAACGGGGAGCGGAGAGAGTGAACGGGGTGTTCAAGGCATTTTATGAGAGGTTATATAAGGCTCAGCCCCCGGAAGGGAAGGAGGGAATGATGTGTTTCTTGGATCAGCTGGAATTCCCTAAGGTGGAGGAGCAGGAGAGGGCAGGACTGGGAGCACAGATTGAGATGGAGGAGGTGGTAAAAGGGATTGGGAGCATGCAGGCGGGGAAGGCCCCGGGACCGGACGGATTCCCGGTGGAATTTTATAGGAAGTATATGGACTTACTGGCCCCGCTTTTGACGAGAACCTTTAATGAGGCTAGGGAAAGGGGGCAGCTGCCCCCGACTATGTCGGAGGCAACAATATCGCTACTTTTGAAGAAGGAAGAAGACCCGCTGCAGTGTGGGTCCTACAGGCCCATTTCCCTTTTAAATGTAGATGCTAAGCTCCTGGCCAAGGTGATGGCGACGAGGATAAAGGAATGTGTCCCGGGGGGTGGTCCACGAGGATCAAACTGGGTTCGTTAAGGGGAGACAGCTGAACACGAACATACGGAGGTTGATAGGGGTAATGATGATGCCCCCACCAGAGGGGGAGGTGGAGATAGTGGTGGCGATGGATGCCGAGAAAGCATTCGACAGAGTGGAGTGTGATTATCTGTGGGAAGTGCTGAGGAGATTTGGTTTTGGAGAAGGGTATATCGGATGGGTACAGCTGCTGTATAGGGCCCCGGTGGCGAGCGTGGTCACGAACAGACAGAGGTCTGATTACTTCCCTCTTCATAGAGGGTTGCCCCAAGGGAATGCATTTCGGTACATGCAACTGAGGGCTTTTGCGAGGCAACAGGTGAGGGAATTCCCGCAGCTCCCGACGCAGGAGGTTCAGGATAGAGTGATCTCAGGGACATGGGTGGGGGATGGTAGGGTGTCGGATATATACAGGGAAATGAGGGACGAGGGGGAGATCATGGTGGATGAGCTGAAGGGGAAATGGGAAGAAGAGCTGGGGGAAGTGATTGAGGAGGGACTGTGGGCTGATGCCCTACGTAGGGTAAACACATCGTCCTCGTGCGCCAGGCTAAGCCTGATACAATTCAAGGTTTTACACAGGGCGCATATGACCGGAGCACGGCTCAGTAAATTTTTCGGGGTAGAGGATAGGTGTGGGAGATGCTCGAGAAGCCCAGCAAACCACACCCATGTGTTTTGGTCATGTCCGGCACTACAGGGGTTCTGGGTGGGGGTGGCAAAGGTGCACCGTTTCCATGTATCGGTGTATGGAGAAAAGAACCAGAAGGCACAAAAGGCAGAAATAGAAAGATAGGCAAAAGCTGTGCTGAAGCTGCAGCAGTAGACAGCATGGCCGAGGACCGGACCCCTGGTGTCGGCCCAGCGATCAACAGAGCAGTTAATGCAGGTCATCCAGGGTGGCTTTGCCAAGCAGAAACGGGACTGCCTGGACCCGATTAAAGAGTCGATTGATCAACTGGAGCACAGATTGGACGCCCAGGATCGGGCGATCCAGAAGGTTGAGAAGGCGCTGGCTGAGCAGGAGGAGCATCAAACTGCGGTGGAGCTGGAGGTGGGGATGCTGCGGGACCAGCAGAAAAGGCTTCTGGAGAAGGTGGAGGACCTAGAGAATAGGTCCTGCCGGCAGAACTTAAGAATTGTCGGGCTCCCGGAAGGGTCTGAGGGAGCTGCTGCTGGGGCATACGTAGCGGGTATGTTTGAAAAGCTGCTGGGGGAGGGGACATTCTCCCGACCCTTGGAGGTGGACACGGCGTACAGAGCGCTTGTGAGGAAGCCGCGAACGGGGGATCCTCCGAGGGCAATGGTGCTGAGATTCCACAGGTTCCTGGACAAGGAATGTATTCTTCAGTGGACCAAACGAACGCGGAGCTATAAATGGGACAACAGTATCCTGCGGGTGTACCAGGAGTGTGGAGGTGGCTAGGAAAAGGGCAGGCTTCAACCAAGTTAAGTCAATCTTCTTCAAGAAACAGGTGAAGTTTGGACTGCTATATCCGGCTCGTCTCTGGGTCACATATGAGGACCAGCATCATTATTTTGAGTTGCCCGAAGATGCACTGGACTTCGCGAAAAGATTTTTTTGAGTTCTGTTTAAGAAGGGGGGGAAAAAGTTTTTTTGTTTTGGGGCTTTCGTTTTGGTGAATGTTGGCAATGCCTTTTTCTTTGATGTGCACTTTTGGGTGATGGAGACGTGCTTGTTTGTGTTTCGGTGTTTTTTTTTTCAGCTGAGTGATTGTGCGGGGATTGTTAGATGAGGGAATTTGTTTGTATGAGCAGGGGGGAGGGGAGTGAGGGAACAATAGGTGGGAGACTATTTGGCGCCGCGGGTGGGGGCCACCAAGCTAGCTGGGTGAGCTAGCTCACAGAAATGCAGTGGGGGGTGTGCATATGTTTAGTTTATTGTATGGGTTAGGTTTCAAAGTGGTGTTGCTAGGGGGAGGAGGGGGGTTGTTGTTCTGCTGACAAGGGAGGGACTTCAGTTGAGGGACAGAGAGGAGGTCGGTGGCGGGGGCTGCCGGGAGGCGGGCCGGAGGAGGCGCAGCGCATGGGCTGGAGGCAGGCCCAAGAAAGGGGATGGCTGATCGGCGGAGGTGGGGGTCACTTTGCCCCCCAACTAGACTGATCACCTAGAATGTTTGAGGGTTAAATGGGCCGGTTAAGAGGGCAGGTGTGGGCTTCCGGGTGCGGTGATGACCAGCTAAGTCGCACGTTTCGGCAGCTCCCATTGGAACGGACTTTTGGGCTCTTGATAAGAGCCCCAACGGCAATTTTAAACGGCCAAAATCACTGTGCGGTGAAATAGAAGGGAATCCCCCCGGATATTGATGGAAAAAGGAGAGGATAGCGGCAGGATTGCAGTGGATCCTTCGGAGCAACGGCAAGGAAGGGAAGCTCGAAGCAAGATGGCGTCGGAAGGTGGCCTTTCGATATGGGGCCCGGAGCAACAAGAGTTCCTGCGGCGCTGTGTGGAAGAGCTGAAGAAGGAGGTGTTGGCCCCGATGCTACAGGCGATTGAAGGGCTAAAGGAGGCGCAGAGGACCCAGGAGCTGGAGCTTCGGGTCGTGAAGGCAAAGGCTGCTGAAAATGAAGATGAAATTCAGGGCCTGGTGGTGAAGACAGAGACGCACGAGGCGCAGCACAAGAGGTGTGTGGAGAGGTTGGAAGCCCTGGAGAATAATTCGAGGAGGAAGAATCTAAGAGTCTTAGGTCTTCCCGAGGGCGCAGAGGGGGCGGACGTCGGGGCATATGTGAGCACGATGCTTCACTCGCTAATGGGATCGGAGGCCCCGACGGGCCCTTTGGAGGTGGAGGGAGCTTATCGAGTTATGGCGCGAAGACCAAGGGCAGGAGAAATAGTGGTGAGGTTTCACCGCTATAATGACAGAGAGATGGTCCTAAGATGGGCGAAGAAAACTCGGAGCTGCAGGCGGGAGAACGCGGTGATCCGCGTATACCAGGATTGGAGTGCGGAGGTGGCGAGAAGGAGGGCAAGTTTCAATCGGGCTAAGGCGGTGCTTCACAAAAAGGTGAAATTTGGAATGCTGCAACCGGCGAGACTGTGGGTCACATCCCAAGGGAAGCACCACTACTTTGAGATGGCAGAAGAGGCGTGGACATTCATAGTGGATGAGAAGCTGGAATAATCTGGCGAGAGAAAGAGCTTCTGGGACAAAGTGGTGGGGTGACTATGTGGGACGAGGAAGGGGGGGGGGATGATTTTTCAATTGTTAACTCTTTAATCCTGTAAATTTTCTCTCTTCCCCTCATTTGGGGGGGGGGGGGGGAGTATGAGGAACTGTGGGCGCCGGTGGGTAGGAAAGCGGGGCTGAGTGGGAAACCCGGGTCTCGTTCCCGCGCTATGGTAATTATGGCGGGAACAGGGACGCAGGAAGGTGGGGGCCTCGCACAGTGAGAGGCTGAGGGCAAACGGGGAAGCGGAGGTCAGCCAGAGTTCGCTGACTTCTGGGAGCAACATGGGGGGTGTAATTACGCTAGAGGGGGATCTAGCGGAGGGGGGGGGGAAGGGAGCAAACTGGGTTGCTGCTGCTAAGGGGAAGGGGGAGCTGTTATGGGGCGGGGTGGTCGAGGCGGGAGGGCACCGTCGGTGGGATATACGGGTACGTGGGAACCGGGTGAGGAGCTGGGGTAAAAAAGGGGATGGCTAGTCGACAAGGGGGGGGGGGTAAAGAGCCCCCCAACCCGGTTGATCACGTGGAACGTGAGAGGGCTGAATGGGCCGATTAAAAGGGCGCGGGTACTCGCACACCTAAAGAAATTAAAGGCAGATGTGGTTATGTTGCAGGAGACGCACCTGAAATTGACAGATCAGGTCAGACTACGTAAAGGATGGGTGGGACAGGTGTTTCATTCGGGTTTGGATGCGAAGAATAGGGGGGTGGCTATTTTAGTGGGGAAACGGGTACTGTTTGAGGCAAAGACCATAGTGGCGGACAGTGGGGATAGATACGTGATGGTGAATGGCAGACTGCAAGGGGAGGCGGTGGTTCTGGTGAACGTATACGCCCCGAACTGGGATGATGCAAACTTCATGAGGCGTATGTTGGGGCGTATCCCGGACCTGGAGGCGGGAAAGTTGGTAATGGGGGGAGATTTCAATACAGTGCTTGATCCAGGGCTGGACCGGTCGAGGTCCAGGACCGGGAGGAGGCCGGCAGCGGCCAAGGTGCTTAAGGACTTCATGGAGCAGATGGGAGGAGTAGACCCTTGGAGATTTATCAGACCTAGGAGTAAGGAGTTCTCATTCTTCTCCCATGTTCACAAGGTATATTCACGGATAGACTTTTTTGTCCTGGGAAGGGCACTGATTCTGAAGGTGACAGGGACGGAGTACACGGCCATAGCCATCTCGGACCACGCTCCACACTGGGTAGAACTGGAGGTAGGAGAGGAAAAGGAACAGCACCTACTCTGGAGAATGGATATGGGCCTGTTGGCGGATGAGGGGATATGTCTAAGGGTGAGGGGGTGTATCGAAAGGTACTTGGAGCTTAATGACAATGGAGAGGTTCAGGTGGGAGTGGTCTGGGAGGCGTTGAAGGCGGTGGTCAGAGGGGAACTGATATCCATAAGGGCACATAAAGGGAAGCAAGAGAGTAAAGAAAGGGAGCGATTGCTGAGAGAAGTTCTGAGGGTGGACAAGCAATATGCAGAGGCACCGGAGGAGGGACTGTACAGGGAAAGACAAAGGTTACATGTGGAATTTGACCTGCTGACCATGGGTAAGGCAGAGGCACAGCGGAGGAGGGCACAAGGAGTGCAGTATGAGTATGGAGAGAAGGCGAGTCGGTTACTGGCCCAACAATTGTGGAAGAGGGGAGGGGCGAGGGAGATAGGTGGGGTGAGGGATGAGGAGTGAGAGATGGAACGGGGAGCGGAGAGAGTGAATGGGGTGTTTAAGACATTCTATGAGAGGTTGTATAAGGCTCAGCCCCCGGAAGGGAAGGAGGGAATGATGCATTTCCTGGATCAGCTGGAATTCTCGAAGGTGGAGGAGCAGGAGAGGGTGGGACTGGGAGCACAGATTGATGTGGAGGAGGTGGTAAAGGGGATTGGGAGCATGCAGGCGGGGAAGGCCCCGGGACCGGATGGGTTCCCGGTGGAATTTTATAGGAAATATATAGACCTACTGGCCCTGCTTTTGACGAGAACCTTTAATGAGGCCAGGGAAAGGGGGAAGTTGCCCCCGACTATGTCGGAGGCGACAATATCGTTACTTTTGAAGAAGGATAAAGACCCGCTGCAGTGTGGGTCCTACAGGCCCATTTCCCTTTTGAATGTAAATGCTAAGCTCCTGGCCAAGGTAATGGCATCGAGGATAGTGGGATTGTGTCCCGGCGGTGGTCCATGAGGATCAAACTGGGTTCGTTAAGGGGAGACAGCTGAACACGAACATACGGAGGCTGCTAGGGGTGATGATGATGCCCCCACCAGAGGGGGAGGCAGAGATAGTGGTGGCGATGGATGCCGAGAAAGCATTTGACAGGGTGGAGTGGGACTACCTGTGGGAAGTGTTGAGGAGATTTGGTTTTGGTGAAGGGTTCATTGGATGGGTACAGCTGCTATATAGTGCCCCGGTGGCAAGTGTGATCACGAACAGGCAGAGGTCTGACTACTTCCGTCTTTATAGAGGGACGAGGCAGGGGTGTCCCCTGTCTCCGTTACTGTTTGCATTGGTAATTGAGCCCCTGGCCATAGCACTGAGGGGCTCCAGGAAGTGGAGGGGAGTACTCAGGGGAGGAGAAGAACACCGGGTATCATTGTATGCAGATGATTTATTGCAGTATGTTGCGGACCCGGTGGAGGGGATGCCTGAGATAATGCAGACGCTCGGGGAGTTTGGGGAATTCTCGGGGTACAAATTGAACATGGGGAAGAGTGAGTGGTTTGTGGTTCATCCGGGGGAGCAGAGCAGGGGAATAGAGGATTTACCGCTGAGGAGGGTAACAAGGGATTTCCGGTACTTGGGGATCCAGATAGCCAGGAGTTGGGGAACCTTACATAGGCTTAATTTAACATGATTGGTGGAACAGATGGAGGAGGATTTTAAGAGACGGGACATGGTGCCCCTGTCACTGGTTGGGGAGGGTGCAGGAGGTCAAAATGGTAGTCCACCCGAGATTCCTTTTTGTGTTTCAGTGCCTCCCGGTGATGGTCACGAAGGCTTTTTTCAAGAAGATCGAGAAAAGCGTCATGAGTTTTGTGTGGGCTGGGAAGACCCCGAGAGTGAGGAGGGGGTTCTTGCAGCATAGCAGGGAGAGGGGGGGACTGGCACTACCGAGCTTAAGCGAGTACTATTGGGCCGCCAATATTTCAATGGTGTATAAGTGGATGGGAGAAGGGGAGGGAGCGGCGTGGAAGAAATTGGAGATGGCGTCCTGCAAAGGAATCAGCCTACAAGCACTGGTGACGGCACCGCTGCCGTTCTCCCCGAAGAAATACACCACAAGTCCAGTGGTGGTGGCAACACTGAAAATTTTGGGGCAGTGGAGACGGCAGAGGGGAATGACGGGAGCCTCGGTGCGGTCCCCGATAAGAAATAATCATAGGTTTGTCCCGGGGAGAATAGATGGGGGATTTAGAGCATGGCAGAGAGCTGGGATTGTGCAACTGAGGGATCTGTTCTTGGACGGGACGTTTGCGAGTCTGGGAGCACTGACGGAAAAATATAGGTTGCCCCAAGGGAATGAATTTCGATACATGCAACTGAGGGCTTTTGCGAGGCAACAGGTGAGGGAATTCCCGCAGCTCCCAACGCAGGAGATTCAGGATAGAGTGATCTCAGGGACATGGGTGGGGGATGGTAGGGTGTCAGATATATACAGGGAAATGAGAGACGAGGGGGAGAACATGGTGGATGAGCTGAAGGGAAAATGGGAGGAAGAGCTGGGGGAAGAGATTGAAGAGGGGCTGTGGGCAGATGCCCTACGTAGGGTAAACTCTTCGTCCTCGTGCGCCAGGCTTAGCCTGATACAATTTAAGGTTTTGCACAGGGCACATATGACTGGAGCAAGGCTCAGTAAATTTTTCGGGGTAGAGGATAGGTGTGGGAGATGCTCGAGAAGCTCAGCAAACCACACCCACATGTTTTGGTCATGCCCGGCACTGCAGGGGTTCTGGGTGGGAGTGGCGAAGCTGCTTTCAAAGGTGGTGGGGGTCCGGGTTGAGCCAGGCTGGGGGCTGGCTATATTCAGGGTTGCAGAAGGGCCGGGAGTGCAGGAGGTGAGAGAGGCTGATGTTTTGGCCTTTGCGTCCCTAGTAGCCCGGCGAAGGATACTGCTTATGTGGAAGGAAGCCAAGCCTCTGGGCGTGGAGACCTGGATAAACGACATGGCAGGGTTTATAAAACTGGAACGGATAAAGTTTGCACTAAGGGGTTCGGCTCAGGGGTTCACCAGGCGGAGGCAACCGTTCATTAACTATGAGGGCCAATTAACTGATATAGACAGTGTTTCTGTGGAGAAACACAACACTTCTGGTGAATTAAAACAGGCCATTTTTCTGAAAGGGCAACTGCCAAAAGTTGGTACAAAAGTGACATACTTGCCTGAAGGGTCTAGTCAATGAAAGGATGCAACTGTTATTAGTAGAGCAGGGAAGGCCACTGGAAAGTATAAACATTGGTTGAATGTACAGCATTCAGGGGAAGGAGTCAAGACAATGGATTGGGAAAACAAAGTTCAAAAATGGAGGGCACAGAAACGCAGTGTCAGTTCAGATAGTACATCGGATAGTGAACAGGTCCGCAGGAAAAGGTCGAGAACTATTGAAAGGACATCCCACAGCAGAAGGGAAAGATCAAGTAGTAGCAGTACAGAACGAGATACCAGGCGGGAGAGGGGATGTAGTTTGTCAAGATCTCGGAACATGAGTAAGACTACGAATACTAATAGGAGTAGAAGCCCACATGCACGTGAGATTTTGGTGGCTTCAAATAAATTAGATGAAAAAGTTATTAAAGAAGCAAAACAGCAAGAATTGCATAGTTGGAGTGAATTTGGGGTATACGCGGAAGTACCGGATAGGGGACAAAGAGCTCTATCCCACAGATGGATTTGCACGGAAAAGGTTCTTCCGGATGGAACTTATAAGGCAAAGGCCAGGCTCGTGGCAAGGGGATTTGAAGAAAACATAGAAGATCAGGATTTAAGGGTAGATTCACCTACAGCAGGAAAGGTTATTTTAAAGATCTTCTTGGCTCTATTAGCACAAAGGCATGGGAATGCAAATCTATAGATATAAAAGTTGCCTTTTTGCAGGGGCATCAGCTCCAGAGAAACATTTTTCTCCGTCCTCCAAAGAAGCAGCTAACACAGAAGGGGTACTCTGGAAGTTGAATATATGTGTATATGGATTAAATGATGCATCTAGAGTCTGGTATTTTTCGGTAAGGTCAGTTTTGTTAAAGTTAGGCTGTTGCCAGTTGAAAGCAGATCCTGCAATGTTTTACTGGCACTATAAAGGAAATCTTTCTGGCATTTTTATGATGCATGTCGATGATTTTTTGTGGGGTGGGACTAGTGATTTTGAAGCTATGGTTTGAGGAAAGAATTCAGGGTTGGAAGTCAGGCTTCCGGTGCATTTAAATATATTGGACTGGAAATTGGACAGACTAAATTAGGGGCAACTTTACGTCAGCAATCTTATTTGGAAAGCATCAGCCCAATAGCAATTAGTCGTGGCCGAGTTTCACAAAAAGACGCAATGGTTTCAAAGATAGAAAAAGAGCAACTACGAAGTTTAATTGGGCAACTGAACTGGTTAGGTAGACAGACTAGACCGGACGTGAGTTTTGATGTCTTAGAGTTGAGTACAAAAATGAATGATCCCAAAGTGGAAGATATAATAAAAGCAAATAAAGCGTTGGCCAAACTAAAAATGCAGGAGTGTGTTTTGAAGTTCACGGTTTTAGGTGACCTAAAGCACTTGAAACTCATAGTTTATAGTGATGCGTCCTACGCAAATTTATGTGATGGGATTTCAAGCGCAGGAGGTTTTATAATTTTCCTTTTGTGGAACAATGGTAAATGTTGCCCACTTGTGTGGGAAACAAAGAAAATAAGGAGAGTGGTAAAAAGTACTTTGGCTGCTGAGACGTTAAGCCTTGTAGAGGCGGTGGATATGGCTTTTTATATAAGTATGATATCGACAGAAATTTTGGGATTAGGGGATTTGGGTAATATACCTATTGACTGTCACATTGACAATAAATCCCTATGGGAAAATGTGCACTCTACAAAATGTGTAAATGAAAAGAGGTTACGGATAGACATCGCACGTTTGAAGCAGATGTTGGACAGAGGGGAAATAACAAAAATTAAATGGATCGACAGGAGCTATCAACTGTCAGACTGTTTTACGAAAAGAGGGGCGAGTTCACAGAAACTTTTGAATATTGTTAATGAAGGCCGCTTGTTTCTGTGACTGTTTTTTTTCTCTCGTCCAAACAAAAAAAAAGAAAAGGGGGGGGACATCTTGTGCGTGTTTTTGAGTTTCTTGAAAATTTGTTTTCACCTAATTATTTTTTTTCTCCAAGGAAGGGGAGACTGTTAAGTAATGGGTTGAGAGATATTGCAATTAGTTGTCTCATTTATGTTAAGTATCCATTAATTGACACTGATATGTAAAGGGGCTTCAGGTGGCCGCTGTCAGGTGGTATGATGTTAAGAGTTTTGTGCAGAGGCTGTGGAAGTGAAATAAATGGTGTTTGGTGAAAAGGAACAAGAACTTTAGACTCTTCATTTCACAGCAACTAAAACGTCTAACACCCTTGGGGTTATAACTGGTAGTCCTGCTCGAGGCAATGCCCTTACTAAGCAGGTACTGACGCAGTTCGTCGTTCATGAACGACGAGCCCCAGTCACTGTGAACTTACGTGGGGAAACCAAACAGGGTGTAGGGCTTTAATGACGGTGGCCGCGGTCATGTCGGGGCAAGGGATTGCAAAGGGGAAGCGGGAGAACGCGTCGATGATGTTGAGGAAATATATGTTGCGGTTGTTGGAGGGGAGGGGCCCTTTGAAATTGATACTGAGGCGCTCAAAGGGCCGGGATGCCTTTACCAGGTGGGCCTTATCCGGTCGATAGAAATGCGGCTTACACTCGGCACAGATTTGGCAGTCCCTGGTCATGGCTCTGATCTCCTCAGTGGAGTAGGGCAGGCTGCGGGCCTTGATATGGTGGAGAAGCCGGGTGACCCCCGGGTGGCAGAGGTCATCGTGGATAGCACGTAGTCAGTCATCTTGCGCGCTGGCGCATGTGCCACGGGACAGGGTATCTGGGGGTATGTTGAGCTTCCCAGGACGATATACTATATCGTAATTATAGGTGGAGAGTTCGATCCTCCACCTCAAGATCTTATCATTCTTGATCTTGCCCCGCAGCGTATTATCGAACATGAAGGCTACCGATCGTTGGTCAGCGACGAGGGTAAACCTCCTACCAGCGAGGTAGCGCCTCCAGTGCCGCACGGCTTCCACAATGGCTTGGGCTTCCTTTTCGACTGAGGAGTGTCGAATTTCGGAGGTGGTGAGGGTTTGTGAAAAAAACGCTACTGGCCTGCCTGCTTGATTGAGGGTAGCGGCGAGGGCGACCTCTGATGCATCGTTCTCCACCTGGAAGGGGACGGACTCGTCCACCGCGCGCATTGCGGCTTTGCCGATATCCGCCTTGATGCAGCTGAAGACCTGACGGGCCTCAGCCGCCAGTGGGAAGATGGTGGCCTTGATTAGTGGGCGGGCTTTGAACGCAAAGTTGGGGACCCACTGGGCGTAATATGAAAAGAACCCGAGGCACCTTTTCAGGGCCTTGGGGCACTGGGGAAGGGGGAGTTGCAGGAGGGGACGCATTCGGTCGGGGTCGGGTCCTAGGACCCCGTTTTCCACGACGTACCGAGGATGGCTAGTCTGGTTGTGCGGAAAACGCATTTCTCCTTGTTGTAAGTGAGGTTAAGGGTTCGGCCGGTTTGGAGAAATCTCTCGAGGTTGGCATCATGGTCCTGCTGATCATGGCCGCAGATGGTGACGTTGTCCAAATACGGAAATGTGGCCCGCAGCCCCAGCTGCGCGGCACAGGCCTGGGGGTATTCTTTGGTCGGGGGTCCACGAGGGGCTCGCGTGATCGGACGGGAACGCATTAAGGCTTTGGAACGCTACTTCCAGAGAGGAGGCTAATTTTACCGTCTCTTCCAGGTCTAAGGCACCTTTTTCGAGTAGGCGCTGTCTCATGTAGTTGGACCTGACTCCAGCCACTTAGGTGTCCCGGATGGTGAGGTCCATATGTTGAGTGGCCGTGTGGCCGTAACGGCCTGGTAATTGCAGCTTCGTGCAAGGACTTTGAGGTCGTGTAGGTACTCTTCCAGCGATTCCCCGGGACGCTGGAGGCGAGTGGTGAGGAGATGCCGCGCGTATACCTCGTTCACGGGCCTTACGCAAAGGCGCTCTGGCGTCGTGAGGGCGTCTGCCTAGGTGGAGGCTTCTTTGAGTTGAACAGAGATTCGATGGCTCACCCGTGCGTGGAGGAGACTCTGCTTCTGTTCGTCGGTGACGGAAGGCGAGGAGGAGGTGGTGAGGTAGGCCTTGAAACAGCGGAGCCAGTGCGAAAAAAATCTCTTTTGCCTCCGCGGCCTGCGGATCGAGTTCCAGTCGGTCAGGTTTGAGGGCCGATTCCATCGTGGCGTTGTAGTTTATTAAATTGATGCGACCATCAATTCACACGAAACCAGGAGTAGAAGTAAACTGTGGCTTTAATCAACTAGAACAGTGCCTGTCTGCGACTGATCTGTTAGTGGGAGCCGCCTACAGGTCAACTGCTCTTATACCTCCCCATAAATGGTGGAGCCAGGGGCGGAGCCCACACAGGCCCCAACATGCTACATCATAGGTAATACCTTACAATCATCCATAGGTGGAGCCCACTTGGGCAACAGCGTAATACAGTTATGTACATGGTGAATTGTTACAGCAATACATTCACCACAGGAGCTATTTTGGAAGAGGAGAGGGCACCACTGGAAGGGACCAAAGCAAAGTGGGAGGAAGAGTTGGGAGAGGATATGGAGGAGGGGTTCTGGTGTGAGGTGCTCCAGAGAGTAACGTCTCCACCTCATGCACGAGGTTGGGGCTGATACAGCTGAAGGTGGTGTACAGAACACACCTCACGAGGGCGAGGATGAGCCGATTCTTTGAGGGAGTAGAAGATGTGTGAGAACGTTGTGGGGGGGGGGGGGGGGTGCAAATCACGTTCATATGATTTGGTCCTGTCCAAAGCTGGAGGATTACTGGAAGGAGGATTTTAGGGGAATCTCTAAAGTGGTGCACGTGAAACTGGACCCGGGTCCTCGGGAGGCCATATTCGGGGCGTCGGACCAGCCGGGGTTGGAAACGGGTGCGGAGGCAGATGTAACCTTCGCCTCGTTGATCGCCCGAAGGCGGATCCTGATGGGTTGGAGAGCAACCTCTCCACCCTGTGCCCTGGCGTGGCGGGGGGACCTGTTAGAATTCTTGCCTCTTGAAAAGGTTAAGTTTGAACTGAGGGGAAGGATGGAGGGGTTCTACAATTCATGGGCATTATTCATTATGCACTTTCAAGAACTGAATAACATCGAACATTAGTTGGGGCGGGGGTGGTTGGGAGGGTTGGGGGGAGGGGGGGTGCGGTGTGTGTTAATGGTGACTATGGGTGATTCCTGATTCCTTTTTGTCATTTGTTTATGTGAACTTGCGGGCTAATGGTTGGGGTTTGGTGGGAGGATGGGATCGTTATTATTGATATGGGGATTGACATATTTGTTACTGATTATTGTTGGTGGGTGTAAATTTGGGAGAAAATGTGAAAAAGAATAAACATATTTTAAAAAAAAGAATAACACTGTATATTAACTGTATATTAGATCACTGTAATTCTATAGAATAACTCTCTGTATATTAACTCTATGCTATATCACTGAAACTCTATATAATAACTCTCTGTATATTACCTCTATGTTAGATCACTGTAACTCTATAAAATAACTCTGTATATTAAGGGTGTTTGGCATCTCCTGCTGCACTCAGAGTCTATCGTTACCAGGGGAGTGCTACCCTCAGTATTGGTGGCTCTGATTGGCCGCTATCGGGTCTCACCCAATAGCAGCGGCGGATGCTGCGGGGTGCGGCTCCGTCGCCAAGGTTGAAGCCCCAGGTCTGTGATGCTTCTTCATTCAGGGAAAGGATGAGTGGCGGCGGTGAAAGAAGCTGCGAACTGCAGAGGGCTATGTGCCTGGTGCTCTGAGAGGAGCCCAGGCTGCGTAACCGTCCATAATCATCACCACATTAATGTTGCTCACGCGCGAGGTTTATCCTCTTTTGTTTGAAAAGAGTTTGGGAGCAGGTGAACAGAGTCGGTGTTGCATTCGCCTACGCTTGCCAGGAAGTAGTCCGACAGATTGCCTCAGAGGACCTGGAGCCTTTAAAGAGCAGGGTTGGGGGAAAAGGGAGGAAAGGTGGTTTTTGGTGGTGGAATCACATTGGCAATGGCAACGCTCTGGGGTGGAAGGCAATGTTCCATCCAAGCTGCACAGGTGCACAGCCACAAAGCAACCCAAAAGTTCTGCATGTTAGGCAAAAAATGGAAAAGCCCAGTGCACTTAAATGACTTGGCTTTGCACTACTAAAAACTATTGGCCTGTTTATTTGTGAAAGGTAAGGACAAGGGGACCTTATCTTGGAAGTGCAGGTAATGTTATGGATATTCCTTGGGTTCAGGCACCTGGTGGGGAGAAAAAACATCTCAGATGCTCTTGAATGAGTCGTGGCATCATCAGAACAGATTGAACAGCGATTGAGGAACTGGGAGAAAGAAATTTGAGTCTTTGCACAAGCAAGGTGGAAAGAAGTACTGTCCAGGTACTTGTGGGAGTCAATGGGTGTGTACTAGATATCCGTTTTACCCCGGAGATAAAGTATGCTGGAAGGCTGAATTGGACCGTTAGCAAGGGATGGATCAAAATTTGAAGCATGGTTAATGAATGAAATGTTCTAAATCAGAACCAGTGCATGACATAGTCATTCGTCTTGGAAAAAGGAGCTTGAAACGGATCCTAAATGGGATTAGACAAAGTTCAAAATATTCTGTGAAGGGACTGGAAAAACAAGGATCCTTGTGATCTTTCATAGCCATACCTTTTGCTTAGAGGAAGTGAGTAGTGTTAACGTAAAAGTTTTTTCATGCAAGTGTAATTTCAACCAGGTGGACAAGGGTGGTAGTGGTGGATGCTGACAGGTTAAACTACTTTTGGACGAGGGGGGGGGGGACTGAAGACTGTCATGACATTACCTGGAGGTATAGAGAGACTAGGGGTAAACTTAAAGGATGGTAGAGGGATCGGCAGCTCATTGTACACTCTCATAGGAATGGAAAATCAAGTGGGGTGCACAATGGACGGGTAATTCGCCACCACTTATTTTGCATGCCTGAAGTTGGCTTTATAATAATTGGATATTTATAACGATAAAGCAATACTTGGATAAACCTGTTTGCACAGGTGGTGGATGAGGTCAGAAAAAAGATAGATGTAGGAAGGGACTGAACAAGCCAGGGGAAGAGTTAAAATAGAAATAGATTCTTGAAAAATCTTCATTATGCCTGGCAAATCTTTTTCCATTGTTTTACAGACTCATAACACAAATTACTTCAAATTGCATCACTCACTTCTGTGTGATGTTATTATGGAACACAGCCCATAACTTATCTTCTCCCTTTGATAGACTGAGGTTTGCAAACAATTATTTTGAAGACTGCTTAAATCCTTCCAAAGAATGTCCTTCAAACTGTTCAGAATGTTTGGGAAATGCATTTATCCCATGCTTTGGGTTTTGAGACGTGCTAATAACAATGAGTGGGATGGAAATATTTTGCATCTAATATTTTGATGAAATGTGCAAAGAAATAGGCGATTGATTGAGATGTGAAGCATTCTTTATTGTATTGAAAAGGTCATAGAAAATGCACTTCAAATAAAAACATTGTGAAACATTAATTTCTAAAGATTGCTGTCAAAGACCTGAAAGTATTCTGCTAATACAGTGTAATTTCTGTCAAGCTCGATCATGGGTACTCTCAAAGTTGCAATTCCCCATGCCCAATGTCCTCTGTACAAAAACTTGCACATCCAACTGGGTACTTCTAAGTTTCTTTTGTACGAAGCAAGGTTTGCTCTCACAAAAACTTCGCAACCAAGCCCCAGCCTTTCTGTCAGGGTGATAGTAATGAGGCAATATTCTCAGCATATATATTTCAGGGCAAACAGTTGGCTTGCTCTATCTGGGAGAAGCACATTGTGTTGGCACCTAGATAGTCTTTTCTTTTCAGGATTATCAGAGTGAAGAGACATTCCTGGCTCATCTCGCACACCACTCAGTAACTTGCCTGACCTTGTCTGCTCCTGCTTTGTCAGCTATTAAATGGTGCGTTAAGGGAAATAGAAAATTAATTCAGAGCCTGATTGGCGAAGATCTATAGGAAACCCACTGAAAAGATTGACATATTAAAGATGATGACGAGTCTGTACTCTAATCATTACTGATGTTTTCAAGTTCTTTCAGGCACTAACAATGTTTTTCCACTTACAGTAACCTCCACAATGTATGGTACCATAATGGGAGTAGGGGCAGGGATTTTTATCCTTGCTGTTGTATGGATTTTGGTGTTGCTGACATGCATGCTGTTATCTCGATCAGGAGGCATGACCAGGTGAGGCACTTTACTTTCTGCATAAGTCGACTATTTAAATGTACGATTGATCAAAATTAGGATTCTCCCTCTACTTTGGGATTATCACCTTAAAAGGTTAGCTTTAAATTAATCTAGATACATCAAACTTAGCCCAATCTTTGATTTTCTCCATTGATGTGCCTGCCTGAAACAATTTCTCCATCCAAAGCTGAGGTCATAACCCAAAGTTGAGTTTGAGACAGATTTGTTTTCATTCTAAAGTTTTTTTCTATGCAAAGACCATGTTAATCTTTAAGAAAGTGGAAGTCTTTCCTTAAACTAAACATCTCTCCACTTTTCCCTCTGTCATTTCTGTGTCTCTTTTCAAATATCAAGTACAACAAGCCTAGCGAAAGAGGAAACACTGGAGGGACTGACATCCTTCAGGTCGATAAGTCACCAGGGTCAGATGGATTGTATCACATGCTGTTAAAGGAAGCTAGGAAGGAAATAGTAGATGTGAGGATTGGAAGTCTGCAAATGTTGTACCTTTTTTTAATAAAGGGTACGAGGGATAGGTCAGAAAACTAGGCTTGTCAATATGTCTTTGATCATGGGCAAATTATTGGAAACAATTCTGAGAGATAGGATAAACTGTCACTTAAAAAGGCAATGGATTGATCAGGGTTAGTCAGCACGGTTTTGTTAGGGGAGGATTGTATCTTATTAACATAATAAAATTCTATGAGTAAGTAACAAGGAGGATTAATGAGGGTAGCCCAGTGGATGGTGTCTCGATGGATTTCAGACGCATTTGACAGGACCCCGCGTGGCAAACTGGTCAAAACAATGAGATCTCATGGGATACGTAGGAAGGTGACTGGTTGGGTCCAAATTTGGCGCAGTGACAGGAAACAAAGGGCAATGTTCGATAGTTGTTTTTGCTAATGGAAAACAGTTTCCAGTGGTGTTCCACAGGGCTTAATCTTTTTTTTTTTTTTAATTTTTTATTCTCTTCCATTTTCACATTTTCTCCCACATTTACATCCATCAACAATAAACAATAATCAGCAAGATATGTCAGTCCCCATAATAACAACAACGATCCCATCTACCCACCAACCCCCAAACCTCAACCCGCATGTTTACATAAACAAATGACAAAAATAAATCAGGGATTACCTGTAGTCACCCTTAATCTTTCACAGCTCCACCCCCCCCACCCCAGCTCTCCAGCTCCTCCCGTCCACTGCCTCTTGTAAAGCTCCTCCCCCTACCCTCGGTTCCTTCCCCCCCCCAAACTTTCCACCCCGGCTAGACCACTCGGACCCTGTTCTGCCAGGCTCCGATGGCCGCAGCCCCTCCCCCCACCTCACTCCCGTTCACTGGCCGGCACACACCGGCCAGCGTGGAGGCCCCCGCCCGGGTCCCTTTCCCACTTGCCCGGCCCCAGGAAAGCCCAAAGATCCCCTTTTAGCACACAAACCCCGCCTATCCACCTACACCCCAAAGAACTCTCATTTCGAGTGAAAGTCCCGTCCCTTCCCTTGTCCAAATATATACCACCTTGGCTCCTTTAATCTACACCCGCGCGCAGTGATACAAGAAAGAAGGACATACAGTCATGAGGTTACATCGGCACATGGCCATTCCTCAATTTGTCAGTTCTGCCACAGTCCTTCTGCTTTCGCAAACTCCTCCGCTGCTTCCGCCGTTCCAAAATAAAAGTCCCTGAGCTTGTAAGTCACCCTCAGCTTCGCTGGATATACAATGCCGCACCGCACCTTGCTAATGTACAGTGCCCTCTTCACCCAGTTGAAGGCAGCCCACCTCCTTGCCAGCTCCACCGTAAAATCCTGGTATACACGTATACCAGCTCCAGCCCTCTGCACCACCCGCTTCTGCTTGGCCCAGCTCAGGACCTTCTTCACCCTGTACCTACGGAAGCACAGAGTCACTGTCCTTGGCGGCTCACTCGCCTTTGGTACAGGCCTCCACGACCGATGAGCCCGATCCAGTTCATATCGGGAGGGGTCCTCCCCCTCCCCCAGTAGTTCTGCCAGCATCGCGGCAAAATACTCAGTCGGCTTCGGTCCCTCAACTCCTTCGGGCAGCCCCACAATCCTCAAGTTCTGTCGCCTGGATCTATTTTCCAGGTCTTCCATTTTTCCTTGCAGATCCTTGTTAGTATCCATCACCTTCCCCATCTCTTTCCCCATCGAGGCAAGTTGATCACCGTGCTGCAATAACGTCTCCTTCACTTCCTTCAGCGCCTCCCCTTGCTCTCGCACCTCCGCCACTGCGCTCGCCACCTCCGCCCTCACCAGGAAAACCGCCTCCTCCACCAGCACACTCAAAACCTCCCTCATCGCCTTCCTCACCGTCTCCATGCATTTCGCAATCTGCGCCAACTGCTTTTCAAATTCCGCAGCCATCACCTTGGTTATTTCTTCAGCCGTAAGCAGTGCGGCCTTCCCTGGTGCTCCAGCCTCCATTTTTCCTGGTGACCCCGCGGTGACCTTTCCACTCCCCGATGGACCTCCAGCTGGTTTTTTTTCGGCCGTTTTTTTGCTCACCCTCGACATTTTTCTTTGGGGTTTTTTTCCCTCCTGTGTCTTCACAGTGCCTCCTCCGTGCCTTCTCCCTGCTTCTGCCGCCTCTGTGGACCCTGGGACCGGGCTTGAAGCCCCGAAATTGCCGTTCCCGAGCGGGGGCTCTCCATTGTGCGGCCCCCCCCCCCCCCCCCCCCGCCCCCCCCCCCCGCCGTCACTGGAAGTCCCCACAGGGCTTAATCTTGAGACCCTTTCCAATTGTTCCATACTTTAATGATTTGGACTTAAATGTGGGTGGCATGATTGGGAAATGTGTAGGTGTCACACAAATAGGCTGTGTAGTTGATACTAAAGAGGATAGCTGTCGACTACAGAATTATGTTATTGATTTGATTGACTGGGCAGAGAAGTGGGAAATGGAATTCAATCCGGAAAAGTGTGAGGAAATTAATTTGGAGAGGGCAAACAAAGCAAAGGGAATATTTGAGAGGTTTTGAGGAAGTGAGAGACCTTGGAGTGCATGTCCACAGGCCCTTGAAGGTGGCAGGACAGGTGTTCAAGAAAGCCTATTGAATGCTTTCTTTTGTGAAATGAAAAATGAAATGAAAATCGCTTATTGTCACAAGTAGGTTTCAATGAAGTTACTGTGAAAAGCCCCTAGTCGCCACATTCCGGCGCCTGTTCGGGGAGGCTGGTACGGGAATTGAACCGTGCTGCTGGCCTGCCTTGGTCTGCTTTCAAAGCCAGCGATTTAGCCCAGTGTGCTAAACCAGCCCTTCTTGTTATCTTGTTAGACAAGATATTTTATATAAAAGCAGGGATGTGATGCTGGAACTGTATAAAATGCTGGGTGAGCCACAGCTGGAGTTTTGTGCACAGTTTTGGTCACCACAATACAGGAAGGACATAATTGCTCTGGAGAGAGAGCAGAGAGAATTTACAGGAATGTTACCAGGGCTTGGAAATTGCAGCTATGAGGCGAGATTGGATTCTTTCAAACAGAGGAGGCTAAGGGGTGATCTAATAGAGATGTAGAAAGTTACGAGATGCCTAGACTGGGTAGACAGGAAATACTTATTCCCCTAGCTGAGGGGTCAGTTACCAGGGGCTTAGATTTAAGATGATAGAAGGATTAGGGGGGACATGATGAGAAACATTATCACCCAGAAGTTGGTGGGCATTTGGAATTCATTGTCTAAGTTGGTGATGGAGACTGAAAACAAACATCCGCCCCAATCTTCAGAACCCGCCTAAGATTGTTATAAATAGCCTTCCCCCAATTTAGCACATTCACCCTTGGACCACTCTTATCCTTTGTCCACCAGCACTTTAAAACTTACTGAATTGTGGTCACTGTTCCCGAAATGCTCCCCTACTGAAACTTCTACCACCTGGCCGGGCTCATTCCCCAATACCAGGTCCGGTACAGCCCCTTCCCTAGTTGGACTATCTACATATTGTTTTAAGAAGCCCTCCTGGATGCTCCTTACAAACTCTGCCCCATCCAAAACCCTAGCAGTAAGTGAGTCCCAGTCCATATTGGGGAAGTTAAAGTCTCCCAACACAACAACCCTGTTGCTTTTACTCCTGTCCAAAATCTGTCTACCTATCTACTCTTCTATCTCCCGCTGGCTGTTGGGAGGCCTGTAGTAAGCCCCCCAAATTGTGACTGCACCCTTCTTATTCCTGATCTCTACCCATATAGCCTCGCTGCCCTCAGGTATCCTCCCGTAGTACAACTGTGATATTCTCCCTAACCAGTAGCGCAACTCCTTCACCCCTTTTGCATCCCCCTCTATCCCGCCTGAAACATCTAAATCCTGGAATGTTTAGCTGGGTCATCAGCGCCGCAGTCCCAGGGCTAACCACTGTGCCACATGCTGCCCCCGTCCACATTGACTCGAACCAATTTTTACAGATGCACCATAGGCTGGATAAACATGTTTGTACAGGTGATGGAAAAAGTCAGAACAAAGATATATGTAGGTGGGGACTGAACAAGGCAGGGGAAGAGTTCAAATAGAAATCTAATTGCCTTGACGATTTGAAGATTCTTGAAAAATCTTCATCATTTCACTGTACCTCGGTATATGTGACAATAATCAAATTCAATTCAAAGGGCTGAATGACTTTTTTCTGCATCGTAACGTTTCTATGGTTCTGTTTACTTTTGCACCTGTACTTTTATAGGAGTACAGGGAGGGTATCGAGACTTCTGCAATAGTTAGCACACAGGGAGCTAGAATGAAATGATCAAGCCATAGAACAAGGAGCATAGAAAGTGGGAGTGAATGGGTCAAGTCACAAAACAAGGAGCATAGAGAGCTGGAGTGAATGGATCAGGCCACGGAATGGGATAGTTTTGTCCAATAGGAGTTGCTAACAAGTCACGTGTGGCCATGGCAACATAATTTTGACCACTTACACTAATTTTAGTAGAAAGCATAGAAATAGGAGTAAACATTTAACCCTTTGAACCTGTTCTGGCATTCCATGAGATCATGACTAACTGCAATACGACTCAGAAACCTTCCTTGTCACATCCCGTAATACATTGGATTAACACAAATCTCTCGGTTTTAAAATTAACAATTGATCTCACAGCAATTGCCATTTGAAGAAGAGAGTTTCAAACTTCTACCACCCTTTCCATGTCAGAGTGTTTCCAAATTTCACTCCTGAAAAGCCTGGCTCTAACTTTTAGACTATTGCCTCTGGTCCTAGACTCCCACTGGTGGAAACAGTTTCTCTCTAAAACGCTTTAATGTAATTTGACAATAGTTGTAAATGTACTTCACGTGTACAGTTAGTTAATAAATATCTACCAATGTTCAATAGTCAAGAAGTAAATCACTCGAGGGCAGCACGGTGGCACAGTGGTTAGCATTGCTGCCTATGGCGCTGACGACCTGGATTCAAATCCCGGCCCTGGGTCACTGTCCATGTGGAGTTTGCACATTCTCCCCGTGTCTGCGTGGGTTTCACCCCCACAACCCAAAGATATGCAGGATAGGTGGATTGGCCACGCTAAATTGCCCCTTAATTGGAAAGATTAATGGGGTACTCTAAATTTTAAGAAAAAAAGAAGTAAATCACTCGCAGTGATCAAAAATTACACACACACTGATTTTTGTCTCACAATTTGAGTGAACATATGTATAAAAATAATAAAATGTACATGTATGCATCATGTAAATTGTGTTGAGATCACATGCCCACAGTGTCCATTCCTCAATTGTTACTTATGAATAAGAAATGTAACTAATCACATCTGGATACCCTGTTAACTATATGTGGCTAGTGGTTAATATACTGGATGACGCTGAGTGAAAGCATCATACCAAAACCACGGAGATCAGAATTGGGATTGAGCCGCTTAGAAAGGAACACGGCAAGAGAAGAATGGTGCAGGTCAGGCCATTAGAAAACCCACATGCAGCAGAACTGAAGTTGGGCTGGTGTACAAAAAATGCACATTTTGGCAGAGAGTGGGTCAAGTTAATGGAAGGAGGCCACAGAGCAGAGCTAAAAACAAACCTTTGAAAAAGACAAAAATTGGAAAAAGAAAGATAAACTTGCATAACTTAAGGAAGACCGTTTGGTCTGATGAAAGTACAATCCGCAGGAACCAGTGCAACATCAATGCAGTACCAATTTTGTTTGAGTTAAATTCATCTTCAGCTCATTGATTTTGGTGCTCCAATCCCCTTGCTGTGTCCCTTGGTTGATATCCAGTACAATAACGTATTATTTCTTGTGCAATACAGATTCAACAGGAATATCTTGTCTTTTTATGCAGCTGGCTTTCGACTGTGTTTGTTTTCTTCCTTGCATTGATTCTCACAGCGATCCTCATCTTCTTTCCTCGCACCAAGGAAATACCTGAGCCAGTGACTGAAGATGTGGTAAGAACAGTGCTTATGTGTGTTGCTTTATATTACATTTCATAACCTGCCCCTGAGCTTTTATTTAAAACAATGAGCAGGCAACAGAACCTTTTCAAGCCTCAGGCAGTCACATTTTTCACATATGCAGTGCACAACATATTGATTTCAGTGAAGGATGAACTACTGTACCTGCAGCATAAATCCAGACAAAACTCCCAGAAGAATAAATCAAAGGTTTAAACTCAAAGCAAGCTAAACCCCAGCAGTAAATGATTCCCTCCACTATATCACTCCCTCACTCTATCCATTTAATTTCAGTGAGTGCTTCTAGGCTCCTACGTACTCCTCTGGTCAGAGCATCAAAGCTCACTTATTGAGGTCGCTTGAATTGCTCTGACCTCTACTCTTTGAGTTATAACTTATGCCAGCACACCAGAGCCTTGGATTAGGATCAGAATTTTATTGTATTTTGCCTTCATGTCATCTTGATCTTATGTTTTTCTCTTTTTGAAATTGAGAAACCCAGGTCAAAGCCAGTGCTGCAGGCAAAGGTCAAGGAGGTAGGAGAGAAGAAGAGGCAAATTAAGAAGTTGTGTTTAGGTGATGACACATGGCTTGTAAAAGCATTTAGATTGTTGGAAGAGGGATAGGTGACACAAGATCTGAAGTTCCAGCGCGAGGTTCTGACAGGAGTGAGTTACAGAGGGATACAATGCTATAATCTTGATTTCATTGTATGCGAGGCCTAGAAAACAGAGGGGAAAAACATAATGTATTTGGACCTTGGGGAGAATGTTACGAGGAGTAATGACCACAGAAACACTGATAAAGCAAGGAACTACAAAGAAGATTGAATAAGGAGAGGTTGGAGGCTAGTATGAGAGAAAGGCCCTGCATCAGGTGAGAAATATTCCCTTTAATCTGATCCGGATTTAGTGATACAAGAGAGGTATTGTTTTTTTAAATGTATTTCATTCCAAATTTGTTCAACAGTTACAAAACATAAATAATCAGGGCAACACCACCCCCCCCCCCCCCCCAACAAGCAACTCCTCAAACGTGGCCATGAACAGCCCCCCACATGCCTCAAAGCCCTCTGCGGAACACCTCAGTTCAAACTTAATTTTCTCCAACCGGAGGAAGTCGTATAGATCCCCCAACCAGGCCGCCACCCCCAACCGCATTGCCGACCACTATTCCAGTAAAATTCTCCGCCGGGCAATCAGAGAGGCGAAGGCTGCAATGTCGGCTTTCCTCCCCTTCATCAGCTCTGACTTCTCCGATATCCTGAAAATCGTCATCATAGGGTATGGCCCGACTTCCACCCAAACAATCTTTGCTGCCGTCCTGAACACTCCCACCCAGTATCTCTCTAACTTCACAGCCCCAGAACATATGCGCATGGCTTGCTGATCCTCGCCAAACTTCTCGCACTCGTCTGCTACTCCCTGGAAGAACCCACTCATCCTCGCCCGACTCATGTGCACTCTGTGTACATCCTTAACTGTATCAAGCTCATCCTCACATGTGAGGAGGTCGAATTCATCCTATGCAGTGCCTCACTCCACTCTCCCTAAACTATCCCCCCCCCCCCCCCCCCCCCAAATCCTCCTCCAATTTCTCGATCCTCACCACCTGCACACCTGTCTGCTCTCCCAGCCACCCATATATGTCCCCAATCCTACCCTCCTGTTCCACATCTGGAGCAGTAACCGTTCCAAAAGGGCATATTTTGGTAGCCTGGGAAACCCTTTCCACCCCTTCCGTGCAAAGTCCCTTTCTTGTAAATACCTAAATTCACTTCCCCTCGGGAGCTCTACCCTCTCCCTCAGCTCCTCTATGCTTGCGAACCTCTCTTCCAGATACAAACCCCTCGCCTCACCAGCCCCACCTCTATACATACCGTACGTCTCCCCTGTCTTAAACCCGTGGTTCTGTCAGAACGGTATTAACACCGACATCCCCTCTATCTTAAAATCTCTCCTCAGCTGGTTCCACCCTAATCATGGACTGTGCAACCGGGCTCTCTGTATATCTCCTTGGTGCCAGTAGTAGCGCCGCTGTCACCATGGCCCTCAGGCTTGACCCCCTTCAGGACTCTTCCTCTATCCTAACCCATTCTACCCATTCTCCTTCCCAACGCTGCCTCACTTTCTCCACATTCACTGTCCAATAGTAATGCAGCAAGTTCGGTAGTGCAACCTCCCTTTCTGCCTCTGCCTCTATAGCAGGGCCCTCTTCACCCGTGGCACCTTCCCTGCCCATACAAACTCCGAAATGACTATCCAACTTCCAAAAAAAGACCTTTGGAATAAAAATCAGGTGTGTCTGAAATACATATAAGAACTTTGGCAGGACATTTATTTTCACCACTCGAACTCTCCCTGCCAGCTGCAGTGCATCCCACCTCCTAAAGTCCTCCCTTATCTTCTTCACCAACTTTGTTAAGTTCCACTTATGTAACGTTGCCCACTCTCCTGTCACCTGGATCCCCAAATACCTAAACCTATCCCTGGTTACCCTAAATGGTAGACCCCTAAATTGGCTCTGTGACCCGACTTGTTCAGTGGGAACGCCTCACTTTCCCCATGTTCAACCTGAGAAAGCCCCAAACCTCTCTACTAGGCTCATGATCCTCCCCTTACTCTCCAGCGCATCTGACTCATATAATAGCAGATCGTCTGTGTACAGTGAGACCCGGTGCTCCCTGTTCCCCCTCCGAATCCTCTGCCACTATGCTGACCCCCGAAGGGCTATCGCCAAGGGCTCTTATCGCCAGCGCAAACAGTAGCGGTGCCAGCGGGCACCCCTGCCTCATTCCCCTGTGCAATGCGAAACTCCACAAGCTCATCTTATTGGTCCTTACGCTTTCCACCGGGGCCACCTGCAACAGGTGCACCCATGCCACAAACCTTGGGACAAACACAAACCTTCCCACGAACTCGAACAGGTACCGCCACTCCACCCGTTCAAATGGGCGGTACGGTAGCACAGTGGTTAGCACTGCAGCTTCACAGCACCAGGGACCCGGGTTCGATTTCTGGCTTGGGTCACTGTCTTTGCGGAGTCTGCACACTCTCCCCGTGTCTGCGTGGGTTTCCTCCGGGTGCTCCGGTTTCCTCCCACAATCCAAAGATGTGCAGGTTAGGTGGCTTGGTCATGCTAAATTGCCGCGTAGTGTCCAAAGGTTAGGTGGGGTTGCTGGGTTACGGGGATAGGGTGGAAGTGTGAGCTTAGAAAGGAGTGCTCTTTCAGGGGCTGGTGTAGACTCGATGGGCCGAATGGCCTCCTGTAAATTCTATGATATGCCTTCTCCGCATCCACCACCTTCCGGTACCCGCCCTCTCAACAGGGTCATGATCACATTCAGTCATCGCCTTATATTGTTTAAGAGTTGCCTGCCCTTTACAAAGCCCATTTAATCCTCTGCAACCACCCCCGGGACGCATCCTTCCATCCTCCCGCCACTAACTTAGCTAGCACGTTTACATTTAACAATGATATGGACCTGTATGACCCACACTCTAACGGGTCCTTCCCTTTCTTTGGTATAAGCGTAATTGTCGTCTACTCCCCATTCACCAGTGCCTCGCTAAATGCCCCCAATAGGTTTGGTGCCAATTCTGCCGCAAACTCATTCTAAAATTCCATCGGGCCCTGGGGCCTTCCTCGATTTCTTCCGTCTTATACTCTCTATTACCTCCATAAGTCCTAAAGGCTCCTCTAGCGCATGCCTCCTCTCCTCATCCAGCCGGGGAAATTCCAGCCCATCTAAGAACCGCCCCATATCCTCCTCTTCACGACCCGGGTCCACCCTATACAATTACTCGTAATATACCCATACCAATTCATTTATCTTCCCCATCCCTGTCCATACCCTCAAGATTTCCCTGGACTCGGCCTGCCTCCGTAGTTGATGAGCTACCATGCAGCTTGCCTTCTCTCCATATTCATACTGCACCCTCTTCGTCCTCCATAGCTGCTGAACCGCCCTTCCCATCGTCAACCTATCCAACTGTCCCTGTAGCTTTTTCCTTTTCGCCAATTCCTTCGTGGTGAGGGCCCTCGAATGCTCCCTATCCACCTCGACTATCTCGTTCAATAATCATTGGTACTCCTCTCTCCTATTCCTTTCATCATGCGCCTTGAACAAGATTATCTCCCTCACTATTTTGGTTCAACCCCACATAGTCCTTAATCACCAACCGCACCTTACCATAAAACCTTTTGTCTGCTAACAGCTCCGAATCCAACCTCCATCCCTGCCTCTGTTCCGGCCCGAGCTAAATTGAACCTCCAGCCAGTGTGGTGCGTGGTCCGAGATTACTATCTCCACGAACTTAGGGCTCGATCTGTCCAGCACACAATTGAAGTCTCCACCCATAATCAACTGATGTGTGGCCAAGTCCGGAATCGCTTCCAACAGCCCCCTCACAAACCCTACAACGTCCAAATTTGGTGCTTATACATTCACTAATGCCACCGGCGTCCCCTCTAACACTCCACTCACCATCACATATCTCCCACCCGAGTACCTCACTTCCTTCGAACTCACTTTTTAAAATAAATTTAGAGTACCCAATTCATTTTTCCAATTAAGGGGCAATTTTTAGTGTGGCCAATCCACCTAACCTGCACATCTTTGGGTTGTGAGGGCAAAACCCACACAGACACGGGAAGAATGTACAAACTCCGCACAGACAGTGACCCAGGGCCAGGATCAAACCTGGGACCTCGGCGCCGTGAGGCAGCAGTGCTAACCACTGTGACACCGTGCAGCCCCTCCTTTGCACTCACAAACCCCATCTTTCTACTAAGCAAAATAGCCACCCCCAAGACTTGAGTCAAACCCCAAGTGAAGTAACTGGCCAACCCATCCTTTTCTCAATCTGACCTGGTCTCTCACGCGGAGGTGCATCTCCTGCAGAAAGACCGCCCCGTCTTCAAACTCGAGCATGCAAAGATCCGAGATCTCTTCACCGGCCCATTGAGACCCTGCACGTTCCATGTTATAAGCCTTACCAGAAGCTTGCGCCTCCATTCCCCTCCACTGTCCGCCATCTTCCCCTACCGACTCTGGCCCCTATAATTTTGTCCTGTACCGCGCCGATCCAAGATGGCCCCTTCTCCGCCCCGACTACGCTTCTTCTCCAACCCTGCCACGTCGCATTACCCCCTTACAAACTTCTTACCCCTGTAACAAATAGTTGACCCAACAAAAATCCTCCACCTAGAAAGAATAGGACCCCCCCCCCCCACCCACCACAGTACCCATATCCACCAAACTCCATTATGCCAAATCCTCCGTCTCCTATCAATGTTCAGTTCTCCCCCCAGTTTATGCTCTTTAATAAAGTCATTGGCCGCCTCTGGGGTTTCAAAATAATACTCCCGGCCTTCAAAAGTCAGCACAATTTTGCCAGGTAGAGCACCCCCAAACCTAATCTGCCGTCGATAAAGCACTGCCTTGGCCCTGTTGAACCCAGCGTGCCTTTTTGCCAGTTCCGCTCTAATGTCCTGGAATATTCAAACCTTGTTCCCATCTCATTCACAGTTCCGTTTCTCCCTGACCCACTGAAGGATCTTTTCCTTCTCCACAAACTTGTGGACTCTTACGATCACCACCTTGGCTTCTGCCTTGGACACCTGAGCGCTCTATCCACCTCTGGGGCCTTGTCCAGCAGCCCCTCCGTCACCACCCCTGTCAGCTTCCTCGAGATATATCTTGTTGCACTCGTGCCCTCCACTCCTTCAGGCAGGCCGACGATACGCAGGTTCTGCCTTGACCAGTTCTCGTGCTCTTCCACCTTTGCTCTTAAAGACTTGCACCTCCGCCTCCAATACCACCACACTGTGGCCCAACATCACCGTCTCCATTTCCCGGATCTGAGACCCCTGTGCCTCCAAACGCTTCTCGACTCTTTCCATCGAGCCTTTCAAGGGTTCAACCGCCCCTTTGATGGCCTTTGATTGGTCCTCCTGCTTCTCCTTTCTTTGTTGATGAAATTCTTCTCTAATAAAAGCCATCGACTGCTCCATCTGGGGTTTTCCAACCTGCGTCGACCCTTCCCCCTCCACCATCTTTCCAATAGCTGCTCTTCTAGCTTCTTGGCCAGGTCCTTGACTTTCTTCTGCAGATCTGGTAAACAGCAGGCATGCTACTCCCAGGGGGAACTTCTCCTCCACACCTTCAACTGCACTTTCCCGTCGACATTTCTCCTGTTTTGGGGTAAAAAGAGCTCATTTCCACACCTTTTGAGCAGGAGCTGCCCTGTGTGCGACCACTCACTTCATGGCCATCACTGGAAGTCCACAAGAGAGGTATTGTAAGCATCACTTCATTCTCTGAGTCTTGGGTGGACTTGGAATTTATGGCACCATCGTTTTCAAACTTTTTTCCCATGGGGCATCTCCTAAAAATATTAACATTCCAAAGAACCCACCTCACTGCAATACTAATTTCCTTAAGACCATATCAGCTGCCCAAAAAATATAACAATTGCAGAAAACTCCTTTAATAAGTATACACTAACAGAGCAAACATGCCAGTAAATCAACCAAACAATCCTGAAAAACTGATGACCTACTCACATGAGTATGATGTTGGAATCTGAAGGGTTCACAGTTTGAAAGTTATAAATATTTAACAGAGTGCTTCCCAAACTATTTTTCATATGACCCTATTTTAACACTTGAAAATTGATGTGATTCAGATACCAATAAAAAAATAACAAGACGATGGCAGAGTAACATTCAGTATATAATAATTAAATTTTGTGTATTCCAGATCAACATAAATACATCATATGAATATGAAAATCTGTGACTTAAAGTATTTTTGATTTCATACACTTATTTAAATTTCAGTCAAACTTACCATATTCCCCAGTGATAGAAGACTCAGTCAAGACCCTCTTGTCCTGCTTCCTGGCCCAGTATATCCACACATTTGGCACGCTCTACGTTGACCCCTATAAAGATAGCTGCCATTAACTTTGCTCCCATCACCAGGAGAAACATTGCAGCTTTTTTCCCGCTGGGACTGGTAGCTTTTTGGGGTTTGCAGCATATACAAGATGTCTATGTAGCCACCCACCCCAAGCTGCTAGGTACATCAATCGCCTCCGCCATACGTAGGAGAGAGAGGAGGGCAACAGTAGGGAGTGCTGTGGCATGGGCCTTGGTACAGCAGTGTACTCAAAGAAGGGGAACTTACCACCCCATCCACTACCTCTATAACCCCAATGGGGGCAGCGACAGTTTGGAAAGCACCAAATTTTCATTTGTTGAAGGTAAAAATATGAATTTGGCAAGGAAGAGGATCATGTAGAGAAGTAGCCTCAGAGGTCAGAGTACAGAAGAATTTATACAATAAAAAAAGACTTGAGAGTGGATAAAAGGTGGTAATTTTTAGTTGTGTTGGTGAGAGATATGAAAAAACTGAATCTTCAAAGATTTGAACTTATTGATGAGCTTGCAACCGATCAAAATGGAATGGTTCAACAATTGCTCTGGGTGAGATTGAGGTCTGTACCCTGAGGATGTGCTATTCAAAAGAAGCTGAAGGATGTAGAGTACAATCACCACAAAAGGTTGTCCTGAATGATGGGTGCAGGCGATCATGGACTTGGAGTAGGAACTGTGTGACTGAGTCTGGAAGAATCCCTGCATCGATGCAGAGTCTGAGATATGAGTCTTCGGAGCCATCGGTCAGCACAGATTCAGAGTTTTTGCAAAAGGAAGCTGAAGCAGACCACCTTAGAAATACTTTGTTAGACACTGGTCGAAAGCATCAGGGATATCTGAGTTGGTGGCAATTGTATAGTATTTGAGTGTACAGTTCCAGAGGTATGTAACAGGCAGAATGTCACTCATGGTATGGAAACCATCCAAGTGATTGTGTTTGAGTAGCTTTTATTACAGTAATAATGTTATATTCAGCATTGCAATGCATGAGCTGAAAATAAATTTAAAAAGTTGCCTAGGGAGAGAGGAATTTCCTTCCATCTGTTGTCTGCCTCTGTCTCTCTCTCTCTCTCTCTTTGTATAAATTATATATACATATTTCCTATTTGTGTTGAAGAACTGCTTTCTGCTTGAAGTATTTCTGCGAAACACATTGGCTCACGGTGCTCTAGAATCTGCCTCATTTATACCATTGAACAGAATTAAGAGCATTAATATCAATTGTGAAACAGCAGCGACTATGCTTTCAAAAGATGATAGTGGCTTCAACTTTTTTGGCCATTCTGCAGTCGCTGCATCCAGCAGCATCTGTATCTGTTTATACACACTGCCAGCAGTATGAATGCCCCAGAGGAGGCTCAGAAAACCATGACCTCACGTGGTTCTCTGCACTGATGGTCTTGACGCTGTAATATAAAGACATATAAAAGCACCTGGGACTGGCTGTAGCTGTCTTTCTACAAGGGGCTGTATGCACTTTGGTATGTTGCAAGTTCCCCTTTGTTATTTGTGTCAGTCAATAAAAGAGAAGTGTACAGGGTGTTGAATAAAAATATACAAGACCTTAAAAGTTAAAGTTCAAATAAATGGGAATAATTTAGCCTGATTAATGTAATTTACTGATTGGAACACCTCCGTCAGCTGATCAGATGTGAGATATTGCAAAACTGACATTAAAATGGAACTGTGTTGTATTGTGCTTCTGCTAACTTCCACCTCTGATCAAATAATAGAATACTGTGGTACCAATTAGCAGGGCACAGGGCAGGACTTCTGCTCGCGAGCCAATGAGCTATTAATATTACATGACCCAAGCTCTGTGTACTGCTCACAGTACCAGGCCCCACTAATTGGCTCATTAAAGAATGAGGTGTGTTAAACGAGAGCCTGTCTGGTCCGCAGGAGATTTGTTCTGTCGCCGAGGTGGAGTTTATTCTTCCTCGACATCGTCTTCGTGTAGCAAGCCCCTTGTATTGCTTCATGAGAGCACACGGCCAGAACCTCCTGCAGAGGCAGTGATTAGCATTCGTTAGCATTCTTCCTCTGCTGTTCGCTCTCTGCCTGTTCTGCTCTCAAATCTAATTAATATTTTAGACCACACATAAAGTTGCAGATTTGCATGCTAACATTATCTAGGATTTTCAAGTAAAGTGTTCTCTGAAATAGGATTGTGAGTGTAGCTCTGAGTTTCTTTGGTGAGTCACATGTAAATGCTTGTGCAGATCAGTGTTTGTCCCCTCAGTCATGATCATGAAATTGTGCAGCTATTAAGACATGAATGATTCCATTTAAAATTTAGTTCAATTCAGTTTTTAATTTTGGATGAAATTACAGCATGTCAGTGGTGATGCTATTTTGTCACAATATGTTTGCGTATAAAAGGCCCATCCATCCACTGCACTGTATGTTCTACAAACTCATTGTTCCTGAATACAGATGCTTCTACTCCTTCCACTTTAATGCACATACATTAAATGCCAGTGCCAAAAATGCTGCCTTACACATGAGCTTTTATATTGGGTGAGTGTGCAAGAAGGTGCCAATGAAGTGTAACGTGGATAAATGTGAGGTTGTTCACTTTGTTGGGGGGAATAGAATAGTTGTTTTTAAATGGTGAGAAACTGTTAAATGGTTCAAAGAAATTTGGGTGTGTTTGCACAGAAAGCAAAGTTAGCATGTAGGTACAACGAGCAATTGGGAAAACAAATAGTATGTTGACCTTTACTGCATGAGAGGTGGAATACAAGAGTACGGTTGTCTTGCTGCAATTGGACAAGGCTGATTGAGGTTGTACCTAAAATACTGTGTACAGTTTTGGTGTCTGTGCCTAAGGAAGGATGAAGTTACCAAACGGGCAGTAGGGTAGCACTGCTGCCTCGCAACATCAGGGACGCAGGTTCGATTGCAGCCTTGGGTGACTATGTGGTGTCTGCACATTCTCCCCATGTCGGCGTGGGTTTCCTCCGGGTGCTCCGGTTTCCTTCCACAGTTCAAAGATGCGCAGGTTAGGTCGATTGGCCATGGAAGTTGCCCCTTAGTATCCAAAGATTGTGCAGGTTAGGTGGGATTTTAGGGACAGGGCGGGGTAGTGGGCCCAGGTAGAGTCCTCTTCTTGAGGGTCGGTGCAGACTCGATGAGCCAAATGGCCTCCTCCACTAGGGATTCTATTTTTGTTTTTGGAATATTTTCATTATGTTTTTACCATTCTATACATAACAAAGAAAACGTACCCCAAACAGAACAAGGAAAAAAGAAACACCCACAGCACCCCCATCAACTGGCCACTCTTTGAATGAGCCTACACATTTGGCCTTGTCCAGCTTGTTGATCGTGAAGGGCATTATAGTCGAACAGGATTGTTTCTTTACTTGCGCACACACACACACACACACATTGCTAGACAACAATCAGGACCCTGGATGATTTTCCCTCTTACTCTGGAGGCCGTTGCCCACCTCTGAAGCGTTGCTATCCTAATGTATAGCATAAGATGGACCAATGCTCTGGACCCCAATGTGAATGGGATGTAGCTTCAGAGGTGGTGATTGACCGAACTGCTGCTTTGCAGCAGACGTGGGGAGAACTGGGTACATTCCCACAGTTAGCAAAAGACCATGAAAGGCAGCCCGGGATTCTCCTGCAAGTACCATTTGGCAGCTGGTTAGAGAATGGCAATGGCATAAGACAGGAACTCCGCTGTGAGCTTTACCCAGCTTATGATGCTGCCACCAGGATAGATTTTGTGCACGAGTGCACAGGACTTAACGCCCTGTATTTCATTGTTCACTGTCTGTCTTGCATGATGTGGCTGTGTTTAACAGGCTGAAACTCCAGACTTGTGAAGTCCCACTTTCTAGTCAAAGCCACACTTGTTTTTTCTGGAAAAAGCATGAAATATAATCTCTTTGTGTAAGAGTCGCTTGTTTTCTGTATTTTTTAAAGCAGCCTCTGTTCAATTCAAGGGGTTTGTAATCTGTTTTTCTCAAAAGTTTCTGTTTACAATAGGCTGACCTTGGAAATAGCACATTGTACCAGAAACAATCCATAATTTTGGCATGTTGTCAAGAGAAATTTAATTCAGTGTTATTTCAGTATATGTTGCCGAATCCCAACTTCAGTGACCCAGGTCATTTTTATTTTTCTCCTAAGTCTTGTACTCTTTCTCTGGCAAAATTACCACAAGCAACCTATTCTCCTCGGCTGTTCACTGTCGAGGAGGGGCGGTAGGATTACCAGGGAGCAAACAGGAGTGACAACCCTATTTTCCTCTCCATCATTATCCTCGGGGTATTGAGGTTATTTGCCCTTGTTCTCCCCACCACTCCAGCTAACTCAACAGAGTCTGATGATCAAATTCTGCAGCCTTCTGATCTGTACACCTCAGGACCCACACTGTATTATGCACTTAGTAGGGAGAGGTAAACCCTTATTTGGGGCCAACAATATTGCAGCATTTATGCATCGGCTCGTTATGATGAGCATCATTGGATGTTATATTGAAATGTTAACTTGTAATTTCTCTACTAAAATTAGTTCCCAATTTACACTGGTAGGGAGAGGGTCTGAGATGGCAGCTGAGGGTTTCTCCAAAAGAGATGAGAAGAGAGATCGAGAGAGAGATGTCATCCAAGACTCATCCATACCTGCTTGCAGTCAGGTTAAATTGGCTTGTTTTAAACATGGAAGCTGATTGCCTGTTTGTTTTATAGAAGGGTGGAAAGTGTTAGAAGCCAGCATACAGATCTGATCCATATCCTCTTTTCCTTCTCTTTCAGATTTATGACACTTTCTTCATTGGCCGCTATAGTCTGCTGTGCGTACTGATTGTGGCACTCCTGATCAGCTTGATTCTGCTCTTTCCCCATTATCTAGCGGAACACGTGGAAGCTAAACTCATTCGAAACTGAGAAATGGTCCGGAGAGTCTCTGCATTTGACGTGTGCATTCAAATAGCATTTACTCATGATAACTTTTTAAAAAAGTTTATTTTTTGTGAAATCTGTGAGGTGCGGACATTGGAATATCAGGTGGAGAATGGCAGACCTGCAGTAATCTACGAATGGAAAAAACCCCGAGTCACCAATTTCTTTTATTTTTCTACAATTTCCTGGGGGTTTGGGAAGGAAGTCAAAAGAATTTTCCTCGAACGGAGCAGCATCAATATGAAGAATGTAACTAAATTAGAATCATAGAAACCACAGCATTGAATAAGACCCATTTGGCCCATCACCCCTGTACCAATGAGTAGGTGATTCAACTCCAGATTTATAGAACTAGGCTTAGCTGAATTTCGCCACCACCCTCTAATTCAGCAGACTGAATGGTGCATGAAGAGCGGCCACATGGAGAAGGTACTAGAAGGTAGCCAGCACTCAACAGCCTGCGGTCATACCTAAGAGAAGGGGAGAATATTGAAGAAAGGAAAAGCATTCTTTGTTGAAACAGGAGGGCCCATTTGTTGCAGGTGCGTGGAAAATCCGGATTCCAAATATCCGTCTCAAATGGAAGACATGTCATTGCTTGCAAATAATCAAGAGCCTGTGAGGCACATTGTCTCATCCTGCATTCTCCCCAGCGGGTCCCCACCCCATCCCATGGCGAACAGTATAAAACTACAGGAAGACCAGTTGGATTAATCTGCGCAGCTTTTGGCTCCACACAGCATTGAGGGTGTTGAGGCATGAGAGACGATCCCTCACCGAATCGCCAGGTTGCAGCCTGCTAAGTGAAACAAGAAGAAAGACTGGAAAAATTGGAACTGTTTTTGTTAAACCAGAGGAGATTACAGGATTTGAAGGTTTGGTGGGCGCGGTGATGTTGAGTCTGGTAGAAGTGTTTAAAATTATGATGGACCAACAAGATGCCGACGCAATTCAGTATTTATTGAAAACAAAACTTTGTACATTGGGAATATTTTTCATATTTTGGAAACTTATATTTTGTAGCTGTTTCTTTTGAATAAGCAACTTGCGCTGCAAATCTGCAGTATTAGATTTACATAATTAAAACAAAATCAGTGACTGCTGGAGAATGCAAGCGTGGCTACATTATCTCTTTGAATTAAAAGACGCAATTTAAACATCAAGATTTCAGCCTGAGATTCATGATTTAATTGTGCGAGCAGAGAAATGATCCTTTTTGTCGTCCCTTTGCCCCCTAACCCTGTTAATTGGTATTCTTGATTAAAGAATTTGGCACTAAGTAGTGCCATGCTGCCATCTACTGGTAACATTTCAGAACTCTATTTGGAAAGTAAAGTGCAGCAAACAGAAAGCATAGAAATAAGATTGAGTGTGTCTCAAAAATAAGTAGAACATGTGAGAAAATATATTAAAATGGATAAGGAACTATAGCTATAATATTCTTCCATATAATCTATCATACATGTTCTGTAACACCTCTGTATGATGGTAAGCTTCAGCATAGGCCAATTTATTCTAGCTAAATCAGATTTATTCTGTTGTATCTGATTAAGTGTTCTCCACATGTGATTGATGCCAACACTGATACCCTGCACTCAGGAACTGAGGCAGAGCACAGAGAGGTAAGTTAAGAGATTGGAGAAAAGATTGGACAGCTCCAAGCTGGGTATACAGGTAGACTGTGTCCATTGTTATTGATCTTGGCTCGCAATCGGATCTACCAGCAAAATATACAGACTGTGATATCATCTCCTGTCCGCAGTGCATGTTTTCCAATCATCCCTTCAGAGATGCTGACTGGAAGTGCAGGTAAATCGAGTTGGAAGTACGGATCTGCCTTGGTTTAATTGAATGGCAAGAGAGGCTGAATGGCCTCCTGCGTCTTGAGCGTCACTTCAGTTCAGTTCTGTTGGGAGGACTCTTCTGACTCAGAAAGTTGCAAATGAAGACGAGCACGTAACCTAGGCTGATGCTGCAGTGGAAATGAAGAAATATTAGATTGTTGGAAGTGCTGTCCTTCAGATGAGCTATTAGGCTCACACCATTTGTTTGGACATCAAGGATCCCACAACCCTTTTTGAAGAAGTGCAGTAAGTTCTTCTGCTAGCCTGATGAAAATTGTGCCTTCAACAAAAAAAAACATTGACTAGGCATTGATCGAATTGCTATTTGCACTGTCTCGTGTGCAAAATGGCTGCTGCACCAGGTTGGTCCACATAACAGCAGTCACTCCCATTCAATGATTTACCATGAAATCTGAGCTGTTGAAACATTTCTGAGGCCATCCAGTCCACTATCTCTGTCACTCTGCACAAGTAATCCAAAATACTGCCTATTGCCTGGGTGTTTCTATTTTGCTCTGCTTTAAATATTCATATACTTCCTTTTAAAATGTGCAATAATCTCTGCTTCTACTACTAACCTGGGTATGGCTTTCTATGCCCCAGTTTACAGTGAAGTTTCTTTTAATCTCTTCATTCCCTAGTAACAGTTTAAAATTAATACTCCTTCATTATTGATACTCTAATAAGAGGAAAAGGTCATTCCTGATCCACGCCATCAAACCCAATGGAATTTTGTTTTTACAGGTTCCATCAACTAACCTCTTTGTTCCTCACGCCGCTGGAAATCAATTCTATGGTGTTATTGAATATGGGAAAAGGGCAGGGAAGTAAAGGTAGAGTGTCAGCCATGGACCTACTATGGGGATCCGAGGTCAAGGGATTGTATTGTCTACTGCTGCTCCTATTTATTTCTGAACATGGATGACTGGAAGATTGCCTGTCCAGATAGTTTAGTGTCACATTGGGCTTTCATTTTACTTGCTGTTGGAGGAAACTCCTCATGCCACCTCCTTGCCTTTCTCTAAAGTGAATGCGGTGCTCTTGCAAGTCTTTTATACCAAGGTATCAGCCATGCCTCTAGTGTAGCACTTTGTGTCAAAAGGTTGTGAGTTCAAATATCACTCCAAAGACTTGTGCACAAACATCTGGGCTGACACTCCACTACAATATTGATGGAATCCTTCCCCGATGGAGGTTTCAGATGAGACATTAAACCAAGGCTCTTCCCCTTGGATGTAAAAGATCTCATGGCAATTGAAGAAAAAGATTTTGAGTTTTCTTCAGCTCCTGGTCAATATTTATCCCTCAACCAGCATACATCAATTAAAAAAAGATGAACTGGTCATTTTCACATTGCTGTTTGCGGGATCTTGCTGTCTGCAAATTGGCTGCAGCTCTTCTTACAAGTACGCTTTAAAAGTACTTAACTGGCTGCAAAAGTGCTTTGGGACATCTTGAGCTGGCGAGCGGCGCTGTATCAAGGCAATCCTTTCTGGGAACATTTCAAATTATTTCAAAAGCAGGCCAGTTGAATTTCTTGTGCTATGCAGAATAAGGCTGTGTGGTATAATTGAAATTTCTGAGTGAGCTGTGATGGTGTGTAGGTGAGATCACTTGCTCTTTCCAGCTAATTATTAACTTTTGTAAACCACTCACTCATAAAGGAAAACTAATTACCTCTATTTTTCCATTTCAGAGTGCATTCTGTGATTTAATTGACGTCCATTACACTAATTGTCTTAAAGCCCTACAACTTCCAAGTAAATAAACTCTACAGACTTGTGGAAATAAAATGGGATTTTTATGCAAAATCTCATTGTATTTCTAAAGATTGATATTTTTACCACAGCTGTCTCTCAAGTGTTTGTTTATTAGGTTGTATTGCTGCTTTTTCATACTTGATTGGTAAAAACAGATGCTAATTAAGTTTGTTTATTGTCTGTCTTTTCAGGTCTTCTGTCTATCATCCTCCAACAGTGAGTCTGGTCAGGTATTCATTTCCCAGGCCCTTATCTTCACCCTTAGTTTTTTTTAATGGAATTTAGAGTGCCCAATTCATTTTTTCCAATTAAGTGGCAATTTAGCGTGATCAATCCACCTACCCTGCACATCTTTTGTGTTGTGGGGGCGAAACCCACACAATTACGGGGAGAATATGCAAACTCCACACGGACAGTGACCCAGATCCTGAATCGAACCTGGGACCTCGGAGCCGTGAGGCAGCAATGCTAACCACTGCGCCACCGTGCTGCCCTGTCTTCTCCTTTATGACCCATCTCTGTCTTTGAGCACCTCCAGTAGGAGCTACCCAAGACCAGATCTGACTCATCGCCATGTACCTACTCGTACTGATTTAATCACCCATTTCAGAAAGTAGCTACGGTGAGCCAGCACCCAGTGCTTTAGCTGTTAAATCCACCTTCATCTTTCCCAGCAGCAGACATGCAGGCTCCTAGGACCCCCTCAAGTGCCAAGCACTATGTTGTTACCAATTCCCTCCCTACACCATGGAATATGAACTCCTGGTAATTGAGGGGGCGGAGCCTCCCCCCTGATTGGGAGGAGCTTCACAGTATGTAAACCCTGGCCTGGGTGCAGGTCGTGGAGGGTGTCCCTTCGGGGTGAGGAGTTGTAGTACTTGTGGTTATTGTGTATAGTGTAAATAAACCTGTTCTTATCCAGCCTATTGTGTGTTCCATGAAGTCTGTTCCTTTGGCTACTACACTGACGATGAGGCTAAAATGGAGCTGCCGCAGCCATCAGGCTTTTCACCACCGACCCGCTTCGTCTAAGTTTGGAGAGGCGTCCATCCCGAGCAGCACGGATGCCAATGATTGGGCACAATATGTTGAGCTAGTACAACATTCTTTTTGTATCAATGCCATCACTGGTGAAGAATGACTATCAGCGGTCCGACCTAAACGTTGATTAAAGGCCTCGCCTACTCAGACAGGCCAGTCATGCTGCCGTTCGCAACATTCGTCACCTTGGTCGAGAGGCATTTGAACCCGCAGCCCCCAATCATGATCCAGAGACACAGATTCCACGCGGCCTCACAGGCCCCAACCGAGTCCAATGGGGAGTTTCTGGCATGCCTAAGGATGCTCGCCACTCCTTGCGAATTCTGGGCTGCCTTGGCCAAGTCCCTCTGAGACTATTTTGTCTGCGGGCGATGGTACAGGGAAACACAGCGGACATTGCTCATGGAGACTCCCCTAACCCTCTAACAAGCAATGGATGTCCAGAGTTGGGAGGGGGTGTTATGACCCCCTCAGGGGCCAAGCACTATGTATGTATCCGATTCCCCTCCTACACCATGGAATATGAATTCCCCGGTAATTAGGTGGTGGAGCCTCCACCCTGACTGGGAGGTGCTTCACAATATATAAACCCCGGCCTGGGTGCAGGTGCTGGAGGGTGTCCCTTCGGAGTGAGGAGTTGTAGTACTTGTGATTATTGTGTATAGCATAAATAAATCTTGTTCTTATCCAGCCCACCGTGTACTCTTCCTTCGGCTACTACACAGGCAAAGCACGAAGATCATTCTGATCAAAAGTCACCATGAAGTGATTTATGCATGAGGACCCCTAAATCCATCTGTGCTGCATCTTTCTGCAGTCTTTCTCCATTTAAATAATATTCAGCTCCTTTATTCTTCCTATCAAAGTGCATAACTTCACATTTTACTAAATTATATTTCATCTGCCAAGCTTTTGCCCACTAACCTAACCTGTCTATATCTCTCTGTGAATTCTTTGTATCATCCTCACCACTTTCCATCCCACCTATTTTTATGTCATCCACAAACTTGTCAGTCGGGCTTTCATTTCCCTCGTCCAAGTCATTAATATATATTGTAAATAATTGTGGCCACAGAACAGATCCATGTGGCAGTCCACTAGTTACAGGTTGTCATCATGAAAATGCTCTTCTTATCCCAACTCTCTGTCTTCTATCAGTTAGCCAATCCTCTCTCCATACTAATATAATACCCAAACACCATGGACCCTTATCTTATTAAATAGCCTTTTGTCAGCACCTTATTGCACACTTTTTGGAAATCCAAGTATATTACAAATATTTGGTCCCTTTTATCTATCCTACTCGTTTCCATCTTGAAAGAATTTAATAATTTGTCCAGCATGATTTCCCTTTCATCAAGCCATGCTGAATCTGCTTGATTATATGACGTATTTGTAAATGCTCTGCTATTACACCCATTACACAGTGGACTCACAGTGTTAAACTATATTACGACACCCTGGGCCAGTGCACAGTCAATTCCAGTTCCACTTGACCCTGAGTCGAAACATAGTTGAAATTAACATTTATTTTAAAATACTCAAGATCTTCGGTTACCCAATATCTACAGTCACTAGGTTTGTAAATATAAACATAATTAATTTATTATTAACAGTAACTAACTAAATAGGCAAAAAAATGCAACTGGTTAACTACTATCTAATTTCTAACCACCCTCCCTTTTAACTTGCCCCACCCTCTCAACACACACAGACCATATGTAACAGAGGAAAGAAGGGTGTAAATAATGATGAAAATAAAAGGAAAAAAGAGTCTTTGTTTCAGATGACCGTCTTCCAGTTAGTTTCTTCCTCAGTCTAGGTTTTCAGAGGGATGTTATCCTTTCTTTCTGATTGTAATGGTTTCACTGTAGACTCACAGAAAGAGCAAGCATTTGAGAGAGAGAGAAAACTTCTTCATTCAGGGTCTAGAAGCTTCAACCTTCAGACAGTAGGCAGCAGAGCAGAGAGAGAGATCTGCTTCCTCCTTGAGGGTCCAGTGGCTTTTCCTGTGTTCTCCCAACAAACCTCTCGGGTACCATACAGTCTAGGGTCTTCTTTTTTTTTAATAAACATTTTATTGAGGTATTACCTTTCATACAGGTCTCACCCTTATTACCCCCCCTACTCTCACCTAAACTACTCCCCCCCGCCCCCCTGTCTGCTGACGATTAATTTTCCGCAAGGAAGTCGACGAACGGTTGCCACCTCCGGGTGAACCCTAACAGTGGACCTCTCAAGGCGAACTTAATTTTCTCCATACAGAGAAAGCTAGCCATGTCCGATAGCCAGGTCTCCGACTTCGGGGGCTTTGGGTCCTTCCATGCCAGTAGCATCCGTCTCTGGGCTACCAGGGAAGCAAAAGCCAGAACAAAGAAAAGTACAGCACAGGAACAGGCCCTTCGGCCCTCCAAGCCTGCGCCGACCATGCTGCCCGTCTAAACTAAAATCTTCTATACTTCCTGGGTCCGTATCCCTCTATTCCCATCCTATTCATGTATTTGTCAAGATGCCCCTTAAATGTCATTATCGTCCCTGCTTCCACCACCTCCTCCGGCAGCGAGTTCCAGGCACCCACCACCCTCTGTGTAAAAAAACTTGCCTCGTACATCTACTCTAAACCTTGCCCCTTGCACCTTAAACCTATGCCCTCTAGCAATTGACCCCCCTACCCTGGGGAAAAGCCTCTGACTATCCACTCTGTTTATGCCCGTCATAATTTTGTAGACCTCTATCAGGTCGCCCCTCAACCTCCTTCGTTCCAGTGAGAACAAACCAAGTTTATTCAACCTCTCTCCTCATAGCTAATGCCCTCCATACCAGGCAACATCCTGGTAAATCTCTTCTGCACCCTCTAAAGCCTCAACATCCTTCTGGTAGTGTGGCGACCAGAATTGAACCCTACACTCCCAAGTGTGGCCTAACTAAGGTTCTATACAACTGCAACATGACTTGCCAATTCTTATACTCCATGCCCTGGCGAATGAAGGCAAGCATGCCGTATGCCTTCTTGACTACCTTCTCCACCTGTGTTGCCCCTTTAAGTGACCTGTGGACCTAGATCTCTCTGACTTTCAACACTCTTGAGGGTTCTACCATTCACTATATTCCCTACCTGCATTAGACCTTCCAAAATGCATTACCTCACATTTGTCCGGATTAAACTCCATCTGCCATCTCTCTGCCCAAGTCTCCAAAGGATCTAAATCCTGCTGTATCCTCTGACAGTCCTCATCGCTATCCGCAATTCCACCAACCTTTGTGTCGTCTGCAAACTTACTAATCAGACCAGTTACATTTTCCTCCAATTCATTTATATATACTATGAACAGCAAAGGTCCCAGCACTGATTCCTGCAGAACACCACTAGTCACAGCCCTCTAAATAGAAAAACTCCCTTCCATTGCTACTCTCTGCCTTCTATGACCTAGCTAGTTCTGTATCCACCTTGCCAGCTAACCCCTGATCACGTGTGACTTCACCTTTTGTACCAGTCTACTATGAGGGACCTTGTCAAAGGCCTTACTGAAGTCCATATGGACAACATCCACTGCCCTACCTGTATCAATCATCTTTGTGACCTCTTCGAAAATCTCTATCAAGTTAGAGAACATCTGTCTCTTTCTCCTCCTGGATTCCCGGATCTTCCGACATCACGAAAATCGCCACTTCTGGACCCAGCGCCACCCTTGTTTTTAAAACCTTGGACATGACGTCTGCAAACCCCTGCCAAAATCCCCGAAACATTGGACGTGTCCTCCACCCCAAAGAATCTGCTCATCTGGGCCACTGTCATGTGAGCCCGGTGCACAACCTTAAATCGTATCAGGCTGAGCCTGGTACATGTTGCGGACGCGTTGACTCTACTCAATAAACCATCTGCCCATAAACCATCCTCTATCTCACCTCCCAGCTCCTCCTCCCACTTACGCTTCAGCTCCTCGGTCTGCGGCGACTCCGACCCCATAAGCTCCTTGTAGATGTCCGAAACGCTCCCCTCCCCTACCCACCTGCTGGAAATTACTCTGTCCTGAAACCCCCTCAGCGGTAGGAGCATGAAGGTTGCCACCTGTTTACGAAGGAAGTCCCGCACCTGCAAGTATCTGAATTAGTTTCCCCTCGCCAGCCCAAACTTGTCCTCCAACGCCCTCATTCTCGGAAAGCTCCCCTCTATGAACACATACCACATCCTCTCAATCCCCACTCTCCGCCATACCCGGAACCCCCCATCCATACTCCCCGGGGCAAACCGGTGGTTATCAGAAATTGGGGCCCAGACCGATGCTCCCACATGCCGCCTCCGCTGGCCCCAAACTCTCAGGGCCGCCACCACCACAGGGCTGGTGGAGTACCCCGCCGGCGGGAGCGGCAGAGGCACAGTTACCAACGCCCCCAGACTGGTGCCCTTACAAGAAGCCGCCTCCATACGCACCCACGCCAGCCCATCCCCCATCACCCACTTCCTGATCATGGCTATGTTAGCCGCCCAGTAATAATTGCTAAAATTTGGCAGCGCCAGCCAACCTCTCCTCGGCTCTGCTCGAGCATTACCTTCCTTACCCATGGGGTCTTGCCCGCCCAGACGAAGCCCGTGATCACCCTGTTGACCCGCTTAAAAAAGGACCGTGGAATAAAAATGGGGAGACATTGAAATACGAATAGGAACCTCAGGAGGACCGTCATTTTCACCGTTTGTACCCTCCCGGCCAGCGACAATGGGAGCGTGTCCCATCTCCGGAAATCGTCCTTCATTTGGTCCACTAGCCGGACCAGATTCAATTTATGCAGCCGGCCCCATTCCCGTGCCACTTGGATGCCCAGGTACCTAAAACAACCCCCTACTGATCTGACTGCCCAGTCGTCCCTCCTGTCCCCTCGCCTGAACCACAAAGATTTCACTCTTATCCATGTTTAGCTCAAAATAAAGAAATCAATCCGGGTGTACACTAAATGCAAGTGTGAGTAGAAGGAGAACTCCTCGCCCTCGGCTGCCCAAACCTCCATGCATCCACCCCCCCCCCCCCCCCCCCCACCCCCATCAGCTCCATGAACCCTTTTAGTTCCTTTGCCATTGCTGGCACCCTTCCCGTTTTCGAGCTTGACCGATCTAAGCCTGGGTCCCCTCCCATGACCAACCTGTGTGAGTCCAGGTCCGGTATCTTCCCCAGCATCCTCTTTATAAACTCCACATCATCCCAATTTGGCGCATATACATTCACTAATACCACCTGAACCCCCTCCAGTTTCCCACTGACCATAATATACTGATCTCCCACGTCCGAGACTATTCTACCCACCTCAAACACCACCCGCTTATTGATCAGGATCGCGACCCCTCTAGTCTTTGAATCTAGTCCCGAGTGAAAGATCTGACTGACCCAGCCTTTCCTCAGTTTAACCTGGTCCGTTACTTTAAGGTGCATCTCCTGCAACATCACCACGTCCGCCTTCAATCCCCTGAGATGCGAGAACACACGTGTCAAACAAAAGAACAAAGAAATGTACAGCACAGGAACAGGCCCTTCGGCCCTCCAAGCCCTTGCTGACCATGCTGCCCGACTAAACTTTTTGACCGGCCCATTTAACCCTCGAACATTCCAGGTGATCAGCCTAGTTGGGGGGCTCATTCCCCCCCCCCCCCACCGATCAGTCATCCCCTTTTTTAGGCCCGCCACCAGCCCGTGGTCCGCGCCTCCACCGGTCCATCCCCAGGCAGCCCCCGCTCCCGACCTCCTCTCTGTCCCTCAGCCTAAGTCCCTCCCTCGCCAGCGGAACATTCAGTCTAGGGTCTTCTGCCCAAGACACAAAACTTTAACACAGTGTCCCATTTTGACACTTTAAGTTTCTTACTTCCTGTGTTCATCTTAAAGGTATATCTCTGTTAATGATCCATGGATCAAAAATGATAACGACAAAATAAAACAAATGGGACTAGGAAATGTGCAAGAGCCCTTCCTGTTAGTTTCTATTTCGTTTATTTTGTCTTTATCGTTTTTGGTCCATGGATTGTTAATGGAGGCATACCTTTCAATCCTGATAAACTGTTGGTTTGTTGTTCCCCAACACATATATTTCAAAATCCTTTACTTTTTATTAATAAATTTAGAGTACCCAATTAATTTTTTCCAATTAAGGGGCAATTTAGCATGGCCAATCCACCTAACCCGGCACATCTTTGGGTTGTAGGGGCGAAACCCACGCAAACACAGGGAGAATATGCAAACTCCACACGGACAGTGACCCAGAGCCGGGATCGAACCTGGGACCTCGGCGCCGTGAGGCAGCAGTGCTAACCACTGCGCTACCGTGCTGCCCATCCTTTACTTTTTTAAACCGATCAAGGAGGCAGTGGCAAAGTGGTATTGTCACTGAACTAGTAATCTGAGAGACCCAGGGAAATTCTCTTGGGGCAAGCATTTGAATCCCACCACAGCAGATGGTGAAATTTGAATTTAATAAAATCTGGAATTAAAAGTATTATGGTGGCCATGAAACCATTATCGAGTGTCGTAAAAACCCATCTGGTTCAGAAATGTCCTTCAGAGAAGAAAATCTGACGCCCTTACCAGTTCAGGCCTACCTGTGACATCAGATTCGCAGCAATGTGATTGACTCTTAAATGTCCTCTGAGATGGCCTAGCAAGCCACTCAGTTCAAGGGCAATTAGAGATGGGCAATAAATGCTGGCCCAGCCACCGATGACCACATCCCATGAACGAATTTTTAAAAATTGACGGCTTTGTCCCAACTTACCTCCATGACTTCCTCTGCTAATGTCCTGTGTCTCTCTAATTATGGTTTCCTGTACACCTCCCATTCCTTCCTTTCTCCATTTTCACCCTTCCATGAAGTATTTCCCCCAAATTTTCTCCATTAAAGACATGGCAAATAACAATCTAATGTTATAATTTAGATATAGTTTAACAAAAGGAAAAGATTGGGAAACATTAAGCACAAACCCTCCTGATGTACGCCCCTTAAAGCAGTCAGCTACTATAGCCTCCTATCTCTGTTCCGCCAGAGGTTTAAAGACTTTTCTATTTGATTGGTCAACCCCAGCCAATCTTGCCATATCCTCTTGCTATGCAAAATGTTTCCATTGGCCAAAGGGTTTCTCTACATCACAACAGTGGCCACATTTAAAAAGTACTTCATTGGTTGTAATTGGAATGTGCCAAGGTCATGAAAGACATTATAATAAATGTAAGTCACTTTTCTAGTCATCCATAATGCTGTTGTTATTGTTGAAAACACCCTCCTTTAGAATTGTTAACTTACCCAGCCGTAACGTAACTTTTCAGCAAGGGTCAGTACAGCGGTGGCATTGCCAAAGGACTGTCATGTTTGCCTACAATTGGCAATGCATTTCACGCTAATTAGAATCATAGAATCCCTATAGTGCAGAAGGAGGCAATTAAGTCTATTGAGTCTGCACCAACCCTTTGAATGAGCATTCTGCCCATTTACAAATGAATACCCTTATCTATCCCCATAATCCCATAACCTAACCTGCACATCCCTGGATATTAAGGGGCAATTTGGCATAGCCAATCCACCTAACCCGCATATCTTTGGACTGTGGGAGGAAACCAGAGCACTCAGAGGAAACCCACGCAGAATGTACAAACTCCACACAGATAGTCACCCGAGGCCAGAATTGAACCCCGGTCCCTGGCGCTCTGAGACAGCAGTGCTAACCACTGTGCCACTGTGCCGTGACACTCTAGTGCTGTACAGCCAGATGTGGCATCTTTCAAGAGGGGCTGTGTCTACTCTCTCAAATGGATGTAAAAGATTTCACGGCACTATTTTGAAGAAAGGTTCTACCCCAGGATCCCGATGAATATATATCCTTTTGCCACTGCCACTAAAACAGGCTATCTTGCCATTCTCATAATGCTGGTTGCATTCAAATTGCTTGCCACTTTTCTGACATTAGAATAGTGCATACACTTTGAAAGTATTTCACTGAGCTATAAAGCCTTGGTAAAGGCCTCCTGAGGCTGTGAAAGGCACTACATAAAGAAAAATATTTCTTTGTTCAAAACAAAAGCAGATGATGGAAACTCAAATGGAGCTTATAGAAGGAAGGCCTTGGGAATCTGTAGAAAGGAGCTGTTATGTTTTGTAACCCTTTATGGTTGAAAAAGTCATGCTTCTGATGATGGATGTATGCACCGATTCTATGTTTAAAATTATCTCCTGCTGACCACTGCTCCCACCCAAAACACTGTTCATTATTCACTAGTAACTGAAGGTGCAGATCTAAAGCTCCTTCTGTAACCAAGTATCATGAAGTTCATAAGAGCAGATTTGGATACCTCACCCTCAGTGAGGTAGTATTGTGCTACCTCAGGAATGTGGGCTGGTTTTTGTACTCTTATTTGAAACTTAACCTTTCACTCTCAGGGCTTTCCATCTGGTCACATTATGAGGAACCTCTCAGACAGTCTTGCATTTATTTTACACAGAGTGTACAGCACTGAAACAGGCCATTTGGCCAAACTGATCTGAACTTCAATCAAGACTCCTCCTCATCCTTGCAGCGGCACAGTGGTTAGCACTGCTGCCTCACAGCGGCAGGGTTCAATTCCAGCCTTGGGTGACTGTGTGGAGTTTGCACATTCTCCCCGTGTCTGCTTGGGTTTCCTCCGGCTGCTCCGATTTCCTCCCACTGCCCAAAGATGTGCAGGTTAGGTGGAATGGTCATGATCAACTGCCTCTTAGTGTCCAAAGATGTGCAGGTTGAATGGGGTTACGGAGATAGGCGGGGGAGTAAACCTGGGCGGGGTGCTCTTTCAGAGAATCGGTGCAGACTCGATGAGCCAAATGGTCTCCTTCTACACTGTAGGAATTCTATAGTTTTTCTGCTCAAATCTTTGAATTGATTCAGACTCAATGATGAGCATGATACCTCTGAGCCATCGATGACACAAAGGAATTAAGCCAAATGGAGACTTACAGGGGCAGTCAAGTGATCACTATATAACCACATTAATGTTGTTGTGAGAAGTGCATCTTCTTTCACCTCTAACATCAGCTTCATCCAACTGGCCTCACTCCCTCTGCTCACATGGTGAGCCTTCATTTTGCTAGTATTCTCGTCAGCTTCTGACCTTTCACCCTGTACAAAATGTAACTCATTGACAATCCCCCCTTGACTGCATAGAGTCCCACGCTTTAGTAACATTTCTACTTTCCAAACCGCACTCACTCCCCCTACCCTGGGACATTGATTGAGATTGCAAGGCCTCTCTCCCTCCCACAGTGAAACAGGACACATTTAGGAGATAAACAGCTATTGTGAAAGAACGATTGGCACACCATTGTAGGATTCATCAATTTAACAGCCATTACTATTCAGCTTTCTGTTAAGTCTGTTGTTTTTTTATTGTGCAGTAAAAGAAGACATGTCCGGGGGGGGGGGGGGGGGGGGGGGGGGGGAAGGGTATAATAAACGCAGCCTATAATAAACTCTGGGCTGTGGTTAAATGTACTGTAATGGTGATATATTCTGTTCTAAACAAATTGCAACTGGATTGTTAAGTAAGTGACTGCAGCAAAGGGGCAGATGTTATCAGTCAAGCTGTGCCTGATTTGGAAGAAGAGATGTTGAAGTATAACATGCAGAAGATTAATGAGAATTTAATGGTGACATTAAACTGTATTCTGCTAGATATGGAAAGCTCAAAATGAGAATATGAGTGCCTTGGAATAAAAGTGTTGAACCTACAACTGGACTGCTCTGTGACATGTTCAGACTATTGTTTTCCCGAAAATCCCTGGTGTAATGTGCTGCTGCCAGCCATAGGGACATTGCTCTCTCATCATCAAAGCACACAGCATGGTTTATTTTAATTACCTGATGGAAATTCAAACTACGTAATCAGATTTTCTGACCGGTTAATCATCAAGTCTCACAGAGCCATAACCTCACTATCCAGGACTGGCTCAGATCATTCAATGATGTTCTTTCAATGCATCGTTCTGTGTGTTGCAATTGTTAAATGGAGAAATAAATGCCTTTTGCTGAACATGAAAGTAAGACACATTTTAAAAATCATCATTCTGCTTGGAGCTCCACAGGTCAGAACAAAGCTGAAAGCTAATTTTTTTTAAAAATGCATTTACAGAATGTTTACATTCAAAAAGAAAGTTTGGAAAATTCCCATTAATCTGCCAATCAATGCAAAAGTGCACCCCGAAGAAAAGGTTGCATTTACATTAGAAAACTCTTTGCCGAATCTGTCTGTTGAGTTATTGGGCTTTGATCTTATTCATACAGCAGACAAGTGATAAAACCCAGCATCATTTGTGTCTAACCCACTCTGATGTCAACATCATTGAGAAACCTCCCACTTGCACCCAAATTAAGCTCTGGATAGTGTACGAGGTAAAATTTTGATTACTTTATTTCCGATTCCATTATTTTTGCTGGGTTATTATACCCACAAGGACATTTCACATTATGAATGAAGTATCATGGAAAAAGACCAGTGAAACTATAACTCAGTAATTCGCCACAGATGTCGCAGTAATGTTCCGTGCACATCATTAACTGTTTTACTGATATTACTGCGGAAAATGGGCAAATCGCTCCCGGATGGCAGTAATTTAAAAGAAACATGATTGGGGTTATTGCCTGTGTGTTACTTGGAACTTTAAAGGAAATATTGCAATAGGAATGGAGCAGAGAGAACAAATTGCAACATGGTTGTCCTCAGTACGTCTGAGTTAGGAAGAGATGCCATTGCTAAATTGCTAATCAGTGGCCTCTGATTAAACTGTGCCTATGTGGACATTGGGTGATGACAGGACCCAGCTTGGTTGCGATATCCCAATAGTCCAATAGCTTGTCAACACTTGCTATCAAGGCTTGAACACAAGACAAGGTCAAGACATGAATAATCCCCACTTGGCCTGTTAATCGAGGTGGGAAATGCCCATATGCTTCAGTCAGCACTCCGATTCAGAAAGGAGGGAGAATTGACTGGGAATAAAAATGAAACAAGACTATTATTTCAGAGATTAGCTTGATTAATCTATTTCTGTGATCGATCAGCAGAGCTTAAAGTGGTTAAGTGAGCGATTAAGTAAGTCATTGGTAGGTGAGTGGTTGCTAGATTGTCGAGTTGAGTGATTAAATCAGGGGCTGGGTGATGCTTAGTGGGTGAGTACGTTATCGAGAGTGATTGACCAACTAGGCAAAAATGTCATTATTAGTGCATTGATTAGTGGCTGAGTGAAATACTAGAGATGGAGAGTTTGAGGAGTAATATTTGAACAATTCGATGTTTGAGCGAGTGATCAATTAGCAGCTATTAGCCTTGACTTCTTAGTGATATCACTCTCCTCTCGAGTCACAAGGTCATGGGTCCAAACTGCATTCCAGAGATTTGAGCGTATTATCCTGGATGATACTTTACTGCATTACTGTGTTGGAAGGGCAATCTTTATAACATGAAGACCAAGCATTAAAACAGGGGCCTGACTGACCCATCATGTAGATATAAAAGATTCTATTGCAAGGAAGTTCTGCCCCTGTCCTGACCAACATCACCTCTCAGGAAACATCAGTAAAACCAGTTATCTGGTAATTTATCATCATATTCTTGCTTGTTGAATTTTGCAATTTCAAAAAAAATTTTTAATAAACATTTTATTGAGGTATTTATGGTTTTATAATAGCAACAGAAGAAACAATGTACATACTAATATAAACATAGTGCAAAAGCCGTCTTCCTCCCTCACAGGTCCCACCATTACTAACCCCCTACTCTAAACTAAACTAAACCCCCTCTCCCCCACCCCCCTTCTGCTGACGGTTAATTTTCCCCAAAGAAGTCGACGAACGGCTGCCACCTCCAGACGAACCCTAACATTGACCCTCTCAAGGCGAACTTGATTTTCTCCAAACAGAGAAAGCTAGCCATGTCAGTTAGCCAGGTCTCCGACTTCGGGGGCTTTGAGTTCCTCCAAGCTAATAGTATCCGTCTCCGGGCTACCAGGGAAGCAAAGGCCAGAACGTCTGCCTCTTTCTCCTCCTGGATTCCCGGGTCTTCCAACACTCTGAAAATCACCACCTCTGGACTCGGTGCCACCCTTGCTTTTAACACCTTGGACATGACATCCGCAAACCGCTGCCAGAATCCCCTAAGCTTCGGGCATGCCCAGAACATATGAACATGGTTCGCTGACCCTCCCACACACCTTGCGCACCTATCTTCTACCCCAAAGAACCTGCTCATCCGGGCCATTGTTATGTGGGCCCGGTGAACGACCTTAAATTGTATCAGGCTGAGCCTGGCACATGTTGTGGATGCGTTGACTCTACTCAACACATCCGCCCAGAAACCATCCTCTATCTCTCCTCCTAATTCCTCTTCCCATTTGTGTTTCAGCTCCTCAGTCTGCGTTTCCTCTGACCCCTTGAGTTCCTTGTAAATGTCAGACACCCTCCCTACTCCCACCCACATTCTGGAAACTACCCTGTCCTGTATCCCTCTTGGTGGTAGGAGCGGGAAGGTTGAGACCTGCCTGCATAGGAAGTCCCGCGCCTGCAGGTACCTAAACCCATTCCCTCCCGTCAATTCAAATTTCTCCTCCAACTCCCTCAGGCTGGGAAAGCTCTCCTTTATAAACATATCTCCCATCCTCTCGATCCCTGCTCTCTGCCATCTCCGGAATCCTCCATCTAGCCTCCCCGGGGCAAACCGGTGATTATTGCAGATTGGAGACCAGCCCGATGCTCCCTCCGCTCCCACATGTCTCCTCCATTGTCCCCAGACTCTCAGGGCCGCTACCACCGCGGGGCTAGTGGAGTACCGTGCCGGCGGGAATGACAGGCGCCGTTACCAATGCCCCAAACTAGTGCCCTTGCATGATGCCGCCTGTATTCGCTCCCACACTGCCCCCCCCTACCACCCACGTTCTAATCATGGCTATATTTGCCGCCCAATAATAATTACTGAAGTTCGGCAGCGCCAGCCCATCCTCCTCCCCCCCCCCCCCCCCCCCCCCCCCCCCCCCGGCTCCACTCCAGCATTCCCTTTTTTACTCGCAGGGTCTTACCCGCCCATACAAAGCCCGAGATCACCTTGTTGACCCGTTTAAAAAAGGACCGTGAAATAAAGATGGGGAGACACTGAAACACAAACAGGAATCTCGGGAGGACAGTCAAAAATCACTGTCTGCACCCTCCCAGCCAGTGACAATGGGAGCACGTCCCACCTTCGGAAATCTTCCTTCATTTGGTCTAGTCGGGCCAGATTTAACTTGTGTAGCCATTCCCATTCCCGCGCCACCTGGATGCCTAGGTACCGAAAGCTTCTCCCTACCACTCTAAATGGCAGCTCCCCCAATCGCCTCTCCTGCCCCCTTGCCTGGATTGCGACCATCTCGCTTTTCCGCATGTTCAATTTATAACCCGAAAACCGGCAAAATTCCCCCAGAATCCTCATAATTTCTTCCATCCCTTCTAGTGGGTCTGAAACATATAGGAGCAGGTCGTCTGCGTAAAGCGAGACTCTGTGTTCCAGCACCACCCCCCCCCCCCCCCGCCCCCCTCACCGGACCAGCCCCTTGAGGCCGTCAACACAATTGCCAGCGACTGTATGGCCAGCGCAAAAGCAGCGGGGAGAGGGGGCATCCCTGCCTCGTCCCCCGATGCAGCCTAAAATAGTCCGATGTTAACCTGTTCATCTGTACGCTCACCATGGGAGCCTGATACAGCAGTTTGACCCAGTCGACAAAGCCCCGTCCAAATCCAAACTGCCCCAATACCTCCCACAGATATTCCCATTCCACCCAATCAAATGCCTTCTCATTGCGACCACTACCTCCACGTCCCTACCCGCTGCGGGTATCATGATCACATTTAACAACCTTCTTAAGTTGGCCGGCAACTGCCTCCCCTTACCGAATCCCGTCTGGTCCTCCCCAATCACGCCCGGAACGCAGACTTCATCCTAGAGGACAAGATTTTGGCCAACAGATTGCCGTCCACATTTAGTATGTTGCCTTTTTTACCTACTGTAAATATGGCTGTCAGTGAGGTTGCCCTCCTTTCTTTAGGTATCTATACTATATTGCTCAGAGTTGCCAGGTATCAAATGATACCACCACATGGTTCAACTGGTTATCGATCAAAGAGCCAAACACCAGTTAGTTAGTTCAAGGTCAAGGGTACTTTATTTACACACACAATTAATCATGCAACATAAACACTATTAGTTAAACTACACCTATCGACTATGACAACCTGTACTTAACTTCAGGCACCCGGCTTAGGTCAGAGGAACAGTGGCCGCTGTTTGATTCTGGATCTATCGGGTCTGTAGAGGTAACTGCTGCTCAGCTAGGATCACCCATCTGGTAGCGGGCATTGAACTTGAACTTGCTTCTGGTGGTGCTGCACTTGGAAGTAGAGGTTGCCGGAGCGCCAGGTCCAAGAGAGGCCGAACACATGGTGGTCTCTCTTTTTATTTTTGGGGGTTTTCGTGCTCTTTTGGGCGGTCCTTCAGTTTGGACCCCACTAATTGGTGAATCCTAATCACTGTGTTCGATTCAAACCAATAAAGGGGCGGGTGCCTTGATGGCTGGGGGGTGTCCTAAGCGGTCATTGACCCTGTTGTTTACGCTTCCCGAGTACAGGGAGTGGCGCCGAAATGTCTGAGACTGTATCGGTCGCTCAAGTATCAGACCTTTGTCTGGCGGAGATGGGCCATCTAATGCTAATCGGTTGGGGGTTTCGATACCGTCTGGATTCCTCACTCACAAATATACATTCAGGCTCTGAGCCTGCCTGAATTTCGCATTGTCCATTTTTCCCGCTACGCTTTGCGACCTTCCCTGTTCCTGGTTGCAAGTGGCCATCACAGATGGCTACATTCCATCCTCTTGATCCTCAACGCAAAGTATGAAGGATCACACTACTGGATCTTCTCCTGTTCTCTGACATGCCAGGTACCCTCCATCAAGGACAGGTTCTATCTTACTCTTCCTACGGGTCAAAACATTTACCTAAGTTTCCCTGATACAAACATATCTCTAAAAATTCTAACGTTCAAACATACATTTCAGTCTCTTTACACAAAAAGGGGAACCTCTAGCTGTCTTTAACTAAATTATACTCATGCTGCTATCTAATAACCAAAGAACTTATCTTACAATACAAAATAACCAATAGCAGCATCACATTCCTACTTATCACGAATGTCCATGTACAAAGAAAGTAACTTTATTAAAGAAACAACAACTGCGGAATTTATTTGGGAGGAAGGGTTCCGAAAGAGTGTGGGGTTTGCTGGAGTCCGAGGAAAGGGGCTCTGAGTGAGGGCGGGAGGCTCTCCTTCGCCATTTCCGAAGTCTGATCGTCTGGATTGTTTTGTTATGTTTCCTTCGTGACATAAGCGGCTTCCTTACATTGCATTTGTCAAGGAAGGTCGAGACGTGTAAATAACTTTAACACATTTATTTACACTATGTACACTTTTGTAAATTGAGTTCGACACTACTGCTAATCCTATTATAGCTACCTAACTTGCTAACCATCTGCTGTCTTCCACGTGGTGGGTGTAATAATGAATCAATCCTGTGCCTCTCCTCACTGACTGTCTCCACTGGCCGAAGGGGCTGATCATGTGTGTCGTGTCCTTTATGTATCGGTTGGTGTAATGCCCCCCTGTGGTCGTGTCACCTCTTTGTGTATCGTGAATGTCCATTGGTCGCCTCCCATGTAGCTTATCTATTGGTTGAGTGTGTGTGATGTTTCTGGTGCTCCCTCGCTAAGTCTGTCTAGCTTACATGTATTTAGTGATGCACATCACCACATGGATGACACTACAAAGTTTAGCTATCACCAGTAGGGCCTCTACTGTGTATGAAAGGGAGTACCATTTTATGACATTCTCACACCATGTGGGGCTATCAGTGGCTGTGTCTATGTGTCGTGTAGTGTCCGGGCTAGGGGTGTCGTGTTGGGTGGTCATGTTTAGGGCCTGTGTGGTGAGGGGTGTTAATGCGCGCAACTATATTGATCCAACGACGATCATGATGCAGATCATCAGGTTCGTCTTCATCTTGTCCGTGTCTTTCTCCGTCTTCAGGTATCCGTATCTTCCTGGGGGTACAAGCATAATATCTGTTATTATCTTGTTGCTTAATATCTCGTTTGTCTGTCTGTTTCTGCTTATCGTCAATTTCCCATTTAGAATCGTCAACATATGTGACTCCCTCATTTATTTTTTTTAAACAACCATCTGGGAGACCAGACATCCGGGAAAAATACTGCAGCAAACTTGTGCCTTTAACTGCTATGTTGGATTGGATTGGATTTTGTTTATTGTCACGTGTACCGAGGTACAGTGAAAAGTATTTTTCTGCGAGCAGCTCAGCAGATCATTAAGTACATGAGAAGAAAAGGGAATAAAAGAAAATACATAATAGGGCAACACAACATATACAATGTAACTACATAAGCACTGGCATCGGATGAAGCATACAGGGTGTAGTGTTAATGAGGTCAGTCCATAAGAGGGTCATTTAGGAGTCTGGTGACAGTGGGGAAGAAGCTGATTTTGAGTCTGTTCGTGCGTGTTCTCAGACTTCTGTATCTCCTGTCTGATGGAAGACGTTAGAAGAGTGAGTAAGCCGGGTGGAAGGGATCTTTGATTATGCTGCCCGCTTTCCCCAGGCAGCGGGAGGTGTAGATGGAGTCAATGGATGGGAGGCAGGTTTGTGTGATGGACTGGGCGGTGTTCACGGCTCTCTGAAGTTTCTTGCGGTCCTGGGCCGAGCAGTTGCCATACCAGGCTGTGATGCAGCCCGATAGGATGCTTTCTATGGTGCATCTGTAAAAGTTGGTAAGGGTTAATGTGGACATGCCGAATTTCATTAGTTTCCTGAGGAAGTATAGGCGCTGTTGTGCTTTCTTGGTGGTAGTGTCGACGTGGGTGGACCAGGACAGATTTTTGGAGATGTGCACCCCTAGGAATTTGAAACTGCTAACCATCTCCACCTTGGCTCCGTTGATGCTGGCAGGGGTGTGTACAGTACTTTGCTTCCTGAAGTCAATGACCAGCTCTTTAGTTTTGCTGACATTGAGGGAGAGATTGTTGTCGCTACACCACTCCACTAGGTTCTCTATCTCCCTCCTGTATTCGGACTCGTCGTTATTCAATATCCAGCCCACTATGGTCGTATCATCAGCAAACTTGTAGATGGAGTTGGAACCAAGTTTTGCCACGCAGTCGTGTGTGTACAGGGAGTAGAGTAGGGGGCTAATTACACAGCTTTGCGGGGCGCCGGTGTTGAGGACTATTGTGGAGGAGGTGTTGTTGTTCATTCTTACTGATTGTGGTCTGTTGGTCAGAAAATCAAGGATCCAGTTGCAGAGTGGGGAGCCAAGTCCTAGGTTTTGCGGCTTTGATATGAGCTTGGCTGGGATTATGGTGTTGAAGGTGGAGCTGTAGTCAATAAATAGGAGTCTGATGTAGGAGTCCTTGTTTTCGAGATGCTCTAGGGATGAGTGTAGGGCCAGGGAAATGGTATCTGATGTGGACCGGTTGCAGCGGTATGCGAATTGCAGTGGATCAAGGCGTTCTGGGAGTATGGAGGTGATGCGCTTCATGATCAACCTCTCGAAGCATTTCATTATGACTGAAGTCAGGACCACTGGTCGGTAGTCATTGAGGCACGTTGCCTGGTTCTTCTTTGGTACTGGTATGATGGTGGTCTTCTTGAAGCAGGTGGGAACCTCGGAGTGGAGTAGGGACAGGTTAAAGATGTCCGCGAATACCTCTGCCAGCTGGTCCGCGCAGGCTCTGAGTGCACGACCAGGGATCCCGTCCGGGCCCGTCGCCTTCCGAGGGTTCACTTTCAGGAGGGCCAATCTGACTTCGGAAGCTGTGATGGTGGGTATGGGTGAATTATGGGCTGCTGGGGCACTCGACAGCGGATTGTTGGTTACCTGCTCGAACCGAGCATAGAATGCATTGAGTTCATCGGGGAGGGGTGCGCTGCTGCCAGAGATACTGTTCGGCATTGCTTTGTGGCCCGTTATGTTGTTTAGTCCTTGCCACAACCGCCAGGAGCCTGTCTGTGACTCTAGCTTGGTTTGATATTCTCTCTTGGCATCTCGGATGGCTTTGCGGAGGTCGTACCTGGATTTCTTGTATCGGTAAGGGTCGTCTGCCTTGAACGCCTCAGATCTGTCTTTCAGTAGGGAGTCAATCTCGCGATAGAGCCATGGTTTCCGGTTGGGGAACGTACGTACTGCTTTCTTTGGCACGCAGTCGTCCACACATTTGCTGGTGAAGTCTGTGACGGTGGTGGCATACTCATTTAAGTTGGTCGCTGAGTTCTTAAATATGGACCAGTCCACTTTCTCTAAGCAGTCACGTAAGAGCTCTTCTGTCTCCTCGGACCAGCACTGCACAACCCTCTTAGCTGGATTCTCCCGCTTGAGTTTCTGCTTGTATGCCGGGAGAAGGAACACGTCTTATGGTCTGATTTCCCAAAGTGCGGTCGGGGGATGGGAACGGTAGGCGCCCTTGGTCTTTGAGTAGCAGTGGTCAAGAGTGTTGTCGCCCCTGGTGGGACAGGAGATGTGCTGGTGGAATTTTGGCAGTACACTCTTGAGGTTGGCCTTGTTAAAGCTCCCGGCCACGATGAACAAGGCCTCCGGGTGTTCTGTTTCGTAGTTGTTTATTACTGTGTATAGTTCGTCCAGCGCCTTCCTCACTTCTGCCTGGGGTGGGATGTAGACTGCTGTGATAATGGCTGAAGTGAAGTCACGTGGAAGATAATAATGTGGCGTCATAAGAGTAGTCATTACTGTATCAAGAAATGTGTCTGAGGTTGACACACAAAGTCGTACAAGAGAGAGAATATTCAACATTAAAAACAAATTAAAGAAGAAAGCAAGAAGGTTCCATCAGAGTACAGGGCACCGTAAATCTCAATCGGTTCCTTTCTCTCATCATCTGGACACCTCAAGGTTCCATTCCAAAAAGGGTCTCAAAGGGGTTAGCATGGTGGGAGTCAGACTCGGAGTCATCACCAACTCCCGGGTGCCAAACTTGTGCCTGGAGTTTGAGTGCCACTGCGGCGTGTGCCGATGTGGGGTCCATCTCATTGTTCCGTGTCGGACGATAGGAATTATCGCGGTGCCAATGTTTCAAATTCTGTAGGGCGGTCGGGGCAAGGGGGGTGTCGCCATCGTCGGGTGGTGGGTCAGGTTCTGGTAATTATCATAGAATCATAGAATCATAGAAGTTTACAGCATGGAAACAGGCCCTTCGGCCCAACCAGTCCATGCCGCCCAGTTTTTACCATTAAGCTAGTCCCAGTTGCCCGCACTTGGCCCATAACCCTCTATACCCATCTTACCCATATAACTATCTAAATGCTTTTTAAAAGACACAATTGTACCCGCCTCTACTACTACCTCTGGCAGCACATTCCAGACACTCACTACCCTCTGAGTGAAGAAATTGCCCCTCTTGGCCCTTCTGAATCTCTCCCCTCTCACCATAAACCTATGCCCTCTAGTTTTAGACTCCCCTACCTTTGGGAAAAGATGTTGACTATCTACCTTATCTATGCCCCTCATTATTTTATAGACCTGTATAAGATCACCCCTAAGCCTCCTACGCTCCAGGGAAAAAAGTCCCAGTTTATCCAGCCTCTCCTTATAACTCAAACCATCAAGTCCTGGTAACATCCTAGTAAATCTTTTCTGCACTCTTTCTAGTTTAATAATATCCTTTCTATAATAGGGTGACCAGAACTGCACACAGTATTCCAAGTGTGGCCGTACCAATGTCTTGTACAACTTCAACAAGACGTCCTAACTCCTGTATTCAATGTTCTGACCAATGAAACCAAGCATGTCGAATGCCTTCTTCACCACCCTGTCCACCTGCGACTCCACCTTCAAGGAGCTATGAACCTGTACTCCTAGATCTCTTTGTTCTATAACTCTCCCCAACACCATACCATTAACTGAGTAGGTCCTGGCCTGATTCGATCTGCCAAAATGCATCACTTCACATTTATCTAAATTAAACTCCATCTGCCATTCGTCGGCCCACTGGCCTAATTGATCAAGATCCCGTTGCAATCCTAGATAACCTTCTTCACTATCCACTGTGCCACCAATCTTGGTGTCATCTGCAAACTTACTAACCATGCCTCCTAAATTCTCATCCAAATCATTAATATAAATCACAAATAACAGTGGACCCAGCACCGATCCCTGAGGCACACCACTGGTCACAGGCATCCAGTTTGAAAAACAACCCTCTACAACCACCCTCTGTCTTCTGTCGTCCAGCCAATTTTGAATCCAATTGTCAACCTCACCCTGGATCCCGTGAGCTTTAACCTTCTGCAACAACCTACCATGCGGTACCTTGTCAAAGGCTTTGCTAAAGTCCATGTAGACAACGTCTACTGCACTACCCTCATCTACCTTCTTGGTCACCCCCTCAAAAAACTCAATCAAATTTGTGAGACATGATTTTCCACGCACAAAGCCATGCTGACTGCCCCGAATCAGTCCTTGCCTCTCTAAATGCTTATAGATCCTGTCTCTCAGAATACCTTCTAGCAACTTACCTACTACAGACGTTAGGCTCACCGGTCTGTAATTCCCAGGCTTTTCCCTGCTGCCCTTCTTAAACAAGGGCACAACATTCGCCACTCTCCAATCTTCAGGCACCTCACCTGTGGCTGCTGATGATTCAAATATCTCGGTTAGGGGACCCGCAATTTCCTCCCTAGCCTCCCACAACATCCTGGGATACATTTCATCAGGTCCCGGGGATTTATCTACCTTGATGCGCTTTAAGACTTCCAGCACCTCCTCCTCTGTAATATGCACACTTCTCAAGACATCACTATTTATTTCCCTTAGTTTCCTAACATCCATGCCTTTCTCCACCGTGAATACCGATGAGAAATATTCATTCAGGATCTCACCCAACTCTTGTGGCTCTGCACATAGATGTCCTTGTTGATCCTTAAGAGGCCCGACTCTGTCCCGAGTTACTCTTTTTCCCTTTATGTATCTGTAGAAGCTCTTTGGATTCTCCTTTGCATTATTTGCCAAAGCAATTTCATGTCCCCTTTTTGCCCTCCTGATTTCCCTCTTAACTCTATTTCGACAATCTCGATACTCTTCAAGGGATCCACTTGATCCCAGTTGTTTATGTACGTCATATGCCTCCTTCTTCTTTTTGACCAGAGTCTCAATATCTCGAGTCATCCAGGGTTCCCTACTTCTACCAACCTTGCCCTTCACTCTAAAGGGAATGTGCTTACCCTGAACCCTGGTTAACACATTTTTAAAAGCCTCCCATTTACCAGCCGTCCCTTTGCCTGCCAACAGTCTCCCCCAATCTACCTCTGAAAGTTCCTGTCTGATACCATCAAAATTGGCCTTGCCCCAATTAAGAATTTTAACTCTTGGGCCAGACCTATCATTCTCCATAGCTATCTTAAAACTAATGGAGTTATGGTCACTTGCCCTTCCTTATTTCCCAAGACGAGGTCAAGTTTTGCCCCCCTCTCTAGTCGGTCCATCCACATACTGAATGAGAAATTCCTCCTGAATACACTCAACAAATTTCCCTCCATCCAAGCCCCTAATGCTATGGCTGTCCCAGTCAATGTTGGGAAAGTTAAAGTCCCCTACTATTACCACCCTATTTTTCTTGCAGCTATCTGTAATCTCCTTACATATTTGCTCCTCAATTTCCCGCTGACTATTTGGGGGCCTGTAGTACAGTCCTATCAAGGTGATCTCTCCCTTCTTATTTTTCAGTTCCATCCATATAGACTCAGTGGTCTATAATTGCAAATAGATTGTGTCCAGGGGGCCGAACGTATCGTGGTCGGTGTCTCTGGGGCTGTCTGGGGCCTGGTCTATGTTTCCATTGTTCGGGCCTATCAAGAGTGTCCGTTGTGCTGTCACTGTCGCTATCGCTGTCGCTAGCAGCCGAATCAAGTGTTAGGGTGAAACTGGACTCTGGGGGCAGAGTCAAGGTTGTGACTGTGGACCTGCTGTCGCTGCTGGGTGAGGGTGGGATTGGGTTGTCAGTGGGCGGGTTTCTGCTGTCTGCCATTGCCAATGAAAGGTGCTGCGAGTGGCTGCGCTGCGTTCCATAAACCTTAAGCTTGTTTATATGGAACCATCCTGACTTTCCATTGGGGTATGTGATTTTGTAAACTCAGGGGCTTACTTTATCGGAGATTGAGTCGGGTCCTGCAAATTTAGGGGAGAGGAATGAACTGGGATTGTACAGCGAGATCAGGACTTGCTGTCCAACTGTATACTCTGTCGGGTGTACTGTCTTATCAAAGCAGGCCTTACTCTGCTTTTGTCTAGCGCCTAGTCGAACAGCTGCAGCGAGCTGTGCAGCTTTAATATTCTCCAACATATTTTGGACCGCTTTCTCGTGGGTAAGGGCGGTGACTGCGGGGCTGGCCAAATCAAGTCCAAATAAATACTCGGTACCCCTCATGGGTTGCCCGGTCATGAGGGTATGGGGGGTGTAACCTGTCGAACTCGACACCGTGTTTCTAATAAACATCAGTGCGAATGGAAGCACTGTGTCCCATGTCGTATTATGCTGCTGTACCATCTTCCTAAGTGTGGCCTTTAGTGTCCGATTCATGCGTTCCACAATGCCGCTGGACTGCGGGTGATAGGCAATGTGAAACTTCTGTTTTATGCCAAAAATCGTCATGACATTTTTCATGACCCTGCCTGTGAAGTGCGAACCTTGGTCCGACTCAATACTACGGGGGAGTCCCCATCTAGTGAAAATCTGTTCAGTTAGAATTTTTGCCGTAGCTTTGGCCGTATTTGTTCATGAAGGGAAAGCTTCTACCCATTTTGTGAATGTATCGATGACAACCAACACATATTTGAATCCATTTCTGCAGGGGGGGAGGGGACCAATATATCTGGGCGCAAATCAAACAATTCTCAACGTCATGGGTCACATCGGTTTTTAAATCGGGCCACCAGCAGAGAGGTCTGAGGTGGGCAAGGGTGGATTCTATCCCTTGGTGTCCGTGTCCGTCATGGAATTTGCAAATAATCTTGTTCCTATCCTGGGTGGGGACTACATAAATACCGTCCTTTAAAACGATTCCCTCATGGATCGTTAAATTATCTTTAAACTTATCATAGGGAGCTGGGAAGTTTCCTTTTAAAATTTCCTTTAGTGTCTCGTCTTCTCTCTCTGCTTGGGTTAAGTCTTGAATGTTGGTCTGTGAGACCTGAACCGTGTGTACTGGGGCACTCCCACGGGGATGCCAAAAGTGGCCATGTCATGAGCCTGCTTTCGCTAGGGCGTCAGCTTTCACATGACCGGGTGGGGAGGAACGATGATGACTCCTAACTTTAATTATTCCATATTTTCTGCCTTTCACTGTCTGGAGAATGTGTTTGAGTAATGGCGCTGAGGGTAGGGGTTTTCCGTCGGTGGATATAAATCCTCTAGATTCACTCAGGGGTAGGAATTCTGTCATGCTATTGCAGCCGTACAAACTGTCTGAATATATGTCTGCTGGGGTCGGGAACGAATCTGGGTGCTGGACAATGTAAGCGATGGCTGCTAACTCGGCTGCCTGCAAACCTAAATGTCCAGGCAACCTTATTGCGATTTCTTCTAAAGCGCATCCCTGTGCGTCCTCTACATCAATTCCACATCCTGTGATTCTTTTTCCATCAAGAACTGTGGAGGAGCGGGAACTTCCGGGTGCGGCGATGACCAGCTGAGTCGCACGTTTCGGCAGCTCCCGGTGAAACGGACTTTTGGGCTCTTGATAGGAGCCCCAACGCCAATTTTGACGGCTAAAAACACTGTGCGGTAAACCAGAAGGGAATCCCCCCTGGATACGGATGAAAAAAGGAGGAGAAAGTGGCCGGATTGCAGTGGATCCTTCAGAACAGCGGCAAGGAAGGCAAGCAAAAACCAAGATGGCGTCGGAAGGTGGCAGTTTAACATGGGGCCCTGAACAACAAGAGTTCTTGAAATGCTGTGTGGAAGAGCTCAAAAAGGAAATGAAGAAAGAGCTGTTGGCCCCGATACTACAGGCGATCGAAGGGCTAAAGGAGGAACAAAAGACCCAGGAGCGGGAGCTTCGGGTCGTGAAGGCATAGGCAGCCGAGAATGAGGACGACATACAGGGCCTGGTGGTGAAGACGGAGATGCATGAGGCACATCAGAAACGATGTGTGGAAAGGTTGGAGGCACTGGAGAACAACGCAAGGAGGAACAACTTGAGGATTCTTGGTCTTCCTGAAGGTGCGGAGGGAGCGGACGTCGGGGCATATGTGAGCACGATGCTGCACTCGTTAATGGGAGCGGAGACCCCGGCGGGTCCGTTGGAGGTGGAGGGAGCATACCGAGTGATGGCGCGAGGACCGAGAGCAGGAGAAATTCCCAGAGCCATAGTGGTGAGATTCCTCCGTTTTAAGGGTAGAGAAATGGTCCTTAGATGGGCAAAGAAAACTCGGAGCAGTAAATGGGAGAACGCGGTGATCCGCGTTTATCAAGACTGGAGTGCGGAGGTGGCGAGAAGGAGGACGAGCTTTAATCGGGCCAAGGCGGTGCTTCATAAAAAGAAGATAAAATTTGGAATGCTGCAACCGGCAAGACTGTGGGTCACATATCGAGGGAGGCACCACTACTTTGAGACGGCGGATGAAGCGTGGACTTTTATTGTGAAAGAAAAACTGGAATGAGCGGGTTATTAAAAAGAACGTTTGAACAAAGTGGTGGGGCGAATGTGGGGGGGCGAAGAGGGGGGTTAAAAAGGGGGGAAAGAGGAGTTTTATGTACTAATCCTGCGATGTGGTAACTTTTCTCTCTTCCACAGGTGGTGATGGGGGGAGGAGGGGAGGTGGAGGAGATGGGGCGTTGGCCATTGGGGGCAGGGCCAAGGGAGAAGCGCGGGCTTGGTTCCCGCGCTATGATAATCATGGCGGGAATAGAGAAGCAGGAAGGAGGGGGCGTCGCACGGTGCGAGCCGAGGTCACGGGGGGAAGCCGAGGTCGGCCAGAGTTTGCTGACTTCTGGGAGCAACATGGGGGGCGTAATTACGCTAGCGGGGGATCTAGCGGGGGGGTGGGAGGGGGGAATTACTGGGTTGCTGCTGCTGGGGAGAGGGGGGAGCTGGTATGGAAGGAGATGGGCGGGGGGGGCACCGCCTGGGGGAGATACAGCTGCGTGGGAATCGGGTGAGGAGCTGGAAAAAGGGGATGGCTAATCGACAAGGGGGGGGGGGGGGTAGGAAGCCCCCCAACCCGGCTGATCACGTGGAACGTGAGAGGGCTGAACGGGCCAATAAAGAGGGCACGGGTACTCGCACACCTTAAGAAACTTAAGGCAGATGTGGTTATGTTACAGGAAACGCACCTGAAACTGATAGACCAGGTTAGGCTACGCAAAGGATGGGTGGGGCAGGTGTTCCATTCGGGGCTAGATGCGAAAAACAGGGGGGTGGCTATATTAGTGGGGAAGCGGGTAATGTTCGAGGCAAAGACTATAGTGGCGGATAACGGGGGCAGATACGTGATGGTGAGTGGCAAACTACAGGGGGAGACGGTGGTTTTGGTAAACGTATATGCCCCGAACTGGGATGATGCCAATTTTATGAGGCGGATGCTAGGACGCATTCCGGACCTAGAGATGGGAAAGCTGATAATGGGGGGAGATTTTAATACGGTGTTGGAACCAGGGCTGGATAGGTCGAAGTCGAGGACTGGAAGGAGGCCGGCAGCAGCCAAGGTACTTAAAGATTTTATGGAGCAGATGGGAGGTGTAGACCCGTGGAGATTTAGCAGACCTAGGAGTAAGGAGTTCTCGTTTTTCTCCTATGTCCATAAAGTCTACTCGCGAATAGACTTTTTTGTGCTGGGAAGGGCGTTGATCCCGAAGGTGAGGGGAACGGAGTATACGGCTATAGCCATTTCGGATCACGCTCCACACTGGGTAGACTTGGAGATAAGGGAGGAAACAGGAGGGCGCCCACCCTGGAGAATGGACATGGGACTAATGGCAGATGAGGGGGTGTGTCTAAGGGTGAGGGGGTGCATTGAAAAGTACTTGGAACTCAATGATAATGGGGAGGTCCAGGTGGGAGTGGTCTGGGAGGCGCTGAAGGCGGTGGTTAGAGGGGAGCTGATATCAATAAGGGCACATAAAGGGAAGCAGGAGAGTAAGGAACGGGAGCGGTTGCTGCAAGAACCTTTGAGGGTGGACAGACAATATGCGGAAGCACCGGAGGAGGGACTGTACAGGGAAAGGCAAAGGCTACATGTAGAATTTGACTTGCTGACTACGGGCACTGCAGAGGCGCAATGGAGGAAGGCACAGGGTATACAGTACGAATATGGGGAGAAGGCGAGCAGGTTGCTGGCACACCAATTGAGGAAAAGGGGAGCAGCGAGGGAAATAGGGGGAGTGAGGGATGAGGAAGGAGAGATGGAGCGGGGAGCGGAGAGAGTGAATGGAGTGTTCAAGACATTTTATAAAAAAATTATATGAAGCTCAACCCCCGGATGGGAGGGAGAGAATGATGGGCCTTTTGGATCGGCTGGAATTTCCCAAGGTGGAAGAGCAGGAAAGGGTGGGACTGGGAGCACAGATCGAGGTAGAAGAAGTGGTGAAAGGAATTAGGAGCATGCAGGCGGGAAAGGCCCCGGGACCGGATGGATTCCCAGTCGAATTCTATAGAAAATATGTGGACTTGCTCGCCCCGGTATTGACGAGGACCTTTAATGAGGCAAAGGAAAGGGGACAACTGCCCCCGACTATGTCTGAAGCAACGATATCGCTTCTCTTAAAGAAGGAAAAGGACCCGCTACAATGCGGGTCCTATAGACCTATTTCCCTCCTAAATGTAGATGCCAAGATTCTGGCCAAGGTAATAGCAATGAGAATAGAGGAATGTGTCCCGAGGGTGGTCCACGAGGACCAAACTGGGTTTGTGAAGGGGAGACAGCTGAACACGAATATACGGAGGCTGTTAGGGGTAATGATGATGTCCCCACCAGAGGGGGAAACGGAGATAGTAGTGGCGATGGATGCCGAGAAAGCATTTGATAGAGTGGAGTGGGATTATTTGTGGGAGATGTTGAGGAGATTTGTTTTTGGGAGAGGGGTATGTTAGATGGGTGCAGCTGTTGTATAGGGCCCCGATGGCGAGCGTGGTCACGAATGGACGGGGATCTGCATATTTTCGGCTCCATAGAGGGACAAGGCAGGGATGCCCTCTGTCCCCATTATTGTTTGCACTGGCGATTGAGCCCCTGGCGATAGCGTTGAGGGGTTCCAAGAAGTGGAGGGGAGTTCTTAGAGGAGAAGAACACCGGGTATCTTTGTATGCGGACGATTTGTTACTATATGTGGCAGACCCGGCGGAGGGGATGCCAGAAATAATGCGGATACTTGGGGAGTTTGGGGATTTTTCAGGGTATAAATTGAACATGGGGAAAAGTGAGTTGTTTGTGGTGCACCCAGGGGAGCAGAGTAGAGAAATAGAGGACCTACCGTTGAGGAAGGTAACAAGGGACTTTCGTTACCTGGGGATCCAGATAGCCAAGAATTGGGGCACATTGCATAGGTTAAATTTAACGCGGTTGATGGAACAAATGGAGGAGGATTTCAAGAGATGGGATATGGTATCCCTGTCACTGGCAGGGAGGGTGCAGGCGGTTAAGATGGTGGTCCTCCCGAGATTCCTCTTTGTGTTTCAGTGCCTCCCGGTGGTGATCACGAAGGCTTTTTTTAAAAGAATTGAAAAGAGCATCATGGGTTTTGTGTGGGCCGGGAAGACCCCGAGAGTGAGGAAGGGATTTTTACAGCGTAGCAGGGATAGGGGGGGGGCTGGCACTACCGAGCCTAAGTGAGTATTATTGGGCCGCTAATATTTCAATGGTGAGTAAGTGGATGGGAGAGGAGGTGGGAGCGGCGTGGAAGAGATTAGAGAGGGCGTCCTGTAGGGGGACTAGCCTACAGGCTATGGTGACAGCCCCATTGCCGTTCTCACCGAGGAACTACACCACAAGCCCGGTGGTGGTGGCTACACTGAAGATTTGGGGACAGTGGAGACGGCATAGGGGAAAGACTGGAGCCTTGGGGGGGGTCCCCGATAAGAAACAACCATAGGTTTGCCCCGGGGGGAATGGATGGGGGATATGGAATGTGGCAAAGAGCAGGAATAACGCAACTGAAAGATCTGTTTGTGGATGGGAAGTTCGCGAGTCTGGGAGCGCTGACCGAGAAATATGGGTTGCCCCAAGGGAATGCATTCAGGTATATGCAACTGAGGGCTTTTGCGAGGCAACAGGTGAGGGAATTCCCGCAGCTCCCGACACAAGAGGTGCAGGACAGAGTGATCTCAAAGACATGGGTGGGGGATGGTAAGGTGTCAGATATATATAGGGAAATGAGGGACGAAGGGGAGACTATGGTAGATGAACTAAAAGGGAAATGGGAAGAAGAGCTGGGGGAGGAGATCGAGGAGGGGCTGTGGGCAGATGCCCTAAGCAGGGTAAACTCGTCGTCCTCGTGTGCCAGGCTAAGCCTGATTCAGTTTAAGGTATTACACAGGGCGCATATGACTGGAGCACGGCTCAGTAAATTTTTTGGGGTGGAGGATAGGTGTGCGAGGTGCTCGAGAAGCCCAGCGAATCATACCCATATGTTTTGGTCATGCCCGGCACTACAGGGGTTTTGGATGGGGGTGGCAAAGATGCTTTCAAAAGTAGTGGGGGTCCGGGTCGAACCAAGCTGGGGGTTGGCTATATTTGGGGTTGCACAAGAGCCGGGAGTGCAGGAGGCGAGAGAGGCCGATGTTTTGGCCTTTGCGTCCCTAGTAGCCCGGCGCAGGATATTGCTAATGTGGAAAGAAGCCAAGCCCCCGGGGGTGGAGACCTGGATAAATGACATGGCAGGGTTTATAAAGCTCGAGCGGATTAAGTTTGTTCTAAGGGGGTCGGCTCAAGGGTTCACCAGGCGGTGGCAACCGTTCGTCGAATACCTCGCAGAAAGATAGATGGAATGGAAAAAAGAAGGCAGCAGCAGCAGCCCAGGATCGGGGGGGGGGGGGGGGGGGGGGGGGTGGGGGGGGGGGGGGGGGGAGGAGGAACCAGAAGGACTCTCAGGGTTGTTAATATATACTGTATAATATGTATAGGTCGTTGCTACAGATAATTATATATTGGACTGTTAAATTATATTTTTGGAGAGTGTTATTTGTGATAAGGCAGTTGCCAATTAGGGTTAGTTTTTATTTTTGTTATTTATTATTTATTCATTTTCTGTTTATAAAATAGGTCATTGTTATTTGTGTTGTTATAATATTGTGTAAAGGATGCACAATGTACTGTGTTGGTTGACCAAAAATTTTCAATAAAATATTTTATTAAAAAAAAGAACTGTGGAGGAGCCATCTACATAAATTTTCAGAGCTTTGTCTGTGGGCTGGGTCGTCTGTGGTCGGATGCCTGTCTTTTTCGGTACCGACTTGGGAACAAAGGGTCTTGTGCTGTACTTTGGTGCAATGATCACGCACTCATGTGGGGTTCCTGCATAGTGCAAATTGTCGGCCAGAAACGTGTGCGTCTTTGTCCGTTTTACTGTAATGTCGCGTCCTTGTAGGAGTAGGGTCCAGCGCGCTGCTCAAATTTGGCTTACTGTGCCGTCTTTTAGTCTACCGTCTAATAAAAGCTGTGTCGGGGTGTGCTCAGTCAAAATGGTTACGGGGTTGAGTCCGGTTATGTACGAGAAGTACTGTACCTCCCAGAAAACTGCTAGCAGGTGCCTTTCGCAGGCTGAGAATCCCTGCTCTACTGGATCTAAAACTCGTGAGGCATAGGCTACGGGTCCAAAACGATCATGCCTTTCCCGTAGGAGTACGGCCGAAAGGGTTCGGTCGGTAGTCGCTACCTCTATCACGTATGGGGAGTGTGGCTCTGGGGCCTGCAAAGCGGGGGCTGTGCTTAGGGCGCGTTTCAATGTGTCTACGACATCCGTGTGCTGGGGAAGCCATTTACATGGGGCCTGTTTCTTAAGGAGCTCGGAAAGTGGGGCTTCTTTTGTGGCGAAACCGTTTATGTGGTTCCTGCAATAACCGACCAGTCCTAGAACTGACCGGTGTGCTGTAACGTTTTGGGGCAAGGACAATTTTATAATCAAATCTATCCGTTTCTGTTCTATTTCACGCTTACCATGCGTGATGACCGTACCTAAATAAGTGACTTTTTCCTGGAGAATTTGGGCCTTCTTGGGGTTAATTTTGCATCCAATTTCTTTGAGGAGTCCTAATAGTTCCGAAAGAAGTGAAATGTGCTCTTTCTTGGTGTCAGTCTGTAGGAGCAAGTCGTCCACATACTGAACAAGGCATTCAGGTCGGGAAAATTTTGATAAGCCTATCGTGTTATTCACCCTGGTGTAACAAGGACTGCAACTGGATGCAGTTGTACTTGAAAGTAGACTCCAAACTTTGGTGTTGGTTCGATACGCTTTATTGAACTTGCTGAGCAGTGCACACAGTTCGCTGTGGGTTGACACTCTACTAATCTAAGTGTGCTAATTATAACTAACTAGACCAGACTAGCTCTGAGCCACGTGTAGAAGGTGCTGACTGATATATACACCCTGACTGTCACTACAGTTGTCATCAATGGAAAGAGACAGAGTGCTCATGCCTCATGTGTTTTATAATGGGAAACCCCCCTCTAGTGTTCTGCCTGGTGATTGGTTGTGTTCTGTCCTGTGTGTTGATTGGCTGTACTGAGTATCTGTCACTGCCTGTCTGTATCTCATTATGTGCATGAGTGCATATCATGACATCCCCCCTTTAAAAAAAATGTGTTGGTTGCTTGGAGCATATGCGAGTTATGTACATGCATAACTACTTACATTAAATGGTGAGTGGATGAATATATACATGAGAGGTGTCTAGCGTGCAGATACGGAACAACATTTACAAGATATATGTCTATAAGTCCAATCTTTAGGGCTTGCGTCGGATCCTTGTCGGCCGCCTGAGAGGTGGAGGTGGGGGCGACGGCGCCTTGACAGGCGGGATTGCTGCCAGATTGGTGGCCTCGTGGTGCAAGGTATCCGGAGGAGGCATAACAATATCTGGAAAAGTAGGATTTGGTGGTGGGCAGGCAAGTTTGCGCAGTGCCCTTCTGTTGCGCCTGACAATGGAGCCATCAGCCATACGAACCACAAACGATCTGGGAGCAGCCTGTCGAACAACAACAGCTGGGGCTGACCAGCCTCCATCAGGTAGCTTGATCCGAACAGCATCTTCCGGAGATAGCACAGGCAAATCGGTAGCATGAGCATCGTACGTCAGCTTTTGCCGGTTTCTGAGTTGCTGCACCTTTTGCAGCACTGGGAGGTGATCCAGGTCTGGTAAGTGTCTGGCCGGAACAGTCATCCGCAGGTCTCTATTCATGAGGAGTTGAGCCGGAGACATACCGGTGGACGGAGGGGTTGCCCTGTACGGCAACAGCGCAAGTTTGAAGTCAGAAGCAGAGTCCGCAGTCTTGCAGAGCAGTTTCTTCATTATATGGACCCCTTTCTCAACCTTACCGTTGGACTGCGGGTAGTGTGGGCTTGAGGTAATGTGTTTGAATTGGTACGACGTGGCGAAATTGGGCCACACTTGGCTGTGGAAGCAGGGACCATTGTCACTCATGACAGTGAGTGGAATACCATGCCTGGCAAGTGTCTCCTTGCAGGCCTTGATGACTGTCCTTGATGTGAGGTCTGACAGCTTCACAACTTCAGGGTAATTTGAGAAGTAATCTATGATGAGCACATAGTCACGCCCAAAGGTCGATTCTCACCTTGGACCACGGAGAGGTCACGATCTCGTGTTGCTGGAGTGTTTCTTTTGCCTGAGCAGGCTGGAAACGCTGGCAGGTCGCACAGTTGAGGACCATGTTGGATATGTCCTTGTTGATCACAGGCCAATAGACAGGTTGCCGGGCCCTGCGCCTACACTTTTCGACACGGAGGTGTCCCTCGTGGATTTGTTTGAGTACTAAGCTCTGCAGGCTGCGAGGAATAACAATACGATCTATCTTGAGGAGGATCCCCTCGACGACTGTCAGGTCGTCCTTCACATTAAAGATCTGAGGGCATTGCCCTTTTTGTCAGCCATTTGCGAGATGATGCATTACACGCTGCAGAAGAGGGTCCTTGGCAGTCTCTTCACGAATGCTGATCACTCTTTCATCTGAGGCCGGGAGGTTGCTGGCACACAGTTGCACCTGTGCCTCAATCTGGCGGATGAAGTCAACCTGTTCATAGGGCGAGGTGATGGAGCGTGACAGGGCATCCGCAATTATCATCTACAGCCACCTGGGTTGGCCACTTCCCGACTTAAAATAGAGAATCGCAAAGACTAAAGGGAAATTCAGCCAACTTAGGCAAAGACTAGCAAGTACAGAAATCATGTATATTGAAACCTGCAAAACAACCAGACAGCACTGAAACCAACAGCCATCTGCATAGTAATGAGCAATTCCAAGGCACAATGGCAACAGTTAAGGTGAATAAAGCCAAACCAGACTCCTCGGCGCCAGCAGGAGCCAAGACAAAGGAAGGCCAACGAACATTTAGGGACCGCCCAGCGATCAGGGAACAATTCCAGTATTGGAGAAATCGATCCCAGTGATCGGAAAGCAGTCCAATCATTTGGAACCAGATACAGGGTCCGCCCCGAAGGGCAGGAAGCCCCTGGGGACTATAAAGTAAAGCCCCCAAGTTCAAATCGTCCTTTTTTGGCAGGGTCACTCAGCAACTTGAATCAACCCGTGAGAGTGACCTGTCTCAGCTGCCGCATCAACCAAGTAAGTCTCAAGTCAACGCTCGCTACGAGATAGGCGCTCCTAGCTACAAGTCCATACCAGCTTTTGAATCCTGCAGACTCAGGACCTGAACGAAAGGCCATTTGTTCCCCTGACCTGGTGGGCCAATTCCAAAGCTAAGTATTGGCCTTTTAGTGATAGGAATAGAATAGAAAGTAGAGTTTATGCATGAGTAGTGATTTACTGTGTATATAAATGTGTTTTGATTTGAACTTACTAATTGGTGTGTTGAGTTATTGATCATTACTTGAACTTGAACCTCGTGGCGGTATCATAACGATACCTGGCGACTCTAGAGCAAAGGTTAAACAAACAGAGCAAATTACGAATTAAGAGCCAACCAAAAGTTAGCAACATATTACTGGCGACATCCTGACGGGACCCGACTTAGAAGTGGCTTAACTGCTCCGGGAGAACCCAAAAACTTGAATTAGAAATCCAATTGGGAACAGAAAAAACCACAAGTGTTCAAGCAGTTCTGATCAATCCTCATAATTTGGAAGTGTGTTAATGCGTGCGTAACTAACAGGGCTATAAGGTAAAATGGATAGATTTTTGTTGCGACAAAACTGTCGGGAGTTTGTATTTCGGAAAATAGCGAAAGCCGTACCCGGAATTACAGCACCGCCTTAGTACCCCTCGTTCCAGATTTTAAGAGAAGTATTTAGAGAGGAAAGATGGCAATGCAGGCAATGCAACGCCTCATGAACCCTGAAGAATTCGTGGTCGCAGCGACCAGCAGCAGAGTAGGACAGTGTCCCGTTTGGGAAGAGGAAATCAGAAAGTACCTCAAAGGGAAAGGATGGCCCCTTTGGAGCGAATTCTGTAACAATGAGGAAACAGGACCCGGGAGTATAGGACATACTTGGTGGGAGAACCTGCCAGAAATTCATAGGAAAAGCTTGGGAAAAGCGCGCAAGCCGATGGCAATCGTGTCCTGTCTGGCACAATTGCGAGGCACAGAGGAGGTAGTTTGGACGCTCCGCAGAGAGATAGAGGAGGCACATCGAATGAGTAAGGTCGATGTGAGCGAGATAGAGAAGAAGAACGTAGAACTAAGAAGGAAGTTAGCAGCAAAGGACGGAGAGGTGGATGATGCCAAGGGGGCACACCAGTCTTGTCTGGCGCATTTAAGCAGCTTCCAGACATAGTACGAAAAGGCCTATCAGGACACGCAACGTGCAGTCCTGGTAAGAGAGAAAACAGAGAAACAGGTAGAGGCATTGCAAAGGCAGTGTAGCGACCTGAAAGCAGCATTACGAGCACTCCATGCTACCACCATGGAGCATAAACAGAGCTCACTAGATCACGCAAAGTGTCGGAAGTAGATTGCAGAACTGCAATCTTTGCTTTCAGTTCAGAATGGATTACAGAGCACCTTTGGATCCCAGTTAGATACAGAAGACGGCCCGGATTGGGAAGAATTAAATGAGACTGCGCATAGATATGTTCAGGGAACATGCGCGCAAGGAAAGCCCCAGAAGAGAAAAGCGCCCCAACCCCCCACAGAGCAGATAGTTCAGGCACCAATGAATCCAGTAACCACCCACCGCACAATCACATCGGAAGGAGATACAGAATTTCTTTGTACCACCCCCTTAACCATGACCCAATCACGGGACTCGTGAGAGAAAATCACACCGTTCCTCCCCACCTCAGACTCCCACCACTTCTTTGCCAGAGTAAAGCAGCTGTATGGCCTGGATGAGTGTGAGCACGTGAAGCTCACAGTTTTGAGTTTAGACCCTTCGGTCGTAGCAGCCCTTCCCGACCCACAGAATGTAGGAGGAGGCACCCTTGCAGAAATGCACGCAGCGATCCTAGACGCGATTGGCTACAACAGAGGTGACCCAGTAGAAGGCCTGAATAAGTGCAGGCAGAAAAAGACAGAACCACTCCACAGCGTTTGCTGGACGCTTGTGGATTCATTTCACAGCAGTTTTTGGTAATTTAGAACGTGCCCATTTGTCCCAAGATGGTATGACCAAATGGACCCGCACCCTTATCTCCCATGCCACAGAGGCAGGACAAAAAGACTGTACGAATTATGACCCCTCAGAGGAAGCCCACAATAAGAAATGGGTTTTAAAAAGATTGTCCCGCACCTGGGAGCAATCTGTCCAAAACAAACCCGCAGTTAGGAAACCCGAGGAACAGCAGTCAGAAGCAGACATCCAAGCGGTGAAAACGCACCAGAACCCCGCATGGGTGAATGAAGGCAGGAACAGCCCCCCACAGAAACCACATGAATGTTACAATTGTGGACAAATAGGACATTACGCACGAGAATGTCAAGCCCCCCTGAAACAGCAACGGAATCAGCCCACAAATGCCCCCCGAACCAGCAACAACACCAACAGCCCCGACCCCCACCCAAGGAACCATACCCAAGGGACCAATGCACCAGAGAGCCTGCTCCACCTTACATGCCTCAGGGGTCATGTTACAACTGTGGGCAGCCAGGACACTTCGCCCGAGATTGCAGGAGACACCCCCACCAGCTAGACTAGCCCCCAGATATGAAAGAGAACACCACCCACAGCAGCTACAAGGTCCCAGCTGCCCCATGCAAACTGTGAGCGCTTACCCACCACTTCTCATGGCAGCGTTACCTCAGCAAGGCCACTTCATTTTTATTTCGCTCCTCCTTCCTCTCTTCTTCGGTCACGCTGCACTCCCTCCATATGCTAGTTACACCCCAGTCCAAATGTGATTTACGATGTCCTGTATTCTGATGGAACCTGCATCATGTTTGTTGTATGTTTGTTCGTTTAATGTACATGTTAAATGTTGTTTGTGAATTTTAAGTTTTCATGGCCCCACGCCACCACTCTTTTAACGCCCACTGGCTGTTCAAGGTACAAGTTTGTCCCAGACAATAGTTCAGAGGAACGAGTCTGTCAGCAGACAACAATCATAACTACTCTCCTGATTCGAAGGTAATCACGAGAGGCAGCCCCCATGACGACCACCGGCATTGGTCTCCGCCCTGCCTGAGGACCCCCCTCTGGTCAGCTACACTCGGGTAGAGCACACGGCATCGGTCACCGTCCTACCCGGGGATTCCATCCAATTCTTACCTGTCGCGGCCCATACGCACCGCATTTCGGCACTTTTGGTTCAAAAAGTTTTGGTTTGTTTTCAGGCGACCCTTAGGTTGCCATCCCTATGCTATTTACATCCTCAAACATTTGGATGGTAAATCGCACAGCCTGCGAGACGGCTCGCACGGTTTCAGTATTTTTAAGTGTGTCTTGTCCTGAATATTCATTTTTTTGAAATTTAAATGAGGGAGTCACACATGGTGACAAATTATAAAGGGAGAATTGGCACTAAAGGACAGACACACTAACAGACGAGATATTGAACCAAGATAGTAACAGACACGATGCTTGATCCCACAGAACTCCATAAGCCCCAAGGAAAGAAAGAAGAGAAGAGAAAGAAGAAGAACAATGAGGACATCGTCTGTGTTGATCACCACCATTATAATGTGCATTCGGTTGCACGCGAACGCGAACCCCCTGACCCCAACCCCCCCGGCCGTTAATGATTCAGTTCCCCATAGCACCCAGAGCCCTGTAACCGGCAACACCACACCACCATGGTGTGATAAGCTCATAACGTGGTACTCCCTTTCCTACATAGTCGAATCCCTATTAGTGTTGGCGATACTCTGCTGCATCGTGCAGACTATCCGCATGAGGAAATGGAGAAGGAGAGCCTACCGCGCTAGCACCCCGGTATACAGAATGAGATCTCCTATGTTCAGTTATCCCCAGGACCCTGAACCCCTCGATCTATAATAAAGGACATTCGTTTGCGTTCTTTTGTAAATAAAGAAATGTGAATATTGTACAACCCTGTGCTTGACTGCCAAGCCAGAAAAAATGTGAATGCTGCTATTATTTTGTATTGTTTAGGAAGTTAATACGACTGAATGTTTTAGTGAGTGTAGTTTATTGAGGACAGTTAGAGGTACTGTTTTTTTATTTTGTAATGCATGTCCCTGTTTTGACATAGCGCCAGTTAGAATGTTAATTAAAAATTTTACTGCATAGTTATGGTCAGTGTAGAGGCCATAGAAGAGTACTCACCAGGTCAGGGAATGAAGACAACGCAGTTATGTGATCCTTCACGCTTCGCGTTAGGAATCACAAGGAGGGCGTGTAGCCACCTGGGTTGGCCACTTCCCGACTTAAAATGGAGAATCGCAAAGACTAAAGGGAAATTCAGCCAACACAGGCAAGGACTAACAAGTGCAGAAATCATGTATATTGGAACCTGCAAAACAACCAGACAGCACTGAAACCAGCAGCCACCTGCATAGTAATGCAACAGCCATCTGCGTAGTAATGAGCGATTCCAAGGCACAATGGCAACAGTTAAGGTGAATAAAGCCAAGCCAAACTCCCCGGCGCCAGCAGGAGCCAAGACAAAGGAAGGCCAACGAACATTTAGGGACCGCCCAGCGATCAGTGAACAACTCCAGTATTGGAGAAATCGAACCAAGCGATTGGAACAAAGTCCAATCATTTGGAACCAGATACAGGGTCCGCCCCGAAAGGCGGGAAGCCCCTGGGGACTATAAAGTAAAGCCCCCAAGTTCAAATCGTCCTTTTTTGGCAGGGTCACTCAGCAACTTGAATCAACCCGTGAGAGTGACCTGTCTCAGCTGCCGCATCAACCAAGTAAGTCTCCAGTCAACGCTCGCTACGAGATAGGCGCTCCTAGCTACAAGTCCATACCAGCTTTTGAATCCTGCAGACTCAGGACCTGAACGAAAGGCCATTTGTTCCCCTGACCTGGTGGGCCAATTCCAAAGCTAAGTATAGGCCTTTTAGTGATAGGAATAGACTAGAAAGTAGAGTTTATGCATGAGTAGTGACTTACTGTGTATATAAATGTGCTTTGATTTGAACTTACTAATTGGTGTGTTGGGTTATTGATCATTACTTGAACTTGAACCTCGGCCGCCCCGCAAGAAGGTCCTTCTTCAGAGAGGCCGGCCCGCCGATCGGTGAGCACCGATCGCGAGCCAGACCCCTTTTGAGTCCCCCCCCCCCCGGTGCAGGAACCACCCTCCCCCCCACAAGCCACCCCCCCAGCGTTCCCACGCTGTTCCCGCCGGCAGCGAGCAGGTGTGGACGGCGCCGGTGGGAACCTGTCGTGTTGGGCAGGCCGCTCGGCCCATCCGGGCCAGAGAATCGCGAGCGGCGATTCTCTAAGCGGTAGTCCCCCACATGCGGCTACCTCGCGAGCGCTCTGTGAGCCCTGTCCACCTCCAAGGGTCGGGAGAACGGCCCATCGCCCAGTAACTTCTCGAACATCCCCAATATGTATGCCCCAGCGTCCGCTGCTTCGGACCCCTCCGGGAGACCAACGATTCTCAAGTTCTGCCAGCGGGTCCTATTCTCTAGGTCCCCCACCTTCTCCAGGAGCCTTTTCTGCTGGTCCCTCAGCATCCCCACCTCCAACCTCACTGCTGTTTGGTGTTCCTCCTGCTCAGTCAGTGCCTTCGCCACTTTCTGGATCGCCCGATCTTGAGCACCCAGTCTAAATTCCAGCCGTGCAATCGATTCCTTAATCGGGTCCAAGCAGTCCTGTTTCGGCTTGGCGAAGCCCTCCTGTATGAACTGCATCAGCTGCTCCGTCGACCGCTGGGTCGTCAAGCCAGGACCCCGGTCGTCCGCCATGCTTTCTCCCGCTGCGGCCTCAGCCTAAGCCTTCTCTGTTCGCCTATTTCTTCCTTTGCGAGCACTTCTGGTCCACCTCTCCATGCACTGATGTAGGATTCCTCTTCACAATTGCCTCCATCATCAATTTTCCGAATCAAATCCGACAAGAAATCGGGGAAAAGGTTCCAAAGGTCGGACCCGAGCGGGTGCCACCAAATGTGCGACCTACTCCTTCATAGCCGCCACCGGAAGTCTTGTCATTTCAAAATTAGCTGTTATATGTTCCTGCATCTCTTTTGATTATAAAACACTTTGAGATGTCCTGAGGATATGAAAGGTACTTTCCAAATGCAAATTATTTATGGGATGGATGAATACTTACTAAGTGATTATTTGAGTTCTTGGTTGAGTGACTGTGATTCTGAGCGGCATTCCAGTTCTTTGGCTAAGTTACATGTTTGCTGTTGTTTCTCTTCCTGCATCCAGCGGTGCACAAGGAAGACTTTAATCTGTTTCCATAGCTAGTTTGTTTTCCCTTGAACAGGTCATTAGCCTGTCGTCAGGGGCTTATAGCTTGAGGGGTGCCACTCCACATCAAAATTGGCTGACCAGGAGTCTCTCCCACTCCTACCCGGGGGGGGGGGGGGGGGGGGGGGGGGGGGGGCTGGTCTAGAAGGATTTTGCGGGGCTCTGGTCTAGAAGGATTTTGCGGGTTGATATTCAACCTATATGGCTGAATTATGTATGCAACTTGTTTGGCAATCAAGTCCTGAAGTCGCAGGTTCGATTCCCGACTGGGTCGCTGTTTGTGCGGAGTCTGCATGTTCTCACTGTGTTTGCGTGGGTTTCCTCCGGGTGCTCCGGTTTCCTCCCACAGTCCAAAGATGTGCAGGTTAAGTGGATTGGCCATGCTAAATTGCCCTGAGTGTCCAAAAATGTTGGGTGGGGTGGACGTGTGGATTTAAGTAGGGTGCTCTATACGAGGGCCGGTGCAGACATGATGGGTTGAATGGCCTCCTTCTGCACTGTAAATTCTTTGAAATCTATGCGAGTGATTGATTTGTTCTGATAAGTCTTGTGAATTATGGTATGCACACCTATAAAAGAGAAATGTACGATTTCATCAAACCGCGAAGTCTAACTATCTCAGATTGTATCCCAAATCCATAACATCTATTCAAATGGATCATAGGGTAGAGTTTCGGAAGGATCTGATGCTAGAAATTAGAAAATTAACTAACAGCCCATATAGCCACCACTGTGTCAGCAGATGTTATAGTTGGCCATAAGGTGATCTCCATGAAAACAAATTAATTATTTTGTATTGAAATGAAATCAATCCAAATTTCCACTTTCTTAAGTCTAGGATTGAGTTTTCTGAACGCACACAGTTTCCTGTCTTGTCCCTTTAGCAACTTCCAATACTTGGCCCATGATGGGTGGGGAGTTTACCGTGAATGGGCAACGAGGGGCAAGGAATCCTGTGGATGGGTTTTGCTGGAAATGGCTAGGTTCAAGTTGCTTTGCAAGTGCCTGGTCTGGTTTGAGTGAACGCACAGAAAACAAAGGTCCATGCGATAGGGCTGTACAACAGGCCTGAATGCGTATACAAGTGCCCATGTAAAAGTAGTACCTGTCTTTTCAGAGCAGCCTCCCTATTTCCATTTGCTTTTGTTCTAATGGTCCCACCAAAAAAGCACAATTTTCATTAGCGTCACCATTTTCAATGCTGCTCCCACTAACCAGCAACAGCTTTTTGAGATTTGTTAATTTGTGTCGTATCACAGGTTTTTAATAAACGGCTGATGAACCCAGATCAGAGTTATAATAACACAAAGTAAAAGCCTTTTACTAAAAGCGAGCAGATTCTTTGTAGTGACATATTACATGCCCACAACCGGTGTAAACAGGTTATAGATATTTATATTGTGATAAAAATTATACAGAGCTACATTATGGTCTTTGTTCAGAAGCGTTGGTTGCTCTATTTTATCATTTATCATCCATTGAAATAATGCTTGTGTGTGGTATTTAAATGGATAATTTTGTACAGCTCAGTGTTAGCAGTCACAACAAAAGATTGTCACAGGCACCTGTAATATTGATCTCTTAATACTCCTCGAGCAGCTAACAAACAAATTAACTAGAACAGACAATGAACAGAATCCACCTACAAAATGTATTTCATGGCTGAGTGAAAAGTGAGAAAAAAGCCCAATTTTTATCCCTTCGACCCGGCAGGAAAACAAATACATTTTGTTTGTTTAAATATATCACACATAAACACAGTTTCCTCTCTCAGTGAATCCAAAAGTTTCTGTGCCTCAAAGTGGTTCATTTCTTTCGAAGTACTGTATTAATGTGAGTTGAAATGCAAAAGTGATTGGCTTGTTAAAGTTCTCGAAAGTTAAACTGAATATGTGTACTCATTTTCTGATATTTTCTTCCAAACATACCCTTCCAATAAAACTCACCAGCTGAAAGAGGTGCCGTCTGTTCACTAATTTAATCAAATATTGCCATTGAAGAAAAAGAGAACTTACTTTTAAGCAAAACGCTGCACTAGGGTGGTTAGTCCTCAACTGCATTAAAGTCCATTTCACCAGCTTTGTCCTGTCATATGAGGAAATATAAATACAATGAAAGACTTCAAAATTTGGGCTGTTTCTTAGAACCAAAGAGAGGGTGATTTGACAGAGATGTTTTAAACGATGAAGGGATGGGCAGGTTGAAACATGTTGTTTCACCTCATTGAGGGATAAAGAAGATTGCATGCAGATTGTGAGCAGGAAAAAGTCTGTCACACTTGTTGCTAACGTTTGGTTGGTTTACTTGGCTCTGTTTTATAACCTTTGCTTTCGAGTCGCCAGGTATCTTTATGATACAGCCACGAGGTTCAAGTTCGAGTAATGACCAATAACTCAATACACCGATTAGTAAGATTTAAATCAAAGCACATTTATTAAACACAGTAATCGCTACTCATGCACAAATTCTATGTCTAAGCTACTTCTACGACTAACAGGCCTATACTTAACTTCGGACTGGCCCACCAGGTCAGGGGGCGTTGCGGGGGCTCTTGCAGACTTTGCCATTTTCCAGACACACTGGTTGACTGGATCAAATGATAGATTGTGGGAACTCATGAAGTCTATTCCCAGAATGTGTTCTGCTGTGTGGGGCAGGTCAACTAAAACTACGGAGTGCTTGGTGGTGATGTTACCGATTTGAATGGGCACAGGGGCTGTGATGTGTCCCTGCTGTGAGTGGCCTGTAAAGCCGCTGAGGGTGATAGTGGCTGTAGTGGGCCAGGTGTCCTTTTGGAACATGGTGGAGGAATTTATTGTGGTGCGGGACCCTCCTGTGTCCCAGAGAAACTCGATGGGCTGTCCCTGAATTGTTGCTACAACTACCGGTCGTCCGGACCTATCCCAAAGGGTGTCGCAGACCCAACTGGGGGAGCCCGAACACCGTCAGTCCGTTCCGGTCAGGTCCGTCTGATCTGAACGGGTGCTAACACTATGAATGGGCTCTGTCTTATTCCTACTTAGAATGCCCGTCTGCTGGGCTCTCCGTGGCTTTCGTGGGGCATTGCATTCCCTTGCAAAGTGTCCCAATTGTCCACAGTTGTAACACTCCTGTGACTTTTGTGGGGGGCTGTACTTTCCTTCATTTACCCATGCGGGGTTCTGGTGTGTTTTAACTGCCTGTATATCTGCGTCGGCCTGCTTTTCTTCGGGATTTTTAACTGCGGGTTTGTTTTGTACAGACTGCTCCCAGGTGCGGGACAATCTTTTTACTACCAATTTTTCATTATGAGCCTCCGCTGAGGGATCATAATTCGCGCAAGCTTTTTGTCCTGTTTCTGTGGCATGGGAGATAAGGGTGCAGGTCCATTTGGCCATGTTGTCTGGGGACAAATGGGCGCAGTCTAAGTCTCCAAAAACTGCTGCAAAGTGGATCCACAGGCTTCCAGCAAACGCTGAGGGGTGCTCGGTTTTCTTTTGCCTGCATTTATTGAGGCCATCTACGGAGTCACCCGGTTATACCCGATCGCATCTAGGACCGCGGGATGCATTTCTGCAAGGGTGCCTCCTCCTACATTCTGTGAGTCGGGAAGGGCTGCTACGACTGAAGGGTCTAAACTTAAAACTGTGAGCTTTACATGCTCTCGCTCATCCAAAACCCTGCTGCTTTACACTGGCAAAGAAATGGTGGGGGAGGAACGGTGTGATTTTTGCGCACGCATCCCGTAATTGGGTCACTGTTAAGGGGGTGGTGTACAGAAATTCCGTATCGTCCGATATGGCTGTGCAGTGGGTGGTGACTGGGTTCATTGGAGCCTGAACTATCTGCTCTGTGGGGGGTTGGGGCGCTTTTCTCTTCTGGGGCTATCCCTACGCACATGTTCCCTGAACATATCTCTGCGCTGTTTCATTTAACTCTTCCCAATCAGGGCCATCTTCCTCATCTAAATTAGCTCCAAAGGTTTCCTGGGATCCTTTTTGGACTGAAAGCAGCGATTGCGGCTCTGCAATCTGCTTCCAGCACTTTGCTTGGTCTAGTGAGCTTTGTCTTTGCTCCGTGGTGATAGCATGGAGTGCTCTTAATGCTGCCTTCAGGTCACTACATTGCCTCTGCAATGCTTCTACCTGCTTCTCGGTTTCTTCTCGTACCAGGACTGCACATTGCGTGTCCTGATAGGCCTTTTCATACTGGGACTGGAAGCTGTTTATGTGCGCCAGACAAGACTGGTGACCCCACTTGGCATCATCCACCTCTCTGTCTTTTGCTGCCAACTTCCTTCTCAACTCTAAGTTCTCTCTTTCTACCTCACTTACATCGACCTTACTCATTCGATGTATGCCTTCTACCTCTTTCCAGAGCGTCCTAACAACCTCCTCTGTGCCTCGCAACTGTGCCAAGCAGGACACGATTGCCATTGGCTTGCGAGCTTTCCCTAAGCTCTTCTTGTGAATCTTGCTGAGGTTCTCCCACCAAGTATGTCCTATACTCCCGGGACCTGTTTCCTCGTGGTTACAGAATTCGCTCCAAAGGGGCCATCCTTTCCCTTTGAGGTACTTCCTGATTTCTTCTTCCCATACAGGACACTGTCCTACTCTACTGCTGCTGGTTGCAGCGACCGCAAATTCCTCTGGGTTCATGAGGCGCTGCATTGCCTGCATTGCCATCTTTCTTATCTGAATGCTTCTTTTAAATTTGGAACAGGGGAGCTAAGGCGGTGCTGTAAATACGGATACGGCTTTCGTTAATTTCCGAAGGACAAACTCCCGACAGTTTTGTCGCAACAAAAAAATCTATCAGTTTACCTTATAGCCCTGTTAGTTATGCATGCATACACACACTTCCAAATTATAAGGATTGGTCAGAACTGCTTGAACACTTGTGGTTTTCTGTCCCCAATTGGATCTCTAATTCAAATTTTTAGGTTCTCCCAGAGTGGTGAAGCCACTTCTAGTTTGGGTCCCGTCAGAATATCGCCAGTAATATGTTGCTAACTTTTGGTTGGTTTACTTGGCTCTGTTTTATAACCTTTGCTTTCGAGTCGCCAGGTATCTTTATGAGGTTCAAGTTCGAGTAATGACCAATAACTCAATACACCGATTAGTAAGATTTAAATCGAAGCACATTTATTATATACAGTAATCGCTACTCATGCACAAATTCTACGTCTAAGTTACTTCTACGACTAACAGGCCTGTACTTAACTTCGAGCTGGCTCACCAGGTCAGGGGAACAAATGGCCTTTCGTTCGGGTTCTGAGTCTGCGGGATTCGAAGTTGGTACGGATTGATAGCTAGGAGCGCCTATCTCGTAGTGAGCGTTGACTTAAGACTTACGATCTCTCAGCGGCCGCTGGACCGGTCACGGTCAATGTTGGTTCGCGAAAAAGAGCGCCGATTTGAACTTGGGGGCTTAACTTTATAGTCCCCAGGGGCTTCCCGCCTTTCGGGGCGGACCCTGTACCTGGTTCTAGGTGATTGGACTTCGTTCCAATCGCTTGGTTCGATTTCTCCAATACTGGAGCGGTTCCCTGATCGATGGGCGGTCTTGAGGTGTCCGTTAACCTGTTTTGTGTTGGCTCCTGCTGGCGCCAGGGAGTCTGGCTTAGTTTTGTTTGTCCCAAATGTTGCTATTGTTCCCGGGGATTGCTCATTAGTATGTGGATGGCTGCTACATTATTATGCTGATGGTCGCTGGTATCGATGCTGTGTGGGCTTTGCAGAGTTCCCCATCAGCCATTGCCGTTCGCCATTTTAAATCGGGAGTTGGCCAATTTAGGTGGCTACACTCTTCCCTGTGGCATTGTAAGACACATTGGCCGGAATACTCTGGCCGTTGGGATTCTCTGTTCCCACCATGGCTTTCATCTAGAAGTAAATGAACAGCTTACAACACAACTGTTTACAACCTGATACCAACAACACCTTTCTGGACTGTAGGAGACTGCTGCGATTGTCTCCAACTATTTTGATTGAACAAATAAAGCAGAATTCAACAAACTAAGGGATAAAGTAATATGGGCAGTGCCTTAAAGGGATGCTGCCCCAAACAAAACAAAGAGCAAATGAAACTTAAAACATCAAACTGAAATTTGATTAAATGAAGCACCTCAGAATCTGTTGGGCCCACCGGGCATGGAAGGCCTCAATGGTGCATGCGGACACTGCATGCTCTTTCTCCAGGGACACCCAGTGCAAATGTAGCTATGGAAGAGCTGCGGAATGAAGCCTACTACCTGGAACTGTTTATGGCAAGTTTGGCCAGGCCCAAGAGCAGGTTCACGAAGAGGTCCTCCACCTTCCCTGCCCTCTTCTCACCATGTGATGCAATTGCCTCCAACCTTTCACCGCCTTCTTTGTGTCCTGAGTGAGTACCTTTAAGAAATGGGTGTTTATCAGATAGCTGCAGTGATGTCAGAGTGTGGGTGGAGCTGGGTTGTCTGTCTTTCACTTTTGTTTTTGAGCAGGCAGCTACAGGGTGTGTTTAGTTTTGGTTTGCAGATTGGGAGCTGTATCCAGCAAAACCAGGTGTAATTCTTTCTGCATGAAAGAAATGTCTTCAAATCACTTGCTAATTTAAAAGTGAGAACTGCTCTCAGTAGAGAATTTAAACCTGATGTCTGTGTTGAAGAGGGTATTTCTCTTATGGATGTTGCAAGGAAAGATTAAGGGTTACTTATAGAATATTGTATCTGTGGGGATGATAAGTGTTGATAGTTGTTAAGATGTTTATTGTGGGTTTATAAAGTGTTAACTGGTTTCATAAATAAACATTATTTTAATTTAAAAGTACTTTAGCTCTCTGTTGCATCACACCTGTAAAGTAGGCCCGTGTGCTCCCCATAACCACAATCTATTAAAAGTCAGGGTGAACTCCATGATACACTTTGGGGTTCTCTAAACCCTGGCCCATAACATCTGTAATCCAATCTATGCCTTCCTTTGATCCTTAATAATAAAGTCAGGCTTACTTGTCAGACAGACTACAGAACAGGTCACATAGCTCCCTTCATTTACCCTAAATTTAAGGGCGACAGTCACAATATTTAATAACCATAAACCCCATAATTGTAACATAATTTATACTTCAAAATACCATGGGCGTGATTTTGAGCTCGCACGAGCCATGCGCAGGATCAGCAACACAGGCACAAAATCCAGAGAGAATCGGAAAACTTGAATTTCACGGACGAAATCGCAATTTCCGATTTTCAACACCTCATTGCCGGCGGAGTGACTCGAAACGGCCGCGGAGCTTAGGAACCTCATTTTCATACATTAGCATGTCATTAGCGAGCACTCACTCTGGGGTCACCCCCCCCCCCCCCACCCCCCACCCCCACCCCCCCCCATAGTACAATGATGACCTATCTCAACTAATGGCTGGGTTCGCCTTTGCCTACTATGTGCTGACAGTTTCTTACTCTTCCTCACCCTCATGCTACATCTAGGTGTATCCCAGGATCCACAGCTGAGCTGAGGCACCCATCTGACTTCCACACTCTGTTGCCTGAGATGACCTTGGCTGGCACCTTCTTAGGGTCCTGGACATTGAGGGTCCGAGCCTAGTTTCAGGCAGCACGGGTCTTGCAGTGCCGCCCTCCTTGGTGTGCTGGGTTGGGACTGTGCTGCTCATAGGAAGGGGCATGTTAGATGGTTTGGACATCCCCCCCCCCCCCCAGGGGCCCCTTGGAGAAGGGCCGTGGGCTGTGCTTCTGCCAGTCCTCTTCCCTTTGGGTGGTCTTCAAGGGAGGGGAGGATGATCTGGGTTGGTCAAATGATTGTCCTGCAAGGGAAGCGAGATGGCATTAATGCATCATGGATGATGGATGATGGGTCAAAGTTTACTCAAATAAGGCTTGAAGAACAATTGTGCGTCCTGAGGAGTTCTCTCCTTTAGTTTGCAGCCCCGACTTCGCCCTCTGCACAGGTGCAGTCTTGCTCATCCCTGGCTAGCTGAAGGACTCTTTCCCTAAGGGCGAGAGACATCTGAGCTTCTGCATGACTCCGGGTGGCTGTGCCCGCTCATGCCTGTTGTGCTTGAGTTTTGTCCTGCCATGAAGCAGATGGGGAGAGAGTAGGCGGGAGTACTGCCAGTTCAGATGATGGTGAGTTGCGGCATGTGTGGGTCTTGAGGGGCAGTGGAGATGTGAGGAGCAGACAAGATGCTGGTGGAGACCATGGTGCTAGAGACGAGGGGAGGCAGGGAATAGGGCCTTGTGAAAGGCATTGCCAACCAGCGACATGGCTGGGTAAGTGATCACCTTGGAGGTATGAAGGGTGGGTGAGGGGGTGCAGTGAGAGACTGGAGGTGGCAGACTTACCCTGGCTACGCGAAGAAGGTCATTCATCTTTTTGCGGCACTGCTGCCCCATCCTCTTCCGCAGGGAGCTGGCACTGACTGAGGTGCTACTTCCCCCCAAGTGGGGGTGGAGACCTTGCTAGATGGACGTCTGCACAACTGTGAATAGAAGATAACCCGCCTCTGCTGCACTCCATCCAGGAGTCTGGTCAGGGCTCCCTCTGAGAAACACGGTGCTGGCTTCCTGGCAGCCATCCGATCCATTGGATCTGGAACAAGTATTGGAGAGAAATGTATATGGAGCTCCCCACCAATTGCAAAAATCAAGTTGCCCCGGGGTGAGCAAATCAAATGGAGGTCACCACGAGCGTGACGTGATTCACGTGGAAAAAATAAAATTGTTGAAGAAGCTCAATATTTCGTGAGATTACCCGTCAATGGCACTGGAAGGATTCACACCAGTTTTCTCTCCAGAATTGACATTTTGCCATATTCTGGTAAGATTCCGCCCTGTGACTACTTCTCAGGGGACAAAACTCTCTCGAAATGTGAGTCCAATCCATAAAGGACAGTCAGATCCTAGGCTTGATTCCCAGCCTGCAGACTCACAGCTCCAGAGACCTGGGTTCAATTCCGGCGTTGGGTGACTACGTGCAATTTGCACATTTTCCCCATGTCTGTCTGGGTTTCCTCTGGGTGCTCCGGTTTCCTTCCACAGTCCAAAGATGTATGTGCAGGTTATGTGAATTAGCCATACTAAATTGCATCTTAGTATCCAAAGATTAGGTGGCATTACGAGGATAGGGTGAATGAGTGGGCCTTGGTAGGGCGTTCTTTTGGAGGGTCGGTGCAGACTCGATCGGCCAAGTGGCCTTTTCCTGTATTGTGGGGATTCTATAGTAAAACTCTATGATTCTCATTCACGATTACTTCTGCAATGTCCCTACCTGAAAGTTGCATGTGTTGGATGTGCGGTTTGGTCTTTGCTACATCTTCTCTTTCCTCAGCCCCCCACCTCCATGATCAATACTCACTGCCGAAGCTTACAAATGTCACTTTAGTCCATAGACACAATACCCTGATAAGCGACAGCATCTTCAGGAGGGAAGGGGAAAACAAAGGGGAAGAAAATGGAATAAGAATGTCTCGATGGTGGGGGGTAAGAAATGGATTTTTAGTTTTATCTTATGATGTATCATCACAGCAAAACCTGTGTGAAAATCTGCAGAGGAAATGCAGCATTGCTCCAAACCAGCAAGACATCCACTGGCACTTGGTCTTGCATTATAACGCAGATTAAAGATGGTTTATAATGGAACAGATAGTCGGGCACTCTGATCTCCACACCTAATTATCCATACATGTGCATTATCATCCAACAAGACTGTTTACCAAGAGCAGCGTCTTGTATAACCTTGGACTCTTGTTTGCTTCAAGTGTGTACTTTTACCACATTTTTATAAAAAGCCCACGATGTTTGATTGTCGAGCCCATCCTTTGGAATCCTTTCTTCAGGAAGGGACCCAGGTCGCAATGTTGTTGATTCCACTGTAATAACTGAATAGCTTCTGATAGGACACAATGCTGTGACTGTTCACAGTTACCAAGGAGACAGGGACGTTGTTTCCTAGCAACTGCCACCCCAGAATTTCAGACTTAAACCCATACTCTGGGAAATTACAGAACAGCTACTGTAGCCATGAAAAATGGCTGCGTTCCGATTAATCTGGCCAAAACCCAGTTTAAAATGGCTAAACCGAAAGACTGCTGGGAAAAGCAGCCAAGAAGACACAAGCAGGCAGCTGCAGACAGGTTTGCAGCTTCAGCTCTGGGAACGTAGCCCAGATCGATATTCAGGGCTATCAACAGCCCATCAACCCAGGTATCCGCAGTTTCATTCAGGACTGTTTACACCTAATCAACTCAGACATCCACAGTTAAATCGGCTATCCCCGGGAACAATTGCAACATATTAGCAATTGAATACCGGGCCAGACCTGTCAGCACCTGCAGTGGCCGAAACAAAGGCAGGTGAGCGACCACCCTCCGATCGAGGAATCGCCTCACCATTGGACACATCGACCCCAGAGACTGGGGACAGAATCCAATCACTTGGGACTCAGGGTCAAGGGCCGCCCCGGGAGGCGGGAAGCCCCTGGGCCCTATAAAAGTAAAGGTCCAAGTTCAAATCTCTCTCTCTCTCATCTTCGCCTGCTCGAGACCTTCGCAAGACCAGCCACCGGCAGCAGTAAGTTTGAATCCAACGATCGCTACCCGGTAGAGACACCTAGCCACCGACCTGTAGCAGCCTTTTGAATCCCGCGGGCCAGATTTGATTGGAACGCAGCCATTTTACATGGCTACACTACCCAAAAAGATAAAGACCCACCTAGCCTTCTGAAGTGCCAAACCTTGCTTGCCCATTTTAGCTGGGTTTAAAGAGTGGTGCAGTATGGACCTGCTTTCCCATTTCTATTACTGGCCTGAGGATTCTTAGAATTGGGTTTCTAGAAATCAGCAATTAGCTTTTGAAAAGCAGCAATTTGCTTACTGAGGCCTTGTTTAAAGTTTGCCACAATCAGCATGCGCATGGAAATTAGGTCGGAGTGAGAGTTTAAACAGAAATGAATATTGAAGCCCAGGTAAGACCTCAATGAATAGGAAGACTTCAGAGAATAGCCCACAGTGGTGGAAGAATTGGATTCTCTCAAAATAGAAAAAAACGCATCTCTCCCATAACATCTCACCTGATGCAGGTATCTCATCATTCTGTAATTTGTAAAGGGCAGCACAGTAGCACTGTGGTTAGCACAATCGCTTCACAGCGCCAGGGTCCCAGGTTCGATTCCCGGCTTGGGTCACTGTCTGTGCGGAGTCTGCACGTTCTCCCCGTGTGCGCGTGGTTTTCCTCTGGATGGTCCGGTTTCCTCCCACAGTCCAAAGATGTGCAGGTTAGGTGGATTGGCCATGATAAATTGCCCTTTGTGTCCAAAAAACGTTAGGTGGGGCTACTGGGGTTACGGGGATAGGGGGAGGACTGGGCTGGATAAGGTGCTCTTTCCAAGAGCCGGTGCAGACTCGATGGGCCAAATGGCCTCCTTCTGCACTGTAAATTCCATGATTCTATGGAATGTATTTACATTTAGTTAGAGCACGGACTATCAAAATAAGAAACAGTTTGGCTCATTGGATTGTGTGTCTACGTTCTACATAATCGGCCCTTTTAATGTATACAGTTGTTTCTATCCCTACAATGTGGTGATGGGCTCTGATTAACTCTACAGGCTCTCTATTTTCAGCAGAGCATTCTCATGGCAGCTATGGGGCGCGATTCTCCACTCCCACGCCGGTTGGGAGAATCGCCTGGGCCGCCAAAATTTCCGGGGCCGCCGGTCCGACGCCCTCCCGCGATTCTCCCAAGCGGCGGGAACGGCCCGGTCGAGTTTTGCGGGCCGCAGGCCGGAGAATTGCCAGAGACACCCAAAATGGCGATTCTCCGGCACCCCTGCTATTCTGAGGCCCGGATGGGCCGAGCGGCCAGGCCAAAACGGCGGGTTCCCCCCGGCGCCGTCCACACCTGATCGCTGCAGTCGTGGGCGGTGCGTGAACGCTGGGGGGGGGGCGACCTGTGGGGGGGCGAGGGGGGATCCTGCACCGGGCTTCGCCTGGAATGTGGGGTGGCCCGCAATCGGTGCCCACCGATCGTCGGGCCGTCCTCTCTGAAGGAGGATCTCCTTCCTTCCGCGGCCCCGCAAGATCCGTCCCCCATCTTCTTGCGGGGCGGATTTGGACAGGACGGCAACCACGAATGCGCGGGTTGGCGCTAGCCAACCCGCGCATGCGCGGATGACGCCCGTTATGCGGCGCCGGCCGCGTCATTTATGCGGCGCGCTTTTATGCGGGCGACAAGGCCTGGCGCATGTAGATGACGCGGCCCCGATCCTGGCCCATTGTCAGGGCCTGAATCGGTCGGGACCTGGGCCGTTCCGCGCCGTAGTGAACCTCGATGGCATTCACGACGGCGCGGCCACTTCGGCGTGGGAGTGGAGAATCTCGCCCATGGATCCTGGGAGAGAGAGAGAGAACCGATTCCACATCATTCTGAGAATAAAAACTGTAATAAGCCATTCACCCCAGACAGCCCACGTCGCTGTTTATTATCCACACATGCAACAATCCTAAGCTCATCCCTGTTCTCATTCCCCTTTACTTACTTTTCCTTCAAGCACCTATTTAACCCTTTCTTAATTGTTGATGTGACCTGTGCTTCGATAACTCACTCTTACAATGGATTCCACAGGCTCACAAACCTCAGTGTGTAGCCACCTGAGTTGTCCAAGTCCCGATTTAAAATGGCGAACGGCAAAGGCTGAAGGGAAATTCAGCCAACACAGTCAGAAACCAGCAGGTGCAGGTTTGCTGTGTATTTAACTCTGCAAAGGCTAGTCAACATTGATACCAGTGACCATCAGCATAACAATGTAGCAGCCATCTGCATACTGATGAGCAATCCCCGGGAACAATAAGTAACATTTTGGACACACAAAGCAAAGCCAGACTCCTCGGCGCCAGCAGGAGCCAACACAAAGGAGGTGAACGAGCACCTCAAGACCGCCCATCGATCAGGGAACCGCTCCAGTATTGGAGAAAACGAACCAAGCGATTGGGACAAAGTCCAATCACTTGGGACCAGGTACAGGGTCCGCCCCGAAAGGCAGGAAGCCCCTGGGGACTATAAGAGTTAAGCCCCAAGTTCAAATCGCTCTCTCTTCACCTCTGCGTCCTGCCCGGGTCACCCAGCAACACATACCAACATTGACCGTGACCGTGCAGTGACCCCCGACGAAGTAAGTCTTTATTCAACGCTCGCTACGAGATAGGCGCTCCTAGCTACCAATCCGTACCAACTTCGAATCCCGCAGACTCAGAACCCGAACGAAAGGCCATTTGTTCCCCTGACCTGGTGGGCCAGTCTGAAGTTAAGTATGGGCCTGTTAGTTATAGAAGTATCTTAGAAGTAGAATTTGTGCATGAGTAGCGATTACTGTGTATAATAAATGTGCTTTGATTTGAATCTTACTAATCGGTGTACTGGGTTATTGATCATTACTCGGACTTGAACCTCTTGGCGGTATCATAAAGATACCTGGCGACTCGAGAGCAAAGGTAATAAAACAGAGCAATTGAACCAAGGAGAAAGTTAGCAACAAGAGGAATCCATTTTTCGAGATCAGGTTCCAGGCCTCCTGACAAATGAATTAATATCACAGACAGACAGCAGAAGTTCTAGCAGAGCGAAGAAGCTGCTTGGTTTTGTGAACTACCGCAGCTAGATGTGGGAGGGTGACCATAAGACATAGGAGCAGAATTAGGCCACTCGGCCCATCGAGTCTGCTCTGCCATTCAATCATGGCTATTTTTCTCATCCCCAATCTCCTGCCTTCTCACCCAACCCCTGATCCCCTTATTAATCAAGAACCGATCTATCTCTGTCTTAAAGACACTCAGTGATTTGGCCTCCTCAGCTTTCTGCGGCAAAGTGTTCCACAGATTCACCACCCTCTGGCTGAAGAAATTCCTCTTCATCTCTGTTGTAAAGGATTGTCCCTTTAGTCTGAGATTGTGTCCTCTGCTTCTAGTTTTTCCTACAAGTGGAAACATCCTCTCCATATCCACTCTATCCAGGCTTAGCAGCATCCTGTAAGTTTCAATAAAATCTCCCCTCATCCTTCTAAACTCCAACGAGTACAGACACAGAGTCCTCAATTGTTCCTCATACAACAAGCTCTTCATTCCAGGGATCATTCTTGTGAACCTCCTCTGGACCCTTTCCAAGGCCAGCACAATCATTCCTTAGATACGGGACCCAAAACTGCTCACAATGCTCCAAATAGGGTCTGACCAGAGCCGTATACAGCCTCAGAAGTACATCCCTGGTCTTATATTCTAGCCCTCTTGACATGAATACTAACATTGCACAAGATGGCGCCGTAGCGAGGCGACTCTCTGCGAGCTCTCCCTTACAAATCCACTTTTTACTTAACTTACAATCATTCTAATCTTTTATTTTTTTTAATTTCCTTTTATTTTCTTGTACTTAATGATCTGTTGAGCTGCTTGCAGAAAAATACTTTTCATTGTACCTTGGTACATTTGTTGTGACAATAAACAAATCCAATCCAATCCAATCCATTGCATTTGCCTTCCTAACTGCCGACTGAACCTGCACGTTAACCTTAAGAGAATCATGAACAAGGACTCCCAAGTCCCTTTGTGCTTCTGATTCCTAAGCATTTCCCCATTTAGAAAATAGTTTATGCCTAAATTTCTCCTTCCAAAGTGCATAAACTCACACTTTTCCACATGTATTTCATCTGCCACTTCATTGCCCACTCTCCTAGCCTGTCCAAATCCTTCTGCAGCCCCCTTGCTTCCTCAATACTACCTGTCCCTCTACAGATCTTTGTATCATCTGCAAACTTAGCAACAGTGCCTTCAGTTCCTTCTTCCAGATCATTAATATATATTGTGAAAAGTTGTGGTCCCATCACAGACCCCTGAGGCACACCACTAGTCACCGGCTGCCATCCTGAGAAAGACCCCTTTATCCCCACCCTCTGCCTTCTGCCAGTGAGCCAATCCTCTATCCATGCCAGAATCTTACCCTTAACACCATGAGCTTTTAACATATTTAACAATCTCCTATGTGGCACCTTGTCAAAGGCCTTCTGGAAATCAAAATAAATCACGTCCACTGGTTCTCCTTTGTCTAACTTTATTGTTAATTCCTCAAAGAACTCTAACAGATTTGTCAGACACGACCTCCCTTTGGCAAAGCCGTGCTGACTCAGTCCTATTTTACCATGCACTTCCAAGTACTTCGCGATCTCATCTTTAATAACAGACTCTAAAATCTTCCCAATGACCGAAGTCAGGCTAACCGGCCTATAATTTCCCGTCCTCTGCCTCCCTCCCTTCTTAAACAGTGGTGTTACATTAGCCACTTTCCAGTCCTCTGGGACCTTTCCTGCCTACTGTGATTCCTGAAAGATCACCACCAATTCCTCCACAATCTCGTCAGCTATGTCTTTTAGAACCCTGGGGTGTAGTCCATCCAGTTCAGGTGGCTTATCCACCTTCAGACCTTTCAGTTTCCCCAGAACTTTCTCCTTAGTGATGACCACTGCCCCCTGATTCTCCTAGAGCTCTGGCATCCCACTGGTGTCTTCCACCATAAGACCATAAGAATAGGAGCAGAATTAGGCCACGGCCTATCGAGTCTGCTCCGCCATTCAATAATGGCTGATATTTTCTCATCCTCCTGCCTTCTCCCCATAACCCCTGATCCCCTTATTAATCAAGAACCTATCTATCTCTGTCTTAAAGACACTCAGTGATTGGGCCTCCACAGCCTTCTGCAGCAAAGAGTTCCACAGATTCACCACCCTCTGGCTGAAGAAATTCCTCCTCATCTCGGTTTTAAAGGATCGTCCCTTTAGTCTGAGATGGTGTCCTCTGGTTCCAGTTTATCCTATAAGTGGAAACATCCCTGCCACATCCACTCTATCCAGGCCTCGCAGTATCCTGTAAGTTTCAATAAGATCCCGCCTTATGCTTCTAGACTCCAATGACTCCAGACCCAGAGTCCTCAACCGTTCCTCATTTGACAAGTTCTTCATTCCAGGGATCATTCTTGTGAACAAGATTGACAGTATTGGCAGTCAGAGAGACCTAGGTGTACAGGTCCACAGGTCACTGAAAGGGGCAACACAGGTGGAGAAGGTAGTCAAGAAGGCATACGGCACACTTGCCTACATTGGCCGGGGCATTGAGTATAAAATTTGGCAAGTCATGTTGCAGCTGTCCAGAACCTTAGTTAGGCCACACTTGGAGTATTGTGTTCAATTCTGGTCGCCACACTACCAGAAGGATGTCGAGGCTTTAGAGAGGGTGCAGAAGAGATTTACCAGGACGTTGCCTGGTATGGAGGGCATTAGCTATGAGGAGAGGTTGAATAAACTTGGTTTGTTCTCACTGGAACGAAGGAGGTTGAGGGGCGACCTGATAGAGGTCTACAACATTATGAGGGGCATAGACAGAGTGGATAGTCAGAGACTTTTCCCCAGGGTAGAGGGGACAATTACTAGGGGGCATAGATTTAAGGTGCGAGGGGCAAGGTTTAGAGGAGATGTACGAGGCAAGTTTTTTTACACAGAGGGTAGTGGGCGCCTGGAACCCGCTGCTGGAGGAGGTAGTGGAAGCAGGGACGATAGTGACATTTAAGTGGCACCTTGACAAATATATGAATGGGATGGGAATAGAGGGATACAGACCCGGAAGTGTAGAAGATTTTAGTTTAGACGGGCAGCATGGTTGGCGCAGGCTTGGAGGGCCGAAGGGCCTGTTCCTGTGCTGTACCTTTCTTTGTTCTTTATTATTTGAACCTCCTCTGGACACTTCTAAGGCCTGCACATCCTTCCTTAGATATGGGGCCCAGAACTGCTCACAGTACTACAAATGGTGTCTGACCAGAGCCTTACACAGCCTCAGAAGTACCTCCCTGGTTTTGAATTCTAGCCACCTTCACATGAATGCTAACATTGCATTTGCCTTCTTAACTGCCGACTGAACCTGCACGTTAACCTTAACAGAATCGTGAACAAGGACTCCCAAGTCCCTTTGTGTTTCTGATTTCCTAAGCATTTCCCCATTTAGAAAATAGTCTAAGCCTAAACTCCTCCTTCAAACTGCACAACCTCACACTTTTCCACATTGTATTTCATTTGCCACTTCATTGCCCACTCTCCTAGCTTGTCCAAATCCTTCTGCAGCCCCCTTGCTTCCTCCAGTCCCTCTACAGGTCTTTGTATCGTCTGCAAACTTAGCAACAGTGCCTTCAGTTCCTTCTTCCAGATCATTAAAGTATATTATGAAAAGTTGTGGTCCCAGCACAGACCCCCGAGGCACACCACTATTCACCGGCTGCCATCCTGAAAAAGACCCCTTTGTCCCCACCTCTGCCTTCTGCCAGTCAGCAAATCCTCTATCCATGCCAGGATCTTACCCGTAACACCATGGGCTTTTAACTTATTTAACAGTCTCCTACGTGGCACCTTGTCAAAGACCTTCTGGAAATCTAAATAAATCACGTCCACTGGTTCTCCTTTGTCTAACTTCCTTGTTACCTCCTCACAGAACTCTAACAGATTTTTCAGACACAAACTCCCTTTGACAAAGCCATGCTGACTCTGTCCTATTTTACCTGCACTTCCAAGTACTTCGCGATCTCATCTTTAATGACAGACTCTAAAATCTTCCCAATGACCGAAGTCAGGCTAACCGGCCTATAGTTTCCCGTCTTCTGCCTCCCTCCCTTCTTAAACAGTGGTGTTACATTAGCCACTTTCCAGTCCTCTGGAACCCTTCCGGCCTCCAGTGATTCTTGAAAGATCATCGTCTCTTTCTATGCCTTTACATTGGCTTTTCTGCTGTCTGTGGTAATATCAGGTATTGCAGTACCTGAGAGGTGAATGACCATTGGCTAGACCGCGGGGTCTACCATTGGGTAATGTACATAGCCCAACCGATGCCGTCCCAGCAGCCTTCACTTCTGTAACATCGCTGCTGGGTACAGTTCTATCTGATTAAAGCTGAATCGATATGACTCCTCGTGGTCTCAAGAGTATTGATTGTGCATCAATTTAATCAGATAAGTACTTTTGAAGGATGGATCTCCGCATCAAGCCGGGGTGCCTTCAGTTCAGCCCTCACGCAGAAAACTCCGCCGCGATTTTTAAGCATTGGCTGGCGTGCTTTCAGAGCTTTTCAGAGATTGTGCATCACTGTCCTTGACTTCCCTCATCAACCATGGATGCCCTGTCTTCCCCTTAGCATGTTTCCTTCTCCTTGGGATGAATTTCTGCTGTGCCTCCCAAATAACCCCCCTGCCAATGCTGTTCCACTGTCTTCCCTGCTAGGCTCCTTTTCCAATCACCAATCAACTCTGACCAGCTCCTCCCTCATGTCTTTGTAGTTACCCTTATTTAATTGTAATACTGTTACATCTGATTCCAGCTTCTCCCTCTCAAACTGGAGGGTAAATTCTACCATATTGTGGTCACTGCTCCCTTAGCATTGCTTCACCTTAAGTTCCCTAATCAAGTCTGCCTCATTACACATCACCAAATCCAGAATTGCCTGTTCCCTCGTGGGCTCTACAACAAGCTGCTCCCAAAAAACATCTCTTAAACATTCCACAAATTCCTTTTCTTGGGATTCACTACCAACCTGATTTTCCCAGTCCACCTGCATATTGAAGTCCCCCATGATTATTGTGATATTGCCTTTTTTACATGCTGTTTCTATCTCCTGATTTATTTTCTGCCCCACATCCTGACTACTGCTCGGGGGCCTGTACATAACACCCATCAGGGTCTTTTTACCGTTGCGATTCCTCAGTTCTATCCACAGAGATTCTATGCCTGATCGTATATCGCTCCTAGCCATCGATTTAACTTCATTCCTTACTAACAATGCAACCCCACCCCCTTGCCCATCTGCGTGGACTAGAGGCGGTCTCTAGTCAAACAAATGCATCCTGCAGCCATCTATGGATGGCAGCAGGTTTATTCTGGCACGACTAGGGAAGAACAGGCTTTATTGCTGGTGATGGATTTATGAAACTCTCCAACAACTGAGGAAAGTACCTTGTGATGGTCACTTTTGTGATGCTTGATAAATCTTCAAACATTGAGAAATAGCAGTAAATAATTTACTGCACGTGTGTGTTGGGGGGCTGGTTTTACTTGTGGTCTTTTTTGTTGTTAAATAATTGGTTTCATAGAGTGTCTGTTTTGGTGTGGCTGATTTAGAAAATGTCCTTATTATTTACTGGGCCTGAGGTCAATCCAGTTGTTCGGATCAGTCTCAGCAATGAGAGACTACTTTGTGGACCTTGTACAGGTTTAGCACAATTGGGATGTCTCTGGTGTGTTCCTGGAGTTATGGATAATGGTTGGGATGAGGGAAGGCAGGGGGAACAGGGTGGTTTGTTCACCTAAGATCGCTGTCATGATATCCATATTAACATATCATGGTGCAATCACACACACACACTGATGGACAGATTGACGGACCAACCAACACACACACATCACAGCCAATCACCAGTGAGAGCACACGCACTATAAAACAGGGAACACCACAGTTCCCGCTCATTCCACCAGGAGATAGCTCAGAGCACAGAGCTCACAGCGTGCCACTCAGACATACACCATGTGCTGAGTGCCTCTCTAAGATAGTGTTAGGGCTGGGTCCACAGGTTAACTGGAGAAGTACGAACCACAGCCAGACGTTTACAGTTGTTATCCAGAATAATATAACAGAGTTGTACCATCTGCAGCAGTGTTGGTTCGTTTGTAGAGCGGAACACCCAACACGACAATAGCCATCTTTTATTATGGTTCTAAATACCAGTGTCCCATGAATATTTAACTGAAGAACATATGTCAAGGGGTACACTCCAGTGGGAATACAAATTTTCCAGAGGCCTTGAATTAAAATGGATTAATTCTTTCTGGTGAAATTAGTATAAATTCCAAAAAAATGTTCTTCCCAATGTTACAACCCTTTTTGAAAAAAATAAATCTGTGGCGTCAGTAATAAAAGACCTACATAGTTTCTAAAGCATTTAGGGCAAAACTAGTTTCTAAAGCATTTAGGGCAAAACTGTTTATGTCCCCAAGTGTTGCAAATATAAATTGTGCTGTTCATTGGAATGAATGTGACACTGGTGTTTATCTTTGAATGCTTATTAATATAGGTTACAGACAAATTGATGTAAATTTACTCAACTTATCATCCAATATTTTCTTCAATATCGTTCGTCCCAGAGTAGTAACAATAGTTTGTAATCCTGTAATTACATTATTTAATTTACATGTGACCATTACCTTTTTGGGGGGGATAAAAGAAACAGAAGTAAGCTCCTTGTTCCTCATCTTTGATTAACCCCTTTTCGTCCTTTGCCGAGAGGATCTTGACCATTTCTTGATGTTTGATTCATCGAGTCAGCCTTTCGAAGTTTTCCCAATGGCCAATTTTCACACGTAATCCCAGACAGCAAGTGGAGCAAACAACTCAATGGTGGGTCCACCACAGCTAAACCCGATCCAACACCCTCGACAAACCCAATAATTTCAGCAGGAGGCACTGGATAGTAATCAGGAATGCAGAATGGTTTATATCTCTCCCCAGTGTGGGAGCCCTGAGGCCACTTGGCTTACCACCATAACCAAGGCTTCCCTGGTTGCATTAATTGGAACAACATCAGCAGTTCATTTAGTAACTGAGCCATTTATTGGGAAGACCATGACCTTACTTTGAACTGATGAACCTTACATATTTGCAGTAAATTCCAAAAGATAGTTGAATATATACTTGAAAAGGGAAAATAAAATCATAGGGTTACGAGGGAGGAGCAGGGGAATGAGATCTATTGGATAGTTCTTTCAGAAAATATTAACACAAACTAAGTGATACAACATGTTGTACGTTGTTCTTTCACATCTCTCATCCAGATAGAATTCCTGCAGCATCATTTCAACTCACTTGCTACAATATGTTAAATTTCAGCTAATGTCGACAGCAATTCCTAGATATTACTTTTGCTGTTATCATTAATATTCTCTCGTGGGGCTCTTTCTCCTTCTGATGCTAGCTCCAGCTGTTATGACATCTCTCATCTGGCCAATCACCATAGGCTGTCCTTAGCTCAATCTCTTGACTATCTTTCTATGTTCCCATAATACACCATATTGGCGATATTCCCATTTGCTATATAATAATTCTATTTGAAAAACAATTTCAAATGCTTTAAGATAAAAACATTTCAACTCCTTTAATATTTTCTCATCCACATTTGGTTTCTGGTTACTTTGTATCAGAATTCCAGGACGGGTGAAAGAGCGCGAGTTCTTCAAAATCGACATACAAAGAAAATTATTTCTTCTGCCATCCAAGGGGAATATTTTCTGTTTTCTTCCGCAACTTGTAAAGTTAAAAAAAAAAGTTATTGTGGACAGTGTGGCATTGCAACGCTTTTTGAACACAAAATTAAAATTAAAAGATCACTTTTATTACAGCCTGCACGGTAGCACAGTGGGTAGCACTGTTGCTTCACAGCTCCAGGGTCCCAGGTTCGATTCCCGGCTTGGGTCACTATCTGTGTGGAGTCGGCACGTTCTCCTCGTGTCTGTGTGGGTTTCCTCCGGGTGCTCTGGTTTCCTCCCACAAGTCCCGAAAGACGTGCTGTTAGGTAATTTGGACATTCTGAATTCTCCCTCCCTGTACCCGAACAGGTGCCGGAGTGTGGTGACTAGGGGCTTTTCACAGTAATTTCATTGCAGTGTTAATGTAAGCCTACTTGTGACAATAAAGATTATTATTATCTTAAAAGAGTAACGACAGTGGGCTAGAAAATGTCACACAATAGTGAACTTCAGGTCAAATTCGCTTGGACTTCTTCTGCAACTAAGCATTGGAATTCTGAGGTGCCTCTGGTCTCCACTCCATATGACCTGATTCATCAAACAATAGAGAGGAAACACGAGTGAGGCCAATGTTAAATGCAAAGAATGCAGGGAGTGAGTTTGAACAGGCAGCTTAGAGTTTTCCATCTGAGACTCAATGGAAGGGGTAGTAACCAGTGGGGAAAATGGGCATCCTCATATGTGAAGGGTGGAAGAAGAGAAGAAAGAAAAGTTTCTCTGGGAGTTCCCAGCAGTCAGTTAGGTATTGGTAGAAGTCTGGGAAAAGGCCTGTCAAAGCTGCCCGAAGCCTCATGAAACCATACAGGAGAAAAATGTTTACCACAAGAGGACGTTGAATGACTGAGGGGTTCACTTATTTTCATTAATACATGGTGGACACGTAATAGGAGGTTATAATCTGTGGAACAGACTGTGACAAAGGTCTTGGGATATAAAGAAAGTATAATTTATATTTTTAAGCAAGTGTTGATGGATGGTTGCCATAGGAACAAAACATTCTCAGTATGACAGTGTGTGCATTCCATTCATTGATGCAGTAGCAGAGCTCCATGATGGAACAACAGCATGGGTTGATGAGGTTAGTTCGGATTTCCAAAAGGAGTTGAATAAAGTTCAGTGCAAGGAGTGTATGGGATGTTCAGGTCGAGGTAATATTCTTCTATGTTCAGTCGGCTGCAGCCCACTTGCAGGATGGACTGGAATCACTGTTTCTTTCCTGCACCCAACTCTCACTGCTGGCTCCAAGTGCCACACCATCTCAGCTAATTGAGGGCAGAACTGATGGACATGACATCACCTGAGTGGGTGGATGTCTTCCCTGACAAAGATAACGACCAGGGCAGAAGGAGTCCCTGTGGCTCAAATGACCATCATGTTCTGGATCAAAGGTGTAAGCACAGTTGTTGATATACTAGCTATGGATAAATGAGCAAGGAAAGCAAGGTCCCTTCAAGTCTTGGTCGGCAACCCACCTAGGAGAGGGGAAACTCGAAATCTAAACCTGTGGCTTGGAGACCTCGCTGCCGCCATCCTAGTTTGCTGGGCCAGAACAGATGAGCTGCAGACTTTAGGGGTGAGATCACAGTCCAAACTGTACGCCACCTTAAAGCTTCACAGCACAGGCAGGAAGGAAAACATTCTTCCACCCCAACTGCAATTCAACAAGAAAATCCTGTAGTGATAGCAAAGGGGTGAAAATGGCAGGTGTGAGCTGACACTGGCAGCCATAGTTCCAATCCTGCCTAAAACAGTAACTTCAGTGCAGTGTTAATGTGAGCCTACTTGTGACACTAATAAAGATTATTATAGGTGACTTAGGATATTGTTACATTTTGATGATGACCTACAGGCGAATCATCACCTGTTAGCACTGCGAGAGACCAAGCAGCCTTGCTCCTGAATTGGAGAGACGGCTAGAAAAGGTGGCCTAAACAAATGCTCGTCTCCCCACCACTCAGTTGACTTGTCGCAATCAATGGGCATCTCCTAATGAGGCCATATTACAACGGAGAAGGAAACGCAAACTCCAAATAGGACCTAGCAGGTATAGATAGTTCAAGTTTTTCCTTTTGTTTGATTGTAAAGGTATTTCTTTGATGTTAATGTGGTTAATTCTGTGTTTAAATTAAAGTTTGTTTTTAACATAAAATATACCAATTGGCCAGAGTCAGCACTCCCGGGGTGACGTATCCTCTCCTCACAATTTTACAAATTTAAAAAATCATGTTTGGTGATGTTGTCCGGTATCCTAACAAATATTGAGGTCTGGTCCAGTATCCAAATAAATATTGAGGTCTGGTCCAGTATCCAAATAAATATGGAGGTCTGGTCCAGTATCCAAATAAATATGGAGGTCTGGTCTAGTATCCTAACAAATCATAGAATCATAGAATTTGCAGTGCAGAAGGAGACCTTTCACCCCATCGAGTCTACACCAGCCCTTGGAAAGAGCACCCCATTTAAACCCACACCTCCACCCTATCCCCGTAACCCAGTAACCCCATCTAACCTTTTTGGACACTCAGGGCAATTTATCATGGCCAATCCACCTAACCTGCACATCTTTGGACTGTGGGAGGAAACCGGAGCACCAGGAGGAAACCCACGCAGACATGGGAAGAACGTGCAGACTCTGCACAGAAAGTGACCCAAGCCGGGAATCAAACCCGAGACCCTGGAGCTGTGAAGCAACTGTGCTAACCACTGTGCTACCGTGCTGCCCTTATATTGAGGTCTGGTCCAGTATCCTAACAAAAGGAACTGATCTGAATGCCATCAACCAATTTACCTATTTGAGAGTGTCATCTCATTTGATTTTTCCACAGACAACAAAGTGGGCCATTGGCTATCAAAAAGCAAATAGCACATTTGTAGGTGAATGTATAGTAACCACAGCCTCAGAGCACAGATGAAACTCAAGTGTTCAAAGCTGTTGTCCTCAACCCTCTTCTGTAAGGTACCGAGTCAAGAGTCCTGTACCATTGTCAGGTACTTCTTTGGAGCCGATCCATCGGTGCTGCGCCCATAGCATCCTTTGGGCTGCTTCAGAAACACTGAAATCCTGGGAACAGCTAATATCCCCAGCATAGAGGTCATCCTCCTGCAGAGCTAACTGCCTTGGGCGGGTCACGTTGCCCAGATGAATGACAGTCTCCTGCTCAAAATAATGTTGCCGAGAGAACTGACCTCATGTAAAAGGAACAGAGGAGCCCCATTGAAACATTTCAGGGACTCCCTGAAGATGTCGCTCTGTGTGCCACATCGAACATTGCCAATGGGAAGCACAGGCAGTCGGTCATGATGCCCAGATATGTCACATTGCAAGTGCTACAAGACACCTTTGAGACTGAGTGAAGAGCCAGCATAAAAGAGAAGTGGAGGAGGATAGATCCAATTGCCCCAAGCAGCAGTTACACCTTCGCCTGCATCCACTGTGGGAGAATCTGGAAAATCAAGAGAATTTGGGGCTGCTCGCCTCAGAGCAAAGAGGTTAATGGGTCACTTAACTGTTAAAAATCATGAAGGATTTGGCTGGAATAAATAAGGAAAATTATGCCCAGGAATGTCAGTATCCGAAGGATACAAAATGAAGGTAATTGGCAAAAGAAAAACAGAAGCAACCTGAGAATCTCGTCCATGCAAATTCTGCCCCATGCTTGAGAACATCTGTCGATGCTCCAAAAGGAACTAATTGGCTGTCACATTCTTTGGGACATCCCGAGGTTGTGAGACAAGCTCTATAAGTGGAAGTATTTCTTTTATGGAAAAGGCACTTTGGTTGGTCAGTGTTACCAATGCAATATACAAAAGGAGATTATTTTCCAGATCCAAAGCAAATCAAAACCATTAAAAACACATGACAGCTGAGACAGGACAACAAGTCATTGAGGACCTCCGATTGGAGGAAACTGCAATATCTACAGATCACTTAACGCATGTATTTACCTCATTCATTGCATCATTAATCTGTTTCAGCTCTTCGTAGCGGTCTCTAGAATCTCGCAGAGGCTGGACCATAGCTTCTTCAATCTGCGGGAATAACTAACAGCAAATATGGAATGATCAGTGCCAGTCAGTAGGAGTGGCATGGTGGTGCTATAATAGTCAACTTGGTCAGGCACAAACCTCATGTGATGTATTGTCCGCAGTGCAAATTTTTGGGTAATAAGTTTTAGGAAAATGTCTGTTTTATAGTATCTTGTATTCCCCTCCACATTATATAGTCAGACATAACAAATGAGATGGAAGATATTTCCTTTACACTGCCTTAAAACAATGCCTTAGAACAAATATTAAAGGAGAACACCTTTTGTGTCATTTCCCCTCCCACATGACAAATACAATCCTTGCACTGATGTAGTGCCTTTCATGAACTCAGGACGTTTCAAAATGCTTTGTGCCTATTGAAGTACTTTGTAATATTCTCGAGCATCCCTTGGGACAGTCTATTATATTAAAGGGGCTTATATTGTTATTGTGCATAGCAAGAGCTAATAATTGACCAATTAGTTAAGTTGGTTGTGGTGGTGGTGGTGGTGGGGGTAGGGGTGGGGGGGGGGGGGGGGGGGGGGGGGGGGGGGGGGGGGGTCCACATCTGAGAGAGTGCAGTACAAAAAATAATGTTTCTCAAATATACAGTGAGAATAAATGGTGCCAACACAATCATAAACTGGACTCTGCTCTCTAAATCAATGGGCCTGGTCATCATAGAATTGACAGTGTAGAAGGAGGCCATTCAGCCCGTTGAGTCTGCACTGGCTCTTGGAAAGAGCACCCTACCCAAGGTCAACACCTCCACCCTATCCCCATAACCCTGTAACCCCACCCAACACTAAGGGCAATTTTGGACACTAAGGGCAATTTATCACGGCCAATCCACCTAACCTGCACATCTTTGGACTGTGGGAGGAAACCGGAGCACCCGGTGGAAACCCACGCACACACGGGGAGAACGTGCAGACTCCGCACAGACAGCGACCCAAGCCGGAATCGAACCTGGGACCCTGGAGCTGTGAAGCAATTGTGCTATCCACAATGCTACCGTGCTGCCCAAGATGCATCACACTACTCGCATCCTTTAAAATGGGTAACATTGCACTCTAAATGGAGCCCTCACATTAAAAAGTGAAACCTTTTAAAACAAAACCATTTCAAAAGGGGACAAATAAACAGAGACTCCCCGTCTACCATTGGACTTTGATTCTGGACTTGCGTTGCCCTGTATGTCTTTCTTTCTCCATCTCTTGTGTATCGTATGAATGCACAAGTGGTGGCTACATAGTGCCACTGCCCCCCCACCCCCCTCCCATTTTGAGTGCGTGTGAATAAACAAACTCTCGAGTCCATCCTATCTCGAGTTTGCTGTGAGGTTATTAATGGAAATTGGATCACACCAAAACAGAATTTGGAAATTCACCACCGCTTAGAAAGAGAGGAAATCAAAATCAAACACCCTTTTTCCTTTGACAGGTGGTGATGGGAAAAATCGGAACTATTTAAGTCCCAGATTCTCCCAGAGGCCAAACATCTGTCCAGATCAGCATTGAAAATACTCATTGACTGGCTACCCACGGGTAGAGAATTTTAAAGACTCACAAGCCTGAGTGAAGAAATTCTTCCTCCGCTCATTCTGAAACGATGCTGCAGAGTTCAAAAATCTCCAGATGAAACAACCTTGTAGCATCGACCCTGTAAAGCCCCCTCAGAAATCTTAAATGTTACAATGAGTTTACTTCTCATTTTCATCAACTCCAGCAAGCACAGACCCAATCTACTCTTTTACACTTACAAAAAAAAAAATTCGCTATTTGCCTTTTGAATCACTTGCTGTACCTTAATTGAGGAAAGGAAGGGATCTCTGATTTAGTTCCAAGATCAAAAGAGGAATTGTATTCATTATTAACCTACTGTCATCAGTGTTTCAAATGTTGGTATGAGCACAAACTTGATGAATCCAATCTGAGCTGTGGGCTTGGTAACTTTATCGCGATCCATGAATGGGGCGACTGGAAGGCCTTCAGATTTCTCCCTGTCACTCTGTAATTAAACACAGGTAAACTATATTAAAGATGTATGTCTAGAACAAATAGTCTTTTTTAGACTCTCTTTATAAAGGAGACTTTTTAAGGATCAGCTTGATTCTAAACCCAAACTGATGAACCTCAACCCTAAAATCAAGTAAACCCTGACCTGTAAGCACATCAGTCTGAACTTTTATCTCAATCTGAACGTATGACTTAACTTAAATCTCATCCCAAAACAAAATTTATACCCGAATAGTAGACTCGAATAATTTATACCCGAATAGTAGACTCTAATATAAGCAAAGTTCAAGCTATCATGCTGATTTGATTTGGGTCCGGAACAAAATTTGAATTGAAGTGAAGTTAAACACTAACTTCACCTGAACTTTAACCCAAGTTTCAACACCACCTGAAAAACCAATTTTGGTTATTATCAGGAGGTAGAGGTGCCAAAAATGGTTCCAATAAGGAGCAACAAGAATGCTGCCAACCAATGAGCTGGATTTTTAATTGGGCTGAGGGTTCCATCCCTATCACAACCTCCCCCACCAACAGTCAGCAAAGAATCATAGCATTTACAGTGCAGAAGGAGGCCATTCAGCCCATCGAGTCTGCACCGGTTCTTGGAAAGAGAACCCTACTTAAGCCCACACCTCCACCCCATCCCATAACCCAGCAGCCCCACCTAACCCGAGGGCAATTTAGCATGGCAATTCCACCTAACTTGCACATCTTTGGACTGTGGGAGGAAACCCACACAGACACGGGGAGAACATGCAGACTCCGCACAGACAGTGACGCAAGCCGGGAATCGAACCTGGGACCCTGGAGCTGCGAAGCAACTGTGCTAACCAGTGTGCAACCATGCTGCCAAAATCACAGGGGATCTCACCTCCACTGCAGCGGGTTGCTCTGTAGGGTTCAATTGACTGGTCAGGCTGTTAGTTGGTTTAAGGAGGAACTTCCATCCCACCCGGGGAGGAAGTCCAATCTTAGAGAGCCGCTAGAGAATTAAATGGCCAATGGCCAGCATCATTCTGGACCCAGTCACACCACCTCCTCCAGCCCACAACAACAATAATAATAATAATAATCTTTATTGTCACGAGTAGGCTTACATTAACACTGCAATGAAGTTACTGTGAAAAGCCCCTAGTTGCCACATTCCGGCACCTGCTCGTGTATACAGAGGAAGAATTCAGAATGTCCAAATTATCTAACAGCATGTCTTTTGGGACTTGTGGGAGGAAACTGGGGCATCCAGAGGAAACCCACGCAGACACGGGGAGAACGTGCAGACTCCAAACAGACAGTGACCCAAGCCGGGAATCGAACTTGGATCCTGCAGCTGTGAAGCAACAGTGCTACCCACTGTGCCGCCCAAGGAGCCAATGCTGAAGTTTAAGGTAAGTTGAGATGGCGGGGGGGGGGGCAGGGATGTTACCAGGTCCCAGGCTGGCAGACCCCAATAAAAGGGGGCTGGGGGAGAGGGTGGCAAACTGTAATTGGTCCAGGTGTCCTTTTAAGAAAGAAACCACCAACACCAGCTTGCACAGTGAAAACTGCTGGACTGGGTACTTGGCGTGGGCATTACCTGCTGCTGATAAAACTGAAGTGGAATGAGTGGGTTGGTAGTGGGCACAGTATTCGTGGCATTTGGCCCCTCCCTCTGCCACACACAGAAATCAAATTACCAAAAGGAATAGTGGCAGATAAAGAGAAATATTAATACAAATTTTTAAAGGATATGGATTCAGGATTAGATTAATTAGTATGTGAGGATGGTCATACGTAGTACATTTATCAGTATAAACCAGTTATGTCAAATGGTCTGTTTAACTTTAAGTCAATTCCATGAAGATTGTTGTGTAGAAGCTCTTTGTGTTCATCCAGTATAAGAGTCAGAGGACATACATACATTCAGCAACTTCCTGTGGGATGCAACTTAGAGGAGCTATTTCACACCAGTTCAAGGAATGGACTGTCAATGGATTTACTGAATATACACTTGACAAAGTATTTGGAAAAGACATTGATAATTTCCTGATTTAACACATAATAGAGACCTGGCACCATATTACCCCTAAAATTATTCAGCCAACATGGCAAGATCAGATGGACTTTTAAATAGTTTTGAAATACACATTTAACTATTTTATTTTAAACATGTGAAATGTTTGGAACAAAATGCCAGAGGGCTTAGTAAAAACTAGAATGTTACTACAGTTTGCAACCGTTATTTTGCAATGTGCCTTTCACCTGTGTAAAGTATTCTTCAAGCAAGCAGTCAACCCAAGGATCAGCCACCTCTGTTGGCCGCACTTCATTGGAAATATCACAGCACTTGATAAGAAGCATTTTCAGCTGGGAAAAAGGAGGAACATTTTTTTTTGAAGTGAGCACATGCATTCTGCTTTGTCACAATCTGAAACAACTAACCTTCAACAGTCTTTCCCTTCTGGCAATTTTCAGCTTTACAACCTCTCCTGAGGCCCAGTTGGCCCCAGAAGCACAGAATGTTTAAGTTATTCTCAATTTTTCCCTTTATATAAAAGGGTCAGATATTGATAAATAAGCCATATTTTTACCTTGACCCAGTTGAGGCCTTCTTCTGTTGCTCAATTACTGAGCATTGGGAAGACCAGGAATGCAGAACTTTCTAGCTTAGAAATTCCCTCCCACATCTCTAATAACACAGCCTCCAAATAGACCCAGACAGAAATTCATGGACAGTATATTCCAGGCCCATCAATGTTTCATCTAATCTGCAGCTCTTTGGGTTGACTGACTCCGGGGACTATGCCAAGGGGCCTGCAGACATTTTGTAGCCAGTAACTCTTAATTTGCAGTCTAAAATGGGTCATGCATTAGTCTGAATGTTAGTTTTACTTACACTTATAATGTGTTCTTCGTTTAAGAAGTCAAAAGTGGCAACTTTAGGTTTGAATGTGTCCAGTATCTCTCCATGTCGAGCCATGTCTGTCGCTAGGATCAGTTTAATAATTCCCTGTAGAAAAGGCAGGAGAGTGGGCAGAGAATATTAGAAAACACATGTCTGGCCGACAACAATTGCAGTCAGTCATTTATGGGGAAAGGGTGAGCAGGAATATCGAACCAGGTGTCGGGCATTCGACTTTTCAAGCCTGTTGTGCCATTAATTAAGTCACATCTGCTCTGTAGCTCTACTCCATGTACACATCTTTCATCCATATCACTCAGCATCCTCCTGTTACAGAGTCATTTTGAGTACAGTGTGTTCTTATAAACCTTTCTCCTATGTAATTGTTTTACTAGCGTCTGTTGTGGGTTCAGAGCATGTGTGAGCTTTGGGCGGGTTTTCTTAGTCTGCAAGAGAGAACCTGCAGGCAAGACCTGTTTTACTAGAGCTCCTGGTTTCATAGTTATTACTGTTATTGTTAAACTTTGTTCTTCAAGTTCCTTTTTGTAAACAACGCATTTGACTACCTACTTTGTGGTTTCCGGCTACCGCACCGCCTATCCATCCCAATCTTGACAGCTATTTCAGGATGAGTTCCCGATTTCCCCTACTCCTGTGTATGAGGATATGCTTTCTGAATTCACTCCCGGATGTCTTGGCTCTAATAATAGGCCTAGCTTGGTTTGGTTTCACAGCCTCACAGAATCGTTACGGTGCAGGAGGTGGTCATTTGGCCCATCAGGCCTGCAACGGGTCTCCAAATGAGCATCATGACTCAGTGCCATTTCCCTGCCTTTACCCATACCCCTGAACATCTTGTCATGCCCTCTTGAATGCATCCATTGAAGTTGCCTCCACCACACTTCTAGGCAGTGCTTTCCAGACCAGAACCTCTCGACGTGTGAAAATGTTTTTTCTCACATCACATTAGCTTCTTTTGCAAATCAATGTGCCTTCTCATTCATGATCCTTTTATGAGCTTCTCCCTAGCTACTCGATCCAGCCCCCTCATGATTTTGAACATCTTCGTCAAATCTACTCTGAGCCTTCTTCTCTCCAAGGAGAACAGTCCCAACCCCTCCAATCTATCCTCACAACTGAAGTTTCTCACCTCTGGAACCGTTCTTGTAAACCTCTTCTACACTCTTTCCAATGCGTTCACATCCTTCCTATAGTGTGGCACCCAGAACTGTGCACAATACTACTCCAGCTGAGGTCTAACTAGTGTCTTGTATAACTTCAGCTTAACCTCCTTGCTCTTGTACTCTACGCCCCTATTAATAAAGCTGAGGATACTGTATGGTTTATTAACTGCTCTCTGCATTGGTCCTGCAGAGGACCCCTGGGGATCTCCACTACAAACCTTCCTCCAGCCCCCAAATTATCGTTTGACCTTACTCTCCGCTTCCTATTATTCAGCCAATTTTGTATTCACATCGCTACTGTCCCTTTTATGGCCCAAGTGCAAAACTGCAAAACAAACCATATTTTCGACCAAGTTGAGCTTTGCTCAGACAGCTTGGTTCAGTCACACAACACTTGGCTTCCAGTCAGAATATTGTATGTTCAACTAGCACTTCAGGTGAAATGCTGAGGGAGTACTACATTGTTATCCTGCTGTATTTCGGATGAAATCTTAAACTGACGCCTGGGATAGCTCTTTACCTAGGTGCAAAAGTTCCCGTTCACTTTTTCAGAGAAGAGCAGGGAGTTCTTACAGAATTCTGGCCAGCGTTCGTCCCTCAACTAAAATCAACATAAATTCACTCATCCCATTGCAGCTTGCAGAGAAATTAATTGCTTACAAAATTAATTGGCTGTGAACTGCTCGGAGACACCCGGAGGTTATCAAATTCAATGCAAGTCTTTTCTTTCGCTTTGGGAATTGACTTGAAACAGGACATCAATGTATACAGAAATATACTGGGCGAAATTGAACGGCTGCACCCGACTCAGGAAGCGACGCGGCTGGTAAATCTTGCGAATGGCCTCTCGCTATGACCCAAATCTGCATATTAAAGTGTGCAGTTAGGCTCTCCCAGGGTGGTCTCCCAGGTGATCGGGGGCCCATGAGTGGTTGGGCTCTGGGCAGGGTAGTACCCTGGCATGCCACATGCCACCTGGGCAGTGCCAACTGGGTACCAACTGGGCATTTTACCCATGGGTGCCCTTCCCTTGTGAGGTGGAGGATATTTTGACTTCCTTATAGGGAATTTGGGTTGTTGCGGGGGGTCGGTCCAGAGGTCGTGGTGGGGGCTACGGGATTGAGGCGCCGGCGGAGTTTGTTAGTGCAGGAAATGGAACGGAGTGCGTCGGCAGCAGGACATTCCTCGCTGAGGGCACAAAATGAAACAGAGTCCGGTCTGATAGTGGGGTCGTTCTCGGCACTGCCTGCACCGGGTAATACCTGTCTAAACGCACGCAACACAGGACTCCGTTTCATTTCTGTTTGATCGCACCCACTGATCTAATAATAATAATAATTATCTTTATTAGTGTCATAAGTAAGCTTTCATTAACACTGCTATGAAGTTACTGTGAAAATCCCCTAGTTGCCATACTACGGTGCCTGTTCGGGTACACTAAGGAAGAATTCATAATGTCCAATTCACCTAATAAGCACGTATTTTGGGACTTGTGGTGGGAGGAAACCAGAGCACCCGGAGGAAACCCATGCAGACACGGAGAGAACATGCAGACAGTGACCCAAGCCAGGTATCAAACCCGGGCCCTTGGTGCTGTGAAGCAACAGTGCCAACCACTATGCTACAGTGCACGAGACCAGGATTCCACATTGTGCCAGACCACATTATCTAGAACAAGTGCACAGTATCAGACTGATTTAGAACTAATCATTACACTGTTCAATATTACTCTTATCTAGAACACAACAACATCTAGTATCCTGTGTTCAACAGGACATTAACAAAACAATATTTATACAGTACATACTGTATTGTAAATACTGTGTTGTATACAATACACGTTGAGTAACTATGTTAAAAGGAGAGTGTAGGAAATTTGCAAGTTTTAAAAAAGTAAATAAAGACAGGATAAACCAAACGGATTTGATAAAGAAAAGTGGTGTGCTGCTCCACATTTCACGGAGTCCAAGCAAGTATTGCTGAAAAAGGACATTTTGCAAGAATGGCAGTTTAAGGGAAAAACCACAATTTATACTCTATGGGAAGAGAATGCTGATGGATTGGCAAGTGATCTCTGATTGGTAGAAGCGTTGCCACCGTGAATGCACCAGTTGATGGTGACTGACAGATAACTGCCAAGTTTTGCATTCCCCAAGCCATTCACCACCCTGACTTGAAAATATATCGCCGTTACTTCACGGTCGTTGGGTCAAAATCCGGGAAGTCCCTACCAAACAGCTCACTACCACCTTCTCAAGAACAATTAGGGATGGGCAATATGCTGGCCTAGCCAATGATGTTTATATCCCATAAATGAATTTTTAAAAATGTTATTTTACATCGTATCATAAGCAATGCAGACATTGGGAACATGCAGTGAACAAACTTAATTTAAAAAGCAATAATTGATTCAAGTAACTGATGAATGTTCAGCAACTAAATAATGAAAAAGTCATGAAGTGAATTCCAGGGGTGTGGAAACACATTGAATGAAGCTTGGTAAGATTATGTAAAAAGGAACTGGAAATGTGAGATTGCATCGGAGGGTTTATAAGAAGTGAGCTCATCTGTCGCATTCAGATGCTGCTGGGGCAGCTGTAGGTCGCCAGTAAACACCATGACCACTGACCTGTCTAATCCGTTTGAAGATCTCCGGATCCACATTAGCGAAGATATTGCATTCTGGCTGAGAGAGAATCTGAAAGGCGACGGCACAGTGATGATTCTCCAGAGGGGAAATGTCGTTGTATCGGACAGCAAGCTCAGTGCGGGCATTAATCTGGTATCTGAACAACATTTGGAAAACAGACACCTCACTTAAGGTTTCACCATCTGTTTTGTAGGTTAGGTCTCAAACATAGTCTGAATGATCCAGGAATCCCCACAAATACTCAATCAGGAAACAATTCCAACACAGACTCCCCTACGAAACACAGTGTCCAATCCACACATTGCCTCTGTCCAATACACTGCGCAACTCAGGTAACTCCCCATGCAGGAGTGAAGAGAAAAGTCAAAACTGGAAAGGAGACTGACAATCTGGGTAAGATCAAGCAGATTCCAGCAGGTAAGGGCAGAACGTCTAACAATGGCAATCGGACAACAGCAAAAGCTCACATTGGAGAAAGTTAGTAAAAGGTAAAAATTAAAGGGCGGCACAGTGGTTAGCACTGATCTCTCACGGCGCCAAGGACCCAGGTTCGAACCCGGCCCCGGGGCACTCTCCGTGTGGAGTTTGCACATTCTCCCTGTGCCTGCTTGGGTCTCTCACCCCCACAACCCAAAGATGTGCAGGGTAGGTGGATTGGCTGCACTAAATTGCCCCTTAATTGGAAAAAAAAAGTTAAAGTTAGAAGTACTACACATGAATGCATTTGTAACAAGATAGATGAATTAATGGCATGAAAATTGATAAATGGGTTTGATGAAGTATCCATTTTGCAGTTGTTGCAGGGTGATCAAAGTTGGGGAAGTAAATAATTCAGAGTATTTGACTTTTATACAAGACGGACAGAATGGAAAAAGGGAATGATGTTGCAGTAAAGGATACCATAAAAGAGAGAAAGGATCTGCACTCAGAAAATCAGGACGTAGAATCAGTATAGCTGGAGCTAAGAAATAAAAAAAACATTGAAAACATTAGTGAGTTTTGTGGTAATATCAGGTATTGTGGTACCCGAGAGGTGGATGACCATTGGCTAGACCCAGGAGTCTACCATTGGCTGATGTACGTAGCTCCGCCCTGAGAGGCAGAGTATAAGAACCGATGCCGTCCCAGCAGCCTTCACTTTCTGTATCGAAGCTGCTGGGGAACAGTTCTAGCAGATTAAAGCCTATTAGTTATGACTCACCTTGTCTCGAGAATAATTGATTGCGCATCAATTTAATTTGCTACAACTTCAGTTGAAAGGATGGATCTTCGTATCAAACCGGAGTGCCTTCAGCTCAGCCCCCACGCGGACAACTCTGCTGCTATCTTCAAACATTGGCTGGCATGTTCTAAGGGCTACCTCGACACGGCCGCTGACATCCCCACGGAAAGACAAAAGATACACCTTCTACGCTCGCGGGTCAGCCCTGGGATCTACCCTCTGATCGAGGAGGCGGAGAATTATGCTGCAGCTATCGAGCTGCTACAAGGACATTATATCCGCCCTGTGAACCAGGTCTATGCCCGTCACCTGCTGGCGACTAGGAGACAAAGCCCCGAAGAAACGCTGGAAGACTTCTATCGGGTGCTGCTGGTGCTGGGCCGAAAATGTGGCTGCCCGCCAGTTTTGGGGAACGAGCACACGGAACTTTTGATCAGGGATGCTTTCGTGGCAGGTATGACTTCCCCCGATATCCGCCGAAGGCTCCTAGAAATGGACACACTGGAACGTACTGAGGCACGGGCCCTGGCGGGGTCCATGGACGTTCCGTATAACGCGCTGGCTTTTGCTCCCGGATGTGCGGCGGCCCCCTGGGCTGTGTGGCACCCCATTGCGGCAGCCCCTCAGGCCTTCCCTCTGACCCCGCAAGCCTGCGCAGCGAGATGGCCCGCTACCGCTGCCGGACAACGCTGTTTCTTCTGCGGGCAGGCGAATCATCCCCGCCCGCGCTGCCCGGCCCGCACCACCACCTGCAAAGGGTGCGGCAAGAAGGGCCACTATGTCGGGGTCTGCCAGGCCCGCGCCGTGGCCTCCAGCGACTATCGGCAGCCCCCTTTTCAGGCCCCGGCCATCCAGCGTCCACCGCCACCCCCCTATCCTCAGGCCGTGTGCGACCCGTGGCCGCGACCATTTTGCCCCCCGGCCACCATGCTGGATGGGTGAGCGCCGCCATTTTGTCCCTCGCCGCCGCCATCTTCTTCATCCCCGGACTCCATGTGCGACACATGGTTGACGGCATCTTGGATGGGGCCGCAGGCCCCCAGCACAGCCGACTACACACTGCCCGACCAGAACTCTCCATTACTGCACCTGGCCTCGGTGACTGTGGACCAGATCCGGCCCCGGACGCTTGCGAAAGCTACAATGACGATCTCCATCAAAGACCACGTGACACCGTGCTTGATCGACTCTGGGAGCATGGAAAGCTTTGTTCACCCCGACACGGTAAGGCGCTGTTCTCTTGTCACCCATCCCGTAAACTAAAGGATTTCCCTGGCCTCCGGGTCACACGCGGTGGAGATAAAGGGGTTCTGCCTAGCGAACCTCACTGTCCAAGGCAGGGAATTCTGCATTTTCCGCCTGTACGTCCTGCCGCACCTCTGCGCAGCCACCCTCCTTGGGCTAGATTTCCAATGCTATCTTCAAAGCCTGACTTTTAAATTTGGCGGCCCTATTCCCCCACTTACTGTCTGCGGCCTCGCGACCCATGACCAGCAGGACCACGACACCAACCTCCGAAAAGTTCTCCAGACCGCGAATATCCTTAATCTGACCTACAACAAGGATAAATGCGTGTTTAGCACCGACCGTCTAGCCAGTCTAGGCTACGTACTGCGAAGTGGAGTCATAGGCCCCGACCCTGAGCGCATGCGCCCCCTCATGGAGTTCCCCCTCCCTCACTGCCCCAAGGCCCTAAAGCGCTGCCTCGGCTTCTTCAGCTAATATGCACAGTGGGTCCCCAATTACGCAGACAAGGCTCGACCCCTGATCCAGTCCACAACCTTCCCCCTGTCGACGGAGGCCCGCCAAGCCTTCTGCCGCATCAAAGCAGACATTGCAAAAGCCACGAAGCGCGCCATCGACGAGTCCCTCCCCTTCCAGGTCGAGAGCGATGCATCCGACGTAGCTCTGGCGGCCACCCTCAACCAAGCGGGCAGGCCCGTGGCTTTCTTCTCCCGTACTCTCCATGCTTCCGAAATTCGCCACTCCTCAGTCGAAAAGGAGGCCCAGGCCATAATAGAAGCTGTGCGACACTGGAGGCATTACCTGGCCGGCAGGAGATTCACTCTCTTCATGGACCAACGGTCGGTTGCCTTCATGTCCGATAATGCACATCGGGGCAAGATTAAGAACGACAAGATCTTGAGGTGGAGGATAGAGCTCTCAACCTACAATTACGAGATCTTGTCCCGTCCCGGGAAGTTGAACGAGCCTCCTGATGCCCTGTCCTGCGGCACTTGTGCCACCGCACAAGTGGACCGCCTCCGATCCCTCCACGAGGACCTCTGCCACCCGGGGGTCACTCGTTTCTTTCATTTTATCAAGACCCGCAACCTGCCCTACTCCATCGAGGAGGTCAGGACAGTCACCAGGGACTGCCAAATCTGCGCGGAGTGCAAACCGCACTTCTACCGGCCAGAGAGGGCGCACCTGATAAAGGCTTCCCGTCCCTTTGAACGCCTCAGCATGGACTTCAAAGGCCTCCTCCCCTCCACCGACCGCAACACGTATTTCCTGAACATGATTGACGAGTACACCCGGTTCCCATTCGCCATCCCCTGCTCAGACATGACCACAACCACCGTCATCAAGGCCCTCCAGGGTATCTTTACACTGTTCGGTTTCCCCGCATACATTCACAGTGATAGGGGGTCCTCCTTTATGAGTGACGAACTGCGTCAATTCCTGCTCAGCAAAGGCATCGCCTCGAGCAGGACGACCAGTTCAAACCCCCGGGGAAACGGGCAGGTTGAGAGGGAGAACGGAACGGTCTGGAAGACCGTCCTGCTGGCTCTACGGTCTAGGAATCTCCCAGTCTCCCGCTGGCAGGACGTCCTCCCGGTGGCCCTTCACTCCATTCGGTCGCTGCTCTGTACTAATACAAATCAGACACCTCATGAATGTCTCCTTGTTTTCCCCAAGAAGTCCTCCGGGACCTCGCTCCCAACCTGGCTAGCGACACCCGGACCCATCCTGCTTCGGAGACATGTGAGGGCGCACAAGTCGGACCCGTTGGTCGAGAGGTCCACCTGCTGCACGCCAACCCTCAGTGCGCCTATGTAGTGTTCCCTGACAGCCGCCAAGACACGGTCTCCCTTCGGGACCTGGCGCCCGCCGGAGCCCCACGCGCACCCGCACTATTGCCCCCACCCCCACCCTCCCCGCAGCACCTGACCGGAGGGTCAGTACTCCCGCCGACCCTACCTAGGCCCGAACAAGCACCGACGCCCCCTACAGGTGCCCCTGCCCACTTTTCACCCCAACAGCGCCGCCTAGGGGTGACGAAGCTGCCTGGGAGGACAACACCACGTTCCCGGAGTCGCAACCGCCGGGACCCCCATCAGGATCACCGCCGAAGCCCAGACGCTCCAGAAGGATGACCAGGCCACCTGATCGACTGATTGCTGCACCGTGAACACTTTGCTATTACCCTCGACATTACGGCACCTCCATACCTGGTCCTACCATGCGAAAGGCGACATTAACGCTGGCCATCACCCCACTGGGTTCTTTTTAACGGGGTGAATGTGGTAATACCAGGTATTGCGGTACCTGAGAGGTGGATGACCATTGGCTAGACCCAGGAGTCTATCATTGGCTGATGTACATATACTCTGCCTCTCAGGGCGGAGCTAAGAACCTATGCCATCCCAGCAGCCTTCACTTTCTGTATCGAAGCTGCTGGGGAACAGTTCTAGCAGATTGAAGCCTATTAGTTATGACTCACCTTGTCTCGAGAGTAATTGATTGCGCATCAAGTTTATGCCCTCCCTAAAAGTAATCATAGCATTGGGCAGAGTATAAATCAGGAACTTAGAGGAACATGTAACAAGGAGAAGCAAAAGTCCTGGGGGACACATAAACTGGACAAACTAATTTAGCAGAAATGCTCAGAGGAAGAGTTCATGGGATGTTTTTGAGACAAGTTTGTTAAAAAAAGTTCCAGAAAATCAGGTTTTTTAGATCTAATATGGTGTAATGAAGGCAGGGTTAATTACTGATCTGATAGTAAATAATCCCCTGGAGAAGAGTGACCATAATATGGCAGGCTTTTATATGAACATGGAGAGTAATGCGGTTAATTCTGAAACTGGGCCTTAAATTTAAACAAAGTCAGTTATGAGTAGCCATTTGTTGGAGGTAGATTGGGAAATTAAGTAATGGCGGTAAATAAGAATTAAATCATTTAAACAAAACAATCATTCATAAAAAATGTACATTTCTTTCAGGAGTAAAAACTCCATTGGAAAAGTAGGACAGCTAACCTGAGAAGTTAAGAATAGTGGTACCTTGAAAAGAGCATTACAATGTTGGCAAGACTGAAGATTTTGTAAAAAAGCAAAGGAAAACCAAGAAAGTGATTGAAAAAAAAAAAAGCAGAAAATAGAATGGAGCAAATTAACAAGAAATACAAAAAACTGGAATGCACTTTGACAAGGATGTAGAAAGGAAGATATTCGTGAAAGTAAATGTAAACAAATATTTTACATTGGTCTTCACACTAAAAGACACTAATGACATATTGGAAGTTTCAGTGAGAAGGAGGAAAATAATTAATATTACTAATGAAAAAGGAGAAATTAACAGGACTAAAAGCTTATGGACCTGATTGCGTACATCCTGGCATTTTAAAAGAGTTAGCTGTACAGAACGGAAACGCATTCCAGAATTTACAACATTTTGAACAAAACAGGGAACTAAAGGCCAGCTAACCTGTCATAAGTAATAGTGAAAATGCTTCTGTTGCTAATACGAAAATCACAATATGATTAGGCAGATTCAAAATGGTTTTGTGAAAGGAATATCATGTTTCACAAATCTATTAGAGATTTTCAACGTTGTAATCAGCAGGGTAGATAAGGGGGAGATCTGTAGATATGTAATGTATTTGGATTTTCAGAGGTGGACAGAATGCAGAAAGAGAATAAACAGGACATTTTCAGGCTCTTGGGGGGTGAAGAGTAGATTGCTGAAATGATCATTGTTGGGCCTCAGCTATTTATAATCCATATCAATGACTTAGCTAAGGGGACCAAGTGCATTATATCTAAGTTTGCTGATGATACAAAGCTCAATGGGAAAGTAAGCTGTTCGGAGAATTCAAAGAAGCTGCAATATGATTAGGCAGATGGTGTGTAATGTGGAGAAATGTGAAATTATCCTCCCTTGTAGGAAGAATGGAAAAATAGAAAGGCAAGATGCTAGTTACTGCTTGTATACAGATAATGTTTGTATGCAGGGGGTGTTGGGTGTCCTTGTACACGAATCACAGAAAGTTAATGGACAGGTATCTCAAGTAATTAGGAAGGCAAGAGGTATGTGCGCCTTTATTGCAAGGGGACCGGACTACAAGTGTAAGGAAATCTTGCTTCAAATACGTAGGGCTTTGGTTAAGTCACACATGAAACAGTGTGTGCAGTTTTGGTCTCCTTCCCCCAAGATTGATTCCTGGGATGAGCTGGCTATCCTGTGAGGAAAGATTGATGGCGGGATGCTCCGTCCCGCCGTGCCACATTTCTACCTCATCCCGCCGGCGGGATGCTCCGTTCCACCGGCCGGTCAATAGGGCTTCCCATTGTGGGACAGCCCCATGCCGTCGGGAAACTCCCAAGCTCCCAGCAAAACGGAGCATCACACCAACGGAGAATCCCGCCCTCGTTTTGGAGTTCTGAAAAATGAGAGGCGACTTCTAAAAGTCCTCGAGGCTTTGACAGGGTAAAGCTGCGTCCCCTGACTGGAGAGGACTAGGGTTCATTGTCTCAGGGTAAGGGTAGGCCAGTAATATGAGGAGACATTCCTTCCCTTAAAGGGTTGTGAATCTTTGGAATTCTCCATCGCCAGAGGTTGTGGATGCTCAGCTGTTGGGTAGATTCAAATTGTAGATTTTTGAACTCTAAAGAAATCAGAGGATATGGGAATAGGGCGGGGTGAATGACCTCCTTATGCACTGTGAATTCTATGATTCTATGATTCAGTCATGACCCTATTGAATGCATAGAAGGTGCAAAGGTCCACTCCTGTTCATTTTTCTTATATTCATGTGTGTGCAATAGGCACAGCTCCCCGTGAAACGCACCACGTAGTAGGCACAGACCCCCCCCGTGTACTGCATCATGCAGTACCCTCAGCCCCCCCATGCAATGCGCCATGCAATTGACACAGCAACCCCAAAACATGCCTTTTAGTAGGCACATCCCCTCAGTAAAATGCACCGTGCAATAGGCACAGCTCCCCGTACAACACGCCGTGCAATCGGCACAGTTCCCCGTGTAATGCACTGTGAACAGTCAGAACTCCCCGTGTAAGGCGCTGTACAATAGGCACAGCTCCTCATGTAACATACTGTGCAATAGTCACAATTCCCCGGTTAACATGCCGTGCAGTAGGCACAGCTCCCAGTGTAACATGCCATGCATTAGGTACAGCTTCCTGTATAACACATCACTCAGTGGGCACAACTCCCTATGCAACGCGCCGTTCAGTAGAATCATAGAATTTACAATGCAGAAAGAGGCCATTTGGTCCATCGAGTCTATGCCGGCCCATGAGAGAGCACTCTACCTAAGCCCACACCTCCACCCTATCCCCGCCTAACTTTTGGACACTACGGGGCAATTTAGCATGATCAATCCACCTAACCTGCACACCTTTGGACTGCGAGAGCAAATTGGAGCACCCGGAGGAAACCCACGCAGACACGGGGAGAACGTGTAGACTCCGCACAGACAGTGACCCATGCAGGGAATAGAACCCGGGTCCCTGGCGCTGTGATGCAACAGTGCTAACCACTGTGCTACCATGCCGCCCAACTCACCATAAATTACGACGTGCTGTAGACACAACTCCATGTGTAACATGCCGTGTAATAGGCACAACTCACCATAAATTACGACGTGCTGTAGACACAAATGCCTGTGTAACGTGCCGTGTAATAGGCACAGCTCCCCATGCTCCGAGACATGCAGTAGGCACATCTCCGCATAAAATGCGGTTTGCAGTAGGCACAACTCCCCATGTAACACGCCGTGCAGCAGGCACAACGCTCCGTGTAACGAGACGTGCAATAGGCATAGCTCCCCATGTAATGCGCCATTCTGTAGGCACAGCTCCCCACATTACGCACCATGAAGTAGGCACAGCTCCCCATCCAACACATCGCGCAGTAGGCACAACATCCCATCTAACGCACCTTGCAGTAGGCAAAACTTCCCATAAAATGCGCCATGCAGTAGGCACAACTCTCCGTGTAATGCTCCGTGCAATAGACACAGCTCCCCATCTAATGCACCATGCAGTAGGCACAACTCCCTGTGTAACGCTCCGTGCAGTAGCCAAAACTCCCCATAGAATGAACCATACAGTAGGCACAACTCCCCGTGTAACGCACTGTGCTGTAGACAATACTCCCCATAAAATGCACCATTCAGTAGGCACAACTCACCATAAAATGCACTGTGCAAAAGGCACAACTCCCCATAAATTGCGGAGTGTAGTAGGCACAACTCCATGTAACATGCCGTGCAATAGGCACAACTCCCCGTGTAATGTGCCGTGCAATAGGCACAACTCCCCGTGTAACGTGCCATGCAATAGGCACAACTCCCCGTGTAACACGCTGTGCAATAGGCACAATCCCTGGGTAATGCGCTGTACAATATGCACAGCTCCCCGTGTAACGCACTGTGATATATTCACAACTTCCCGTGTAACTCTCTGTGCAATAGGTACATCTCCCCGTGTAACGCGCTGTTCAACAGGCTCAACTCCCTTTTAATGCACTGTGCAATAGGCACAACACACCGTGCAATAGGCACAACTCCCCATATAATGCGCCGCGCAGTAGTCACAGCTCCCATGTAACACAGCGTGCAGTTTCAGATTGTTATTTTACAATCATACTCACGCATTATTATATCCAGGATGATCCAGGTCATGGCAGATGGCTCCAGTCATTAAGATCACCAAGTCTGTCAAACTCAGTTTCTCCTGTTCATGTGCAATGAAAACAAATGTGATACATTTACTGGTTGGTATAGAAAATTAGGAGGAGCTTGTTTTTTCACCTCTGGAGGCTGGGTCCAGTTCCAGCTCCAACACAAGGATTGAAGGGTCATTTCCTCTCTCATGCTGTACCACAAACCGATGAGGTGGTTTAAACTGTTGGTACAATCAAAGCACAGACAGCAACACTGATGCAAAAGGAATATGCATTCCACTGGCTACATGCGCCACACTGACCACAGTGCTTAGCTACTTAAAATCTGTAGTTGTAACTGTGTTGCTGACTGCAGATCTCTCTGATATTGGGGAAAGTCAACGTATGTCAACACAGGCAGACAGACCAAGGGCCACCCATAGCTTGAAACATATACCAAACATAACCTTTCCTCTGAGCTTGTTACCAGGAAAGAGGAAATGCAATTACGGATATGGTCATGATCGCATTTAACCTGGGCCTCAATTCGTCACATACCTGAAGGTCGCACAGGTAGATCATGCCGTACATCATCTGTGTCACACAGAAGCAGTGTCGGAAGTTGTGGAAAGGATTATTCCGATAGTTCTCCTGAATGCTGAGCTGGATGCACAATATAAAAAGGGGTCCAATTAGTACAAGTGGTATTTTGTCAAGAATTCTGGCGCTGTGAGGCAGCAGTGCTAACCATTGTGTCACCACACTGCCTTCTGCTGAATTATTCGATAATTATTACTATTTTAAATATTCACTACTGAGGGCAGGGATGAGCAAATAGAAATCCAAGGCGAAGCAGTGGGTTAATTTTGTTTCAAACTGCATCACATTTATGTCAAGTGGCAATCAACGATGTATTCATGTATGGAGACCTTCTGGGTCAACGAATGAGCCACTTGACCTGTTAGCTCTGTGAAAAGCATCAGTGACAGTTAGGAGATTATAAAACCCAGCAATCTGTTTGAGAAAGCTCTACAATGTTTTTAAGCAAACTTGGGCAAGCTGCTTCATCACGTGGCATCCTTCATAACGCAGATTCACTATGAAACTGAAAGCCAATCTCCTGAAAGCTAAAGTGCCTTCTACTCTAAGTGGCCAATGACCCAAGTCTAGTGCAAGAGGAGCACCCCCTGCTGTTCCGGTGAGAGAGGAGCACCCCCTGCTGTTCCGGTGAGAGAGGAGCACCCCCTGCTGTTCCGGTGAGAGAGGAGCACCCCCTGCTGTTCCGGTGAGAGAGGAGCACCCCCTGCTGTTCCGGCGAGAGAGGAGCACCCCCTGCTGTTCCGGTGAGAGAGGAGCACCCGCTGCTGTTCCGGTATTTCCTACATCAGTTGTATCCAGTTTGTTCCAACAACTCAAAACACACCAAATAAATGAAATAGATTTAACCTCATTTCATGTAGTTCCCCTTATAACCAACAGAGCACCTGTTGATTAAGCTTGAGCAATTTGTTGGTCACAGAAGTGAAAGGCCAGTTCAGTTTCCAGTTAGGAGCATTAAGAATTTCTGCAACTTCCCCATCAGCTTGTGCGCGGACAGTAGATACTGAATGGAGTGAGTGTTCTGGGCACGGGTGTGATCACTCCAGTCCTTCAGGGCTGGCAGGTAGAGTAACCACATTCTCTGCTTACTCTTGGTGCAGAGTAAACAAGTTATTGGGGACGGGGAGACCTTCATCAACCTTCACAGCTCTGGGCCACAAGCTGTTACAAGCTATGATATTGTGAATAACCATGCTTCACCTCAAGAGCAGCAAACTCACCAGCCAGCGTTTCAGGATGAAGGGGTTCATGTTAAACTCGTGCACCAGTCCCAGATCATGGTACATGTACTCCAGACAGCTGAGCATCTGCCAGTGATGATAAAACAGTTACTCTGTGCTCAAACACGTTGTGCGTTAAATATGATGCACTATCGCTGTGTATGTCAAAGATTCCCACTCCTGATATTTCAGTGGAGACATTCAGCAATGTAAAACACTGGAACGTCACACAAACACACCTGTACGGTAACTCCTGCTGGTCAGTCTACCAAGGATGATCTTTACTATTATAGGTTGCCACTTGACAGGGATGCTTCTATTAGATATGGTCTCCCATTGTGCAAGAACTGTGAAGGGGGGGGGGCAGCACTCAAATTATCCTCGGAAATCTGCTGGGTGCCTCTGGCAGTGTGGTGGAGAGGCTCTGAAGGGCCCCGAGGAAAATAGCTTCCACCATCAACAGGACCAACCCCTCCAGGACTAAGGAACTGAGTAATGCAAGGCTCGATATGTTTCCCAATTAACATGAGCGGGTGGTGCAATGCGAGTATGGACATGCTGGGTGACTGATGGTAGAATTGTGGGTTTGGAGGTCTTGCAGGAAAATGTCCAGAGTTGATAACCTGTCTCAAATTGTATCGTACAGGCAACATTGTGATGACTGCCCATGTAAGATTTGCACATATCAAGAGTTAGGAGGAAAGACTGGAGAGACTTTAGTTTTAGGCACATCAGATGTGATTAGATGGGGCTTAATAAGGTTGTAAATATGACAGAAAGGGTTAATTGCTGTATTACTTTAAAATAGCAAGGGACAAGGGACCACAGGTTCAAGTGGAAGGTAACTTTGTGATTGGTATGCAAGAGAGTTTTCCTACAGAGTAGACTCCAGGTGGGGTGGTGGAGCTGAAAACCATGGAATTATTCATGAAACAATGAATGCAGCAATGGGGTGTTTGTATGATTTGTCTGGGTGGAGGTGTTAAGATAGCCTGAATGGCCCTTATCATCCATACAAAACAGTCTTGTCTAGAATTAAAATAGGGTAAGTTGAATGTGCCCCTATGGAAGGGCCCATGTTAAAGAATTATGTGATATATGATTATTCCACTATTGCTGAATCTGCGACATAAAAATGGGGCATTTTGGCACAACCAAAGCTGACACATTTACCATTGCACAACAAAAATACAATCAATCATTGGACAGAAGACTGAAAATCTCCTGAATGTGATTGTTCTGAGCTAATAGTCCATCCTTCTCGCCTCTCTTAAGCTGACAGAGTCTCTGTTATAAAGTGACTCTTACTGAGATTTTTCATATTAACTCATTGATCTGCGCCCAGCTCACTGGTGACCAGCAGTGCCCCAGAAAAAGCAGCTTCACAGTACCTCATTGTACTCCCAGTGCCAGACATCGAAGGTTGGCTTCTTCAGTGCTTCAATTGTCTCCTGAGATAGTGTGTACTGTCAAAACATCAAACGGGTCTCATTTTAGAAAAGCAATAAGAATAAAACACGGGCAGTGCTCGATTTCCCCCAAGTGAGTCAGACACGTGGCAGTGCTGGCAGGAGTTTTATTGTACATTCGCTCAAGGTGAGGGGAACACACAACTGGGAAATAGATTGTTTGCGCTATTCATCTGGTGAGAGAGACGCAGCTTAAGAGGAATCACTACCTGCATCAAAGAATTGTCATTCACCTGAGGAAGGAGCTGTGCTCCAAAAGCTAGTGATTCGAAACAAACCTGTTGAACTTTAACCTGGTGTTGTCAGACTTCTTACTGTGCATCAAAGAAAACAAATTAAATTCTAGCCTCTTGCACATCCCCCCCCCCCTCCCTTCGATCCAATGGTAGTTAGCTACTACATTTCATTGAGATCAATCCCTCCTTTGTGCTTCTCTCTCATCCATACTTTTCCCAACAGCAAAATTTAAGAGTTGAAATAAATAAATGTGGGCCAGGAAGAAAGATCTTCTTCCTTTGATTCCGAAGTTTATTCCATTTCCTGGGATCAAACCTCCACCTCCACAAAAAGAGCCTTTCCTGGCGCTGAGAAGTAGACTATCCTGTGGTCGGGGATCAGAACCACCCCTTCCACACACTGCCCCCAACCCTCCACATTTCCAGTAGCAGCTGCAGGCTTTCCATCTGGGGCCGCAGATGAGGCCTGTTCCTTGCCAAACTGGAAGGTAAGCCTGACAATCAGACGCCACTCAGGGCAGGAACCTTGGTGTGAAAATAAGCTTTGGAGTCAAAACCTGTCTCATACAACCCTAAACTGCGTTGGTTCATGGACTCCCAAGATGCCTGCCTTTTTGTGCAGCCTTGTGGAGTCCCTGGGCCATGAGTCTGTAAGAATCTTTACGCTGCACCCCTTTTTCAGTTTTTTTGTTGTAGTTTTGTTTGCTCTTCAGCCCCATGCTCCTGATCTACAGGCAGAGAGGGAGGACCTCCTCATGAACCTGCTCCCGGGCCTGGTCAAACTTGCCATAAACAGGTCCAGGCAGCAGGCAACTAACTGAGGGGGGGCATCTGACCGAACTGTCTGACTGCGGCTACATTCGTGACCAGGTGTCCCTGAAGAGGGGGCAGGTGGTGTCCATGGGAACCATCAAGGCCTTCCATGTTCACTGCTTCCTGCAGGCACTGTGGTGCTCTACTGACCCTTTTTAAAAAATATATTTTTATTAGGGTATTTGCAATTTTTATAACAATAACAATAACAGCGACATAAACATGGTACAATAATGATTTCCACCCCCATCACAATCTTCACACACCCCAACAATTCGGCCCTGTCCCCCCTTCTGCTTCTGCTGACATTTTAATTTTCCCAGAGAAAGTTGACGAACGGCTGCCACCTCCGGACGAACCCTAACATTGACTCTCTTAAGGCGAACTTTATTTTCTCGAGACTGAGAAACCCAGCCATGTCACTAACCCAGGTCACTACACTCGGGGTATTCGAGTCCCTCCACATTAATAAGATCCGCCTCCGGGCTACCAGGGAGGCAAAGGCCAAGACGTCAGCCTCTTTCGCCCCCTGGACCCCCGGCTCTTCTGACACTCCAAAGATCGCGACCTCTGGACTTGGCACCACCTGTGTTTTGAGTACCGTGGACGTCGCCTTAGCGAAACCCTGCCAAAACCCTTTAAGCTTCGGAAACTACTGACCCTTTTAACTATATTTTAGTTTGATGTTTTACATTTCATTTGTGATTCTTTTTTGTTTAAGGCAGTATCCCTTTGTAAGGGGCTGTTCCTTCAATTTGTCCCTCAGTTTATTTAATTTCGAGAGTCAAAGCCCGAACTGCCGGGTCCCCCCCCCCCCCCCCCCCGAGTGAAATTCCACCTTCATCCACCCATGTAACTCGCCTACCAGGATCCAGGTAACTCTCTCACACAAATATATTAGTGTCCAAGTTGGAATTTATCCAGAGAGCCGTGCAGACCAAGAAAGTCTCATGTTTTTTGCGAGTTAAAGTTTATTGTTTACAGAGACACACATTACAAACATTCACCTACCCGAAAGCCCAACAACCACACAGTTGGCCTTCTAAGTTTTAGTCTATTTAATTGATCATCCATTTTATAAATCATTCTTAAACCAGGAACAGTGATAAATGCAGTCAGTGGAATTTGAACAAAAGCAATGAGATTCCAAACCCATTACTTTAACCACTTGGCCACATGCACAAGTCAGTTTATACCAATGGAAAAGAAATGTAGGCAATTAAATTGGCTTCAACAGCCTTGAACTAGAGAGTCAACACAACCTATACAGATTTCCGCCAAGACTTCGTTCAACAATAAAAAGACGGAAGACATGTCAGGTTATTCGGATGGACAAGCCGTTTCCTGATAATTCAGTTTTCGACTTAAAGAATGGAATTAGCCAATAACGTCAATTAAGCAGCATAGCAAAGTAGAAATTAATGCAAAAAGAGTTTAGAATTATCAAATAATTCAAAATAAATGGCTTTGAATTATGGATTGCACCAGAGGAATAAAGTAGACGTTAATCAATGCTAGTAGAAGTTATTAATCAGATTTCATTCTGGTGTGCTGTACCCAATTTTGGCCAACTGACGGAAAGGATCTGCTTTTGGGAGGATACAGAAATGAACAGTGAAGGTAATTCCAGCTTTTGCTGAAGATCGATCTCGGGTCTGAAACATTACGCCAGACTTTCTTTGCGGAGGCGGGTAGCTTAAGTTGGCTTGGAGAACAGGCCACAGTTTCAAAGGCCCTATTTTTGCTTCCGAGAGGCAAGGAGAAGATAGAATCAGACCCACTGACCCAGGAGGCAGATCATGGGAATCTACACTTTGGGGGGAGGGGGGGGGGAGAAAAGAGAGGGGGTGGGTGGGCGAGTGCCATGGCAGGCTGGTTAAAACATCATCCCGGTTGTTTTAGGAGGGCCCGTTACTTCTCGCGCATTCCCCATGCCCCTCGCCTCACCTCCACAGCCATCACCTAGTGTCCATTACAGGTAGATCTTAGGAGCCACGTGGAAACTAAACAAAAATTCCAACAAAAGAACTCTCGCTCACACACTTTATGCTGAAAAGAAATTGAAACACATGCAAAGACTTCAAATCCGCTCAAGTGTTCAATCGGTTTTAAAAGCAACTTTCTATTCAACAAACACAAGGAAAACTAATCCTGTAACAACCTCTTTCAATGGTCAGTGAAAATTGGAAATTAGCACCCCTAATGAAGTAAATGCTTTGGTAAATTTTGATACTCAGCCAAGCATTCATTTTTAATTTAAACATTTTTTTAGAGTACCCAATTCATTTTTTCCAATTAAGGGGCAATTTAGCGTGGCCAATCCACCTACTCTGCACATCTTTGGGTTGCAGGGGCGAAACCCACATAAACACGGGGAGAATGTGCAAACTCCACACGGACAGTGACCCAAAGCCGGGATCAAACCTGGGACCTCGACACCGTGAGGCTGCAGGGCTAACCCACTGTGCCACCGTACTGCCCCAGCCAAGCATTCATAATATCTCAGTCATAATAACAACCCTTAGGAAATGGCAACAAAGAACTCTATTGAAACTGCAGGAACAGATTTTTTTCTCTCTAACATATATCAAATGGCTCGTTAAGCAAAGCAGTCCAGCAGTGGATTAAAAAAAAAAAAACGTTGACTGTTTCAGCCCATTGCTTCATGTTTAAAAGGCTGGGGATTTAAAAACAACTCAAGATCATGACACAGACAGATCGTATTCATCCTTCATAGTATTTATGTCTACTTCATCCATTTGGGACTCCCGCATTACAGGTTCGAAGGACCATGGAAGAACGAAAATGGTGTGTTTGAATACAGCACTAATTTCAAATGGCCTTGATGAGTTCGAGTTTCCCCACCCAAGAGATTCAGGCCCTGCTTCATTCCCACATCTGTGAAATGTGGAATCTGTCAGAAATGCGGTTAGGCCCACCACTTTAAAAGCTCTCCAGAGTTAGCTGTCTCCAAAAAAAACAAGGCCCATTAAGTCTGTTGCACTCTCTGCAGATGCGGCATGACCATCTGAGTATTTCCAGGATTTTCTGTTTTTATTTCAGATTCCAACATCTGAAGTGTTTTACATTTGTGAAGTTAAAATGTGATTGCTTTAGATCCCTGTCAGGATCTTGAAATCTCAGAGTAAAGAATAATGACAAGGAGTCATATACAAAAGGGAGCCGAGTTAAAGATGGATCTAGGGAGGCAGAGGCAGAGAGATACTGTAGAGAGATAAAGAGATAGATGGAACTGCTTCACCCAAAGAAAGGGTCAAAGATTTGTGCAATAATTACCAAGGTAAACTATTAAAGTGGAGATTAATATTTTCAACAAACAGAAAATATGAATAATTTAACATTGGTGAGAAAGTATACAGGTGGGAGTGAGATCTATCTAAACGAGCTGTTTTGTTTGTGCCTTTTCCTGTTTCAAAGTTGTGCACTTATACAAAATAGTGGGGGAGGGGGCATTGACCTCTAATACATATTCCTGATTTGGTGACTGCATTAATCACATTGGTCAATGAAGTAAGCACGAGTACAGATTCCAATTAAAAACGGCATTTGAATTCAAAGCGACACTATATCAGCGTTTGATGTTCTGTATTACCTCAGCACAGCAAATATCGCAATAAGAATTCTTCAGATCTGTAAACAAATGCCCACTTAATTTAAACCAAATGTAAAATTTGCACTGCTTCAATCTACTTTTATTTGAGCTCAGTTTGCAATAATTAGAACTTGATTCTTCATCATTTTACTCAATAATAAATGTTTGAACCGGCTGCAAATTAAACCAGAAATGTGGAACAAAGTGAGGTGATGGAGAAACAGTGGCAGACATTTATTTTAAAAGGGGCAATTTAGCGTGGCCAATCCACCTACCGGGCACATCTTTGGGTTTGGGGGGGGGGGGGGGGGGGGAGAACGACCCATGCAGGCACGGGGGGAATGTGCAAACTCCACACGGACAGTGACCCAGGGCCGGGATCGAACACGGGTCCTCACGCTGTGAGGCAGCAGTGCTAATTGCATCACCGTGCTGCCCCCTGCAGTGGCAGACATTTGGGGAGACATTTCATAACTCACAACAGAGATATATTCCATGGAGGAAGAAATACTTGAGAAAGATGCACTGTCCATGTCTAACTAATGACGCACAGGGTGATATCAAATGAAAAGATGTACAATATTGGAAATTAGTGGTAGCTCAGAGGAATGGGGGTACCTGGAGCACCAGCAAAGGATGATTAAACACAACAGAAAGAAATTAGAGTATGAGGGAAAACTAACGTGAAGTATATAAACAGACAGTAAAAGCTTCAAGTGTATAAAAAGGAAAAGAGTAGCTCAAGTGAGCATTGCTCACCAGAGTTAGAGGCTGGGGAATTAATAATGGGAAATGAGGAAATGGCAGTGGCAAGTATTTTGTATCTTCTAATTTGCAGTAGAAGACACAAAAAGGTATCACAAGAAAGTAAAAGGTATAGAGGCAAAGGGGAAGGAGGAACTTAAAGAATCCCAATTAAGTAACAGGAATACTAATGGGACTTAAGGCTGACATGTTCTGTGGACCTTATGACCTGCATCCAAAGGTCATTAAAAGAAATGGCTGCAGAGACAGCAGGTGTGTTCGTAAATCTTCTAAAAGCTAGAAAATTTTGGAAAAGTGGCAGTGGATTGGAAAACTGCAAATACCTCTGTTCAAGAAAGGAGGGAATTAATAGGAAAACTATAGAGCAGTTAGTCTAATCTATTCATTGGGAAAATGTTAGAATCCATTGTTAAAGAGGTATTTGGAAAATGATAGAAGAATGGGTGATTTTCTACACCCCACCTCCCCCGACGTGTATTTTTGTGGTGGAGCCGACCCGCTTCCAAAAAGGAATTTCTGGAGTAAAACTCCACCGTTTTTACACCGGTGTGGGGACATAACAATAATAATAAATTGCTTATTGTCACAAGTAGGCTTCAGTGAAGTTTCTGTGAAAAGCCCCTAGTCGCCACATTCCGGCGCCTGTTCAGGGAGGCCGGAACGGGAATTGAACCCGCACTGCTAGCCTTGTTCTGCACTACAAGTCAGCTGTTTAGCCCACTGTGGTAAACCAGCCCCTCAGTTGTAACCAGACATTTTTGGAATGTGCTGTGTATCCATTTTAACGGAGCAAAATAAAAGAACAACTTACCTAGACACTGCGGTACGGTGCTGCACGAGTTGTTATCTGCTTTGCTGCTTGTATGCAGTCAATTCATGTGCCCCAAATGACCATGCACCCCACTGGAACTACCCACAGCGGGGCCTCCAGCGGCCTGACCTGAAACCCGGCAAGATTTGAAACCTGGCATTGCCTTGGTCCCGAGGTTGCCGGTTTTGAGACGTTACCTGGACAATTGGGCAGAGACAACATGGTTTTGTGAAAGGGAAAGCATCTTTGACAAGTTTATTAGAGTTCTTTCTTTGAGGATGTAACAAGCAGGGTGGATAAAGGGGAACCAGTAGATGTAGTGTATTTGGATTTCCAAAAGGCATTTGATAAAGGTGCCACAGGTTACTTCATAGGATGAGAGTTAATGATGTTAGGAACAAGATATTAGCATTGATAAAGGATTGGCTAACTAACAGGAAGTCAGGATAAGTGGGTTATTTTCAGGACGACAAACTCTAGTGGAGTGCCACAGGGAGCAGTGCTGCGGCCTCAACTACTGACAATCTATATTAATGGCTTGGATAAAGCCAAGTTTATTGATGGTATAAAGATAGATGGAAAAACAAGGTGTGAAGAGGCTACAAAATATGATATAGAAAGTGAGTGGACAAAACCTCAGCAGATAAGAGTGTGAGAAGATGTGAGATTGTCTATTTTGGCAGGAAGAATAGAAAATCAGAATATTATTTAAATGGAGAGATACTGCAGAATTTTGCAGTACAGAGGGACCTGGGTGTCCTTGTACATGAATCACAGGATGTCAGTCTGAAGGTAGAGAAAGTAATTAAGAAGGCAACATGAATGATGGAGTATAAAAGTAAGCAAGTCTTGCTACACCTGTACAGAGCATTTGGTGCATCTAAGGTGCAGTGTACACATTTTGATCACCTTACCTAAGGAGGGTCGTATTTGCATTGGAAGCTAAACTGATTCTTAGGATTTTCTTGTGAATGTTTAACAGGTTGGGGTGTGGGAGTGCACTTGATACGGTGGATGTTGAATATTTCCCCTTGTGGGGGAATCTAGAACAAGCGGGCAGAGTCTCAAAGCCTCCCCTTTATGACAGAAATGAGGAGGAACGTATTCTCTCAGCGGGCTGTTCGTGTTTGGAATTCTCTTCCCCTGTGAGCAGTGGAAGGTGGATCATCGACTATATTCCAGGCTGTTAGTTAGATTTCAAGATTTCTGAGAGACAGGCAAGAAAATGGAGTTACGGCCACAATCAGATCAACCTATTGAATCAGGCCCACTCCGGCTCCTAATCCTGATGGTTTTATTGAATCTATGAACAGGAGACAGTGAGCCACATTTTCACAATGGGGGAGTATGTTTTTCACAGACTATAGAGTACACATTAATTATTTTCTTCTTTGTGACTGTGACCTGTTAATTGCAATATGTATATATCAGAGTGATGGACTGGGTTTCCGGTGTGTAAAACTGCTTTCTTTTGTTGGTAGTTTCTATCAATGTTTCAGATTAGATATTATAATAGGAATAATCTTTATTGTCACAAGTAGGCTTACATTAATACGGCAATGAAGTTACTGTGAAAAGCACCTAATCGCCACATTCCGGCACCTGATCGAGTACATGTTACTCCCACTTGAAATTCATGGCTAGCTGCCTCAAAAAGGTCTGACAGTCTTTCCTTTGAGCCAGGGAGTGATGTATGGAAAGTGTAGGGAAGCCATTTGACAACCGATGGAATCTACTTATTGGATTAATCTCTGGTTTCAACAAAATGAAGAGACTGACCTGAGCTAGTTTCAATAGTCAACAAAGTCACCATAGTGCCAGAGGACCATAGGCTGCTCTCCCCTTTAGAGAGACAGAGAGAGAGACAGAGAGAGCACTGACTGGTGGTGATTTAACAAGAGGATTACCGCAAGTGAGGGGCAAGGTTGAGAAGGTGAGGCCTTAACGGATAACCTCAGCTGGTATGGGAATTGAAGCCACACTGTTGGCGTCGCACTACATCACAAACCAGCTATCCAACCAACTCAACTAAACCGGCCCCCAATAGTCAATAGAGTATCACACAATGACATTTAGTTCATGTGGGCAGGATAACAGTGACGTCAGATTTGTGTCTGTCCCCGGGTCCATGTGGAGTTTGCACATTCTCCCCATGTCTGTGTGGATCTCACCCCACACAACCCAAAGATGTACAGGGTAGGTGTATTGTCCCTTAATTGGGGGGGGAAAAAAGATGTGTTTGTCAACAGAACAAAGTGTGAAAAACAGATTAATCTGCTTACCAAGTAAAGTTTGAGGCCCGTCTTGCTGAGCTACACAGAATTATTTTACTTGATAAACGGGTCCCAAGTCATTCATGCTATGAATTTTTATTGGCACTCTTACTAAAACAAACTATCCCTGGGAACATCAATCAACTTCACAAACAACGATAAAGATAATTGCATTGTCAACTCAACGATAATAAAAATTCAGGGATGTTGGCAATGCCATGTCCACACCTAGATAGTGCAATCTCCACAGCCTTATCACAGGAACCCTGAATGCACTAAAGTAACCACCTTGGTCAAAGCAAATCTTCAAGCATTGGTTTGTTCTTCAGGCGCTGCGCCTGTGGCCAGTCTAAATACATCAATTGTTTTGTGCTTGGTCATGCAATACCCGAACTAGGAAGGTCCACAGTAAGCAATGCCCATCATAGGGAGGAGTAGACTTATCACGGGACATTGGGAACCTTCCCAACCCTGACACCATGTAATCCTGTATGACAATTCCTTAATGGGTTTTAGATAGGAGTGCTTGTAATTGGTGGGATTTTTAGTTGGTTAATCTGCAGCAGTAGTGGCAGATACCCAAGCTGCAACTGCTGCCAACCTGTCCCTATATTGTTCAGAAAGTGGGAGGATATTGGGATTTCGGAGTAGTTTGAACCCAGTCAGACATCAAGCTGCCCAAAAGTGAGAATGATTTTCACATCTCCACGCAGCATCCTGATTTGCACTCTGCCCACCTTCCACACAAAACAGTTCAACCTCTTCAGCCTCTCGTTCATTATCCTGACTTCACCAAAGTCATCTTCTCCCTCGTCCAACTCCATTTGATCTTCTCTCACCCGGACCTCCATTCTCTTCCCTCACACCAGCCAAAGTCAGCAATTATAGTTATCAATGAGCATTGTTGATTATTTTTAACGGTGTTTGCTCTCTTATTCTGTAACACATCCTATTAGATTTACTTTAGTTGGGTAGTTACCTTAGGATATTTTGGAACATCACGTTGCAGAGTCAGCTTTATAGGTTCCTCCAAGATGGCGTGTTTGCAAGAAGTGTTTGATCTGGCAGAAATAAAAAGCAAAAATGAAGAGCACTCCTGCTCTCCTAGCGAGGCATTCAGCTCTGGCTCAGCATTTATAGTCTTGCCTCTGAGCCAGAGGTTATTGGTTCAAATCTTGATTTGAGCAGACAATCTATGATGGCACTGTAGCATAGCGCTGAGGGAGTGCTGCACTGTTGGAAAGGAGGGTAGCATCCTTCAGATGAGATATTAAACCAAGGACATGTCTGCTCTCAGGTGGTGTATGTTAAACATTTTGTGGCAATATTTGATGGGAACTTTCCAATTTGATTTAATTTCCATTTCATTGCTGCATTTGGTTTGGAGATTTGGTGGTGCAATGGGTAGCACCCCCGTCTCTGAGCCAGAATCTCCGTCTTGGAATCCCATCATAGGACTTGATGGCCATGGAAGAAAATTTCATAATGTGGCCAAATAGGTGGAGGATCAACCTACAAATCCTTCTAAAATACACCTTTCGCAGGTGGTAAGAGTGGGAGAGTCTCCAGGTCAGCCACGTTTGATGCAGAGTGATGCCCCTCAAGTCAGCACCTCTTGTGACAGGCTTGGAACCTGTTCCAGGAAGAACAAAACTAGCCATGGAAACAGGCTTAAGCACATGCTTCATCTACCTCATGTACCATGGGGGAGAACTAAGGAAGGAAGGCTGCATTTGGTAGGGTTACTGGCATTGCTCGTTTTATCATAATTAATCATTGCACTGGATGAGCAACAATACCCATTGATTACTTGGGGTTCTCACCTGTTTCCCAAAGTCAATTCATCTTTAAGTGTCTTCAGGTCATTCTTACACTTTTCTATTTCCACCATCTTCAAACCTTCCACTGGAAACAAAAGAAATATAATGGTAAGAAATCAAAGGTGCAACAAAAGGAGTCTGCACCCGCCCTCTATAAGAGCGTCACCCTGCCCTATCCCCATAACCCCACCTAACTTGCACATCTTTGGACTGTGGAAGGAAACCAGGGCACCAGAGGAAACCCATGCAGACACAGGCAGAATGTGCAAACTCCACACAGAGTTACCCAAAGCCAGAATTGAACCCAGTTCTTGGCCCTCTCAGACAGCAGTGCTAACCGCAGTGCTGTCCCTAACCACTGCGCCAGACCCACAGACTACCCTTTGAAATGGCCTAGCACTCAGTTCTAGGGAAATTAGGGATGGGCAATAAAGGCTGGCCCAGTCAGCAATACCCACCCCCCCCCAAAAGAATGAAAAAAGAAATTACTGTGTAGCAGCAGTGTGAAATGGCTAGCTTCATCTGTTGCTCAAGTTTCCTGGGGTAATCGGAGGTAAACTGGCCACTTTTCAGAACTGAAAGTCACTGCCATAAGTTTGTATGGAATACAGCTAGTAATGATCTGATCAGGGTAGACATTCTCTCGTAGGATGGCATTAATATGCCCTATTTCAGCATCAAGCTTGAACTGTGAGCAAATGGCTAAAGCCCTATTTACAAGGTCAATGTTAAGCCAGTCTTCTAGCACGTGGAACTGTAGGAATCCCAGTAGATATATTGACCAGTGGAGGTAAGCCTGGGTAGACAGTGGGAGAGAACCCATTGGCAAATTTCTCAACTAACATATTGAGGTAAGGGAGCTCATTTCACTGCCTCATCTCAAAGCTGAATTCAAGTTCAGGAGATAACCCATTAAGGTGTGTATATTCTTACATGCAGCTGCAAATTCAAATACAACAAACATATCATGTACATATTGGAAATATGCAAAGGACAGGAGGTTTGGTGTCATTCTACTGAAGAAGATCTTCTTGCAGAAGCCGACAAAGATGTTGGCGAGAACTGGGCCTTGTGGCAACACCATCCAAAAGGGACCTCATGGGAACAGTATGGGCAGATATGGTGTCATTAAAACTGAAAGAGTTGTTGAGTTTGTAAATTCGATGTATACAGAGTCAGACAATGGTGGCGCAGCTGGATCATCAGAATACAATTCCTTGAGCAGTGCATTGGTGAATAGACTAGCAATGTTGAACAAGCAGATGGACATGGCATTGCTAGTCTCCGCAGAGGTAAAGGAAGCCTTCATCTTGTATGTGGAAAACTTGCTCAGAACAGGTTGTAGAAACTGGCTCAATCATTTGGCTAACACATGTTGTGCAGAACGGTCATTGACAAGACAGCATGTAAAGGAACATGACTTGTGTCTCTTAGCAGGCCATACATAACGTGGAAGTAGTGGGCAGTGAGGGTGATTACTTTAATATACACCACCAGGCTGTTTGATATTCTTCCGAGTCCAGCAACGGGTTTTCTAACTTGCTTTCACGCAGGGCTGTGTGGTCATGCTTAATGGCAGGTGTGGTATTATCATAACTGTAAGAACGGCAATGGTTAATGAAATGTCTAGAGTAGCCACTAGAGGGAGCTACAGATACAAGTACACAAAGGCATTGATGGGTAAGTGTAGTCCAGGAGTTAGCTAGAGACAGTCAGAAGTATTATTAGTGTGAGTTAAAGCAGATCATAGTTTATACCAGTATTAAGATTAGTTGTAGATGAGTGTAGTTTATATGTTAACAATCAACTGTGTATTATTTAGAAGTACGTGTCAAAACCAAATTAGTAGTATTAATAAATTGATAGCTTTGTTTAAGTTCAAGCTGTTTTGTGGTCTTTGTTAACACTACGCCAACCATCCTGAATCAAGCAACACAAAGAACACCACAGCAGATACAATGGATACAAATTTGGACAGGACATTAAGACCAGGGTGCATTTTGTTGATATAGTCACACTTGTTAAGGATGACCATCCCAGTCCCTTTGTCAGGTTTACAGATGAGGCCTCCCAACACTACCAGGCATTCTTAGGTAGGCTTGAACAGAGAGTGTAGGTCATTTGACTATGACCCCAATCCTGTTCTCGCCTAGATGCATGCAGATTCCAGCTGTGTTCACTAGGTAGATACTTGTTAAAATGCAACCATTTTATAACCTACAGTGCCATCATTTTAATGAGGAAACTGAACTCTTCAATTCAGACTGTGACAAGTAGAACAGATATTGCAAGGACACGATGTACCTTTGAGAGGCCAATTTCAGGTAGAGCAGCTGCAGATGTTACAATTCAAGGTCCATTCTGCAACGTGTAACAAGGTACCACTGTGATGACCCAGATTGTCGGCTGATATAGTAAGAGGGAACATGTTTTAGGCAGGCCCGAAGCTTAGAGGGTATTGGCAGGATTTTGCTAAGGCAATGTCCACGGTGCTAAAAAAATAAGTGGTGTCAAGTCCGGAGGTAGCGATCTTTGGAATGTCGGAAGATCCGGGAGTTCAGGGGGCGAAAGAGGCCGACGTTCTGGCCTTTGCCTCCATGGTAGCCCGGAGACGTATCTTATTAATGTGGAGGGACTCGAAGCCCCCGAGTGTGGAGACCTGGGTAAGTGACATGGCTGGGTTTCTCAGTCTTGAGAAAATAAAGTTTGCCGGAGGTGGCAGCCGTTCGTCGACTTTCTCGGGGGAAAATTAAAAATGTCAGCAGATGCAATATTCCAAGGTCGGGGGGGGGGGGGGGGGGAGACTGTTGTTGTATGGTTGAGGTGTGTGAAGATTGAGCTGGGGTGGGGGGGGGGGAAATGTTTATTTTACCATGTTGATGTCATTGTTTTTGTTACCGTCATTAAAAATTTCAAATACCTTGTCGTGTTGTTCACCCTGGGGTAACACGGATTGCACACGATGCAATCAACTGATCAAGTATACACCAAATGAAGGCGTTGGTTCAATATAAGATTTATTGAACTCTGGCAACAAAACACACAGCTGCCTGTGGGTTGACTCTCTACTACCCTCAGTAAACTAAAGCTAACTATCTAGACCTGGCTAGCTCTGATCCACGTGTTGGAGATGTTGAATGATTTGTACACCCTGACTATCACTACAGCTATCATCAGTGGAAAGAGGCAGAGAGCTGATGTCTCGTGTGTTTTATAGGTGTAAGTCCCTCTCTGGTGTCCTGTCTTGTCCTCGCTATAGCTTGAAAAATAAAGACAATTTTTTACCTCTGTTGTGTTCGGTCACTTCCTTGATTATGAAGGTACACATAGAACACAAAGATATGATTGCTGCAAGTATTAATTCTTGATGGTAACCATGCATTTCTATGTACAAACAATCCCGTCTACGTTACTGTAAAACTAAGGAGGGAGATGACTGTCCTCTTGTCTGTCCTACTACCAAGTGCCCGCTTCCCATCCATCCCCCGATATATATATATATATATATAAATAATGGGTTCTGGTTCCACCTGCTGGCGGCAGGTCATAACTGTCCTTCCATGTATTGGTCAGTGGCTATGGACAGTGGTGATATTATAAACAAATATATACATTCATACAACTATGTACAGTTATACAGAGATATGCCTATACGCATATCACAACAAACTCCAAGGCCCACATCTGGTCTCTCATGGGAGTGAGGATGAAGTACACTACAGTCGAATAGCTGGTCAATTTTTCTCTCTACATCCCACAATTTGGGCCACACCTCATGCTTCGAGCTTGATCTTAAATGGCAGTTTTGAAATGAGCTTTTTGGCCCGAAGTCAGTTTATTGCTTTTTTAAAAAATGAATAAAAGGGCAGGACAGTGGCACAGTGGTTAGCACTGTTGCCTCACAGCGGCAGGGACCTGGGTTCAATTCCGGCCTTGGGCGACTGTGTGGAGTTTGCACATTCCCCCAGTGTCTGTGTGGGATTCCTCTGGGTGCTCCGTTTTCCTTCCACAGTCCAAAGATGTGCAAGTTAGGTGGATTGGCCATGCTAAAATTGCCCCTTGGTGTCCAAAAGGTTAGGTGGGGTTACTGGGATGGGGTGGGGTCGTGGGCATAGGTAAGGTGCTCTTTCGGAGGGTTGGTGCAGACTTGATGGGCTGAATGGCCTCTTCCTTCACTGTAGGGATTCTATGAATCTCCATATCCATTCACACTTAATCATTATTGTTCCTATTGCAAATATGTGAGTGAATCTTTGATCTGGGAAGTAATCCTATCCAATGCTTTGCCAGGGCTTTTGCATTATTAGCACCAATAGCATCCGAATTATAGGCAAGTTAAAAATGTCAACTTACATTCGACCCTCATTTCCAATGCTGCCAACCTGCAGGCGATTTCAGTTTTCAGGTCATTGACTTTAAAAATTCTGCAACAGAATTAACAGTTACAACAAATTCAGCATATTTGATCACCTTGTGATTTGTTATGCTCTAGGTGTAACATAAGCGGCTTCCTTGTGGTGCACTTGACAAAGGAAGGTTCAGACGTGGAGATAACTTCAACACTTTTATTAAACTATTTACACTTCTATTACTCGGGTTCAACACTACTGCTAATCCTACTATAGCTACCCAGACTGACTAACCAGTTGCTGCAATCCACGTGGTGGGTGTAATATTGAATCAACCCTGTGTCTCTACTCACTGACTGTCTCCACTGGAAAAAGGCAGATCATGTGTGTGGTGTCCTTTATATATGGGTTGGTGTAATGCCCTCCTGCGGTGGTGTCAGCTGTGCGTGTATCGTGAATGTCCATTGGTCGTGTCCTATCTAACTGATCTATTGGTTGAGAGTGTGTGTGTGATGTTTCTGGTGCTCCCTCTAGTGTCTAGCTAGCCTACATGCATTTACATTGATACACATCACCACACTTTGTATTTGGATGTGTCTTGGACAGGGATAATTAATGCTCCAACAAATCATGCAATGGAGTGGTAGATTGTAGGTTCCTCTGCTATTTTGTTGTAACTTTGTGTGTTCTTGGTCGTGCCATGGTGGGCCTCAGTCTTAGCTGCAGAATGTCAAATGGTCCAGGAGGCTTAAAGAGAGGGACAAAGACAATGAGAGCAAAGTGGCCATTATACCAGTATTCCGTGAACCAAGAGATACAGAAGAGATGCAGAATCTCCATTGCTATCTCGTGATCCCAGCCAAAAGTACACTGGTGTGGACATGGGGAAAGACCAGAGATAGGTTTGATCATGATATCCCGGTGCTTGGCCAGGTTTCCAACAATCACCTAGCTCACATATGATGGACAGCCATTTGAGCGAAGGATTATAGGGCTGCCAGTTTAATGGAACTCCATCCCAGAATAAGTAACGACCCTCAGCAGCAGAAGATAGTTGAAACTTAAGTAACTGACTAATAACAGATTACCTTGAAAACTGGTCAGTAACTTGGCCCAGAACATTCTGCAGCAAGTCGTCTTCTTCTAGAGGTAAAAAGGTGATTGATGATAGACATTAGAATCCACAAGACTAATTATTTCCACTTCTTTCAGATGCCTCAATTGTTTCACAATGAAGTGACCGAGATTCGAACAATGATGCTGTCGTCCAGAATCTGGCCCACAGGTGGTGAGGTTGGGGGGTGGGGTGAGGATGTTGATGTTGGTGAATCTCACCCAATAACAGTACGTGCTGGAGTTAACTCCTTGAGCGCAACCAAGAAGATGCACCCGAGGTTAAGCAACTCCAAAATCTTTCTCACATGCACGTATCTTTCGTTTAAAATCATAACTATTCCCCCCCACTGATTTACAAGTAAAACTCCATTATCCAATTTCAAATGTACAATGCACTTCTGATGGCGGAATGTAGGTGGAGGTCACACGTTGGGTGGCTCCTGCTAGAGTCTCTGATTTTGAACCTTTATGTTTGGTCTCAGGGGCACTTCTTGGATGATCTGGTGTGGGACATTCTAAGGAATCGGTGGAATGTCGAAGCTCCAGAAGAAAGGTCAGGGGAGCGAGCCAAAGTCCGCCGGCGAGTGCTGCTGTGATTCCAGCAGGAGGGAAGATGGCTGGGGCTGGTTCATCGGGTGGGGCCTCTCTCATTACGACTGAAATTCTGATGGAGGTGGTATTGGGGGAGTTTGAAAGGCTGTTCGCCAAACATCTAGAGGTGCATCGGAGAGAGACGATGACCTTGCTCAAGGAGTGGGCGGAGGAGACACTTGCTCCAATAAAGGCTGCGTTGACGAAGACGTACGAGGTGCGGGTGCAAGGAGAGAAGATGAAAGGGGTGGAGGAGGCATTGTCGCATCATAACGACCAGTTCACCTCAATGGGTGAGGAGCTGCGGAGAGTTGTGGAGAACAATAAAGGGATAAGAGCCAAATTGGAGGATCTGGAGAACAGGCCGCGGAGACAGAATTTGAGGATTGTGGGCTTTCCCGAAGGCGCGGAGGGCCAGAGGCTGACTGAGTACTTTGCGGACATGTTCACCAAATTGATGGGGGAGAGGGAAGAGCCCTCCCTCTACGGGTTGGACAGAGCCCATCGGTCACTCCAGCCGAAGCCTAAAATGAATGAGTCACCAAGGGCTATGATAGTCTGCTTCCACAGCTATCAGGTAAAAGAGAAAGTCTTGAATTGGGTGAAGCAGAAGTGAAAGGTGAAGCGGGAAGGCATTGGCATATGTATATACCAAGATCGTATGGCGGAGTTGGCGAGAAGGTGGGCAGCCTTTGGTCGGGTGATGACGTCGCTGTACAGCAGCAACGTGAGATTTGGAGTGGTCTGTCCGGTGAAGCTGATAGTAACTCACAATTCGAAGGACCTTTATGTTCGTGAAAGTTGAAAGACTGGGACTGAGATGAGTTTGGATTTGGACTTTGATGGTATAAACTGGGGTCTTTTTATGATTTTTTCCACAGGCTTTTGTTGTTGTTTTTTTCCTTTTTTGGTTTTTCTGCTACTGTATTCTCCCCACCCTGGTTGGAGGGATTGATGTTCACTTTTGGTGGGCGTGTGGATTGGGGAATTGAGGGTTTTGGACATGGGGGGGGGTCAGGCTGTTGATTGTGTTTCTTGGGAGGAGGGGGGTCTGGCAGGGGTCAGCTCACGTGCAAACGAAGGTTGGCTAGTGAACGGGAGTGTGATGAGGGGAGGGGCCGCAGTCGTTAGAGCCTGGGAGGTGTGAATGGTGGGGGGAGGGGATTGGGAATGTTTGAGGTGTTTGCAAGAGGAAGTGGTTGGGGGAGATTCTGGGAAAGGGGTGGGGGTTGACAGTGACTAGAGGATATAGTTTGTTCAATGCCGGATGATTGGGGCATGGGATAGTTGTAATGGTGTATCGAAAGGGCCGGGGCGGGGGGGGGTTTGAGAGGCCCCCAGTCAGAATGGTGACGTGGAAAGTGCGAGGGTTTGGGGGTGGGGGTGGGGAACGGGACCGGTGAAGTGAGCAAGAGTCCTCTTACATTTGAAGAGTTTGAAAGCTGATGTGGTGATGCTACAGGAGACCCGTCTGAGGGTGAAGGATCAGATGAGGCTGAGGAAGGGATGGGTGAGCTAAAACTCAGGATTTGATAGTAGGGCCTGAGGGGTGGCGATTCTGGTGGGCAAACGGGTGAGGTTCCAGATGGAGAAGGTGATGGTGGAGTAGGTACCTGATCGCAACAGGTGCGTTGGAGGGGAGGTTGGTGATGTTGGATAGAGTCTATGCCCCCAATTGGGATCACGCAGGGTTTGTGAAGAAAACGCTGATTGCCATTCCGAATCGGGATACCCATGAGTTGGTTTGGTGGGGGGAGGGGGGGGGGGGGGGGGGCATTGGAATGCAGTGTTGGAGCTGAGGATAGACATGTCCCAGACACGCTCACAGACCCAGTCAGGTGGCGGGCGAGGGCGTTGGTGGGGGTTGAGGAAAATGGGGTGGGGGCTAATCGGTGGAGATTTTTGCACCCGAGGAATTTGGGAGTATTTGTTTTTTCGCCGGTGCATTAGGTGTTCTCGAAGATTGGTTTCTTTGTGATGGGATAGGCGCTGTTCGCTGGAGTTAAGAAGGCAGAATGTTTGGCAATTGCGATTTCGGACCATGCTCCACACTGGATTGTCATGGTCCTGGAGAAGGGATTAGCTCAGAAGCCGGGGTAGAGGCTGCTTGTGGGATTGTTGACAGATCAGAGATTCCGATGGGGAAGGTGTTCGAGGAATATGTGGGGATTAACTGTACTGGGGAGGTCTCGCTGTCGGTGGTTTGGGAGGCTTTGAAGGCAGTGGTGAGGGTGGAATTTAAGGCTAAGGTGGATAAGGAGATGAGGGATGAATGCCAATGATTGATAGGAGAGATTCTGGAAGTAGACAGGAGGTATACAGAGGACCTGGACCTTTTGATGAAGAGGAAGGAGTTACAGGCGAGATCTGTTGTCCATGGGGAAAGCGATGCGTCCGTTGAGAAAGGCAAGGGTGGCCATCTATACGAGTGTGGCGAGAAGGTCAGCTGTATGTTGGCAGGTCAGCTCTGTAAGCAAGTTGCGGTGAGGGAGACAGTTCAGGTGAGGGATAGGACAGGCAAGCTGGTGGTGGCACGGAGCGTATTAAGGTGTTTGAGAAGTTTTACAGAGACCTGTATAAGTCGTAACTGCCAGAGGACGAACTGGAGATGAAGGAGTTTTTGGGAAAGTTAGAGTGCCCGAAGGTGGGTGAAATGGAGAGGGTGGGGCTGGGGGGTTGCTGGGGGCAGAATAGGTGAAGGTGGTGATTGGGAGGATGCAGACGGGAAAGATAGCAGGGCCGGATGGTTTCCCAGTGCAACTCTTTTTTCTAATTTAGAGTACTCAATTATTTTTTTCCAATTAAGAGGCAATTTATCGTGGCCAATCCACCTAACCTGCACAACTTTGGGCTGTGGGGTAAAACCCACGCAGACACAGGGAGAATGTGCAAACTCCAGACAGACAGTGACCAGAGGCTGGGATCGAACCCGGGTCCTCAGCGTCGTGAGGCAGCAATGCTAACCACTGAGCCACCGTGCTGCCCCATCCCAGTGGAACTCTATAAGAAATTTAAGGCACCATGTTCGAGGACGCGATGGTTAGGAGGGTTTTGTTGAAAATGATGGGACAGGCCTCCATCTCGTTGCTGTTAAAAAAGGGTTAAGGACCCGGTGGAGTGTGGGTCGTACAGGCCCATATCTCGAATGAATGTAGATGCTACGATTATGGCAAAGGTGCTGGCGCTAAGGTTGGAGGTGTGCCCACCGAGGGTGATTGGGGAGGATCAGATGGGGTTCGTTAAGGACAGACAGCTGTCGTCGAATGTGTGGCGGCTGCTGAATGTGGTGCTATCTCCGGCTGCTGGAAGGGAGTTGGAGGTGGTGACACCAGATGCGGTGAAGGCGTTTGATCGGGTGGAGTGGAGCTATCTGATTGCAGTGTTGGCGAAGTTTGGGATTGGGTCTAAGTTCGTGGCATGAGTGAAATTGCTGCATAATCCGATGGCATGTGTGCGACTGAATGATATGAACTCGGTATTTTTTGAAGCAGTGATGCCCCAAGTCTCCCCTTCTATTTGTGTTGGCAATAGAGCCCTTGACCATTGTGCTGAGGAGTTCAGAGTTGTGGAAGGGGATAGTGGGAGGGGTGGGGTGGGGGGGGGGGCTGCCGAATCTTATGTATTATTACTGGGCAGTGAATGCGGAGAAGATATGCGGTTGGAATGGGGAGGCGGTGGCTTTGTGGCAAGGTTAGAGGCGGGCTCGTGTAGGTGGTCGGGGTTTCGAGCGCTGGCGATGGCTCCGCACCCGTTGGCTCCAGGGAGGGATTTCGGAAGTCCTGTGGTGCTGGCCACGCTGAGGATTGGAGGCAATTCCCGCACTACAGGTTGGGAGCAGGGTCGAGGGTGATGCCGATCAAGGGGAATCACGGATTCAAGCTGGGGAGGATTGGTGAGAGGTTCTTGGGATGGGAGTAGAGAGGAGTCAGGAAGATGAAGAATTTGTTTCTGGGAGGGCAGTTGCGAGCTTGGATGAGCCGAATGAGAAGTTTGGACTGGCGCAAGAGGAAAGCTTTCGGTATATGCAGGTGCGGGACTTTGCGAAGAAGGTCTTTCCGGCCATTCCGATAGCACCTGCCTCCTCATTGTTGGAGAAGGTGCTGTCAGTGAGGAGGCTGGAGGGGGGGGGGGGGGGGGCATCTCGCCGATTTCTGGGAGGATTCTGGAGGGAGGATAGGGTATATTTGGAGGGGATTAGGCTAAGTGGGAAGAGGAGTTGGGGACGGCATTAGAGGAGGGATTATGGTGTACGGCGCTGCGGAGGGTGAATGCCTCAACCTCGTATACTGAAGATGGTGCACAGGGCGCATCGGACAAGGATGAGCTGGTTGTTTGAGGGGGTAGAGGACATCTGTGAATGGTGTGGGAGGGGTCCTGCTAATCACGTACATTTGTTGTGGTATTGTCCGAAGCTGGAAACGTTTGAGGTCATTTCTTAGCACCATGTCAGCGGTCTTACATGTAGACATGGAGCCCGGTCCCCTGGGGGCCATATTCAGGGTGTCGGACCTCCTGGAGTTGCAGAGGGGTGTGGGGACAGGTGCTTTAGCCTTTGCCTCGCTGATTGCTCGCAGGTGGGTTCTGTTGGGTGCCGGTCAGTTTCTCCACCCCGTGCCTCAGCCTGGCTGGGGGACAGATGAAATTTGTTTTAAGGGGGCAAATAATGGGGTTCCACAAGAGTTGGGGCTTGTTCATTTTGCATTTTGGAGAGCTGGTTACCATCAACCATTTGGGGGGGCGGGGGGGGGGGAGAGAGAGAGAGAATGGGGGAAGGGGGTCTTCTTGAGTGGGAGGCTTAATATGGTGGGTATGTTTTTTGTTATTGTAAAATTTAAATGGAATAAATTAAAATTGGAATAAAAATACTTAATAAAAAAAGAAACGTACTATGCACACAGGATTCTAGTTTGCAGGGTGGCATAGTAACATAATGGTTAGCACTGCTGCCTCATGCCACTGAGGACCGAGGTTCGATCCCAGCCTCGGGTCACTGTCTACTTGGAGTTTGCACATTTTCTTTTTTTTTTTGTAAATTTAGAGTACCCAATTCATTTTTTCCAATTAAGGGGCAATTTAGCGTGGCCAATCCACCTACCCTGCACATCTTTGGGTTGTGGGGGCGAAACACGGGGAGAATGTGCAAACTCCACACGGACAGTGACCCAGAGCCGGGATCGAACCTGGGACCTTGGCGCCGTGAGGCTGCAGGGCTAACCCACGGCGCCACTGTGCTGCCCCCAGAGTTTGCACATTTTCCACCTGTCGGCGTGAGTCTCACCCCCACAACCCCAAAGTTGTGTAGGGCAGGTTGATTGGCCATGTTAAATTGCCCCTTAATTGGAAAAATGTTTTGAAAGGATCCTAGTTTGCTTTGGTTTCAATCCTATAACCATGAATCCAAACCAATAACCACTCTATTCTGTAGGAATATAGTAATCTTAGTCTTTGAGAGGCACCTGCTATCCTGTCTCTCAAGATTGTTTTTATGGATTTACCACATTCCAATCCAGGGGTCTAAACTTGGGATATCGTACATCCCCAGGCCTTGCTGTCTCTGTCTGTGTGTCTTGCATCCATTCTTAACTTTGTTGCCTGGACCCCAAGGGCTGGGTTGTTCGACTGCGCCCACTGTAAGATCGCCACCGGTGGGACGCAGACCATGTAAAGGTCCATTGACCTCGGGCGGGAATTTCTGGTCGCAGTGTGGGCGCGTGGCTAGAGAATCCCGCCCTTAAGTACTGAATACTGCAACATCATTACCTTAGCTGGTCCATCTCATCTTCCAATGGCTCAGTGAATGCCAAAAATGGCACCGAGGGGACTTCAATCCTAGAACTGTCACCCTTAGCACATTGTTGGTCTGCTGGAGGCCAATATTCTGATCGCAAAGATCTCTTGAGAATTTACTGGCAGAATATTTGTGTTTATTGTCCAGCAGGAGTAGTCCAAACACCCCCTCAAGCCTGTCCCATCAGTCAATACGATCATGGCTGATCTTCTACTTCAACTCCCACCTATCCCCATATCACTTAATTTCTTTAATGTCCAAATATTTATTGATCGAACTCTATTCAATGCCTGAACATCCACAACTCTCTAGGAGGGTAACCCTCTCAATGAAGAAACTTCTTCTCATGTCAAGCCTAAATGATGACCCTTTATCCTGACACCATGATCCTAGTTCTAGGTTCTCCAGGCAGGGGAGACAGCCTCTCAGCTATCAAATCCTCTTAAAATTTTATAAATTTCTAATTCTTCTAAATTTCAGAGAATAATCGGCCCATTCTGTTCAATCTCTCCTCAAGACAATCCTCTCATCCCAGAAAACAGACCAATGAGAAATTTAGAGCAGGATTTTACACTGCCCTGTTGGTGAGTTTGAAATGTAGATTCCAATGGGTGGCCTTCCCTACCCAACACCCGCTAACCTGTCAGACATTTTGCAAGGGAGGAGTTGGGCAATCTGCCCACCTTTGAGCCTTTTGAGGCCCTTGAGTGACAAATGAAGAGCTATTTATAGCCTCATCAAATATTGCCCCACTGATATTTTACCAATGGTGGCTGATCACATTGGAGACACCACCCCAAAGGTCATTCTTGAAATGAAAATGAAAATCGCTTATTGTCACAAGTAGGCTTCAAATGAAGTTACTGTGAAAAGCCCCTAGACGTCACATTCCGGCACCTGTTCAGGTACACCCCCCCCCAGCCCCCCAACCTCTCACCTGACCTGTTGAACCTGATTCCCCAACCTCCTTACCTCTGTCATAGAGGCTCCCACGACCAGACGTACCTGGGCTGCTTGGTGTGGTGGGACTGCCTCTAGTCCCAAGATTGGCCGCCACTCTCATATGGTACTTCTGAGACTAGATATAACGGCCTGGCAGGACCACCAATTAGAATAATAATAATCTTTATTGTCACACGTTGGCTTACATTGACACTGCAATGAAGTTACTGTGAAAAAACCCTAGTCGTCACATTCCGGCACCTGTTCAGGTACACAGAGGGAGAATTCAATTCACCTAACGTCTTTTGAGACTTGTGGGTGGAAACCGGAGCACCCGGAGGAAACCCACGCAGACACAGGGAGACGTGCAGACTCCACACAGACAGCGACCCAAGCTGGGAATCGAACCTGGGACCCTGGAGCTGTGAAGTAACAATGCTACCGTGCCGCCCTTAAGATAAGGGCACAAATCTGGTCTCCAGTTAACACGGCTCCCAGCATTAATTTACTGTGGGGAAGCCATTGGGATCATGGGCAGGCTCACTCCACAATTTGGGAGGGGGAGGGTGGGGGCGGGGGACAGGTTTGTACAGTCCACAGAGCCCTGTAAAATCCAATCCATATAAACCATGTGCAAGATTTGGCACCAATTCCCAGCGGGTATCCATTTCAATAGATACACCATTGATGTGTAAGGAGTCAATACCTGTTAGCTGTCTACCACTGAGGGGAACCACTCTGTAAGGAGAGCTGGAAAGAAAAGGAAAGATATTAAACAAAATTGTTTGAGCGAGAACTGTTCCGTTAATTAGCTGACTAAATTACATAAAATAGACACATGCTTTTTGTAACCAAAGGCCGGCTGAGAATGAGTAACCTTGACTGAGCTTCTAGTCTAGATCACCACCTTGATATGGTCACATGTAAAATGACTCAACTGCCTGAGGTATAACACACAAAAGAAGGTTGAATTTAAAGGTTGTGGAGGTGACCAGAACGTCACGGCCATTCAGGCAATCTGCTGCCCACTATTGGAATTCTTCTGTCCTTTACTGCTTCATTGGACTGGACATTGCTGACAAGGTCAACATTTGTTACTCTTGAACGGAGTTGCTTACGAGGGCAACACATTACCTGGGTATTGACTCATCTACGCCAGACCAGGTAAGGATGTCAGATTTCCTTCCCTAAAATCAGTGCCATCTTTGTTTCATGGTTTCTTGGTCACCATTACGGAGACTAGCTTTCAATTCCAGAGTTAATAGTTGAATTCAAATTCCATCAGCTGCCTTTGTGGGATTTTAAACTCACTTTCCCCAGAGCATCAGCCTGCAATTCTGGATTACTCGTCCAGTGATGTTACCACTATGCCGCCATCTTCCACCTGGGCTTTTGCAAGGTGAAACGCCTGCCTCCAAGAGATGCCAGACAATCAGGAGACGCAGAGCAGCAATCCCAGAAGAAGGAGAGTGGGCCGGGCTTGTCAGGCAGACTCTGATGATGGCAGGGTGTGGAGTATTCTGATGGAGGGCTGTGTGGGACTCTTGCAGTAGGGGCAGCCTTTGCTGCTTGGGGTGCCTTCTGTCAGGTACAGGGCGCCCAAGCCCACAAGGGGGCTACCAGTTCATACCTGGCAGCCTGCCCACATGGCGTGGGCCCCCTCCAGTACACCAGTGGTGGCAGCCCAGGCCCTAAATTGCTTTTTTAAGGGCTTTAATTAACCTAGGGACAGGAAGGCCGATCTCAACCTCCCCTCCCTGACTTAAATCGGGAGGTGTCAGAAGGTGGCATCTCTCCAGCCTCATATCCCCGCACCTCCAGCCCATTCCAAGCTTGGCATTAAATTCTGTCCAGACGTGTATTTGGTGGTGGAGGGAAATTGGGGAGCCTGTTGTCTACCAAACTCCACCCTGATTCAGGGTGTGTCAAGAAAGCTCATGAATGGCCTTCCCCCTCCCCCAAGCCTTGCTGCCTATGGAGGCCCCTACGTGGGCAACAAATGCTCACGTAAAGACCTCATCCTGCCACTGCTGGTATAGACCCAGCAGACATGCCAAGTGGAAAGCATGAAAAGCAAATCTCATTGTGTTTGCTTATGGGCTCCTGGGGTTCTGGTGGTTGGATGGGGGTGGGGTGGGCCCTCGTTCAAAGGCAGGGTGGGGTGGGCCCTCGTTCAAAGGCACTCAAGTGCCCTATCGAGAAACCTGACATTGGGATGGATTGGCCCATTGAGAGCCAACCCCTGCTCGTGTTGCTGATCCCCATCCACCATGACCAACAGCACGCAAACCTCCATTCTGCCATCGCCCACATGAATCCTTTGGTGATCCTGGGCCTTGGATGGGTGCATGGACAGCAGAAACCACCCTTTTCCTTGGTGGACAATGCATACTTGCCTACCTCCGAATGGTCGGCAGCTTTCAGGGGGCAGGATTTACACTCCGCAGTCCTGATCCCAGGGAAGATCCGCTGCTGCCCAGTTAGGTGCCTGATTGACACTTAATTTAGCAGGCCTTCCTGAAAGAAGGCAACATGGGGCTCTCGCCAGCTCCCAGGCAGTGAGCAAGACCATTAAATTTGGCCCTAAGTGTTGTCGCCATGGTTAGAAGAGGGGAAAAAAATTCAGGCCCTTCAATTACCATTCTAAATTTTTTTGCACGTATTTAGGTTTTAAATTGCCTTTGTCTGGGGGAAGATGATGGGCCTATCCTGTTAATGTCACAGGATAGGCCCAGACTAATGGTCTGGGTCATGGGTTCAAGCTCCACCACAGCAGTTGGTGGAATTTAAATCCAAATCAACAAAATAATTTGCGTCTCAGTAATGGTGACTATGAAACTATCGTTGATTATTGAAAAAAAAAATCTGTCTGTTTCAGGCCTTTTGGAGAAGGAAATCTACCATCCAAACCTGGTCTGGCCTACATGTGTGATTCCAAACCCACAGTAATGTGGTTGACTCTCAACTGTCCACTGAAATGGCCTGGCAAGCCATTCATTTCAAGGGCGATGAGAGATGGGCAACAGCGACATCTCATGAAAGAATATATTGTAAACTTGTTTTCCTATATATTTACATATTCTTGCCAGAAGTGGCATTGCAGAACTTCCGGTGGGAGGGTCTAAATACAGAATGACAAAATGGGCAGTTGTTATAAATGGCATTTTAATGGAAATGCAATATGCTTTGATTTTTCTGATGGTTCGCATTGGAAAAAGGCAGCACCATTTCATGATCAAGGTAGTTGCTGATGCTGAGGGAAAGTGATTCATTATCGTTCACAGCTGTTCAGAGACCAACGCTCTCATTGCCTCCAGGACCTATTATGCAAAATTGACATACTCAAACATGCCAAATCTCTGTGGATTATCACCTTGTTTCAACACAGTGCACCAGTGGTTCAATAGCTTACTGCGACAAGCACCACGTGGCTCTCAAGCAGCCTTAGAAATAATCAGAAAAGGCAATAATTTACAATAACTTGCAGAGCTCGCTTCCGTGACTTTGTGAACCTGACTCCAAAATTCGGACAAGGGAGAAGAAAATCCCCAGAAGAACTGGACAGCAAGATAACTGATTTGTTCAGAATATCAATCTATCTGGACACCTTTCTTACTCAAACAATCCAATTGCATCCCACAGATACAATTTCATCGCGAACAATACAGAAACTACTTTACATAGGAGCACAGAAGCAATAGACCATTTGGCCCATCGGGCCTGCTCCACCATTCAATAGGATCATGGCTAATCTGGTTGTGGTTGCAATTCCACCTTCCTGTCCGCAACCCCCATAACCCTGGACTGCCTTGCCTAACCAAATTCTTAACTCTGCCCCTTGATAAAGGCTGTTTTGTTGTCTGCCCACGTGAAGAAGCCGAATGAGGTCACTTATTTTGCAGAACTCTGTATTTCTTCATTTTGTTGAAAAGAAACAAACATATTGGTCTGCACATTTAATGTATCTTTTTTTCTTACCTTGAGCAGAGGAAATGAATGAGGTGCAAAGTACAGAAATAGCTGCTTTTTGGTGGATTAAATTTCATCACCAAGAATTTCCTCTTGGTTCTCCCTACCAGTGGAATTCCTGGCTAGACATGTCAACAGTTTTATTTATTGCTGCAGTGGCCAATCTGGAGGACACTCGAGGAAATTAATAGTGGATACTTTACTTCAGAGCGTATGTTTTTTTTTACTTCTCATGAAGTTGTTTGTTTAAAGCTTTTAGTATGTTCTCCATGCTGGGTTGGCTTACAGAATTAGTCAAAGAAAATGCTAGTTTCTCAGCATTTAACTTATTTTGTTTTACAGGATAAACTGATTACGTAGAGATTTTGTTTTTGTCATCGTAAAGTGCAAAGTTATTAAAGTTTGACCTCGTGGGAGTTTTTATGTGCTGTCGATACAGGTGTAGTGAGCTCCCTTTTCAAGTTACTTTATGTTAAGAATAGGGTGCGAGAGAGTAGCAGTACAGGGGAGACCTGTAGCTACTTATGGATGTTAACCCTCTGAATGTCTTCCTCTCTTATTCCTTCTAAATTCCAAATGTGTCAATCTACATAGTCTGCATCCTTGCTATATTGAAATCAACACTTGCCACATCATCTCTTCCTCTAATTCTTTCATGTGACCTCAAAACTGTGCGAGACTCATGATTCTTTATCTTCCCTTCCTCCCTTAACCTAGAGACTTTATAAAACTCAATTTTGACATTGCCTAACCTCTACGTCTTGATCAACGTCCTTGTCGCTTTTTGTCTTAACTGTGGTGGTCTGCACTGTGAGCCTTGATCTCTGGCTTTTGTTTGTTAATAATTTACAGGAAAGAAAATCAAATTTGTTGTAAAAGACAACAAAAAGACGAGGAAAAATGGCCTTTAGTAGGTTAATCGATAAAGTTTTTAAATGGAAATATGTTTTTTAAAAAAACATTGTGTGGGGGGAAAAAAACTCTGCCCCTTGAATAAATTCAATGACCCAGCCTCCACTACTTTCTGGGTGTCAAGATGTACTCCAGACATGACTTCTTTAGCTGAACAAAATAATTTTATTTACAAGACTGCATCATGAGCTACATGTTTGCAGCTAGTCCATAGTGCGCTCTGCTATGAAGGAAACACCTCCCCGGAGAGATTCCCCGCATTAGGTCTTGATTGGTTGTTCAGACCATGTGATCCTTACTTGTCCCTTCTAAAGGGACAATCACCATACTTTCTCCATTGATGAAGATCATGTTTCATTTTGTTGGAGAAACGTGGAGCCTGTTCTACATTACAGCAGTATCTGAGTGACTTCAGCTGTAAACTGAGGTCATGGGCTGGAGAACCTGTGGACCATGTACCTTAGTTCCCAACAGTGTCTCGTCACAATTATAACTGTCCTCCATTGGTTTTACTGTGTCATGTTTTATGTCACATTACCATCACTTTGGGATAGACAAAAGAACAATACAGCTCAGGAACAGGCCCTTCAGCTCTCCAACCCTGTACCGGTCATGATACCAGCCTTGGCCAAAACCCCTCAGCACTTCCTTGTGCCATATCCCTCGATATCCATCCTATCCATGTATTTGTCGAGATGCCCTGTGAACGCCGGTAATGTATCTGCTTCCACAACCTCCCCCGGCAACACGTTCCAGGCACTCGCCACTCTCTGTATAATAAAAAACTTTTTAAAAACTTGCCTCACACATCTCCTCTAAACTTTGCCCCACAGACCTTACACCTATGCCCCCTGGTGACTGATCCCTCCACCCTGGGAAAGAGTGCCTGCCCATCCACTCTATCCATGCCCTCATAATCTTGTATACTTTTATCAGGTCACCCATCAACCTCCGTCGTTCTAATGAAAACAGTCAGACTCTATTCAGCCTCTCCATATAGCTAACCCACCCTCCAGACCAGGAACAATCTGGTAAAATTCCTCAGCAACCTCTCCAAAGCCTCCACATCCTTCTGATAGTGTGGCGACCATTATTGTGCGCAATATTCAAAGTGTGGCCTTACCAAGGTTCTTTACAACTGTAGCATGACTTGCCAGTTTTTATACTCAATGTCCCATCCAATGAAGGCAAGCATCCCATATACTTTCTTGACTATCTTGTCCATTTGTGTTGCCACTTTCAAAGATCTGCAGACCTGTACGCCCAGATCTCTCTGACTTTCTATATTCCTAAGAATTTTGCCATTTACGGTATATTTCCCCTTATGTAAAAGCCCTGACAATCTTACCTTGGTGCATTAGTTGGCATAGTTGGGTCTATGGATATAATAGCATTGTTTTGATCCATGAGCATAATCAAGGTGTTCCTAAATAACAAGACAGAATAGAAAAAGAAACAGGATCTTAACAGATCACATACTCATTTACTCAACTTGACGGTCTGATTTTCTAAGCTCGCACAGCAAACGGGAATTCTTGCCTGCCTCTGTAAATGAGAAATCACCAGCACCCTGCTCTTGATTATCCATTGTGGGAAAAACATCATGGACTTTATCTGCAAGATTCTCCAATACAGGCAGCGGGTGGTTAATCCTCCACATTTCTTGGTGACTGCACTTCAAACATACTTCATTGGCTGTGAAGCACCTTGCAACATACAAGGTAACATACAGAGGGCGTGAATAACGCCATAAAAATGACATGTATTTATTTATCTCAATTATACCAGTTAGCTCAAGATTTAGGGTCTATAGTTGCAGTGAGAGAATTAGCACATGTTTAAACCGTTTCTTACAAGACAGATGACACGATCATATCACTCTCGTTTTCCATTTAAGTGACTGCGTAAACCATTTTAAAATAAATCAGGAAGGGGCAGCAGGGCGGCACAGTGGTTAGCACGGCTGCCTAACGGCGCCGAGGTCCCAGGTTCGATCTCGGCTTGGGTCACTGCCTGTGTGGAGTTTGCACATTCTCCCCGTGTTTGCGTGGGCTTTGCCCCCGCAACCCAAAAGATGTGCAGGGTAGGTGGATTGGCCACGCTAAATTGCCCCTCAATTGGAAAAAATGAATTGGGTACTCTGAATTTATAAAATAAATAAATCAGAAAATGCCTTCATCACAAATGGATTTCATTCAAACGAGTTAAGATTTAACTTGTTTAAGATAGAGAGGTCATCACTAATAGAACATTGCAACTCCAGCCCCAATGGTCCTCATCTGATTCAAATATAATTTCTCTCACCTGCTCAGCCCAACAGTTGTGCACAGCAACTCTTTAATGTCACTGGGTCTGCAGTGTTTGCTGAACATCACCTGCGAACAAGGGAGTGTGTTACATTCAGTTAAAGCCATGGAATAAAAAGAGGCCATGAAAAGCATTTCCTGCCCCTCAATCACCTCCCGCCCCATCCCTGCTGAGATCAATTCTAAGTGCAGTGCGTGACAAGTATTTCAATCTTTTTGTTGGTAAATTCTTGTCCTACTGTGGCATTGAACCATACAGAGTAATCACAGCCCTATGCTGAGCAAAGATAAATGGAGAACGACTGCACAATTCCGAGGTACTGAGGTGTCTAGGTGTTCTCATGCAAGTGTCACAAAACGTTAGCGTGCAGGTACAGGTTATAATCAAGAAGGCTAATGGACGGGCAGCACGGTGGCGCAGTGGTTAGCATTGCTGCCTCACGGCGCCGAGGTCCCAGGTTCGATCCCGACTGAGTCACTGTCCGTGTGAAGTTTGCACATTCTCTCCATGTTTGCGTGGGTTCCGCCCTCACAACCCAAAGATGTGCAGAGTAGGTGGATTGGCCACGCCAAATTGCCCCTTAATTGGAAATAATGAATTGGGTACTCTCTTGCAGCAGCACCACATCGGCTTTCAAGCTCTTCAAATGAGAGAAGACTCTCGCTCGCTTCATCGGTCCTCGCACGTTCCACGTCACCACCCGGACCGGGGGTCTCTTCCTTCCCTCCCCCCCCCCCCCCTTATCAGTCATAGCCGCTACTCCTGGCCCACCCAACAGGCCTAGCCCTAGTCGCCATCAACCATCTACCCACTATCCCCCTTCCCAGAAACCCCCGGCCACTTCCTCTCGAAACCACCTCTCCCAGTATTGTCCCCATTCCCCCCACTATTCACACCTCCCAGGACCATCAAACCCTGTCCATATAGGTTCCAATGACAGCGGCCGCTCCTCCCACCTTGCCCCGTTCACTAGCCAACTTAGTTTTCAAACGAGGTCGCCCCTGCCAGAGCCCCCTCCCCCACATAGAAAAAACTAACACAAAAGCCCCCCACACCCAAACCTTCCAAGCCCCCAGCATGGTAATCCTTCAAACCCAAAATAAACAAATCCCAACCAATCACCGCAAAGCCCCAAACTACCCCCTCCCAACCACAACTTAAAAATCCACAAAAAAAAAAAGAAAACGAGAAAAGATCAACACCAAAGTCAAGACTCATTTCAGTCCCAGTCCTTCAGCCTTCATTAATGCCCCCTTCTCCTCCGCTGTCTCAAAATAGTAGTCTCTGGAGTTATGTGGGACCTTCAGCTTCGCCGGATAGATCACCCCAAACCGGACGCTGCTTTTGTACAACGCCGCTTTCACCCGGCAAAGGCCACCTGCCTTCTTGCCTGTTCCGCCATATATCCTAGTATATATGAATACCAATGCCTCCTCATCTATCCTCCGCCCATTTCAGTGCCTTTTCATTCACCCGATAGCTATGAAAACAGACTATCACAACTCTCAGTGACTCATTCGCCTTTGGTTTTGGTCGGAGCGACCGGTGAGCCCTGTTAAACTTGTAGAGGGAGAGGTCTCCTCGTTCCCCATCAACTTGGCGAACATCTCCACAAAATACTCAGTCGGTCTCTGGCCCGCCAGCACCTTAGGCAGCCCCACGGTCCTTAGATTCTGCCTTTGTAACCTGTTCTCCAGTTCCCCCTTTATTTCTCAGCCCGGTTAATCTCCACCATCCTCCGCAGCTCCTAACCCATCAAGGTGAACTGGTCGCTGTGCTGCGACAATGCTCCTCCACCCTTTAAACACCTCTCCTTTCTCCTGCACTGCAGTCAACATCTTTACCAAAGCCTCCTTCATCAGGGCAAGAATCTCATCCGCCCACTCCTTAAGCGAAGTCGTCATCTCCTTGCAATGTTTGTCAAAGTGCTTCGGGAACAGCCGCTCAAGCTCCCCTGCCATCACCTCGGCCAGCTTATCCATTGCAATGGGCGCAGCCCCACACCCGGCAAGCCTGCTCCCGCCATCTTTCCTCCCACTGAACTCTCCAGCACACCCACCGGCGGACTGTCGCTCGCCCCCTTTTCCCCCCAAAATGTATTTTTCTGGATTTTCGACATCCTTTGGTTGCCTTAGACTTTCCAACGAATAATCATACAGAATTCTCCCCAAAAACTGAGTGCAAAAACAATAGCTCTACGTGCGACCTCCACCTACATGTCACCACCAGAAGTCCCTGCTTTTCTTTTCATTGTGTGTGGAAGCAATCCATCCAGACCAATGGTTTTGACCTCTCTAAATTTAGTTAATTTAATCAATTCTCTCCCCTGCCTATCTGGAATATCAAAAAGACGTTAATTCATGACTGGTTAACTCTGCTGCGCTTTACTGAATTGACACCACAGCAAACAAACAAACAAAGAACAAAGAAATGTACAGCACAGGAACAGGCCCTTCGGCCCTCCAAGCCCGTGCCGACCATACTGCCCGACTAAACTACAATCTTCTACACTTCCTGGGTCCGTATCCTTCTATTCCCATCCTATTCATATATTTGTCAAGATGCCCCTTAAATGTCCCTATCGTCCCTGCCTCCACTACCTCCTCCGGTAGTGAGTTCCAGGCACCCACTACCCTCTGCGTAAAAAACTTGCCTCGTACATCTACTCTAAACTTTGCCCCTCTCACCTTAAACCTATGCCCCCTAGTAATTGACCCCTCTACCCTGGGGAAAAGCCTCTGACTATCCACTCTGTCTATGCCCCTCATAATTTTGTATACCTCTATCAGGTCGCCCCTCAACCTCCTTCGTTCCAGTGAGAACAAACCGAGTTTATTCAATCGCTCCTCATAGCTTATGCCCTCCATACCAGGCAACATTCTGGTAAATCTCTTCTGCACCCTCTCTAAAGCCTCCACATCCTTCTGGTAGTGTGGCGACCAGAATTGAACACTATACTCCAAGTGTGGCCTAACTAAGGTTCTATACAGCTGCAACATGACTTGCCAATTCTTATACTCAATGCCCCGGCCAATGAAGGCAAGCATGCCGTATGCCTTCTTGACTACCTTCTCCACCTGTGTAGCCCCTTTCAGTGATCTGTGGACCTGTACTCCTAGATCTCTTTGACAGCAATGTTGCATTGGTCAGGATTTTCCAGCCTTGGACGGAACAGGACTCCCACTGGGAGGATTCAGCAGCCCAGCCAAAAGCTCATCGACTTTCAGCGGGACTGGACGATCCCAGCAGTGGGCGGGGCTGGAAATTCCCACCCATCGAGTTTCATCTGGTTACTCTATGGGTAAAGCCAGTGGCATCTTGTCTAGCCCTGAACCATGCTGTTTGGAAGGGCCCTGCTTTGATTGTTTGAATGTGCTTTATTTAAACAACTGCAACAAAGGCAGCAGCAGCAGCATGCTGGAATCAGTTGTAGACAGGAACTCTTCTCCTTATTGTCTAGCAATTGCTATTGGGTAGTATTTATGAACTGATTTTGGATGAAGAGAGGAGGAACAAGCTCAGTTGTGTTACCCTTCAATGTTAGAGAGCTTGAAAATACTGCCTACAGGCTTGTGTTTTGAAGAATGTTCTCTTAACTAAGGAACTAGAGGACAACCTGGGTCCATGGAATCATGCCTGCCTAATAGAATTTCTCATCACCTCCTCTGGTTGTTTTGTCAGTTCTGTTAAATCTCTGTTGCCTAGTAATTGAGCTGTTAGTAGAAATTAATTGTCGCCATCTACTCTATCAAAACCTCTCATCATTTTGGAAACCTCGATTAAATTTTCCCCTCAAGTGTCCCTGCTCTAACGAGAACGATCCAGCTTCCCTAGAATCTCCAACTAACGGAAATCCTTGAATCTTGCTGAAAAAAAAGACATGTTGCCTCAATTTTTCATCTTGCACTCATTAGGACAATCACAAGAATGCAAAATTTCAAGCAATCACAACAGTTTATAATACAGGAGAAAAGGACACTGATTGAAGCTCCTCATCTCTCGTAAGCTTCCAGTAAATTTCCTCTGAACCTTCTGCAAGTCATTAACAAGGTTCCTGAAGTGTGGTTCTCCGAATTGGACACAGCACCCCCACTGACCCTGATTAATGATTTATAAAGACGTCACTCTTTAATTTGTGTACTCTCTTCCTCTATTTGGAAAGTAGAGGATCCTGTACAGTTTAGCCCCTCATTCTGCCAGCGTTTGCATCTCAAGATCTCTTTCCTCCGGTGCCTCCTTTTGTCCTTCCAAAATATATCACTTTCTATTTCGTGTTAAATTTAATCAGCCATGCATCTGCCTATTTCATCAGTCTGTATCCTCTTGAAGTCTATTATTAGGTTTTGAGCTGTCTTCAAACTGCAAAATTAGGCCCTGTATAGCCAAGACCAGGTCATTAATATCTTTGAAAAAGAACAACCTGTGGGGTACAATACATTATATTCCCTCCAAACAATTCTTAGCCAATTCGGTATTTACAAGGTCACTGCAATTTGGTAACAAGTCCATTCTGTGGCTTTTTCTTTTAAAATCAAACACCTTTTGAAAATCCATGTATACACCCACTGCATACCCCTCATCAATCCTTCTTGATACTTAAGATATGAATCAAGTTTGTCAGACCAGGATCAACTTGCCTTTGAGAAATCCATGTCCAGTAACATTAATTAACCCATGTTTTTACAAGCGACAATTAATTTTGTCTTTGATCATGGTCTCTTAATCTTTCCCTACCAATGTTAGGCTGATTAGCTTAGAGTTACCAGATTTATCCTACTTCCTTTTTAAAACAGGGGTACAATATTTGCAACCCTCCTGTCCCCTGCCATCACTTGCCTATGCAAAAAAATTGTGGGCCAGAGCATCCACTCTTTTCCCCCCTTCCCTCAACCGAAATGAACCCTGGGTGAATTTCCTCCCTGGAGTACTGCCAACCTTTTAAGTACCTCGTCTCTATCTATTATTACCCCATCCAATTTCTCTACCTCCTCCTCCTTTAAGGCGAGATTGGCAGGTCCCCTTCTTTTGTGCAGGCAGATGCAGTGTACTCATTCAGTACCTCAGTCATGGATCGGTCTCCACAAGATGATCCCTTCTTGCTCCCCAACTGTCCCCACCCTTCGTTTGATTATTCTTTTACTCTTAACATCTGGTTTGTCTTCCTTCTTGACCTGATCCTCCCTTCTTCTGGGTTACTTTGTTCTCATACCTGTTCATCTCGCTGTCCTCCATGGACCTTAATCCTAGTTTTCCTCCCCATGCCAAAATTAGTCTACGCCCTCCCCTTTACAGCACTAGATTTATTTTCCATGCAATGTGGGCATTACTGGCATAGCTAACATTTGTTTCCCATCCTCAATTCTTGGGGGAGGTGGTGGCGAGCCACCTTCTTGACCAATGCCCTGCAGTTCATCTGGTTCAGGTACACCTCCAGTGCTGTTAGGAACCTCCCCGGAGGACAATTGGTGTTAGGGCGAAGCTGCAAACCATCCACTTTGTGTAGGTTGGTGGTAAGAGGGGTGGGTCAGCTCCTGCCCTAAAACAGGTCCTAATGCTCAGAAATCTGAAAGTCGCCTTATTACTCAATTTCTTCAGCTTTGTATTAACCTACTCGGCTTTGCTGTTTCTCTATTCACTAGCACTCAACTCTGGGAACTATCCGAGATGACCAATTTTGACTCTTTTGAGTCTTCTATAGAGACTGAAACTTTATCTGAAGGACCTCAACACTTCATGTCATGGTTCTAATGTGGACCACCACTTTGAGCTATTTTCCCTTGGCTCGCAGAACCGGTGATATCCTTTGCCCTAACACCGGGAAAGTGAGTTACAGAAGCACCTCCTGGCCACAAAACCCCCCATGCTAACTGCACTTACACACTTCTGTTGTGCCTCCTGTGGCATGGATCAGTTCTAGACTCACTGCCCTGGAGGCATAGGATTGAAACCCGATTTGTGAGGGTCACACTCTCAGAGGCTGCCAGCATCATCGTCATCTTCTTCCTATCAAGCACGGATGGTCACACATTTACTCTTCTCAGGAACTCTGGGGAGGTGAGGGGACCTGGAACATGTGACCCAAGAAACTGGATGACCCAGACGCTCCTTGAATTAGCGGTGAAGCAGCTGAGACTATGGAGCCACATCTAGTTGTCCAGTGCACGCAAAGTATCCTGGAGTTTTCACATGGGACAGGATGTGTTTGAGAGCAGTTTTTTTTGCTGCCCATTCATTCATTTAAAACTGATACTCAAATGATGTGCATAAGAAGACAAACTTTAGTCACACAAAGTTACAATGCATCGGAGGTTATTAACTAATTAACAATGACAGTTAAAAGATCAAACAATCTTATAGCTCGCATCTCAACACAACTAATGCCTCAAGTACACCTCAGCATGAACCTCACATCAAAGATGAATATCACCTCAATACAGACTTCACATGTGAATCATGACCCAAACTCCTCAATCACTCAACCAACTCGCAAATAGATGCCCCATAGATAAAATCGCGCCTCCGTTATAAATCTCATAAATATGAATTATGCTTCAATATGAATTGCCCCTCGCCACCTTCAGATTTCGGGAGGAAAACGATAGAAAATTATTGGGGGTGGGGAGAAAAGATTCGGTACCTTGTGAGGAACGCTGCCTTTCTGCAAGTAGATGACCTTTGGTACATAGCCAGAGGAGGAGGCTGATCCCATTTCCCTCTGACCGGCTTGTGGAGGGGGGACTGCACCCGGGAGCTGGAGGCGAGACCAGGACCGCTGTTCCCGGCTCTGTTCCCTGCACCGCCACAGCTCCTTCTGTGTGAGGCCAAGAGAAACTCAAGCAGGTGCAACTGAAATGCAAAAAGCTTGACAGCCAGGGGACGTGAAGAGGTCTGCCCACTATCAACCAATCTGTTCCCAGCTAGGTGCCGTTGCCTTGGCAAATCAAATACTTCCACCAGATTACACAAGGAGCCATTAACCCTGCCTTGATATTCCTCTCACCAATAATTACTTTCCTCATTGGGAACTGCTCAAATTAACAAAATGTAATTTTAAAAAAAGAAAGGTTGTTTGAAACTAGGAGAGAATTAGAAGAGTATTCTCAGCGGAGCTTTTCATTCACCGTCTCAATAAGTCCTATTTTTTTATTCGAGGTTGCTGGATTTTATAAGGAGCGGGAGTGTTGGGCTACAGAGCTAGTTGGAAAGACAGGAGGGGAAATCATATTGTTCAGGCTGTGTCACTGCACGGTAGCACAGTGGTTAGCACAGTTGCTTCGCAGCTCCAGGGTCACAGGTTCGATTCCTGGCTTGGGTCACTGTCTGTGCAGAGTCTGCACGTTCCCCCAGTGTCTGTGTGGGTTTCCTCCCACAGTCCAAAAATGTGTTTGTTAGGTGGATTGGCCATGATAAATTACCCGTCCTGTCCAGTTGGGGTTATGGGGATAGGGTGGATGCGTGGGCTTGGGTAGTGCTCTTTCCAAGGGCCGGTGCAAACTCGATGGGCCAAATGGCCTCCTTCTGCACTGTATCTGCTTTTGATCATTTATCTTCCTCCCCCCACCACACACACACTTCAGCACCTGCCCCCCCCCCCTTACATATTTGGGTACAATTCCACCAGAGCCATTATCTCTCTTTATTGCATCACCCAAGTGACAATTGTGAACGTGTGAGATTGTACAACATATGGAATTAAAAGCTATTTGACTTTGGAGGGCATCAGAGCACACACTTATTTTATTTTTCTAAAATTTAGAGTAGCCAATTATTTTTCTTTTCTAATTAAGGGGCAATTTAGTGTGGCTAATCCACCTAACCTGCACATCTTTGGGTTGTGGGAATGAAACCCATGCAGACATGGGGAGAATGTGAAAACTCCCCACGGACAGTGACCCAGGGTCGGGATTCGAACCCGGGTCCTCAGCCCCGCAGTCCCAGTGCTAGCCACTGCGCCACATGCCGCCCCAGAGCACACTATCACATTGGTTCATGTCAGGCCCGTTCACAGATGTCCATTTTCCAGCGGGTGTCACTCGATAAGTAATAAGGAGCAGGAGCCCTGCCCTACGATTCCTTCAATTTGTGATGCTGACTCAGTTGCAGTGCTGATCCTGTTGAGGTGAGCTGATAATTGTGGCTCAGCTGGTAGCACCTCGCAGAGATTTGAGCGTTTAATCCAGTGTGGTACTGAGGAAATGTTGTGCTTTTGATGCGACAATAAACCGAGGACCCTCCTTCCCGCTCGGGTGTGTGTTGAATGTTGGAATTTTAGCTATATTGTATTACAGTTATTTGGTGCGGTAAGAGTTAAATGCGTGAGTTAGTATGTGACTGTTGCAGTAATGTTTTAAAATCAATCCTTGTTTGAAAGATACCAAAGGTTTTGGGAGCAATTAAGCCATCGTAAAAAGCTTGGGCTAATGCAGTTTTGTTTGGATATAGGGGATTCCCTGTGGAGTTCTAGGTGTAGCTGTGAACCGCTGTCAAGCAGTTCACTCTCACTGCAGTTCAGTTAAAAGAGATTAACAGTTTTTACAAACAGTGTGAACATGTCTGAGAACAAGGGGAGCTGAAACAAGCTGAGACGCATCTTCTGAAGATATACAGAGTTTCTGTATGGTTCTGACAGGATTCATGCCTTTTTTAAAAAGCCGTGGCGCAAAATCTTTCTTTCTCAAACAACGGGCGCAACTCTCTTGCACACAAGCGAGAGCACAACATGATGGAGAATCCCGGGAGAGCCGTCCAGCAGGACACCCGGCAGCCTCCTCGCCTCGCAAGATTTACCCAAGTCCTGCGAGTCAGCGGAGTCGGAACGCTGCCCAAAATGGACGTGACCAAATGGCGCTCCCGGAAGTAGGTCTTAAACCTACTTAAGATCTACTCACCGACGATACACCGGCCTCCCTCGATTCTCTGGCCTCCCCCGGGAGGCTGCAGCCGGAAGCCGATCCGTGCTGGTCCGCACAAACGTGAAACAGGTGGAACGGCACCCGGGGGTCGTCCGGCCATCGGAGATCCCTGGGTGGTCAGGGTAAGTGCAGCGTGGCCCCCTGACCCAGCCCTTGAAACATGGGTACCTAAGCACTGCCCAGCTGTCACCCTGGCCCGGGTTGCACTGCCAAACTGGCAGGATCACTGCCTGGGTGCCAGTGCAAGGATGTTTGGGTGCCAGACTGGCACTGCCAAGTGTCAGGGCCGAGAGCAGGCCATTCCCATGAAAGGAGCGTAGAGGGAGGTTTGAAGGGTGGGGATGTGCAGGGCAGGTAAGTAGGGGCCTCTCCGAGGGGTGGGCAGGCCAGGGGGAATTATGTTTTTGTTTTTATTTTGGCAGGAACTGTGGGTGGGGGCTACCTCACTGGTTAAGCAGAAGTAGCCAGTGAATGGGAGAGGGGTGGGGGAGGGTCTGCAACTGTTGGGCCAGTGTTGGCAAGGCACAATGAGTCTCGTTGTTTGTTTGTTAGGTGGAGAAGTGGGGCTAGCTAGAGGTGGCAGGTAAAAGGGTCTGCTTCCAAGCGGGCAAGCTCCTGGCTGATCAGGGGGGGTCAGGATGTGATGGTTGCAGGCACGCTTGAGGGAAAACCAGTGGTCTTAGTGAACGTATACATCCCAAATTTGGACAATGTAATGTTTATAAGCTGGATCTAGACCTCACCAACTGATTCTGCGGGGGGTTGGATTTAAACTGTGCAATCGACTCAAAGCTGGATCACTCCAGGTCAAAGCCGTTGGCCCCTTCATGGATGGCAAAGGTGTTGCTGTGTTCATGGAAGAGACAGGAGTGCGAACCCATGGCAGTTTATGCACCCGAGGGTGAAGGAGTTCTCAGGTGGTTCGGAGAATCGTCGGGGCGGGGGAGGGCGCAAATCAAGCCACGTGGCTCCGGCGCCGGGCGGCCGATTCTCCACCAGCCGGAGAATTGGCGGCGCCGGTGGGGGGCTGTTGAAAGCGGCCACCACGGTGGCCAGGCCAGTGATCGGGGGCCAACGATCTAATTCTGGGGGGGCCTATGTTCCTCCGCGCCAGGCCCTTGTAGGACTCCGCCATGTTGCCCGGGGGCCGGCACGAAGACGGCTATGACGCGCATACGCGGACCCGTGCCGGCCATGGTGAGCATGTGTGGACCCGCGCTGGCCGTGTAGGGCCAGCTTTCGGCGCTGGAGCACTGCACAGCATTCCGGCGCCGTGCTAGCCCCCGAAGAAGGGGAGAATGACTGGGCCTGGAGGTCCGTGGTCGCCGGCATCGTTTGCGTCAGTTTTGACGCCGGCGTCAACACTTGGCCGGGATTTCGGAGAATCCCGGCCCTTGTTTTTCTCCCCGGTGCACAAGGTGTACTCGAGGATAGATTTCTTTGAAATGGGTAGGACTCCTCTCCCTGGGGAAAAAGGCGGAATAGTTGGCGGAAATCCTGACCATACTCTACATTTGGTGGATTTGGTGTTGAAAGTGGACTCAGCGGACGGGGTGAAGGTTGGATGTAGGGCCTTTGTCAGACATTGGGTTCTGCAGGAAGGTTGCGAGCCATAAGGCAGTCTGTGGAGTTCAATGAGAATGGGATGGTCTTGCCCTCTGCTCTGTGGGAGCCATTAAAGGTGGTGATTAGAGGGGAGATCATATCGTACAAGGTACACGTGGACAGGGAGGCTAAAAAGGAACGGCAGAAGCTAGTAGATAAGATCCTGGGAGTGAAGCATGGGTATTGTGAGCAACATAACTCTTGAACTAGTGGCACACAGGAAAAAGCTGCAAATGCAGTTTGACCTGCTGTCCACAGGGCGATACACCAGTTGAGGCTTTTGAGGGGGGCATGAGTATGGGGAGAAGGCCAGACACTCTTGGCTCAATAGCTAAGATCGCACGAGGCTGCTGGACAGATCATCCAAGTTAGGGATTCGGAGGGCAGGCTGATTTCTGCCCCGGACAAGGTGAACGTGGCATTTTGAGCCTTTTATGAGAATCATAGAATGCCTCCAGTGCAGGAGGTCATTCGGCCCATTGTGTCCACACCAACCATCTGAAAGAGCACCCTACCCAGGCCCACCCCCCCCCCCCCCCTATCCCTATAACCCCCATCTAACCTACTCACCTTCGGGCACTAAGGGGCAATTTAGCATGGAAAATCCTCCTAACCTGCACATCTTTGGGCTGTGGAACGAAACCGGAGCACCCGGAGGTAGCCTACACAGACAGGATAATGTGCAAACTCCACACAGTCACCCAAAGCTGGAGTTGAATCCATGTCTCAGGTGTTGTGAGGCAGCAGTGCTGGTGCACTATCAATTACGACGAGACGAGAGTAGAATGTAATCGAGGCTTTATTACACAGAGATGTATAGTCTCCTGCAGCTGCTGCCGAAATGGCTGCTGTTCGGAGAGCACACACAGGGCGGAGCCAGCAGGCAGGGATCTACCCCCGTACCTGTAGTACAGGGGCCTTACCGTAATACCCATATATACAATATAATACAACAGTGGTGACTACCACATTCACCCCCCCTGTTAAAAATGAGTCCAGCGGGGGTGGTCGAAAACTATATACATACAGATATGTTTTAAAATGACAGAGAAGGTTACAAATTTAGATGATCGGGCGCCTTGATCTGTCGTTGAGAGCGCCGTAGTGCTGGTGGCGACTCAGGCATCGGCTTGGTCTTTGGTGACTCCGGGAGCGTGTCCCATTTCCCCTGGGGTTGTAGCTGGTCGTCCTGCTCGAGGCAATGCCCCTGTTGAGCAGGTACTGGCGCAGATCCTCGCTCATAAATGAGGATCCCCGGTCGCTGTGGACATAGGTGGGGAAACCGAACAGAGCGAAGATGGTGTTGAGGGCTTTGATGACGGTGGCAGACGTCATATCGGGACATGGGACGGCGAAGGGGAATCGAGAATACTCGTCGACCACATTAAGAAAATACGTGTTGCGGTCGGTGGAGGCGAGGGGCCCTTTGAAGTCCACGCTGAGGCGTTCAAAGGGCGGGAAGCCTTCACCATGCGCGCACGGTCTGGCCGGTAGAAGTGAGGTTTACACTCCGCGCAGACCTGGCAGTCTCTGGTGATAGCCCTGACTTCCTTGATGGAGTAGGGCAGATTGTGGGCCTTAATGAAGTGGTAAAAGCGGGTGACTCCCGGGTGACAGAGATCGTCGCGCAGGGTCCGACGTCGGTCCACTTGTGCGCTGGCACATGTACCTCGGGATAGGGCTTCGGTGGGCTCGTTGATCTTACTGCGGCGATACAAAATCTCGTAATTGTAGGTGGAGTGCTCGATCCTCCACCTCAAGATTTTATCGTTTTTGATCTTACCCCGCTGTGTGTTAAACATGGAGGCAACCGACCGTTGGTCAGTGAGGAGAGTGAATCTCCTGCTGGTCCTGTTGGTCGTGGCCGCAGATCGTGACGTTGTCCAGGTACGGGAAAGTGGCCCGCAGCCCGTACCGGTCAACCATTTGATCCATCTCCCGTTGGAAGACCGAGATCCTGTTGGTGATGCCGAAGGGAACCCTAAGGAATTGGTAAAGGCAGCCGTCTACTTCAAACGCGTGGTCCGCCTTACGGATGGGGAGCTGGTGGTAGGCAGATTTCAGGTCCACTGTCGAGAAGACCCGGTACTGTGCAATCTGATTGACCATATCAGATATGCGTGGGAGGGGGTACGCGTCGAGCTGCGTGTACCGATTGATGGTCTGACTGTAGTCAACGACCATCCTGTTTTTCTCCCCGGTTTTCATCACTACCACTTGGGCTCTCCAGGGGCTGTTGCTGGCCTCGATGATACCTTGCTGCAGCAGCCGCTGGACCTCAGACCTGATGAAGGTCCTGTCCTGGGCGCTGTACCGTCTGCTCCTGGTGGCGACAGGATTGCAATCCGGGGTGAGGTTTGTAAACAGAGAAGGATGGTCATCGGCGGTTGCAGGCGATGAGCGGCCGGATGTGGTGCCCGACGGGCAGGGGTCCCGAGGTGGGTAAGATGGCGGTGCCCACAGGCCGCACGTGTCCTGGGGCAGGCAAGATGGCAGCGCCCTTGGGCCGCACATGTCCTGGGGCAGGCAAGATGGCGGTGCCCATTGGTTCTGAGGCAAGCAAGATGGCGGCGCACACGGGCCGCAAGTGGTCTGAGGAGAGGAAAATGGCGGCGGCCATTGGCCGCACGTGGGGGGTCCTGGGACAATAGCGGCGATTGAACGGGCCTGGCACTCAGCAGCAAAATGTCCCTTCTTGCCACAGGCGTTGCAGAGCGCGCTCCGTACCGGGCAGCGCTGCCGGGGGTGTTTTGTCTGTCCGCAGAAGTGGCACTTGGGTCCCCCAGGGTTGGTTTGGTGCCGCGCGGCGCAGGCGTGGGGTTGGCTGAGGGCGGTCGCTGATGGGGTCCACGATGGGGTGGCCGCTGGCGGGGTCCACAATGCACAGGGGAGGTGGGCCTTGCGGTCGGGGGCATAAGCCTGTACGTTGCGTGGGGCGACCGTGAGCGAGAGCGCTAGTTTCTTGGTAGCCGCGAGGTCAAGCGTGGCCCTTCTAAGAGGCGCTGGCAGATGTAGTCAGACCCGATGCCCGTAACGAACACGTCTCTCATTAGCAGGTTTGAATGTTCAGTGGCCGAAACGGCCTGGCAGTCACAGTCTCTCACCAGGGCAAGCAGGGCACGCCAGAAATCTTCCACAGACTCACCGGGAAGTTAGTGCCGCGTGGATAGGAGGTGCCTGGCGTAGATCTTGTTGGTCTGCTGAGCATAATTCTCCTTCAGTAGTGCCATGGCCTCTGCGTAGGTAGGCGCGTCCTGGACGAGGGGAAAAATGTTGGAGCCCAGCTGCGTGTACAGAATCTGGAGCTTCTGTGCTTCTGAGAGTGGGTCTGGCGCAGACCCGATGTATGCTTCAAAGCAAGCTAGCCAATGTTGGAAGTCCTTTTTGGCGTTATCTGCTTAAGGATGCAGCTGCAGGCAATCTGGCTTGATGCGGAGGGCCATCCTGAAAAATCTCTGTGTAAAAAATTGATGCACTATCAATTACGACGAGACAAGAGTAGAATGTAATCGAGGCTTTATTACACAGAGATGTGTGGCCTCCGAGCAGCTGACAAAATGGCTGCTGTTCGGAGCGCACACACATTTATACTCCGCCTCCTGGGCAGAGCCAGCAGGCAGGGATCTACCCCCGTACCTGTAGTACAGGGGCCTTACCGTAATACCCATATGTACAATATAATACAACAGTGGTGACTACCACAAGTCCTGTCCTGGGCGCTGTACCGTCTGCTTCTGGTGGCGACGGGTGAGGTTTGCAAACAGAGAAGGCAGGTCGACCTTAAGGGTCGCGAGGCCACAAGCAGTAAGGGGTGGTAGGGGCCCGCCAAAATTCAGGGTTAGGCTCTGGATGTTGCACTGGAAGTCCAGGCCGAGTAGCAAGGCAGCGCAGCGGTTGGGGAGGATGTAGAGCCGGAAGCCACTGAACTCTACGCCCTGGACGGTGAGTGTGGCGATGCAGTACCCCCGGATCGCCGATGGATGAAGCTCTCAGTGCTCCCGGAGTCCAGAAGGCAGGATATCTCGTGCCCGTCGGCCTTCACCTTTGTCGAAGCGGTCGCGAGGTTGTGCGATCGAGACTGGTCGATCGTGACCGAGGCGAGACGTGGCTGGTCATCGGCAGTTGCAGGCGATGAGCGGCCCGATGAGGTGCCAGACAGGCAGGTGTCCTGAGGCGGGTAAGATGGCAGCGCCCACGGGCTGCACGTGTCCTGGGGCAGACAAGATGGCGGCGCCCTTGGGCCGCACGTGTCCTGGGGCAGGCAAGATGGCGGTGCCCATTGGTTCTGAGGCAAGCAAGATGGCGGCGCCCACAGGCCGCTCGTGGTCTGAGGAGAGGAAGATGGCGGCACCCACTGGCCGCACGTGGGGGATGCCGGGACAATAGCGGCGATTGATGTCCTGTCATAAGGCAATTCCTATGGAATTGTGTCCTGTCATAAGGCAACATCTTTATAAAAGGAAGGAATTTTAAAAACTTTTGTTGAACAAATCCTTAACAACACCATGCGATCTGGCATATCCTTTCCAGTCTAAGTGATATATCTCACATCCTTGATGGTTTTGTGGTGTATCTACTCACTGATCTTACCAAGTGTATAAAAACTCCATCTCTCTGTACTGCTTCCCTTGAGGACACCCACTGGAATCAATTGTGATGAATGCAATGCCATATTTTCGTGCTGCTGATTGATGCCCACTGTGCAATAGACTTAAAACACCCAAATGCTTCCTGAAAAGTCACAGAATGAAGGTGCAGGTTATCGCATCAGTTTGAGCGAGATAGGTCCCAGGCAACGCTTCTCCCAGGCGATGCTTCGTAAAGTAAATTGCTCTGCCAGGGGTTCACTATCACCTCGATTCCAGTTTCAAAGCAGAAATAAAACAATCAAAAGAAAAAAAAAATTAAAATCGCTTGACACTTTGTACGGTTTATGTTCAATATGGTCTTTGGTGGTTTAGCTCACTTGTCTAGACAGCTGGTTTGTGATGCAGAGAAAGTTCAATTCTCGTACTGGCTGAAGGTATTCATGAAGGCCCCGCCTTCTCAACCTTGCCCCTCGCCTGAGGTGTGGTGACCCTCAGCTGTTGGAAATTAGCAAACGTGACACCACTGTTTAAAAAAGGAGGCAGGCAGAAAGCGGGTAATTATAGGCCAGTGACTTCGGTGGTAGGGAAGATGCTGGAATCTATCATCAAGGAAGAAATAGCGAGGCATCTGGATGGAAATTGTCCCATTGGGCAGACGCAGCATGGGTTTATAAAGGGCCTAACTAATTTAGTGGACTTTTTTGAGGACATTAACAGTCCAGTAGATAACGGGGAGCCAATGGATGTGGTATATCTGGATTTCCAGAAAGCCTTTGACAAGGTGCCACACAAAAGGTTACTGCATAAGATAAAGATGCATGGCATTAAGGGGAAAGTAGTAGCACGGATAGGGGATTGGTTCATTAATAGAAAGCAAAGAGTGGGGATTAATGGGTGTTTCTCTGGTTGGCAATCAGTAGCTAGTGGTGTCCCTCAGGGATCAGTGTTGGGCCCACAACTGTTCACAATTTACATAGATGATTTGGAGTTGGGGACCAAGGGCAATGTGTCCAAGTTTGCAGACGACACGAAGATAAGTGGTAAAGCAAAAAGTGCAGAGGATACTGGAAGTCTGCAGAGGGATTTGGATCGGCTAAGTGAATGGGCTAGGGTCTGGCAGATGGAATACAATGTTGACAAATGTGAGATTATCCATTTTGGTAGGAATAACAGCAAAAGGGATTATTATTTAAATGATAAAATATTAAAACTTGCTGCTGTGCAGAGAGACCTGGGTGTGCTAGTGCATGAGTCGCAAAAAGTTGGTTGACAGGTGCAACAGGTGATTAAGAAGGCAAATGGAATTTTGTCCTTCATTGCTAGAGGGATGGAGTTTAAGACTAGGGAGGTTATGCTGCAATTGTATAAGGTGTTAGTGAGGCCACACCTGGAGTATTGTGTTCAGTTTTGGTCTCCTTACTTGAGAAAGGACGTACTGGCACTGGAGGGTGTGCAGAGGAGATTCACTAGGTTAATCCCAGAGCTGAAGGGGTTGGATTACGAGGAGAGGCTGAGTAGACTGGGACTGTACTCGTTGGAATTTAGAAGGATGAGGGGGGATCTTATAGAAACATATAAGATTATGAAGGGAATAGATAGGATAGATGCGGGCAGGTTGTTTCCACTGGCGGGTGAAAGCAGAACTAGGGGGCATAGCCTCAAATTAAGGGGAAGTAGATTTAGGACTGAGTTTAGGAGGAACTTCTTCACCCAAAGGGTTGTGAATCTATGGAATTCCTTGCCCGGTGAAGCAGTAGAGGCTCCTTCATTAAATGTTTTTAAGATAAAGATAGATAGTTTTTTGAAGAATAAAGGGATTAAGGGTTATGGTGTTCGGGCCGGAAAGTGGAGCTGAGTCCACAAAAGATCAGCCATGATCTCATTGAATGGTGGAGCAGGCTAGAGGGGCCAGATGGCCTACTCCTGCTCCTAGTTCTTATGTTCTTAAACCACCACCAGTCAGTTCTCCCCCTCAAAGGGGAGAGCAGCCTATGGTCATCTGGGACTAATAAGATGCCACACAATTTAATGTAATACTTTTAAAATTCAGTTACTGAATGTCCTTCATCTATTGAGGCCACAATGACAGAGTCATCACCCACTACTTCATCAATCTCCTGGGCAGCACTTCCAGTGAAGGAGATGGAACTTTTCTATATTTGGATCATGATGCACCCAGTGTCTTGACATGTTGGTCTCCAAGGAAACCAATGCTAATTTACAATATTACTGCCGAATGAATGGCATCATATATTTAGATTATTTCACTTTGCTCTAATCGAATCTCGAGTTCCTTCCTGTTCAAATTTCTACAGCACACAGGCATAACACATATAAATGGATGTTTTAATTAACCACAGCAAGTTTTCTTACTCAACCTTGTTAATTAATCCGCTTGGGAATATGAGGCATTAAATACAGAAACACACGTTTATTATCTCAACTTCCTCAGCGAACCCACAGTCTGAATGGAACATAGTGCTGGCTCTATGTGCAGGTTCAAAGGAGGTTCTATGTACAAACACACTTTGCTTTTGATACAAGAGTTTTGACTGGGCTTCCAATTTCGCCAGAATACAATTTTAGAAAATATTTTAAACTTGCTTTACCGCAGAATGAAACTGTGCGAAGCACTTTAAGATGCAAGGACCTACGTAACTAAATTTTTGAGTTATACTCCAGTCACTGTGAGAAGGTACAAATCAAATGCATATTTTCATTTGAATGGTGTACTGGCACTGTGACAATATGGTCTTCCAATCTGGCCTATTGCATTCGCTGCTCCCAATGTGGTCGCCTCTATATCGGAGAGACCAAATGCAGACTGGGTGATCGCTTTGCTGAGCATCTCCGGTCTGTGCGCATTCAGGACCCTGACCTTCCCGTTGCTTGCCATTTTAACAAAAGACCCTTCTCCCATGCCCACATGTCTGTCCTTGGCCTGCTGCAATGTTCCAGTGAAGCTCAATGCAATCTGGAGGAACAATATCTCCTCAACATCGAATTCAACAACTTCAGATGATTAGCTCCACCCCACCTCGACCCATTTGTTTTCATTCCATTTCATTTTAACTGTCTTTTACCATTTATTTATTTCTCGTCTTTCTTAATATATATTAACCCCCCCCCCCCATCTTATCCAACCTTTCCTTACACTTTCTCCACTTTGCTTCCTCCTTCCCCTCCCCCCACATCTACATCTGTCAGAGTTTACCCTCTGATGTCACTTTCTTCACTGTTTGGCCTTTCACCTTTTGTTCTCTCTGGGGACTGTCATTAGCACTCTTTCTCCTTGGTTTCTGTGGCCATTAGCACCCGGTTTCCCTGGGTTTCTGTGGCTATGACTCATCTTTCATTCTCACTCCACAGTATAAATATTTCCCACTTTCTCTGTCTGTTAGCTTTGACAAAGAGTCATTGGACTCGAAACGTTAGCTCTTTTCTCTCCCTACAGATGCTGCCAGACCTGCTGAGATTTTCCAGCATTTTCTTTTTGGTGACAATATGTATATTTATGGTGAATGGTCAACAATTTAATGCAAATACATCCAAGCACTAGATGGTGATCAAGAGCATACACATGGACAACATGATACCCTTGATTCAGGGAGTAGGTGATTAGGCTGGATAGAGAGTAGTCGTGTTTTCAGAAGGTCTGTAGACAGAATCATAGTCTTAGTGTATTTTGTAATATTTATACCTAGTGAGTAGTTTGAATCCATTTAGTTGTAATGTTAATAAATTCGCTTTGTTCAAAACATAGCTTGATGTTCTTTGTGAGGCACGACACTTCAAAGCCATCCTCATCCCAAAGCCATCCTCATCCACAAAACAAAGATCATCATAGACACCGCAGCGAGAGCTCTTTGGCAGAGTCGGTAGCATAACTATCAGAACCAGAAGCTCGAGTCCCACCCCAGTCCTTGACGGCCAAGGAAGGTGGGTTCATAGCACCAACAAACAGTTTGAACATCAATTGCATGTCAATGACAAATGGGGACAATGAGAGATTCCTGGTCAGTCATGTGTTGGCGCCTCTACCCTCAATATCCATGGTTCCAAACCATATTTCCACAGCAGTGTCAGACTTCCCAAGTGAACTGTAGCACACTACCACTGCAGAAATAACAGGATTGTATCTGGCCTGATGGTTACTTCATGCTGTTATTTGCCATGGTGACTACAAGAACATTGAACATAGACCATTACAGCGCAGTACAGGCCCTTCGGCCCTCGATGTTGCGCCGACCTGTGAAACCACTAAAGCCCATCTACACTATTCCATTATCATACATATGTTTATCCAATGACCATTTAAATGCCCTTAATGTTGGCGAGTCCACTACTGTTCCAGACAGGGCATTCCATGCCCTTACTACTCTCAGTAAAGAACCTACCTCTGACATCTGTCCTATATCCATCTCCCCTCAATTTAAAGCTATGTCCCCTCGCGCTAGACATCACCATCTGAGGAAAAAGGCTCTCACTGTCCACCCTATCTAATCCTCTGATCATCTTGTATGCCTCAATTAAGTCACCTCTTAACCTTCTTCTCTCTAACGAATATAATGCCATTTACAAAAAAAGTGATCAAATGAAGTATTTTAATCAAGAACAATGGCAAATTTCAGGATTCCCTGTACATGGAGGTAGGTGATTTTGCCACCTTGGTAACATGAGAGTGGTTCAGCTGTATGGAAACACAGAAGGGTAAATGTTTGGATAGAGCGAGCGAGAGACAAGAGATTTTTGAAATCATTTGCAAAATCCTTCCACACCCATAGTGGTAGACTGAAGCTTGCAGATGCATGATGGGAAATTCTATACATGGTCAGACTCAACAGGTTCTGGGTTCCTGTCCCACTTTAGGACTGGAGCACAAGAATCATGGATGACGCTTTAGCTTAGTACTGAGGATGCGCTGCACTGTAAGAGGTGCTGCCTTTTGGGCATGATGTTTAACTGAGGCCGCACCTGTTCTAAAGAGTAAACGTTCCTGTGGTATCATTCTGAAGAACAGGAGAGTTCTCCCTGGTGCCCAGGCCAATATTTATCGTTAAATCAACATCACGAAAATCAGGCCATAGTTTTGTTACCACAACTGTTTTGAGAGTTTGCGGTGTGCAAAATAGTCTGCTGCGTTTCCGACAAGGCTGTAAAGTGTTTTGAGATGGCCAGTAGTCATGAAAATTGCTTGATAAATGCGGTGGTGTCATTGTGATTCTTATTATCAGGATGGATGTCGTAGTGTTCACAAAGACCACAGAAGCCAAGTTCATTAACAAAGCTAACATTTATTACACTACTTATTAAAGCTCGACCACTTACTCCAAAGCAAGTGTCGTGTGAGAGTACCTTTAAGAAATGGGTGTTTATATAAATATCTGTAGTGAGAGTACCTTTAAGAAATGGGTGTTTATTACGGCAGTGATGTCAGAGAGTGGGTGGAGCAGGGCTATGTGTCAGCTTTTTACTTTCGTTTTTGAGCAGGCTGCTGGCTGTGTTTTAGTTTCATTTTCAGGGTTGGAGCTGAAGCCAGACCAAGCAGGTGCACTGCTGTTCTCTCTGCCATCAAAAGACTATCTCTGGATCATTTGGTGAATTCAGAATAATAAATGTTATCAGTAGTGAATGTAAACCTAATGAGCTTCTGTTAAGTCTTATGGATGTTAAAAGGAAAGCTTTAAGAATTACTTAAGTGTTGCAGTATTTGGGGGTTGTATTTGAATTGATGGTTGCTAAGATGTTCACTATGTTTTAAAAAGGTTAACTTGAGTTCATAGAATAAATATTGTTATACTTTTAAAATATACTTTTCCATTTCTGCTGGACCACACCTGTAGAGTGGGCCGTGTGCTCCCCATACCACAAACTATTAAAAGTTGTGGGTCAGGGGAACTCCATGATACACTTTTGGGCTCTCTAAACCCTGGCCTATAATAAATTGGGGGCTCGAGGGGATAAAAGTCTACCTATTGGATTGGCTTAGTGAACTTAAAGACAGTGAGGGGTGAGCGTACAGTGATGAGGATAGTGAGATCTATTTAAATATGTCCAAGCATTGCCAAGGTTTGACGAGAAGGAGGTGGAAGCCTTTTTTATTTAATTTGAGAAGATGGCTAAACAAATGAAATGGCCACAGGACATGTGGGTATTACTGATTCAAACAAAGCTTGTAGGTAGGTCGAGTGAAGTGTTTGCATCACTACCGAAGGAGATATCGGAGACGTATGAGGGAGGTGAAAAAATCCACCTTAGGTGCATATGAACTGGTGCCTGAAGCCTACGAAGGAGATATCTGAGACGTATGAGGGAGGTGAAAAAATCCACCTTAGGTGCATATGAACTAGTGCCTGAAGCCTACAGACAAAAGTTTAGAAATTTAAGGAAAGAATTTGGTCAAACATACATGGAGTTTGAAAGTATCAAAACAGAGTAATTTTGATAGGAGGATAAGGGCTTTGAAAATAGACCAAACGTATGAAGCTCTCAGAGAAATTATACTTTTGGAGGAGTTTAAAAATTCAATTCCTGATGTAGTGAGAACTCATGTGGACGAACAGAGGGTTAAAACTGCGAGATTGGCAGCAGAAATGGCAGATGATTATGAATTAGTTCATAAGTCAAAGCTTGGATTCTGACATCAGTTTCAGCCTGTGAGGGACAGAAACTGGGGAAAAGAGAAATACTCAAGTGGTAAAGGTAAAAGTGATCTGATGGGAAATAATAAGGAGAGTGTACCTCAGATTAAAAAATAAATCCAGGAGGGTGGAAAAGAAATGAAAAGTTTCAAATGGTTTCACTGTAATAAACTAGGCCATGTAAAGTCAGTGTTGGTGGTTGAAGAAAAGCACTGGGAAGGCTGATGTAGTAAAACAGGATAAGACAGTGGGGGTTTGTTAAAGTGGTAAAGGAAAGCCCAAGTGAAGTGAAGGAGGTGCAAAAGATTGTACAGCCTAATCAAGAAGTGATTAATAAGAAGGTGCCAGATCTCTTTAAAGAATTTACTTGTGTGGGTAAAGTTTACTCATGTGTATCAGGAGGAGCAGGTAAAGAAGTCACAATTTTAAGGGATACGGGAGCTAGTCAATCTTTAATGGTAAGAGATGAGGAGTTATGTAGTCTGGGAAGAATGTTGCCAGAAAACGTGGTAATATGTGGAATTCAGGGTGAGAGGAGTAGTGTTCAATTATATACGGTAAGGTTGGAAAGTCCAGGGAAGAGTGGTGAAGTGGTAGTAGGAATAATAGAGAAACTATCTTGTCCAGGAATACAGTTTATCTTGGGTAATGATATAGCTGGATCGCAGGTGGGAATGATGCCTACGGTGGTTGATAAGCCAGTCGAAAATCAGACAACTGAAGTGTTGAAGGACGAATATCCTGGGATTCTTCCGGATTGTGTAGTAACAAGGTCGCAAAGTCACAGGTTAAGACAAGAGGAGAAATCAAAGAGCGAAGATGAAGTTGAAGTGCAATTATCAGAAACGATTTTTGATCAGATGGTTGAAAAAGAACAAGAACAGGTGAAGGATGAGGCGCATATTTTTAGTTCAGGAAAATTGGCAGAGTTACAACAAAAAGATATAGAAATAAAACAAATGAATCAGAGAGCATATACGGAAGAGGAATCTGAGAAACCAAAGTGTTATTACCGTAAAAGTGATGTCTTGATGAGAAAATGGAGACCTTTTCATACGCAGGCGGATGAAAAGTGGGCAGAAGTTCATCAAGTAGTATTGCCGGTAGGGTAGGGTATAGAAAGGAGGTGTTGTGAGTTGCACATGAGGTACCAGTGGGAGGTCATTTGGGAATAAGAAAACTCAAGCCAAAATCCAGAAACATTTTTAAGTTTTATGTAGGCCTGGACTACATAAAGATATAGTTAAATTTTACTTTAAAAAATACTTTTCCATTTCTGCTGTCCACACCTGTAGAGCGAGCCGTGTGCTCCCCATACCACAATCTATTAAAAGTTGTGGGTCAGGGGAGCTCCATGATACACTTTGGGGTTCTCTAAACCCTGACCCATAACAAGCAATAATCTAGTAATCTACAGTCTACTAACACTAGTTCCTACACGCTCAACTATAACTGTACTCCGCACTCTCTAGACCTCTCCCAGATGCCTGAGAGTCAGTGCATTTATATAGAACTTTATATAGTTCTGCATCTAGTGATCAATTATGATATTACATTAACCCTTTATTCTACATAATGTCACAAATTCAAGTCCTTTTTTACTTTGTTAGGATACCAGATGAGAATCCCAACAATTTATCGGTTTGTAAAACAGTGAGGAAAGGATGCTTCCCCCAGGAGTGATGACTGACCAATAGGTATGTTATGTTAAAACAAATTTTAATTTAGACACCGAATTAACCACATCGACAAAGAAATTGTAACAATCAGTTCAACAGATCTTAAACGAAAAAGGGGGGGAAAAAAAATCAATACCTGCTACTAACTCAATTAAGCAATCCAATACTGTTCAAATGCCACTTAAAACAGGATACTTGCTTAGCTGTGTAGAGACATTCCCTTTCAAGAGCAGATTCTGTACACTTCTGCTCAACCCGAGAGCATTTGGCAAAATTGCTGTTCAACTTAAAATCCTATAACAGACTGAAAAAACTACAGACTTGGCTCTTCCCATTAATTACATCATCTGTATCCCACAAAGTTCCATGGCCTAGGACTAAGCACCACTCCCCGAATCTCAGCTATTAAAACATGTTTCAATTAGCCCTGCAAGTGGTTGGAATCAAGCATTACCTCACCTTTCAAGACTCTAATTACAGCTTCAGCAATCAGAACTTAGGTTCTTTAATAATATTGTTGCAACACATATATATCTTACCCCAGTACTACTGAAAATGCATTACCATTTCTACATTAATCACAATCTTTCTATGTCATATCCCTGAACATATTGGTCAAAATTTCAGTTTCAGAGGATGAAACATTTATTGCCCATCCTTAATTGCCCTCGAGAAGCCTTCTTTAAACCGCTGCAGCCTGTGTGTTATAGGTACTGCAGTTAGGGAGCAAGTTCCAGGACTGAATTATATCACTGTTATCATAGAATTTAGAATTTACAGTGCAGAAGGAGGCCATTTGACCCATCGCGTCTGCACCGGCCCTTGGAAAGAGCATGCCACTTAAACCCATGCCTCCTATCCTATCCCCATAACCCAGTAACCCCACCTAACCTTTTCGGACACCAAGGGCACTTTATCATTGCCAATCCATCTAACCTGCACATCTTTGGACTGTGGGAGAAAACCGGAGCACCTGGAGAAAACCCATGCAGACACAAGGAGAACGTGCAGACTCTGCACAGACAGTGACCCAAGCTGGAATCGAACCTGGGACCCTGGAGCTGTGAAGCAACTATGCTAAGCACTGTGCTACCGTGCTGCTTATAACACCGCCATCTGCATGTTCCCCTCCATGTGGCTGCTGCTCTTGTTTTTCCTGATGTTACAGGTCAATCTGTAGCGTGATAGCCTTCCTAAGGGTATCATTACACAAAATTTAAACACCGGAGCAGAGGATTAGGTTAGGCGACAAGGGAAGCGAGCCTAGACAGCTGAAGGTATAGCCACCAATGGCAGAGCAAAGGGGGTCTGGGATGCAGAGCAGCAGACATTGGAGTGATGTAGGGCTGGAGAAGGTGACAGAGATTAGGAGGGGCAAGGTCAATGACAGAATTTGAAAACAAGGATGATAATTAACAAGGATAATCAGATTGCTGGCTTGAAAACGTTGAGAGGTACCTTAATACTATTAAACTATTAATTGATAAAATGCTTCCTGTAAGACACAAAATGATACCGTAGAATTAACTTTTTAAATTGCATTAAAAACGTTGGCAGATGATGAAACTTTCAAACTGTGGTTGAATACTTCATTGCTTTACACAGACTGGGGATATCGAGTAGTTCTACATTAGTTTCTGATTTTTACTTTCCCTGGTTTGATTTCAGATTTGCTGCTGTTCTAATTTGAACCAAAAAGAGAGGCAGAAAGGCACTATAGACATACACAACATGCAAGGATGAGGGATTTCCAAAGGTTTCTCATTGCAATAAGCAACATAGCCTTTGATTTGTAGCGTAACATACAACGTTATATCAGAGCCAGTGTTGTGATTTACTTAATCATCATATGGCATTCATATGGCATTTTTAGGAGAGAATAGGAAGGATCTACTGTAATAGCAACAAGAAATGTGAAGCTTAGAGAGTAACCAAGCTGGACCTTTGAGGAGGGAGCGATGGGACCAGAGAAGCTGGTCGTTTAACAGAAGCCGAGAAGCTGGTGAAGTTCAGACTCAACACTGCATAACTGAAAATCTCCATTTATGTAAAGGAAAATAGATTTCCATTGCTTAAGAAGATGATAAGATGGGGCAAATTAAGAAAGTCACAAAAATGATTTAAAAGTGTGAAATTTTCGTACAGCATCGTTGGAGGGGCATAGATTATTTGAGAATAGACAGGTGTAGGCCCCTTGAGCTACTCCACCATTCAATAAGATCATGGCTGATCCTCTCTCTCTCTCAATGCCATATTCCCACTCTCTCCATATATTCCTTGGTGCCTTTAATGTCTAGAAATCTCTCCTTTTGTAGCAGAGAATTCCACAGGTTCACCGCCCTCCGAATGAAGAGATTTCCCCTCATCTCAGTTCTAAATGGACTGCCCCATATTTGGAGACTGTGACCCCTTGTTCAACGCCCCACCGCCCCCCAAATCATCCCTGCATCTAGTCTGTTCAAACGGGTCAGAATTTTACATTTCAATGACATCCTCGCTCATTCTGCTAAACTTCTGTTAATACAGGTCTAGACCCATGGACAGGGTGGATAGGAAACAGCTTCTCCTCTTGTCTGAAGGGTCATCAAGATAGGGGCATAATTTTAAGGTGAAAGACGTAGAGGGGATTGGGAATCTGAAGTGTACTGCCTGGAAGGGCAGTTGAGCAAGAAACTCAATCTTAGTACTTGGATGAGTACTGGAAATGTCATAACATTCAAGGCTTTCCCCCCTTCTTTTATATGATGTGGACACAGGCAAGGTTAGCATTTGTTGCCTGTCCCCAATTGCCCTTGAACTTTAAAAAAAAAAAAAGAGCCAATCACATTGCTGTAGATCTGGAGCCATATGTAGGTCACACTAGGTGAGGACTGCAGATTTCCTTCCCCAAAGGGCATTTGCGAACCAGATGGGTTTTTACAAAAATTGACAATGGTTTCATGGTCAACATTGAGACAATTCAAATTTCATCATTTGCCATGGTGGGATTTGAAGGGTCCCTAGAACATTACCTTGGGTGTCTGGAGTACTAGTCCAGTGACAATACCACTATGCCACTGCACCCTCAGTGTAGGGTTTTTGTGTCAGTGCAGGTTTGATGGCCTTTCTGTACGGTTTATGATTCTAAAATGTGGTTATTCTAATGTCACTCACTGTAACTCAGTTTTTCCATATTGACCTCCTTCAACTATGCTTCATGTTTAGAATAGTAATTTCAAATCACCCAGCCCCAACCAGAGTCTACTCATTTTGCTCGCTCTCTGGTGTTTTTCATTCAGCTGGCTATTTGTTTGTGTACTGTGCAGACCACGATGCCATAATTAACAGCACAGTGACATTGAGAGCAATCAGCTCAACCTTGCGAAGAAAGCAGAGAGGATAGCTATTTTCAGAGTGCATCAGCTGGAACTCTGCAGGTGGTTTTTGCTGCCAGTGCCCCCACTCTGTACACATGCACCTAGTCAGGAGATAATGTTGGATCCTTGCTATTCACTGTGCCACCCTCAACTTACGTTTGCGGATATGTCAGCAGTAAACATTTCTGCCCACTGTCGTTCTACTAGAGAATCACCTCGCACTGGCAGTATTAAGAGGTAGTTGCAAACTTCAAAGTAAGTAACAAGGTGCAGTCATACTACTATTTACTCACTTGCCCTCCAGAGTGAGATTAAGTCTTTTGCCCTGCACTCAAATTACTGCTGACAATTCTCAGGATAAATGAAAAAAAAAACTGCTTGGAGACACTGACCAATGCAGAGGGGGGTCCAACAGCATAACGGCAGCAAGAATTTAACCCCCATAAACTATGAAACCAGCTGGATTTGGACAACCTCATAGCTGCAGCCAAAACAACCATAAGTCAACAGAGAAGTATTGCAACATTGCTAATTCAGACAAGATCCCCACTATTGCCACAGGTAAATCATAGTTCAAGAAAAATACTAGTTTCCCCAAAAGCAGTAGTGGCATTGATCCAACTGGCACTTGCATTAATTGTCCTGTTTGAATTTCCTCAATCTGGGAGGCTATTTTTAAAAATCTTATTACAATTAAGGGCAATTTCATGTGGCCAATCCAAAGCAGGAACTCCCAGTGCAGACTTTGGAGTTGAGGTGGTTGCTGTGGTGGAGAATGGCTGCTGCTCAGTTTGCTGCCTGTTCCCAGTGCTGTTTGCTACTGAGAGGAGGGGGAGGCGATTTAAAGACCTCAACACCAAGGTGAGGGGCGGTGCCTTTTATACGACTTGTGGGCTGGGCCCCTCCGAGCTGAAGGCCCTGCCCGGTTCTCCCAGTCATCAAACTCTGCCCTCAGCAAGGACAAAGCCTTCCTTCTTCCATCAGGTGTGCTTGTTCCAGGGTAGGGGGATCCAGTGGCCGATGTGTTTGCTGAGCCCCTCCCGGGCTGAAGACCTCATACACCAGCGGCTTCTTATGGCAGGCTGGACGCGGATTCCATCGGTGTGGCCATTCTAGGATGGGAGCACGGACAGGTTGTGCTCAGCCCTTTTCGGGCTGAAGACCTCGCCAACCAGCACCTATTCACATCAGTGTGATCATCCTACAGTGGGAGCACCGAGATTTTGCTGGGCCCCTCATGGGCTGAAGATCCTCCACCCTCCAGCTTCACAGGAGTCTCCCACCTCCGGCATCAATCCATCCACGTACCCCACCTTCCTGTGCTGCTATTCTCCTCCTGCTGTGACCTATGCTCTCTCTTCCCTACCTTTCCTACCTCGCTCTTCTCCTTAATCACCCCCCCCCCTCTATTTTCAAATCTACACCAACATGACAAAAGACAAATTGGGGTAGATGTGGACTTGCCCTGATGGTCACTCCACCTACGCTGGTGGCGGGCAGTCCAGATAACCTATGCAGAGGTGATGGCCTCTTCGGCCTCCACTACTCCTGCAGCCCCACCACCCTTGCGGTTGCGAACCTGGAAACTGGGGTTGAGTGCTTACGCCTCACCCCACCATCACCATAGAGGCGTGCATTCGCGCAATGGCTGGGGTCGTCAACCCCTCGGCCACTGTGGCCGCCTCTCATATGTACGAGAAGGTAGAGTGGTCCACCTCGCCCTTGAAAAGGGGCTCATGGTGGGCAGGAGGACCTACATGACGGGGGACCCTCTTGACGTGCGGTGCCATACCTGCAAGGTGGGGCATGTGCAAAAGAATTGCCCCATCACCAAGGCTGGGGCATTAAGGGGTGCGACTATGCGGGGATCCTGGGGGAAAGTATCGCAACCGGGGAGATGATCCGCTCCACCATTAGCTTGCTGCCAAAAAGAGGCGGGGTGCGGGGGTGAGATCTCTGCCACTTTTAAGACTGGCGACCAGTCTCATTCCTCAGCAAAGACTACAAGATCTGTGCCAAGGCGATGTGTTTGCACCTTGGCACCGTGCTGGACCACATGATCCACCCAGATTGGTGCTACACGGTCCCGGGCCGCACGATCCACGACAACATCCATTTGGTCCGGGACCTGGTCCATCATTCCCAGAGGGCTGGTATGGTGAGTGCCTTCCTGTCCCTTGATGAATGAAATTAAATGAAAAGAAAATCGCTTATTGTCACAAGTAGGCTTCAAATGAAGTTACTGTGAAAAGCCCCTAGTCGCCACATTCCGGTGCCTGTTCGGGGAGGCTGGTACAGGAATTGAACAGTGCTGCTGGCCTGCCTTGGTCTGCTTTAAAAGCCAGCTATTTATCCCAGTGTGCTAAACCAGCCCCGATCAGGAGATGCATTGGACAGGGCGGATCATCGGGACTCTGCAAGCATTTGGGTTCAGGACACATTTCGACACCCGGACCCAACTTCTATACATGCCACAGAGGGTCTCATTAAGGTTAACAGATCCTCGACTGCGCTCCTTCGCTCTGGGAGGGGAGTGCATCAGGGCTACCCCGATCTGGCCATCTCTATCCGATTTGTGTGGATCCTTTCCTGCGGAGGAGGTTGCCGGGACTGGTTCTGTGCAGACTGGGCATTGGGTTGGTCCTCTCTGCTTGCACTGATGACGTGCTCCTTATGTTCACACCCTGCTGACCTGTGGAGGATGCGAGTGTGCCGGACTATGTACTGCGCCGCATCCTCTGCCAGGATCAACTGGGCCAAGTGTTCCGGACTCCTGGTCCGTGGGGCAGATGGACCCCCTCCCAGAGGAGCTTATGCCTTTCACCTGGAGCAGGACCAGCCTTTCTCTACGGGAGTCCATCTTTACCCTGCCGGCTAACTGGCAGGAGCTGGAGAACAAGGTCACCGCTCCCTTGAGACACTGGACAGGACTGCTCAGAGTGCTGTCTTACAGGGCTCGAGTCCTCGTCATAAACCAACTCATAACCTCCATGTTGGGATACCGGCTGGTTGCTCGAACCCCTTCTCCTGACTTTGTCACAAAGCTCCAGAGAATGCTTGTAGAGTTCTTCTGGGATAAGAGACTGCACTGGGTCGTTGCGGAGGATTGGAGTCTCCCATTTAAGCACTGGTGTGCCTTCACACCCAGGTGGCAACTTCTGCCTTCAGGCCTGTTGAGCCCCTGGCCGATGCATTTCTGCCAGGTGCACAGCCTCAATTATGACGTGCAGCTTCTGTTAGTTACTTTTGGCAGGCGTTCCCCAGGACCGAAGTCTGGAGCACGACCGCCTCGCGCCGCAGCTCCCCCCTGTCAGGAGTGGTGGCTGTCATCAAGGAACTGCACCGCCACCAATACCATCGAGTGTCTGCCAGGATCAGGAATTGCTAGGTAGCGGAGGAGTGGGCTGGATGACACCCCACGAGTTAGTACAACATGGCGGTGGACTTCTGGCTCGCAGCCAATGCCAACTGAGACCTCAAAACAGTGTTCGGACCCGATGGCACTCACGTTCTGGAGGACACGCAGGTGTGCGGTTGTATCCCATCTGAGCGAACCCCTGCTTGGACAGAACTCCGAAATCTCCACTGAGGGGTAGTGCCTCACAACCCTAGCCATCTCATGGAAAGGCCCCCCCCCCCCCGCGCCTTTTCACACTGTGCGGATAGGAGTTGCTGCTGCACACCCTTCACCTCCTTCCCCTCGCCCGCATACACCATGACATGCCTTGTTGCCATCCGGCAGTGGAGGTCTCTCGAAGGAGGAGTCCTCCCCGCAATCTTGGGGATCTGGGGTGGAGAGTGTTGCATGCGACAGTGCCATACAATCACCGATTGTACTGGCTCATGGACTCCCGTTTTGTGGCCTGGGAGGCCATGGACCACATTTATGTTAAATATTATAGGCTGTACTCGACTTTTCTGATAAATCTTTTGTTGAAGTTGTGTTTGCACTTCAGCCCCACACTCCTGATCTACGGGCACAAGGTGTGGAAGGGGGTGCAGGGAAAGTGCCTCCTTGTGAACCTGCTCTTGGTGGTGTGCCACTGAAAGATCCAGGTAGCCTGTGACCGAGGGGGTCATTCAACCAGACTGTTTGCCCCTCTGCCACAGCTACATTCACAGCCGGGTGTCCATGGGACCATTGAGGCCTTCCTGACCCATTGCACTGCCGTTTGATAGTTAAACTTCCATTGAGCTTTGTTAGGTTCAGCTGGTGCCACTAACAGGAGCGATCCATTTTGTTTTGGCCCTACATTTGTTTCTTTTGTGGCCAATCCACCTACCCTGCACATCTTTTTGGGTTGTGGGGGCAAGACCCACACAGACATGGGGAGAATCCATGGAGAGTGACTGGGGCCAAGATCAAACCTGGGTCCTCTGATGCCATGAGGCAACAGTGCTAACCACTGGAGGCTATTTTATTATTAATCACAAGTAGGTTTACATTAACATTGCACTAAAGTTACTGGGAGAATCCCCTAGTCACCACACTCTGCACCTATTCGGGTACACGAGGGAGAATTCAGAATGTCCAATTCACCTAACAAGCACGTCTTTTGGGACTGTGGTAGAAAACTGGAGCACCCAGAGGAAATCCACGCAGACATGGGGAGAACACGCAGACTCCACACAGTGATTCAAGACAGGAATCGAACCTGGGACTCTGGTGCTGTGAAGCAACAGTACTTGGTCCCACCCAAGATGGAAATCTGCTAGCATCAGCAACTTGAGATGTAGACAAATATCTTTCAAAAGGAGACCAAAAAATGGTCGCCGCCCCCCCCCCCCCCCACCCCGGGGTTAGATGAAGATCTTATGTCACGAAAAGAAGTGTTCTCCCCAAAGCTCTGGGAGAATATTTATCCTTTAACCAACATCACTAAATGCAACATTTTTGTTTAAAAAAAAAAAAAAAAAATCCCAGTATGGGATCTTGCTGTGTGCAATTTGAGTCTCATTTCTTAACACAGATGTCCCAACATTTCACAATCAAGAATGTACAGTTCGTTCTGTGGAGTACTCACAGGAAATTTTAAATAGGGAAAGAAAAGTCTTTGTTGCCCAGAGAGCCCAACAGGAAAGGAACCTTTTGTAGGAAACCTGGGATCGCCCATCGTGTCTGTCAAATCTTCTGATACAATCCAAATCTAATTGCACCAGCCTGCTCGAGTGTTTCTTTCATTAGATGAAGGGGCTCACTAACAGAGAATGGACTGGTATATGACCCATTTCACTGCTCTTATAATTTCAGCTGTAGCCTCCTCAGTCCAGTGCCGGGCCATCACATCCAGCTGATACTGAACGAAGAGAGTGTCAACAGTAAAACATGAAAAAAAAGAGCATAATTTTTCAGTCGCTGCGAAACAACAGGGCCAAGATTCACCAGATTTCTCTTCCCTCATGGTCAAGGATGTTCATAACTCTAGCACCGACTGAAATCAACCTGGACCCAGGATCAAAACTAAGGCCCAAGGCAAAATACTAATTCCTGGAAATCAGATTGCTGGAAATGTTCAGTAGGTCGGTTTCTCATTACAGCTGCTGCCACAATTAACCATTTAAGTCAGAGAGCTTTGATGAAAAGCCATCAACCTCCAACATCGAGCCTGGTTCTCTTTCCACAGATGCTGCTGAACCAACTAAATGTTTGCTGTTTTTACATCTGGAACTTCGTCTGCATGCATCCATGACGAGAGGTACCAAACTGTGGACCGATAACAGTTGCGTTTTGAAAGACCTCACGCTACAACTCGCTGGTCTGTGTGCATGATGACATGTATAACTGTGCCTGTGTCCATTAGTAAGAGAGGGTTAGGAACAGCAGAGCCAGCAGATGGCTGGTAATGGCAACATTTGAATCAGTCTTCAGCTTCGAACAGGCTGGCAAGAGGGCATTGCAGTAAAAGTCACTGTGCAGAGAGTGGATTGTACAGAGAGAGTGGAGATATCAAAAGACATAAACAAAAAAGGTATTCGCTGCAGTGCTTGCAGGCTTGAAGTTTCTTTTCCCCATTTAAAGTAATAGGTATAGTGTTAAAAGAGATTGACAACGACTTCCGGTGGCAGCCATGGAGGAGTAGGTCGCACATTTAATAGCTCCCGCCTGTGACGGACTTTTGGACCTTTTTCCCCCTGTTTTTTTTCTGGATTTTATGGGATAAATCAGTGAAAAGTGAGACAGTGAGGAGAAATCCCCCTCTGGTGTATGGAGAATTGGACCAGAAGTGGCTGCGTAAGAAGACAAAGTCCTATAGGGAAGATGCGAGCAGAGCAGGTAACGCAGGAAAGCATGGCGGAGAGCAAGGGCCACGGGGGAGACAGCAGTGGTCGATGGTGCAGCTGGTGAAGTTTTTCGAAGATTGCTTCGCCAAGCTGGAGGATGACATGCTGGACCCGATTAAGGCTTTGAATGATCAAGCTGTGCAGAATCAAGAGATCCACGGAAGAGCGATCCAGGAGGTGGAGAAAAAGGTGTCAGAGCACGAGGAATACATAACCACGCTGGAGACCAAGGTGGAGATGATGAACGTCCGCCAGAAAAGAATGCAGGAGAAGCTGGAGAACCTACAGAACAGGTCCAGGAGGCAGAATCTTAGAATTGTCTGCCTCCCTGAAGGCAGTGAGGGATTGGATGCGAGGGCTTATGTGACGGACATGTTGGAGAAGTTGATGGGGGCTGAGGCATTCCCTCAGCCCCTGGAAGTGGATAGAGCGCAGAGCCCTCGCGAAGAAGCCCCGTGCGAACGAGCTGCCGAGGGCGTTGGTGGTATGCTTTCACCGATTCCTGGACAAGGAACATGTTCTGCGGTGGCCAAAAAGGAACTGAGCAACAAGTGGGACAATTGTGAGCTGCGCATTTATCAGGACCTAGGCACGGATTTGGGTTTAATTGGGCAAAAACAGCCCTCTTTAAGGGGGTGAGGGGGGGGGGTGAAGTTTGGGATGTTGTACCCAGCCCGTCTGTGGGTCACACATGAGGAGCAGGACTTCTACACCAGACAAAGTATGGACTTTTATTAAAGAAGAGGCTGGAGACAAACTAAAAGACACTGAAGCCTTGGAGAGTACTATGGTGACAATTTGTTGTACTGGGCTGTGTAAGTAGTGTTATGTGTAATAAGGGCAGTTTGGGTGGCTGAAGGTAACTTGTCTTGCAGGGAGCTGGTTAGAGGGGGGGGGGTGGTCTTTGGGGCTGGTTCGGTTTTTGGGTGTTTTTCTTTTCTAAAGTGGCTGTTTCTTCACTTTCTTGCTGATGTTTCTTTACTGGGGAATGTGATGCTTTTAATAGGTTTGTCCAAGCGGGGGGAGACAGACTGCTTGGTGCCATAGGCGGGCGCTATCAAGTCAGCATGGGTCAGCTGACTCAGAAGCAGTGGGAGGCGAGCAGGCGTTAAATCGGAGCTGGACTTTGGGGGGGGGGGGGGGGGGGGGTTGTGTTTCTAGTGCTGTTGCTGGGGGTGGGGGATGGGAGCTGCTTTGCTGACAGGGGAGGAACTGTTACTAGGGGACAAATGAGAGGTCGGGAACGGCGAATGCCCGAGGGGTGCTTGAGGAGGCGGAGGGCGTGAGCTAGAGGCTGGCCTAAAGAGTGATGGCTATTCAGCAGGGAGGAGTGGGGGGGGGGGGGGGAGAAAGAGGCAGGAAGCTCCGACCAGGTTGATTATATGGAACGCCAGAGGGTTGAATGGGCCGGTCAAGAGGGCTTGCGCATTTGAGGGGGCTGAAGGCGGACGTGGCAATGCTGCAAGCGACGCACCTAAAGGTTATAGACCAGACGAGATTGAGAAAGGGGTGGGTTAGCCAAGTATTCCACTCAGGGCTGGACTCAAAGACCAGGGGGGGTAGCGATCTTGATCAACAAACTAGTGGCATTCGAGGCAGGGAGAATCGTGTCAGACAAGGGGGGTAGGTACATAACGGTGAGTGGGAAGCTGGAGTGGGTGTGGGCGGTAGTCGTGAACATATATGCTCCGAATTGGGATGATGTGGAATTTATGAGGCGGTGTTAGGTAAGATCCCAGACTTAGAGTCACACAACCTGATCATGGGAGGAGATTGTAAACAGCCATTGATCTGGAATTGGACCAGTCAAAATCCAGGACAGGGAGTTGGCCGGCCGTGGCAAAGGAATTGATGGGGTTTATGGAACAGATTGGGGGGGGGGGGGGGGGGTAGACCCTGGAGGTTTGCATGGTCAAGGGTGAAGGAGTTTTCTTTTTTTTTCCCACATGTCCACAAGGTATGCTCTCTCACATCGACTTTTTTGTTCTGAGCAGGGCGCCAATACCGGGGGTGGTGGATACGGAGTATTCGCCAATCGCAGTGTCGGATCATGCCCCACATTGGGTGGATCTACGGGTTAGTGTGGAGAGAGGGCAAAACCCACTGTGGAGACAGGATGTGGGGTTGCTAGCGGACAATGCGATCTGTGGGCAGGTTAACAAGTCCACCCAGAACTACCTGGAAACAAATGATATGGGGGTGGTCTCTGCAGCGACGTTTTGGGAAGCTTTGAAGGCAGTGGTCAGAGTGAAATGAATCTCAATACGGGCCCACAGAGAAAAGCCGGAACAGGCCGAGAGTGTTAGGTTAGTGGAGGAGATGCGCCAGGTGGACAGGAGATACTCGGAGGCCCCGGACGTGGGGTTACTAAGGGAGCGGCAGAGGTTACAGGCAGAGTTTGGGCTGCTGACCACAGGGAAAGCGGTGGAACAGTTGAGGAAGGCAAGGGGGGGGACAATTTATGAGTACGGGGAAAAGACAAGCAGAATGTTAGCGCACCAGCTCAGGAAAAGGGAGGCAGACAGGGAGATAGGTAAAGTAGAGGCGGGAATACGGTCCTGGACCCAGTGGGGGTGAATGAGGTTTTTAAGACTTTTATAGTAAATTATATGAGTTTGGGCTGTGTGTGGGCGGGTAAAACCCCGCAAGTGAAGAAAGTGTTGCGGGAGCGCAGTCGGGAGGGGGGGTTGGCGCTGCAATTACTACTGGGCGGCTAATAAAGCCATGATTAGGAAGTGGGTAGTGGGGGGAGGGGTCAGTGCGGGAGCAGATGGAGGCGGCGCCATGCAAAGACACAAGTTTGGGAGCACTGATAACGGCACTTCTTCCGTTCTCGCCGGCCTGATACTCCACAAGTCCGGTGGTGGTGGTGGCTCTGAGAATCAGGGGACAGTGGAGGAGATATAAGAGAGTGGAGGGAGCATCGGTTTGGAACCCGATTTATAATAATCATTGGTTTGTACCGGGTAGGCTGGATGGTGGATTGCGGAGCTGGCAAAGGGGCAGGAATTAGAAGGATGGGGGATCTATTTATAGACGGGAGCTTTCCCAGCTTGAAAGCCTTGGAGGATAAATTTGAATTGCCAGCAGGGAACGGGTTTAGGTATTTGCAGGTGCGAGACTTCCTGAGAAAGCAGGTTCCAGCCTTTCCGCTGCTGCCGCCATGGGGGATACAGGATAGAGTAATCTCCAGTACCTAGGTGGGAGAGGGGAAGGTTTCCGATATTTACCAGGAGCTTTCGGAGGTGGAGGAGCTTAAGGGCGAGTGAGAGGACGAGCTAGGAGGAGATAGAGGCGGGTCTATGGGCGGATGCCCTAACCAGGGTTAATACCTCCTCATCATGTGCCAGGCTTAGCCTCATACAATTTAAGGTAGTCCACCTGGCACACATGAGTGGCTAGGAGGAGCAAGTTTTTCAGGGTAGAGGATAGGTGTGCAAGGTGCACGGGAAGCCCAGCAAATCAAGTCCCCATGTTTTGGGCATGCACGAAGCTTGGAGGGTTTTGCTAAGGCAATGTCCACGGTACGAAAAACACTGGTGGTGCCAAATCTGGAGGTAGCGATCTTTGGAGTGTCGGAAGAGCCGGGAGTTCAGGGAGCGAAAGAAGAAGAGGCTGACGTCTTGGCCTTTGCCTCCCTGGTACCCAGAGACGGATCTTATTAATGTGGAGGGACTCGAAGCCCCCGATTGAAGAGACCTGGGTTGGGACTTCCGGGTGCGGCGATGACCAGCTGAGTCGCACGTTTCGGCAGCTCCCTGTGAAACGGACTTTTGGGCTCTTGATAGGAGCCCCAACGGCAATTTTAACGGCTGAAAACACCGTGCGGTAAACCAGAAGGGTGTTCCCCCTGGACACGGATGGAAAAAGGAGAGGAAAGTGGCCGGATTGCAGCGGATCCTTTGGAACAACGGCAAGGAAGGCAAGCAGAAACCAAGATGGCGTCGGAAGGTGGCAGTTTCATATGGGGCCCTGAACAACAAGAGTTTTTGAAACGCTGCGTGGAGGAGATAAAAAAGGAAAAGAAGAAAGAGTTGTTGACCCCGATATTACAGGCGATTGAAGGGCTGAAAGAGGAACAAAAGACCCAGGAGCAGGAGCTTCGGGTCGTGAAGGCGAAAGCAGCAGAGAATGAAAACGATATACAGGGTCTGGTGGTGAAGTCGGAGATACAGGAGGCACACCAGAAACGATCTGTGGAGAGGTTGGAGGCACTGGAAAATAACGCAAGGAGGAACAACTTGAGGATTCTTGGCCTTCCTGAAGGTGTGGAGGGGGCGGACGTCGGGGCATATGTGAGCACGATGCTGCACTCGTTAATGGGAGTGGAGGCCCCGACGGGTCCGTTGGAGGTGGAGGGAGCATACAGAGTTATGGTGCGAGGATCGAGAGCAGGAGAAGCTCCCAGAGCCATAGTGGTGAGATTTCTCCATTTTAAGGATAGAGAAATGGTCCTTAGATGGGCGAAGAAAACTCGGTGTAGTAAATGGGAGAACGCGGTGATCCGCGTCTATCAAGATTGGAGTGCGGAGGTGGCGAGAAGGAGGGCGAGCTTTAATCGGGCCAAAGCGGTACTTCACAAAAAAAAGATAAAGTTTGGAATGCTGCAACCGGCAAGACTGTGGGTCACATATCAAGGGAGGCACCACTACTTTGAGACGGCGGATGAAGTGTGGACTTTTATTGTAGAAGAAAAATTGGAATGATTGGACTACGAAAATGAACGTTTGGACAAAGTGGTGGGATGAGTGGGGGGGGGGGGGGCGAAGAGGGATTGTATGATTAATCCTGCGGTATGGTAACTTTTCTTTCTCCCACAGGTGGTGATGGGGGGAGGTGGGGAGGGAGAGGAGATGGGGCGTTGGCCATGGGAGGCGGGGCCGAGGGATTGGTTCCCGCGCTATGATAATTATGGCGGGAATAGAGAAGCAGGAAGGAGGGGGCGCCGCACGGGGCGAGCCGTGATCACGGGGGGAAGCCGAGGTCAGCCAGAGTTTGCTGACTTCTGGGAGCAACATGGGGGGAGTAATTACGCTAGCGGGGGGGTCTAGCGGGGGGGGGGGGGGGGGGAATTACTGGGTTGCTGCTGCTGGGGAAAGGGGGGAGTGGATACGGGAAAGGATGGGCAGGGGGGCACCGTCTGGGAGAAATACAGCTGCGTGGGAACTGGGCGAGAAGAAGCTGGAAAAAGATGATGGCTAACCGGCAAGGGGGTGGGGGGGGGGGGGGTGGGAAGCCCCCCAACTCGGCTGATCACGTGGAACGTGAGGGGGCTTAACGGGCCGATAGAGGGCACGAGTACTCGCACACCTTAAGAAACTTAAAGCAGATGTGGTCATGTTACAGGAAACGCACCTGAAACTGATAGATCAGGTTAGGTTGCGCAAAGGATGGGTAGGGCAGGTGTTCCATTCGGGGCTGGATGCGAAAAACAGGGGGGTGGCTATATTAGTGGGGAAGCGGGTAATGTTCGAGGCAAAGACTATAGTGGCGGATAACGGGGGCAGATACGTGATGGTGAGTGGCAAATTACAGGGAGAGATGGTGATGTTGGTAAACGTGTATGCCCCGAATTGGGACGATGCCAATTTTATGAGGCGAATGCTAGGACGCATCCCAGACCTAGAGACCGGAAAGCTGATAATGGGGGGAGACTTTAACACGGTGTTGGAACCAAGGCTGGATAGGTCGAAGTCCAGGACTGGTAGGAGGCCGGCAGCAGCCAAGGTGCTTAAGGATTTTATGGAGCAGATGGGAGGGGTGGACCCGTGGAGATTCAGTAGACCTAGGAGTAAGGAGTTCTCGTTTTTCTCCTATGTCCATAAAGTCTATTCACGCATAGACTTTTTTGTGTTGGGTAGGGCATTGATCCCGAGGGTGAGGGGAACGGAATATACGGCTCTAGCCATTTCGGATCATGCCCCACACTGGGTAGACTTGGAGATAGGGGAGGAAACAAGAGGGCGTCCACCCTGGAGAATGGACATGGGACTAATGGCGGATGAGGGGGTGTGCTTAAGGGTGAGGGGATGCATTGAAAAGTACTTGGAACTCAATGACAATGGGGAGGTTCAGGTGGGAGTGGTCTGGGAGGCGTTGAAGGCGGTGGTTAGGGGGGAGCTGATATCAATAAGGACACATAAAGGGAAGCAGGAGAGTAAGGAACGGGAGCGGTTGTTGCAAGAACTTTTGAGGGTGGACAGACAGTATGCGGAAGCACCGGAGGAGGGACTGTATAGGGAAAGGCAAAGGCTGCATGTGGAATTTGACTTGCTGACCACAGGCACTGCAGAGGCACAATGGAGGAAGGCGCAGGGTGTACAGTATGAATATGGAGAGAAGGCGAGCAGATTGCTGGCACACCAATTGAGGAAAAGGGGAGCAGCGAGGGAAATAGGGGGGGTGAGAGACGAAGATGGAGAGACGGAGCGGGGAGCGGAGAGAGTGAATGAAGTGTTTAAGACATTTTATAAAAAATTGTATGAAGCTCAACCCCCGGATGGGAGGGAGAGAATGATGGAGTTTTTGGATCGGCTGGAAATTCCCAAGGTGGAAGAGCAGGAAAGGATGGGATTGGGAGCACAGATCACGGTAGAAGAAGTGGTGAAAGGAATTAGGAACATGCAGACGGGAAAGGCCCCGGGACCGGACGGATTCCCAGTTGAATTTTACAGAAAATATTTGGACTTGCTCGCCCCGCTACTGACGAGGACCTTTAACGAGGCAAAGGAAAGGGGACAACTGCCCCCGACTATGTCAGAAGCAACGATATCGCTTCTTTTAAAGAAGGAAAAGGATCCGCTACAATGCGGGTCCTACAGACCAATCTCCCTCCTCAATGTAGATGCCAAGGTCTTGGCCAAGGTAATGGCAATGAGAATAGAGGAATGTGTCCCGGGGGTGGTTCATGAGGACCAAACTGGGTTTGTGAAGGGGAGACAGCTGAACACGAACATACGGAGGTTGTTAGGGGTAATGATGATGGCCCCACCAGAGGGTGAAACGGAGATAGTAGTGGCGATGGATGCCGAGAAAGCATTTGATAGAGTGGAGTGGGATTATCTGTGGGAGGTGTTGAGGAGATTTGGGTTCGGAGAGGGGTATGTTAGATGGGTGCAGCTGTTGTATAGGGCCCCAGTGGCGAGTGTGGTCACGAATGGACGGGGATCGGCATATTTTCGGCTCCATAGAGGGACAAGGCAGGGATGTCCTCTGTCCCCATTACTGTTTGCACTGGCGATTGAGCCCCTGGCGATAGCGCTGAGAGGTTCCAAGGGATGGAGGGGAATACTTAGGAAAGGAGAAGAACACCGGGTATCTTTATATGCGGATGATCTGCTACTATATGTGGCGGATCCAGCGGAGGGGATGCCAGAAATAATGCGGATACTTGGGGAGTTTGGGGATTTTTCAGGGTATAAATTGAACATGGGGAAGAGTGAGCTGTTTGTGGTGCATCCAGGGGAGCAGAGTAGAGAAATAGGAGACCTACCGTTGAGGAAGGTAACAAGAGACTTTCGTTACCTGGGGATCCAGATAGCTAAGAATTGGGGCACATTGCACAGGCTAAATTTGACGCGGTTGGTGGAACAGATGGAGGAAGATTTCAAGAGATGGGATATGGTAGCATTGTCAATGGCAGGGAGGGTGCAGGCGGTTAAGATGGTGGTCCTCCCGAGATTCCTCTTTGTGTTTCAGTGTCTCCCGGTGGTGATCACGAAGGCTTTTTTCAAAAGGATAGAAAAGAGTATCATGGGTTTTGTTTGGGCCGGGAAGACTCCGAGAGTGAGGAAGGGATTCTTACAGCGTAGTAGGGATAGGGGGGGGCTGGCACTACCGAGCCTAAGTGAGTATTATTGGGCCGCTAATATTTCAATGGTGAGTAAGTGGATGGGAGAGGAGGAAGGAGCGGCGTGGAAGAGATTAGAGAGGGCATCCTGTAGGGGGACCAGTCTGCAGGCTATGGTGACAGCCCCATTGCCGTTCTCACCAAGGAACTATACCACGAGTCCGGTGGTGGTAGCTACACTGAAGATTTGGGGACAGTGGAGACGACATAGGGGAAAGACCGGAGCATTGGGGGGGTCCCCGATAAGAAACAACCATAGGTTTGCCCCGGGGGGAATGGATGGGGGATATGGAATGTGGCAAAGAGCAGGTATAACGCAATTGAAAGATCTATTTGTGGATGGGAAGTTTGCGAGTCTGGGAGCGCTGACCGAGAAATATGGGTTGCCCCAAGGGAATGCATTCAGGTACATGCAATTGAGGGCTTTTGCGAGGCAACAGGTGAGGGAATTCCCGCAGCTCCCGACACAAGAGGTGCAGGACAGAGTCATCTCAAAGAAATGGGTGGGGGACGGTAAGGTGTCGGATATATATATATATATATATATATATATATATATATATATATATATATATATATATATATATATATATATATATATATATATATATATATATATATATATAGGGAAATGAGAGACGAAGGGGAGACTATGATGGACGAACTAAAAGGGAAATGGGAAGAAGAGCTAGGGGAGGAGATTGAGGAGGGGATGTGGGCAGATGCCCTAAACAGGGTAAACTCGTCATCCTCGCGCGCCAGGCTAAGCCTAATTCAGTTTAAGGTATTACACAGGGCACATATGACTGGAACACGGCTCAGTAAATTTTTTGGGGTGGAGGATAGGTGTGCGAGGTGCTCGAGAAGCCCAGCGAATCATACCCATATGTTTTGGTCATGCCCGGCACTACAGGGGTTTTGGATGGGGGTGACAAAGGTGCTTTCGAAAGTAGTAGGAGTCCGGGTCGAACCAAGCTGGGGGTTGGCAATATTTGGGGTTGCACAAGAGCCGGGAGTGCAGGAGGCGAAAGAGGCCGATGTTTTGGCCTTTGCGTCCCTAGTAGCCCGGCGCAGAATATTGCTAATGTGGAAAGAAGCCAAGCCCCCGGGGGTGGAGACCTGGATAAATGATATGGCGGGGTTCATAAAGTTAGAGCGGATTAAGTTCGTCCTAAGGGGGTCGGCTCAAGGGTTTACTAGGCGGTGGCAACCGTTCGTCGAATATCTTGCGGAAAGATAGATAGGGGAGAACAAAGAAGGCAGCAGCAGCAGCCCAGGACTTGGGGGATGGGGGTGTGGGGGGGGTGTGGCCTGAGACAAGGCAGTTGCCAATTAGGGCTAGTTTTTTTTTTTTTTTTTTTGTTATTTAATATTTATTTATTTGTTGTTGTTTTTGTTTAAATTTAAAAAGGTCATTATTATCTGTATTGTTACAATGTTGTGTAAAGGATGCACAATGTACTGTGTTGGTTGACCAAAAATTCTCAATAAAATATTATTTAATAAAAAAAAAGAAGAGACCTGGGTTAGTGACATGGCTGGGTTTCTCAGTCTCGATAAGATAAAGTTCGCCTTAAGAGAGTCAATGGTCAGGTTCACGCGGAGGCGACAGCCGTTAGTCGACTTTCTCGGGGAAAATTAAAAATGTCAGCAGATGCAGTATTCCGGGGGGGGGGGGGGGGGGGCACGGATTGTTGTTGTATGGTTGAGGTGCGTGAAGATTGGGCGGGGGGGGGGGGGGGGAAATGTTTATTATACCATGTTTGTGTCATTGTTATTGTTATTATTATAAAAATTTTCAAATTAAAAAAAATGGAGGTTGACGGCACTGTCCTTTCTCAACACATACCTGTGCACCATTCAGTGAAGCCCAGACAGGGATGAAGAGGTCAACTGACTCACTCACCAAGAACCTATTAAATTGGTTCAGGCCACAGCAAGAGAGATGAAAAGCACCAAGAATATTTAAGGCAAACAAATAAAAAGCTTTGATTTTTGAATGATTGTTAGAAAAATTGCACTGAGAAACAAATTATACAAATGGTGTGTATTTTAAACAAATAAAAGACCATACATCAGACAGACTCTCTATTAAACTCTGTTCACCATAAATTAGAAGGCTATCTTCAATAGTGAGGCGCTAAAGTTAGCGAACAGTCTCCAAAGACTGGCCTGACTTTAATCCCTTTGTGAAATCAGTCTCTGGGAGGGACGCAGGAGATTAAAGAGATTCTTCTTTTCACTGTATTCAATGCTTTTTTTCCTCCCACTCATCGATGGAGCTAGGCACAAGCTTTGAAGTAAAAAAAGCAGAAAGCAGAATTAACCCACAAATCGAAAATCTCCCAGTCTCGTTGAAGAACTTCTTAGCGAATGTGTTCTTGGTCAGAACTCCTTAAACCTGCAGTACAAAAGGGGAAGACTAGTTAGAGATCTTGGTGCCAAACTAAAACCCACTTTCAAATGCACAGCATTTTGGATCAAATATACGACAGCCCCCCTTTCTCTTTCCCTCCTGAATATGACGGTTTTGGTTGAATCTCAGGGGCTATCAGTTCTCTGGCATCTTGTTTTAGTGAACATGATTCAGCTGTCAGAGGGAAGGATTGGGGAGCAATACAGCCAGACCCCATTTGGTCCTCACCCCAGCAACTGCACACGAAGCATTTCCAGCATAAATCACCATCCACATACACAGCCAGAGGACATGACTGCTGCATTCCCAATGGAAACCAGCCAACTCTGCCCTGCCGATTTAAATAAAGGCAGTGCTTTTGGCACAATGTGGTGTTATGCGGAGTTGCAATTTCCAATTCAGTGTTTTCTCAAGCGGCACTTCTGAAAGAACTGTACAGATGATTGTACGTTTCCAGGCAACACTCCCTGTGAAAGCCCCGAGTTGATGATGTCTGAATCTGGTGTTGCTTTGCCGCACTCCCAACTGTGCTAAACTGAACCTTGCAAAAACGGAGCTCTCATCAACTGACATTTTACTCCACTAGGGAGAGCTCCAGAGGAGACTTAGACCCTGAAAACACTTCAGATCATAAACCCAGTTAACTGTCCTTGTGCATCAAAATTATAAAAATACATTTGGAAACTGTCTGCATGTCATGTGCCAAAGATTAAATTATCCAGATATTGCTTAAAATAAGCTGGTATTTTTTTCTCTTTATTGTCACAAGTAGGCTTACATTAACACTGCAATGAAGTTACGGTGAAAAGCCCCTAGTCGCCACATTCCAACACCTGTTTGGGTACACAGAGGGAGAATTCAAATGTCCAATTCACCCAACAGTATATCTTTCGGGACCTGTGGAAGGAAACCGGAGCACCAGGAGGAAACCCACGCAGATATGGGGAGAATGTGCAGACTCTGCACAGACAGTGACCCAAACTGGGAATCAAACCTGGGACCCTGGCACTGTAAAGCAACTGTGCTAACCACTGTTCCTTCATATTCCTTCAAGTATAGAAGATTAAAGGAATTACCTAGTTTGTGAGATAGTTAAAGGAACAAAAACTGAAAATACTGGGCAATCGCAACAGGTCTGACAGCATGTAAGAGAGAAGGGAGCTAACGTTTTGAGTATGGATGAGTAGCTTTGACAAAGTCATCCAAACTCGAAATGTTAGCTCCAGGTTAAGTGGATTGGCCATGTTAAATTGCTAGAAGTGTCCAAAAAGGTTAAGTGGGGTTACGGGTGTGGGCTTAAGTGGGGTGCTAATTCCAAGGGCCGTGCAGACTCAATGGGCTGAATGGCCTCCTTCTGCACTGTAATTCTATGATCGATGATCTTTGTTCACTGATGCTGTCAGACCGGAGATTTTGTCAGGTATTTTCTGTTTCAGATTCCAGCTCCCACAGTAATTTGCTTTTATTTATTGAGATTAGAGGATTTGATGGAGAGAAACTACTTCCTCTTGTGGGATAGTTCCAGAAAAAAAACGGACATAACAGAGTAGCTAGACTGTTCAGGGGTAATGTCAGGGAACACGTCACGTAATGTACAGTGGAAATTTCCCCTTCCCCCTCAGCTGTTGATGCTAGGGGCTAAGCCAGGGGAAGATTTATTAGGGAAGGGAAGTCATTAAGGGATATGGAACCAAGGAAGGTGAATGGAGTTTGAGATACACGTCACATATGATTTAACAGAATGGTGAATCAGGCTGGAGGGGCAGAATGCCTCCCTCCTATCCAGTGCCAACTTTCTTCCACAAGTACAATATGCCTTTGCACAGCAGAGGGAACCTTTGAGTCAGTGTTTTCATGTAGAATCAATTAATTCTAGCTGGCAAAACAAAAGGGACATCTGCCTGACCGAAAAGGTTACCCCTCAATTCATAAACAAAGACAGAAAAAACATTACACACAGCCTCTGCCAGCCAAAGAGTCTGCTAACTGGACGTGCAGTCGTGTGGGGTTATTTTAAGGCTAACTATTAAAATATTTCTGAGCTTGACACAGCCGCAGTTCAGACTGGATTTTATTCACATAACAGAACCTCAGACACTGGCTGAGGAAACAAGACCGGAGTAACAGTTGTGCTTTCCAGTGTATATAGTTTTCCTCAATTCAATAAATCTCTTTAACACTGCCTAAATTGCCTCACAGTATAATAACTACCAAAGACAAAACAGTGACCTTCAAACAATCCAATTATGAAACTGGGAGACCACCAGAGCTGATGGCCCAAGACAAATCAGCCGCTATTTTATCAACAGCTAAAGAGAAATAGACTTTATCACATACATATAAACAACCTGGAGCCAGAGAAATCACACTTGAGGGGGTTGATCATTTCAGTCATGGAAACAACATTGCAGTGAATAGGTTTTTCTGGACCGAGCACTGACCATCCAAACAGGTGGTCTTCAGGATATGCTTTTGATAACATTTTGAAATTAAAAAAAAAAAAAACAGGCCAAGACAGTCGAGTCTTGCACTGCAGCCACCAAGGAGAGCTGGGAACAGTAACCCCGATTCATGGACCCAAGCTCCAACCAGAAGGGTTGTTGTGTGGGGAATTGCAAGAATCAGCCAGATCGGAGGGATATTGGGACGGAGATTTAAAGATAATTTAAGAGCAACCAAATTCTCAGGATGAGGTTTGGTTTGGAGCCGTTTATTAACAAGTTGTGGCGAGTGTTGTACAGTGTCATACTAATTTAGAGCTCTTATTTGGCATTTTTTGTTTACAAAAACTTTTGCAGTTGAGCCCAAAACAGGTTATCCTTTATAAAATCTTAAAGTCAAGGACGGACAATAAGAGTAAACAGGAATCTCTTACAACGGGTGGGATGTGGCTGTTTGGTGGAGAGTATTTACCGTCTATGATGAAACCGCTGACTATCACCAGTCTCTATCACTGCTGCTCCAATCCAGACAGAAGGACAGGGACACCGAGCTGTCGACATGACTCTTCCTCAATTTATATTGTTTTGTCAAAGGCCTGCCTGTGTTAAATTCCTTCCCAGTGCTGTACCCCAATCTGAAATTCAAAGTGAGGAGAAGGAACTTACTCCCACCAGAACCCTTGGTATATCCACCTTCCTTCATCAATACTAAAGGAGAAAAACTAATTTGTGGAGTTGGTGCAATTAATTATTCCCCAAGCACTCAGGATACAATATACACAATACACAGGTTGTCGGTCTCAACACATTTCAGTTCAATGAGAGCTCTTCATTCTCTTACCCTCTTACCCTCATTGAGCACCCACAACAGCCTCTGATCTCCTTGTATACGAGTCTGCTCAATAACTGTAAAACAAAAAGTAAAAAGAGATTAATACAAAAACATTCTGCCGCAAAACTCAACGAATTAGTGAAGCCCAAAACCTGGGCTGCATTTATTCTGGAGAAATTGCAGGTTTGGGTGTCCAGTGTCATTGCCACCTGCTGGTGACATTGTGGAACAACGTCACCATCAAAATAGTAACTCTCAAATTGGTTCTATTTTGCTCACATTAAAATAAGAGTTGGCGATGGGAGAGGGAAAAAATATTCAGAATTTGTCCATGTAGCAATAAGCAATCATTAAAGCATATACAGGAGAATCTAGGACAACAGTTAGAACCATGAGGTAGGAGAAAGGGAGCCTTCTGTTCCACTTTCTTCTACCCTCACTTGGGGTCTTTGGGGAAAACCAGAAGAGAATTCAAAGGGTGGCAATCCTTAATAGATTGAAGCTTTACTCCTCTTTAGTTATCTCAGTAAGGAATTATCTCCAAGGCAACAATTGGCACTCACCTCTTCTCGTATGAAGGCAGCCCTTCAAATAACACTCATTTTGTCACTCCCTTGGGCACAAGGCTAGACTTTACATGAAGATTTTCCAAAAGTGGAGCAATGCTGGAAGCTCAGATCCGAGTGCACCCCATACCCATCCGTCTGCGGTGCAGCATATTCAGACACCTCATCTTACCACCATACCATGGACTATGGAAAAAGGTACCATGGACAACCGCAATCCAAACCGCTAAAGTGTAATTTTTACCATACACTTGGGGAGAGATTCTCTGGGCCCCCTCACAGGATGATCCTCAGCGGCAGAAGGCTGCCCGCTGTTGGCCAGCAGTGGAACCGTCTGGTCCTGCTGCGGTCAATGGGATTTCCTGTAGAATCCACTCCACGTTACCAGGAAACCCACGGCAGGGGCACCCCGTCAGCAGGACCAGTTGATCCCATTGGTGTGAACAGGCTGATGATCTTGTCCACAATATTCTCTAGAATAAATCATATCTCAAATACAACATTGATATCCTAATCAAAGACAATTGCCAAAGATGGGAATTGAACTACAAGAGCAGAATCAATTCCAGCCTGTGCCAAGTTGGATGATCTCACTCAGCATAGTGATGGGTGGTATAAATAATCATGATTAGGGGGTAGAGGGGGAGACAGAGACAGAGGAGAGTATCCACTCCAGGTTACTATCCATTAACAAAATCTGGTGGATAATATGATCAAGGGCTACAAGGAAATCAAAACAACTAGGTAGATCGAGAAAGAAGAAAGACACTTGCAAAGAATTAACACTTGGACAAGGTGCTGTCAAGTTTTTGCCCGATTGAGACAGACTATAGAACACACTGAAAGGACATACCAAACAGGCCAAAATATCAGATGCAATCAACATGTAAAAGACCTTGTTCCAGTCTGTGAGGAGTCCAGCCAGCAGTGGGCCCAATGCAGCGCCTAGAATAGAACAGCAGAATATGAGGGGAACAATATCTTTCTATAATCCTGCCTGCATCCTAACATCCTCCAAAACAAAATTGCCCAGTGTTACAATGGAATGGAATTGCATTCAAGAGAAAAACAATAATAATAAATGCTTGTCACAAGTAGACTTCAATGAAGTTACTGTGCAAAGCCCCTAGTCGCCACATTACGGCGCCTGTTCGGGGAGGCTGGTACAGGAATTGAACCCGCGCTGCTGACCTTGTTCTGCATTACAAGTCAGCTGTTTAGCCCACTGTGCTACAATTGCCGAAGCTAAAATGCAATGTAAATCTCTCCCTACAGAAATGTGTGTCTCATGAAATGTGCACAGTGGTCAAAGGATATTCTGTAGATAACTACAACTTCAGCAATTTGCATTTCAAGGTAGAAAAACATCCCAGGGGTGTTTTAAAGAAGCATAAGGAAAATAGATGCCAGGCCTCAACTTCAGATTAGCAGGGCAACCCAATAGCTGGGTCAAACACACAGAAACAGTTCAGAGTTCAAATGAAAGGTCATTGACCTGAAATGTCAACGCTGCTCCTCTCTCGGCAGATGCTGCCAGACCTGGAGTGCCTCCAGAATTCTGCATTATTATTATTTCAGACTTACAGCCTCCCACCAGCATTTTTTTGTACAGCAGAGCATTCTTTGTTCCATCAATGTCACACCGAGAGGGGGACATGTTGCATGTGCACTTTTGTGACCACTAGGAACTGGGTCAAAATGACCCAAAGCGCACTATACAACACGTAACGGAGGGAGACGCTTTATTCCCCATTCCTGATGGCATTTATATCTCGGTCTTAGCAGTCTTCACCATGGCTCAACAGCACTACTCTCCCCACCAGCCAGTAGGCCACTCCTGCAGGAGACGCACTTCCCAGTTTCAAGACTTACTGACACTAAACAACTGCATGGAACTAAGTTAACTTTACGATGCAAAAATGGCACCCACGCTGTCCTGCATCTTCACCAGTGCATATCCCCCCCCCCCCTCCCCCACCATCACACCTGCAAATTTCCCCACATTGAACAATTTCCGGTTTACCTCAATTGCTGTGTGTCAGTTAAGGGCACCAGCCCAAACAGCAGAATCCTAGTGGCCCAATTATAAAATAATTTATCGTCTACTTTTGTGCCGTTAGTTGAATTAGTTCCCTCATCCAAATCGTTGATATAAAATAGTGAATAGCCAAGGCCCCAAACACCTGTGGCATCACATTAGTTGCCTCCTGCCCACTTCGAAAAAGATCATTTATTCCCAACTCTTTCCGGTCACATAACCAATTCCCAGTCCATGCCAATATATTAACCCCAATCTCATGTGCTTTAATCTTTTGCACACTGCAGGACCTGAAAATCCAAATTCACCACAGCTGGTTCCACCTCATCTATTCTATTAGTTACATCCTCAAATCTCCAGTAGGTTTGTCAAACACTATTTCCCTTTCATTCATAAATCCATGTTGGCATTTTCCAAGTGTCCCATTATCATGTTCTTTATAATAGCCTCCAGCAGCATTCCCTTATTACTGAGTTTTGGCTGGCTAGTTTGTCATTCCCCATTTTCTCCCTCCTTCCTTTTTTAAATAGAAGAGTAACATAGAAAGCAATGGACCAAATGCTGGAAATCGGGATTAGAATAGATAGGAACTTGATAGCATGGCAGACACAATGGGCCGAAAGGCCTCTTTTTGTCCGTCACCCTCCAATCTGCTGAGACTGTCCCAGAATCTATAGAATTTTGGAAGGTGGCCACCACCCTAGCTCCATGGAAAGTAGCATATAATAGATTGGCAAGAAAAAAATACTAAATTCTGGCAGAGCAGTCAAACAAAGGCTTAATACCTGCGATGTAATCAGTTGATTAGATTAACCAGTCCAATGTCATCAGGTTACGTCAGAGCCCATTATCATTCATTAATTAAAACGGTGTTTCAGACTCACCAATTGAGCCGGTTCCATCGATGATTGCTGTGACAGTTGATAATGCTTTAGCGTTCCCTTTCAGACACTTGTGCGTTCCCTGGGGGAAAAAAAGATCACTAATTTAAGCATCTAACATAGCTCCTCTGTCCACTTACAACCACTGCCCAAATTTTCCTTCAAAACATCTTTTTAAGAAAGCTGAAATCCTGAGCTAAAAAAGGGAATTTAGCCAATTATAAGAGTTAGTGAGATGTAGAGCATCATTATCCTACTCTTCTCCACCCTCTCCCAAAGAGTGAAAGGTGATTCCTCACCAGATCAGCGGCTACTGCTGTTGTAATCAATGCGTATGGTCCATTCACCAGTGCACCACATAAAATTAGCATTCCTGTTGGAGAGAGTAATACTTGTAATTACATAGGCCATCCTCTAGCGAAAGGTGCTCAGTATTTACAACCAATTAAGTAATTTTGAAGTGTAGTCACTTTAGTGAGTGAGACAGCCAATTTACACAGCAAGTTTACACAAAAGGCAGAGATTAAATCAGATTTTTAAAATAATATTTCATTAAGGTATTTGAAATTTTTTATAACAGTAACAAAACCAATGACATCAACATGGTGAAATAAAAATCCCCCCCCAGCCCAATCTTCACACACCTCAACCATACAACATAGGCGCCTCCTTGGAATACTGCATCTGCTGCCATTTTTAATTTCCCCCAAGAAAGTCGACGAACGGCTGCCACCTCCGGAAGAACCCCAACATTGACCCTCTCAAGGCAAACTTTATTTTCTCAAGACTGAGAAACCCAGCTATGTCACTAACCCAGGTCTCTACACTCTTTACACAGAGGGTAGTGGGTGCCTGGAACTCGCTGCCGGAGGTGGTGGAGGAAGCAGGGATGATAGTGACATTTAAGGGGCATCTTGACAAATACATGAATAGGATGGGAAGAGAGGGATACGGACCCAGGAAATGTAGAAGATTTTAGTTCAGACGGGCAGCATGGTCGGCACAGGCTTGGAAGGCCGAAGCGCCTGTTCCTGTGCTGTACTTTTCTTTGTTCTTTGTGTTCAGGGGCTTAGAGTCCCTCCACATTAATAAGATCCATCTCCGGGCTACCAGGGAGACAAAGGCCAGGACGTCGGCCTCTTTTGCCCCCTGAACTCCCGGATCTTCCCACAGTCCAAAGATCGCTACCTCCGGACTCGGCACCACCCGTGTTTTTAGCACTGTGGGGACATGGCCTTAGCAAAACCCTGCCAAAACCCTCGAAGCTTCGGGCATGCCCAAAACATGTGGACATGATTTGCTGGGCTTCCCGCGCACACCTATCCTGTACCTCGAAAAACTTGCTCATCCTTGCCACTGTCAAGTGTGCCCGGTGGACTACCTTAAATTGTATCAGGCTAAGCCTGGCGCACGATGAGGTGGTATTAACCCTGCTTAGGGCATCCGCCCATAGACCCGCCCCTCTCTTTCCTCCTAGCTCGTCCCCTCACTTGCCCTTAAGCTCCTCCACCGGAGTTTCCTCCGCCTCCGAAAGCTCCTGGTAAATATCCGATACCTTCCCCTCCCCCACCCAGGTACTGGAAACTACTCTATCCTGTATCCCCCGTGGCGGCAGCGGAAAGGCCAGCACCTGTTTTCTTAGGAAGTCTCGTACCTGCAAAAACCTAAAACCATTCCCTGCTGGCAATTTAAATTTATCCTCCAAAGCTTTCAAGCTGGGAAAGCTCCGATCTGTAAATAGATCCCCCATCTTTCTAATTCCTGCCCTCTGCAAACTCCGGAACCCATCATCTAGCCTACCCGGTACAAACCTGTGGTTGTTATAAATCGAGGTCCAAATCGATGCTCCCTCCACTCTCTTATATCTTCTCCACTGCCCCCAGATCCACTACTACCACCAGACTTGGAGTATTGGGCCGGCGAGAACAGCAGAGGTGCCGTTACCAATGCTCCCAGACTGGGAGATTAAATCAGATTATTCGATCATTTGATGCTGGAGGATAAATATGGCCAAGACTAGGGGAGAGAATTCCTACACTCTCTCTAAAATTGTACCATGGGCTTTTTAAACATTAAACCCAGTTCAGATGGGCCTCGCCTGAAGGACCACACAAAACAAAAACAAACAAAAAAAAAAAAAGTGTGGCAGTACTGCACCATCAGGATTACTCTAGAGATCAATAACTGGAAGAGTGCATGCTATCCACTAGGCCATGGCCAAGCTGCATCACAGCAGATAGATCGCAGGCAAATCAGTTTTGGTTTATTGCCAAAGCATTTCCAACAGATCATATTTCCAGAAAAGACATTTCCTCCAAAGTCACAATAAATAAGTAAACAAACTTGGAATGAGACAAGTATATCCTCCCAAATCAATACTACTTAATTACTGTCCTGGCTCAGTGAGATGGGCCATGTGCAGAACCTCAAGAGAGGAATCACAAGATAATAGTGGAGTAGTTTGACAGTGATTTCTGGTCATCTCTGACACTACAAATGCAACTGGGGAATGTGGATTGGGAGCAGCTATTTGAAGGCAAATCCACTTCGGATGTGTGGGAGGCTTTTAAAGGCCAGTTGATTGAAATGCAGGATAGGCATGTCCCTGCAAACAAATGAAGGATAGAAATGGCAGAATTTGGGAACCATGGATGACAAGGGAAATTGTAAGCTTAGTAAAAAGGAAGCATATGATAGGTCTAAGCATCTAAAAACTGACGAAGTCTTGAGTATAGTGAAAGTAGAAAGGAACTTAAACGTGGAATTGAGGGCTAAAAGGGGAATATCTTTAGCAAACATGGTCAAGGAGAATCCCAAGGCTTTTTATGCATCTTTGGAGCAAGAGAAAGAGTAGGCCCACTCAAGGACAATTGAGGGAAGTTATGCTTGGAACCACAGGAAGTGGGTGAAATCCTTAATGAGTACTTTGTATCTGTATTCACCAGGGAGTAGAACATGACGGATGTTGTTGAGGTCAAGGACAGGTGTGCGGACGCTCTTAATAACGTCAATACATCAAAGGAGGAAGTGTTGAATATCCTAAATTGCATTAAGGTAGACAAGTCCCTGGGGCCAGACGGGACCTATCCCAGGTAACTGTGGGAGGCAAGGGGAGAAATAGCTGGGGCTTAAACAGAACTCTTCACATCCTCTGACCACAAGCATGGTTCCAGAGGACTGGAGAATGTTATTCCCTTGAAGGAAGGAAGCAGGGATAATCCAGAAAAATATAGGCCGGTAGGCCTGACATTAGTGGTGGGGATGCTTTTGGAAAAGATACTGAGGGACATTGAGGAAAATGGATTGGTTAGTGACAAGCAGCATGGTTTTGTATAGGACCAACTTGATTGAGTTTTTTGAAGAAGTGGCAAAGAAAATCAATGAGGGAAGGGCTGTGGATGTAGTTTTTATGGACTTTAGTAAGGTCCCACATGGCAGCCTGGAACAAAAACTAAAATTGCATGGGATCTGGGGTGGGCTGGCTTGGTTATAGAAAACTGTAATAGTGGAAGTCAGAGGATACAACAGGTTATAGATAGATTGGAGACTTGGACACATAAATGGCAGATGGTGTTTAATAGAACATAGAACATAGAAAATACAGCACAGAACAGGCCCTTCGGCCCACGATGTTGTGCCGAACCTTTGTCCTAGATTAATCATAGATTATCATTGAATTTACAGTGCAGAAGGAGGCCATTGGGCCCTTTGAGTCTGCACCAGCTCTTGGAAAGAGCACCCTACCCAAACTCAACACCTCCACCCAACACCAAGGGCAATTTGGACATTAAGGGCAATTTATCATTGGCCAATTCACCTAACCCGTACATCTTTGGACTGTGGGAGAAAACCGGAGCACCCGGAGGAAACCCACGCAGACACGGGGAGGACGTGCAGACTCCGCACAGACAATGACCCAAGCCGGAATCGAACCTGGGACCATGGATCTGTGAAGCAATTGTGCTATCCACAATGCTACCGTGCTGTCCTTAAGAACAAATAAATCTACACTATATAATTTTCCCGTAATCCATGTACCTATCCAACAGCTGCTTGAAGGTCCCTAATGTTTCCGACTCAACTACTTCCACAGGCAGTGCATTCCATGCCCCCACTACTCTCTGGGTAAAGAACCTACCTCTGATATCCCTCCTATATCTTCCACCTTTCACCTTAAATTTATGTCCCCTTGTAATGGTGTGTTCCACCTGGGGAAAAAGTCTCTGACTGTCTACTCTATCTATTCCCCTGATCATCTTATAAACCTCTATCAAGTCGCCCCTCATCCTTCTCCGCTCTAATGAGAAAAGGCCTAGCACCCTCAACCTTTCCTCGTAAGACCTACTCTCCATTCCAGGCAACATCCTGGTAAATCTTCTTTGCACCTTTTCCAGAGCTTCCACATCCTTCCTAAAATGAGGCGACCAGAACTGTACATAGTACTCCAAATGTGGCCTTACCAAAGTTTTGTACAGCTGCATCATCACCTCACGGCTCTTAAATTCAATCCCTCTGTTAATGAACGCGAGCACACCATAGACCTTCTTCACAGCTCTATCCACTTGAGTGGCAACTTTCAAAGATGTATGAACATAGACCCCAAGGTCTCTCTGCTCCTCCACAATGCCAAGAACTCTACCGTTAACCCTGTATTCCGCATTCATATTTGTCCTTCCAAAATGGACAACCTCACACTTTTCAGGGTTAAACTCCATCTGCCACTTCTCAGCCCAGCTCTGCATCCTATCTATGTCTCTTTGCAGCCGACAACAGCCCTCCTTACTATCCACAACTCCACCAATCTTCGTATCGTCTGCAAATTTACTGACCCACCCTTCAACTCCCTCATCCAAGTCATTAATGAAAATCACAAACAGCAGAGGACCCAGAACTGATCCCTGCGGTACACCACTGGTAACGGGGATCCAGGCTGAATATTTGCCATCCACCACCACTCTCTGACTTCTATCGGTTAGCCAGTTCGTTATCCAACTGGCCAAATTTCCCACTATCCCATGCCTCCTTACTTTGTGCAGAAGCCTACCATGGGGAACTTTATCAAATGCCTTACTAAAATCCATGTACACTACATCCACTGCTTTACCTTCATCCACATGCTTGGTCACCTCCTCAAAGAATTCAATAAGATTTGTAAGGCAAGACCTACCCCTCACAAATCCATGCTGACTATCCCGAATCAAGCAGTGTCTTTCCAGATGCTCAGAAATCCTATCCTTCAGTACCCTTTCCATTACTTCGCCTACCACCGAAGTAAGACTAACTGGCCTGTAATTCCCAGGGTTATCCCTAGTTCCTTTTTTGAACAGGGGCACGACATTCGCCACTCTCCAATCCCCTGGTACCACCCCTGTTGACAGTGAGGACGAAAAGATAATTGCCAACGGCTCTGCAATTTCATCTCTTGCTTCCCATAGAATCCTTGGATATATCCCGTCAGGCCCGGGGGACTTGTCTATCCTCTAGTTTTTCAAAATGCCCAACACATCTTCCTTCCTAACAAGTATTTCCTCGAGCTTACCAATCTGTTTCACACTGTCCTCTCCAACAATATCGCCCCTCTCATTTGTAAATACAGAAGAAAAGTACTCATTCAAGACCTCTCCTATCTCTTCAGACTCAATACACAATCTCCCGCTACTATCCTTGATCGGACCTACCCTCGCTCTAGTCATTCTCATATTTCTCACATGTGTAAAAGGCCTTGGGGTTTTCCTTGATCCTACCCGCCAAAGATTGTTCATGCCCTCTCTTAGCTCTCCTAATCCCTTTCTTCAGTTCCCTCCTGGCTATCTTGTATCCCTCCAATGCCCTGTCTGAACCTTGTTTCTTCAGCCTTACATAAGTCACCTTTTTTCTCTTAACAAGACATTCAACCTCTCTTGTCAACCATGGTTCCCTCACTCGACCATCTCTTCCCTGCCTGACAGGGACATACATATCAAGGACACGTAGCACCTGTTCCTTGAACAAGTTCCACATTTCACTTGTGTCCTTCCCTGCCAGCCTATGTTCCCAACTTATGCACTTCAATTCTTGTCTGACAACATCGTATTTACCCTTCCCCCAATTGTAAACCTTGCCCTGTTGCACGTACCTATCCCTCTCCATTACTAAAGTGAAAGTCACAGAATTGTGGTCACTATCTCCAAAATGCTCCCCCACTAACAAATCTATCACTTGCCCTGGCTCATTACCCAGTACTAAATCCAATATTGCCCCTCCTCTGGTCGGACAATCTACATACGGTGTTAGAAAAGCTTCCTGGACACACTGCACAAACACCACCCCATCCAAACTATTTGATCTAAAGAGTTTCCACTCAATATTTGGGAAGTTAAAGTCGCCCATGACTACTACCCTATGACTTCTGCACCTTTCCAAAATCTGTTTCCCAATCTGTTCCTCCACATCTCTGCTACTATTGGGGGGCCTATAGAAAACTCCTAACAAGGTGACTGCTCCTTTCCTATTTCTGACTTCAACCCATACTACCTCAATAGGGTGATACTCCTCGAACTGCCTTTCTGCAGCTGTTATACTATCTCTAATTAATAATGCCACCCCCCCACCTCTTTTACCACCCTCCCTAATCTTATTGAAACATCTATAACCAGGGACCTCCAACAACCATTTCTGCCCCTCTTCTATCCAAGTTACCGTGATGGCCACCACATCGTAGTCCCAAGTACCGATCCATGCCTTAAGTTCACCCACCTTATTCCTGATGCTTCTTGCGTTGAAGTATACACACTTCAACCCATCTCCGTGCCTGCAAATACTCTCCTTTGTCAGTGTTCCCTTCCCCACTGCCTCATTACATGCTTTGGCGTCCTGAATATCAGCTACCTTAGTTGCTGGACTACAAATCCGGTTCCCATTCCCCTGCCAAATTAGTTTAAACCCTCCCGAAGAGTACTAGCAAACCTCCCTCCCAGGATATTGGTGCCCCTCTGGTTCAGATGCAACCCGTCCTGCTTGTACAGGTCCCACCTTCCCCAGAATGCGCTCCAATTATCCAAATACCTGAAGCCCTCCCTCCTACACCATTCCTGCAGCCACGTGTTCAACTGCACTCTCTCCCTATTCCTAGCCTCGCTATCACGTGGCACCGGCAACAAACCAGAGATGACAACTCTGTCTGACCTGGCTTTTAACTTCCAGCCTAACTCCCTAAACTAGTTTATTACCTCCACACCCCTTTTCCTCCCTATGTCATTGGTACCAATGTGCACCACGACTTCTGGCTGCTCACCCTCCCCCTTAAGGATCCTGAAGACACGATCAGAGACATCCCTGGCCCTGGCACCCGGGAGGCAACATACCTTCCGGGAGTCTCGCTCGCGACCACAGAATCTCCTATCTATTCCCCTAACCATTGAATCTCCTACAACTATTGCTTTTCTATTCTTCCCCCTTCCCTTCTGAGCCCCAGAGCCAGACTCAGTGCCAGAGACCTGGCCGCTAGGGCCTTCCCCCGGTAGGTCATCCCCCCCAACAGCATCCAAAACGGTATACTTGTTTTGAAGGGGAACGGCCACGAGGGATCCCTGCACTGTCTGCCTGTTTGTTTTTTTCCCCCCCGACTGTAACCCAGCTATTCTTGTCCTGTACCTTGGGTGTGGTTACCTCCCTGTAACTCTTCTCAATCACCCCCTCTGCCTCCCGGATGATCCGAAGTTCATCCAGCTTCAGCTCCAGTTCCCTAACACGGTCTTTGAGGAGCTGAAGTTGGGTGCACTTCCCGCAGGTATAGTCAGTGGAGACACCGGTGGTATCCCTCACCACCCACATCCTACAGGAGGAGCATGTAACTGGCCTAGCCTCCATCCCCTCTTACCTGACAGAATATAGCTGCTGTGTGGACTAACTAGATCTCCGCCCTCAGACTCTGCTCCCAGTCAGCTACACTTCCTGTAAACTCCTGGCTCTCTTCTCACTCTTTGCGGAAATGTCGGAAACAAAATGAAAGGAGCACCTTACTCCCTCCTCACCTAACTCCCTCGGTCACCAAACTCTCACTATCGCACTCAAAAAGCACCAAATTCAGCACTCAGTGCAAACAGACAAATTGTATAATCCAGACAAATGTGAGGTGATGCATTTTGGAGGTTCAAATCTAGTATGAAGTTTACTGTAAACAGCAGAACCCTTAGAAACATTACCAGAAGGATCTGGGCATGCAGGTCCACGGTTCCCCAAAAGTGGCAACACAGGTGGCCAAGGTGATTAAGGCAACATATGGCATGCTTGCCTTCATCAGCAGGGCATCGAGTACAGTAGTTGGGAAATTATGTTGCAGCTATATAAAACCTTTGTTAGGCTGCATTTACAGCATTGCATGCAGTTCTGGTCACCACATCACAAGGACGTGGAAGCTTTAGAGAGAGTGCAAAGATGATTCACTAGGGTGTTGCCTGGTCTCGAGGGTGTTGGCTATGAGGGGAGGTTGAATAAACTAGGACTGTTTTCACTGGAAAGAGGCAGAGGGGAGACCTGACGGAGGTCTACAAAATTACGAGAGGCATAGACAAGGTGGATAGTCAGAGGTTTTTTCCAAGGGTGGAAGTGTCAATTACAAGAGGGCACAGGTTCAAGGGGGAAGGTTTAAGGGAGATGTGCAGGGTAAGTTTTTCAGACAGTGGTGGGTGCCTGCAACGCACTGCAAGAGGAGGTGGAAGCAGGCACATTAGCAACATCTGGAGGGTACATGAATAGGGAGGAAATAGAGGGATACGCACAGAGTAAGGGTAGAAGGTTTTTAAAAAAATTTTTTAAACGGCATCATGATCGGCACAGGCTTGGAGGACCAAAAGGCCTGTTCTTGTGCTGTACTTTTCTTTGTTCTTTTGAGGCCAATTAGGGCATTGTGTAAGTTCTGTGATTGGTACCCAGTTAGTTTTACTCTCTGCTGTTTCCACAGGCCAGCAATACCTTGTATATTCAAATAATTTTTGAAATCAATATTGTGTCTGCTTCCACTGCCCTCAGTTAAGTACAAGCCCACTAAAGAACCAATTTTGTTATATTTTCATGTGAAATTAATGGCATTTTTATAAATGAGTTGCTGACTGTTACAGCTGAGCTACCCGATTTATGCTTGGAGACTGTATACCATTGGAGTTGCCATGGCTGATCCAAACCCCAGCATAAGTCAGCCCCTCATGGAGAGTTAATTGGATAGTTTTAGCAACATCCAAGGGTGGCATGGTGGTTTGCACTGCTGCCTCATGATACCGAGGACCCGGGATCGATCCAGGCCCGGGTCACTGTCAGTGTGGAGTTTGCACATTCTTCCCGTGTCTGTGTGGGTCTCACTCCTGTGATTATATGCATAAAGCAATTCTGTATATAATATTGTACACTACCTCTGACCAGCAGGTGGCAGTGTAAGTCTACCATGCAGCTCTGTACCTCGAGAAGTTGGGAGTCAGTGGTGTTGGTGGATAGACGTATTTTGCAGTAGCTCTATAATAGTTTATGTTAATATTTTGTTATTTATTTATTCCAGTTAGCTTTACCAAGCAGTTGTTTCATAATAAATTATTTAAACTAGATGTTCTATAGTACATCATTCATACTGGCCAGTCTACAGAACAGGACAACCCCCACAACCCCAAAGATGTGCAGGGTTGGTGGATTGGCCACACTAAATTGCCCTTGGAAAAAAAAATAATTGGGTACTTTAAAAAAAAAAAAAAAAAGGGTTTAACATCATCCTATTTCCCTGAACTACTAACCATCAAAAAAAGTATTGGGGGGGGGGGGGCGAAAGAGGAGAAGAGACTTCACAACACTTTCCAAATTACTTACCTATAATTGTTGGCAATCCATTTTTCCCAATGTAGTTGTAAAGGAACAGCTGAAAAAGGGGGAGGGGGAAAAACAGTTTTATAAAGGTTCACAAGACCTTTTCATTCTATCACAAGAGAGAGAAGACTAAATCTAATGAAGTTGCTATTGAAAGAATGGCGTACAAAAACTACGAACACGTCATAGGAACAAAAACTGCACAGTCCCAAGCTAGTCATTTCTCATCCATCAAGTTGGTAAATCACCACAGCTGGTAGGGTAATGCCCATTTCCAGCACAAAGCAGAACTTTGACCACTCACGCCACTTCTACCTCTTGAGAAGTCTCAGAATTAAGGAAACGGTTCCCTCAACGTTTCTGTAGTCAAGATTCATTCACAGTTTAAAAAAAAAAAACCCTCTCCAACGTCAAGCTGGAGGCGGCGGCTAATATTACGATTGGGGAGTTATACAACCCTTTCCAGGGCAGCTTAAAGGAGCAAAGTATCCAATGCTCTCAATTTTAGAAGACTTTCTAATCCTTCAGTGCCCCGTATTACTAATCATTCTGGGCAAGAGACATGCTCCCAGGCATCTGCTGAAGCTTTACCAAGTATGGTGGCCAGAAGGATGGCACAGTGGTTAGTGCTGCCTCACAGCGCTAGGGACCCAGGTTCAATTCCAGCCTTGACTGACTGTGTGGAATTTACACACTCTCGTCGGTATTTCCTCCAGGTGTTCCGGTTTCCTTCCACAGTCCAAAGATGTGCAGGGCAGTAGATTGGCCATTTTAATGATCCCTTGGGTGTCCAAAAGGGGTGGTTAGGTTGGGTTACGAGAATAGGGAAGTGGGCCGGTGCAGACACAATGGACTGAATGGTTCCTTCTGCAATGTTTGGATTCTATGCAAGATACCCAACAGTTGCTGAGGGGGTGAGAGGCAGAGAAGGGAGAGGAAATGCACTTGGTTTCATTTCTATTGTTGGAGTCCCCAACTTTTCCCCAGTCCACAAATGATGCAGCAGGGTAACAAATAACTGGACATTTCACTTCAAAATTTCGAAAACATCACGCCCATCAAAAAAACCAAAAACAAGTCCTTGCATTAAATCCAGCAGCACCTCAACGACCTCATTCTACCAGATTCCAGACCCCTTACCACTTGATCCAGTCCCATGATGGATATAATCTGTCAAAAGTCATCAACCTGGAATGGTTAATTCAGGTTTATTTTCCTCGATGCTTTCTGACCAGAGTACTTCCATCCTTTTCTGTTTTGATTTCAGATTTCCAGCATCTGCAGTATTTTTCTTTTCTACCACTTTTCACAAAATAGTTAGTGCAGGGAGAGGCCATTCAGTCCAGAGTGAAATCGACCCTCTGAAAGAGCACCCTGCCCATGTCCACACCCCTGCAACCCCATCTAACCGTTGGACACCAAGGGGCAATTTAGCGTGGCCAATCCACCTAACCGGCACACCTTTGAACTGTGGGGAAAGAACTATTCTGTCCATTTCCCCTTTCCAGCTCTTGGTCGGTAGCCCAAAAGGTAACAGCACCTCAAGCACAAATCTGGTGCTCGATTAATAAGGGGATCATGGGTTTATGGAGAGAAGGCAGGAGAATGGGGATGAGGAACATACCAGTCGAATGGCGGAGCAGACCGAGTGGGCAGAATGGCCTAAATATGCTCCGATATCTTATGGGAGGAAACCCACACAGACATGTCGAGAACGTGCAAGCTCCACACAGTCACCCAAGGTCAGATTGCTGTTGGTTTTTCAGCTAGTCCATTTAAGGGCAAAGAAAAAGGGCTATTAAGCCCACAGTTGGAGGGGAAAGCCCAGAAGATCAAATTTGGTTCAGTTTTTTCCCAGATTAAGAAGTTGCGATTGGTACACATTACAGTGTCGTAAAGGCTTTTCCTCTTCACAGTCAACGTGGTTTATTAAAGAGAAGGTCCAGGTGCATTTAATATTATTAATGTACACTCAAACATCCTTTCAATAACAAATATCCTTTCAATAACACATTAATAGATTGTGACTTGTTGCCTTTTCCAATTTGTATCCAGGTAGTGATACAGACCTATTGAAATGATCCCGAATATGCACGGGGCTTTGCAGGTACATAGGAGAGTGCATGGTGCCTCAGCGCACTTGATAAGAGGTCTGTGGGTCCCAGCTCATTCACCTTTTTTTTTTTTTTTTATTAAATATAAAATTTAGAGTACCAATTCATTTTTTCCAATCAAGGGGCAATTTAGCATGGCCAATCCACCTATCCTGCACATCATTTGGGTTGTGGGGGCCAAACCCATGCAGACACGGGGAGAATGTGCAAACTCCACACAGACAGTGACCCAGAGCTGGGATCGAACCTGGGACCTCAGTGCCATGAGGCAGCAGTGCTAACCACTGCACCACCGTGCTGCCCTCCCAGTTCATTCATGAACTACAATGGACTCCCTAGGACATATCTGGATACAAAAGGATAGTGGCCCTTCAGGAGGAGTTCTTGTGGCTACATCATTACTGTCACATTTTCAAAGCAATTGTTCTGTTCCAACTTTTCCACATCCCAGAACCATCCTTACCATCGGAGCAGCAGCGATCAGCATAACCCAGCAGGTGGTGGCCCTCCCACCGGTGTAATCAGAGATGATCCCAGCCAGAATCCCACCTACACAAAAAAGGGAAACAGTGAACACATCTGCCTAGCAACACTAAGTTACCAACTGACCACAACTTAAACTAAACTGATGATCAAAATGAACCATCTTAAAAAGGTTCACGAGGGAAAATATTGAAGTCTTCAAGGAGGAATGGAAAGAGGAAAATAAAAAGGCGATGCCTGAAGGGACGGATTGAAAATCCTGCAAGTGTTCAAAATGGTGGAGGCTTTTAACAAAGGTAAAGAGGCAAAGGTGAATACTGAAGTGGTTAAGTGCCAAAAGTTAGTTACAGACAAAAAGCAGCAAGCGGCAATGACCTGGAAAACACGGTCCAAAAGGTTGGAAACAAATGGATGATTTCAGAAGGAAACTGGATGACGCAGGGCTATGTGGGATCCAGTGAGGGAGTGGGATCGGCTCGATTGTTTCGTAGAGAGCTGGCTTAGACCATTTAGTGGCTTAAGTGTCGTAAATAAGAGACTATCAAAAAGGAAGATGACACTTGTATAGATGTCTCTTATAGGACATATCCTTGGATCCAAAAGAGACCAGATGAAATGATAAGTCAGGGTTGAGTCAAGCGCCAGTGTTCCTGGCCAGCAGCCTTGTGTAACATTCAATAAAGAAAAGGAGGCAGAGCTGATCGATGGACAGTTTCATGTCAGCTCCAGGAAAACGTCAATCTCCAGGGAGGAAATGAATTATTTCAGAAGATTAAAAGTAGGTTTTTAAAAACATTTAGAGTACCCAATTTTTTTTTTCCCAATTAAGGGGCAATTTAGCGTGGCCAATCCACCTACCCCGCACATCTTTGGGTTGTGGGGGGCGAAACCGGTGCAAACGCGGGGAGAATGTGCAAACTCCACACGGACAGTGACCCAGAGCCGGGATCGAACCTAGGACCTCAGTGGCGTGAAGCAGCAGTGCTAATCACTGCACCACCGTGCTGCCCGATTAAAAGTAGGTTGATGAGATGACATTGTGCTAAAAAAAAAAAATAATGAAATTATGCATTTAAAACTACTCTAAAAAAGGTATTTATTGGCTTAGTGAGTGGAGTGGAAGTGTGAGATGGATTTGAAGGAACACAGTTCCAATAAAGACAGCATCTTGGGTCAATAAGTAATTAGATTACAAAGAAGTAAAAAAAATAAGAAGCTTATTTACAGTGTACATTCTGCACTCGGGAATCTATTGAGAGAACAACATGGATTAAATCAGGTGTTGCCTGGTAGGAGATAGTCAAATAAGACTGAAGGTTCTGTTCAAAAACTACAGATTACCAGGTGATATGATAGAAGTGTTTATTATTATGAAAGGGTGGGACAGTGTAGACACAGGCAGACAGTTCCCATTAGTTGAGGGATCGAAAAGGAGGAATCAAGAGGCACAAGATTAAATGGAAGACATTTAGAAGAACCCTCTTTAAACACAGAGCTGTGGAATTTATTTGCTGATCAATGGCAGAGGCATTGAAAGTTAAACTGGATGAAGGGATTGGGTAGGAAGGTAAAAAGACTAAATGGCAAGGAGAACCTCAAGGGTAAACTTAGCAGACTGGTTGGGCTAAATGACTAATGTCTATATTATGACCGGTGTTTATTGTCACTCAACAGATAATGCTTAGTTTAGAAACACACTGCCCTTGATATATTGTTTGAGGATATAATAGTCAATCATTTAGCAGAGGGAAGGTTTTGGTTCTGTTCAGCTGTGCTTCAGTTATTTCCATCCATTTAAAAGGGCCCATAAGATGTAGGAGCAGAAGTAGGCCATTCAGCCCATCAGGTCAGCTCTGCCGTTCAATGAGATCATGACAGACAAGACTGCCCTGGGCAATGGCACTGCTCCTTTGTTAGCTTTAGGAGTCACTAGAGAATCCTTGGTCAATGAGAACACCTGCAGAATTACTTGGAAAAAAATCCACACTGACAACACCCTTTTGATAGTCACCAACCACAGCCAACTCAGTCACTGAACAGGAGACAGTAGGAGTAGTAGTGCTGAAACAAAGCACTACACATGAATAATGCAGAGTGCCCTCAAGTGTTGGTTCAAAGCCACGCTTAATCATCAAGTTACAATATTTGAATTCCACTGGTAGGAGCTTAACACAGAGCAGGTGAAGGGAAGAGGTGATTCAACTCAAACCAGTTCCTTCCAAATTTTCCCATGTACAATTTGCACAGTAAATGGATCCTCCCAACGGTGCTTGGGAGTGTCAATGCTCACAGGTAACATTTAGTTTACATCCTTGTAATCTAATTATCAGCAATTACAACCTGCAATACTTTGACCAGTCACATGCCAATGTGAATTTACCAGTTATTCACTACCCATGTCTTTTTTTCTGATTCCTACTGGGCACGGTTCCCATAAGACACAGGAGCAGAATTAGGCCACTCAGCCCATCAAGTCTGCTCCGCCATTCAATCATGGCTGATATTTTTCTCATCCCCATTCTCCTGCCTTCTCCCCATAACCCCTGATCCCCTTATTAATCAAGAACCTATCTAACTCGGTCTTAAAGACACACACCCCTCCACAGCCTTCTGCGGCAAAGAATTCCACAGATTCTGGCTGAAGAAATTCCTCTGCATCTCCGTTTTAAAGGCTCGTCGTCCCTTTAGTTTGAGATGGTGTCCTCTGGTACTTGTTTTTCCTACAAGTGGAAACATCCTCTCCACATCCACTCTATCCAGGCCTCGCAGTATCAGGTAAGTTTCAATAAGATCCCCCTTCATCCTTCTAAACTCCAACGAGTACAGACCCAGAGTCCTCAACTGTTCCTCATACGACAAGCTCTTCATTCCAGGGATCATTCTTGTGAACCTCTTCTGGACCCTTTCCAAGGCCAGCACATCCTTCCTTAGATACAGGGCCCAAAACTGCTCACAATACTCCAAATGGGGTCTGACCAGAGCCTTATATAGCCTCAGAAGTACATCCACTAGTGCCATCAGCAAACCCAACTGACCATACCAAAGGTATCAATGTGGTTTCAGAAGTCTGATCTATTCTCATCAGTCATCGCCCAATTCTACGTCCTGCAGGGGAACTGAGCCAAATGCAGCACCCTTACCATACCACTGGTCAGCTAATTGTAAGAACCATTCACAATGACAAACTGGAACACCATGACCAACATGTGGAAACTAAACTTATTACAATATACAGGAAAAGATGCAAGAATATATAAATAGTCCCAACTTATGAAAAAGGAAGAACTTTAAATAGGCAATTTCAGTCCAAATGTTTACACATCAGCGTATTCTCACATGGCACCAAATGCCTCCATGTTCTTATAGACATGTCTACTCAGACAAACGTACCAATAATGCCACCAACGTCAAAGAGTGTGGAGATATCACCCGCAGCTTTGGGATTCAGATGGGCTGAAAAAGAAAGTCATTTGATAAAGCTCAAGCTCATGTTCACATCTGTTGTAAGCATTAGCCTGTGGTTCAGTCGCTAGAACCCTTCAACTCCAGAGGTTTGAGCATATAACCTAGGCTGTTATTACACTGCTGTACTGAGGGAGGGGTCAGGGATGCCAATCCATGAGATGTTAAATAAAAGCATGACCTGTTCTCTTGGATAGTTGATCGATGTGACGTAGAGCAGAGGAGTTATCCCAGCATTTGGCTAGCATTTAGCCATAAGCTACATCATGAACACAGGAATTCTATTCATCATCATATTGTTGTTTGTGGGAGCTTGCTGTTGGCATATTTTATACAACAATGACTGGACTTCAAAAATGGTTTCGCCTCGTCGTGAAGACATGAAGTCGTCATAGAAGCAAACGTTTTTCTTCCTGATTGCTGGGAGTGCTGCAACATTTTTGATCGATGAGAAGTGGCCTGGTTGCAGTCCCCTCAAGTTTCCCATCTTAGCCACAATAACTGGGGTCTGTTTTCATTCAGACAGGGAACATTAATGGAAGGGGGCAGGGTTGCTGTTGTGAGCAGTGCCAATTCCAGAACCTGCTTTTTAAAACTAGTGGAAGTAGATTTGTGCCAAATACAATATTATGTGACATGAAGCAAAAAAAAAAAAAAAAAAAACAGGAGGAAATTCAAGACCAAGGTATTTCGAACAGAGTGCAAGAGAGGGGTTTGTTTATTTACAGAGGTTAAGAAGCTTTGAATGAAATAATGGAGTTCACAAATGAAGTAGAGACCATTTCAGTATTTAATGTGGCTTCATTAAGTTGTTGAGGCAGAGGATTCTGGGACATGTGGCAAGGTAAGTGTGCACAGTAAACATTGTGTCATGTGGAATGTCATTTCTAAGAAATGTTTGTCTGCTCAAGTGGCTGCAATGATGTCAGAGTGTGGGTGGAGCCGAGCTCTGGCTCGGCTTTTTAGTTTTGCTTTGAGGAAAAGCTTGGGTGTGCCTGTATTTTTTGGTTTCATTTCAGTGTTGCAGCTGAAGCCAGTCAAAGGTGTAATTTCGATCTCTCTGCCATCTAAAGACTATCGCTAGATCATTTGGTGAATTCAGAGTGATAACTGCTCTCAGTAGAGAATTTAAACCTGATGTGTTTCTGTAAAAAGGATTTGTGTCTTATGGATGTTAAATGGAAAGTTTAAGGATTACTTAAGAGTGTTGTATTCTTTGCTGGGGAATATTTGAATTAATGGTTGCCAAGATGTTCACTCTTTGGGGGGGGGGGGGGGGGGAAAGAGTGTATTTGAATTGATGGTTGCTAAGATGTTCACTGTATGTTTTAAAAAGGTTAACAGAGTTCATAGAATAAACATTGTTTTGCTTTAAAAATTACTTTTACATTTCTGCCGCACCACACGTAGTGGGCCGTGTGCCCCCATACCACAATCTAGTAAAAGTAGTGGGTCAGGTGAACTCCATGATACACTTTGGCGCCTAAACCCTGGCCCATAACAATTGATGCTGACTGATGGAACCACCTTTTGGCGCAAGTTCTAAGAAAGATGTAGGGAATAGCACAGGCACCATCAGCAAAAACACAAAAGGTGACAGATATCAAGGACGCAGAATGATTTGGCACTACCTATTGCTGTGCAATGTTTTGAAACATCTTGAAAGCTAACTTGCTCTCCATATTGTTTGGCCTGGTTCCGGACCTTGGATCATGCTCGGTTAAGCAAATCCCACAAGGCATGTCACGGGCCAATAAAATGTCAGTGCACCAGTTGCAGCATTTTACTTCCTAATTTAAAAAAAAAAATAATGAGATGTGGGCTTTGCTGGCTAGGCCAGCATTTGTTGCCCACCCCCAATTGCCCTCGCGAAGGTGGGAAGCCACTTTCTGGAACCTCTGCAGTCCCAGAGATGTAAGTACACCCAGTGCTGTTGGGGAGAGAGTTCCAGGATTTTGACCCAGTGAAAGTGATGGAACGGTGATATATTTCCACGTTGGGGAATGTCCATGTGGTTTTCCCAGATATCTGCTGCCCTGGATAGTAATGGTCATGGCTTTGAAAGGAGCTGCCCAAGATGGTGTTGAGCTCAAGTGTAGTTCAGCATTGGATTGCACTATTGGAATAGGCTACAATTCATGAAAGGAGAGTGGAATGGGTTTGATCAAAATCAAATTAGTCTTAAAAAAACATTATGGATCCTTAAAAAGTAGAGATCAAGATTACATCTAGAGTTGGCTTTTCAGTAATATGGTGACATCTGTAATCAGTAGATGGGGAACTTTGAATGAAGTGGGAAATTTGCCTCACCCACCCCCTAGCATTTGAACTTGTGCCAAATTACTTCCCTATCCAATAATCTATGCTAATTCTTTTGTCAAGTGATGTACAAATGTTTTGTTTATATAAAGTATGCTACTCACCAACAGAGGAAATGTAGAGAGGCAACCAGAACAGGAATGTGTAACTGACCAACTTGGCAAAGAGTAAACATAGTGAGAACTCGATCACACCCTGGACAAAGTTTTTAAAAAAAAAAAAAAACAGGTTTCATTACCACAAGAACAAAGACACCATTTGAAAAAGAGCTTTCCGCCTCCTCTGCTCACATTTCGGTCACCCATTTTGACTTCGCCAATGACCCTCATCACTTTGCGTATGAAAAAATCTAGCCAGTTCCAATTCTTTTAACGAATACCTTCCAGATGAGACAGCAACTAACACTAATAAATGAACATTTAGCTCAAAAGGTAGTTGCCTACAAAACTGCCTAAATCAGTGGTGGTCGTCCTGCAGCCGGGGTGGGGTGGGGCATCTGGGTTCCGAGTTTTATTTGATTTTATCGATTGTTGCTCACATGCAGAGTCGCCACATTCTGCTGGTTCTTGTCCGACGTTTGTATACAGGTATGACAGAGATATGCACATAAAAAGGGCAAGTGGAGTGCTGATTGCTCACAACCCGTGGACTCCCAGTGCATTCAAAGTATAAATACTTTTAGTTGATGATGGTTCCTGATCTTAATCATGGTGTCGTGAACAAGCCTAATTTCAATCTGGTGGGCCACAGAGATGAAGGGTCACGGATGGGCTCAATGACTAGCCTAGGTTGCCCATTGCAGTCCTAGATAGATGCAGAAGGTAAATTGTTATGGATACATCTTGTTTCATTCAAATTGATGGTTTAATAAAAGTATTTTAGCACAACATTTCCACTTTTCGCCCATTGAGAATTCAAATTTATTTTACCCATTTGAAATAGCTTGGATAACACTTTTCAACTCAACATTGGCTTTCAAAGGACATCAGCACCATCACTTAGATGTGGAATTTGTGAACTGACCAGGGTATTTAGTACTTGTGGTAGTCACCACTAACTGTATATTAGATGTAGTAACTGTATATTAGATGTAGTATTGGAAGGCTCCTGTACTAGAGGTACAGGGGTAAATCCCCGCCTGCTGGCTCCGCCCAGTAGGCAGCATATAAATGTGCGCACACACCAGAGCTGCTCCCATTCTGGTAGCAGCTGCAGGAGGCCATACATCTCTGCTCAATAGAGCCTCGATTATTCTCTACTCTCGTCTTTGTAGTAATTGATAGTGCATCAATTTATTGTGCAGCAATTTATTGAGCAGAGATCTTACAGCGATGGAACTTAGTATTAAGCCTGATCGCCTACAGCTGCACCCTCAAGCAGCCCGCACCATGTCGGCCTTCGACCACTGACCAGTCTGCTTCGAAAGTTACCTCCGATCATCGGCTGAACAACCCTCGGACGCACAGAAGCTCCAGGTCCTTTATTCATGGTGAGCTGATATTTTGCCCCTTATCTGGGATGCACCCACTTACGCTGAAGCAATGGAGCTCCTAAATGGACATTACGTTCGGCTCGGCCGGTTAACAAACTTGCCAGGCTCCTCCTGTCAACGAGACAGCAACTCCCTGGTGAGTCCTTAGACTATTTCTGGCGTGCCCTGCACATCCTGGCGAGAAACTGTGACTGCCAGGCAGTTTCGGCAGTCGAGCATACAGAACTTTTAATCAGACGCTTTTGTTACAGGCATCGGGTAGACGTACATCCGCCAGCGCCTATCGGAGGGGTACGCTTGATCTTGCAGGAACCAGGCAGCTTGCAAATTCACTAATAGTGGCCTTCCGTAACGTCCAGGCGTACGCTCCCGACCGCACGGCACCCTCATGGACATAGTGGGCCCCACCAGCTACCGCCCCCAGCCCACCAAGCCTGCGCCACGCAGCAATCAGCCAACTCCGGGGGGCCCAAATGCTACTTCTGCGGGCAGACCAAACACCCCCGGCAGCACTGCCCGGCACGGAGTGCGACCTGCGGAAAGAAGGGACATTTTGCTGCTGTGTGCCAGGCCCGGTTGATCGCTGCTGTTTCTCGGCCCAGCGTTCCGACACTCCCCATGTGCTACCAGTGGACGCTGCCATTTTAGTCCCCGCAGACCATGTGCGGCCCGTGGGCGCCACCCTCTTCTTCTCCACAGACCATGAGTGGCCTGTGGGCGTCGCCATCTTTAACACCACCCACCATGTGCGCCCCGTGGGTGCAGCCATCTTCGGCGCCATTTTGGACGGCGCCTCGGGACCCCTGCTCGTCAGGAACTTCGTCTGGCCGTTCATCACCTGCCACCACCGCCAACCAGCCCAGGGCCTACCAGCACCAGCTCGCCTCGATATCCCTCGACCAGTCCCGGCCTCACAACCGCGACGACTACGGTGAAAATCGATGGGCACAAGACTTCCTACCTTCGTGACTCCGGGAGCACGGAAAGCTTCATCCACCCCACTACGGTAAGGCGCTGCTCCTTCGCGGTACACCCTGTTACCCAGAGAATCTCCCTGGCATCCGGATTCCATTCCGTGGAAACCCAGGGGTACTGCATCGCGACCCTCACCATCCAGGGCGTAGAGTTCAGCAACTTCCGACTCCACGTCCTCCCCAACCTCTGCGCTGCCCTGTTACTCGGTCTGGATTTCCAATGCAATTCCCAAAGCTTAACTTTAAAATTCGGCGGACTCCTACCACCCCTCCCCGTATGCAGCCTCACAACCCTCAAGGTCGATCCACCTTCCTTGTTTGCAAACCTCACCCCGGATTGCAAACCCGTCGCCACCAGGAGCAGACAGTACAACGCCCAGGACATGACCTTCATCAGGTCGGAGGTCCAGCAGCTGCTGCGGGAAGACATCATAGAGGCCATCAACAGCCCCTGGAGAGCCCAAGTGGTAGTGGTGAAAACCAGGGAGAAACACAGAATGGTCATTGACTAGACCATCAATCGGTACACGCAGCTCGACGCGTACCCCCTCCCACGCATATCTGATATGGTCAATCAGATTGCACAGTACGGGGTCTTTTCTACAGTGGACCTGAAATCTGCCTACCACCAGCTCCCCATCCGCAAGGTGGACCGCCAATACACTGCGTTCAAAGCAGATAGCCGCCTCTTATCATTTCCTTAGGGTTCCCTTCGGCGTCACTAACGGGGTCTCGCTCTTCCAGTGTGAGATGGACCGAATGGTTGACCGGTACGGACTGCGGGCCACCTTCCCGTACCTAGATAACGTCACCATCTGCAGCCACGATCAGCAGGACCACGACGCTAACGTTCTCAAATTTCTCCACACCGCCAAACTCCTTAACCTCACGTACAATAAGGAGAAGTGAGTGTTCCGCACCAACCGCTTAGTCATCCTTGGCTATGTTGTGGAAAACGGAGTTCAAGGGCCCGACCCCATGCACCCACTCATGGAACTCCCCCTCCGCCACTGCCCCAAGGCCCTGAAACTATGCCTGGGATTTTTCTCCTAGTATGCCCAGTGGAGCCCTAACTATGCGGACAAGGCCCACCCAATCATTCACTCCACAGTATTCCCCCTGACGGCTGAGGCCCGCCATGCCTTCAGACATCGCCAAGGCCATGATGCATGTGGTCGACGAGGTCCCTCCTTTTTCAGGTCGAGAGCGATGCATCGGACGTCACTCTGGTCGCCACCCTCAACCAGGCAGGCCCACGGCATTCTTTTCCCCTACCCTCCATGCCTCTGAAATTTGGCACTCCTGTCGAAAAGGAGGCCCAAGCCATCGTGGAAGCTGTGCGGCATTGGAGGCATTACCTGGCCGGCAGGAGCTTCACTCTCCTCACTGACCAATGGTCGGTTGCCTTCATGTTCAACATCACGCAGCGGGGAGAGATCAAAAATGATAAAATCTTAAGATGGAGGATCGAGCTCTCCACCTACAATTACGAGCCCCCCTATGCCCAATCCCAAGGTACACGTGCCAGCACACAAGTGGACCGACTCCAGGCCCTACACTATAGTCTCTGTCACCCGGTTCTTTCACTTCACAAAGGCCCGCAACATGTCCTAATGCATTGCAGAGGTCAGGGCTGTCACCAGAGACTGCCAGGTCTGGGCGGAGTGCAAACAGCACTTCTACCGGTCAGACCGAGTGCACCTGGTGAAGGCCTCCCGCCCCTTTGAACGCCTCAGCATGGACTGAAACCGACCGAAACACGAACGTGGTCGATGAATACTCCAATTTCCCGTCACCATCCCATGCCCTGATACGACTTCTGCCACGGTCATTAAAGCGCTCAACAGCATCTTCGCTCTGTTCAGTTTCCCCACTTACATCCACAGTGACCGGGGATCCTCCTTTATGAGCGATGAGCTGCGTCAGTACCTGCTGATCAAGGGCATTGGCTCGAGCAGGACAGCCAGCTACAACCCCCGGGGAAACGGGCAGGTGCAGAGGGAGAATGGGACGACCTGGAAGGCCGTCCTGCTGACCCTACGGTCTAAAAATCTCCCGGTCTCCCGCTGGCAGGAGGTTCTCCCCGACACGCTTCACTCCATCCGATCACTACTCTGCACTGCAACTAACGAAACCCCATGAACGTCTCCTTGCCTTCCCCAGGACGTCTACCTCCGGGGTTTCGCTTCCAACATGGCTGGCTGCTCCTGGACCAGTCCTCCTCCGCATATGCGTGCAGAGCCACAAGGCGGACCTGTTGGTCGAAAGAGTACAACTACTGCACGCGAACCCGCAGTACACCTATGTGATGCACCCCGACAGGCGCCAGGACACAGTCTCCCTCCGGGACCTGGCACCAGCTGGATCCCCGCCCCCCCCTGCGCACCTCACCACAGCCCCTGCTCCAGGACAACCAGTCCTCCCACTGGTTCCACTCGGGGGTGAAGATGAGGACAACATGCTCCTGGAGTCACAGGCATCACGACCGAGGCGATCACAGCGGAGGATCAAGGCACCCGACCGACTGAAACTGTAGATTTTGCCTGAAGTGTAAATTTTTCCACCACCCCTGCTGGATTTTTTTTTTTTAAAAAAAAATTAAACAAGGGGTGAATGTGGTAGTCACCACTAACTGACTATTAGATGTAGTAACTGTATATTAGGTGTAGTAACTGTATATTAGATGTAGTAACTGTATATTAGATGTAGTATGGTAAGGCTCCTGTACTAGAGGTACAGGGGTAAATCCCCGCCTGCTGGCTCCGCCCAGTAGGCGGCGTATAAATGCGCGCGTACACAGGAGCTGCTCCCATTCTGATAGCAGCTGCAGGAGGCCACGCATTTCTGCTCAATAAAGCCTCGATTATTCTCTACTCTCGTCTTTGTAGTAATTGATAGTGCATCAGTACTCACGGGTATTTTGAGGGCCCCCAAAAAGCTAATCGCAGTGGGTTCTCCCATCTGGTCACTGGGAAATATGGTGCCCTCATTTTCTGCATCGCTGGGACTGGTAAAAATTTCCTCCATGCTCCCATGTCGTATCAACGGCTCTTGCTCCCGCTGATCCTGTAATACCAGCAAAAATATTCAATAACTGATTTCCAACCAAAGAGGCAATAAGAATCTCCTTCGGCCCTTTATTCCCCAGAACTCCAACTGGTGCCATGTCTCCTTAGTAACTGGCTGCCAGGCTAGGTGGATGTGGGGCACAGTCCATCTAAAGTGCTACAACACTAAAAATGCCCCAAGATTCCCCAGTGTGTTTCTAATCTTTTTCAAGCCATCATTGAAACATACTAGGATTGAGCAAGTGAGGGGCATTAATGAAACACCTTTCATCCCAGTTTAAACAAGATGTGGAACTTTAAAAGGACAGAACAAGTTGGTGGAATGAGCCAACAGGTGGCAGATGATATGCAATGTGGAGAAATGTGAAGTGATTAATCTTTCAGAAAAAACAATGGGGAGAGAAAATAGGTGTACACATTGCACAAGTCATTGAAGGTGGCAGGACAGATTTAGAGCGCAGTTGGAAAAGCATGTATTCTAGGCTTCAATAATTAGGGGCAAAGGTACAAGAGTAAGGAGGCAATGTTGAAATTGTAAAGGACACGAGGTAGGCCTCAGCTAGAGGATTGGGTCCAGTTTTGGGAGTCATGCATTTGGAAGGATAGAGATGTACAGATGAGTAGATAGGGAGAAACTACTTCCACTGATGAATGAATCTGCTTCCACCGATGAATGAATCGAGAGCGAGAGCGATGGCACAGATTTAAGAAACAAAAGCAATGAGAAAAGCCTTTGCACTGGTGTGCAGTAGAGACATGTTGAATCGAGGTAGTCAAAAGGGTTGTTATTTGAATAGGGGAAAAAGGCAGGAGAATGCATTAAGTTGCCCATTCAGGAGAGCCAGTGCAGACACAATGGGCCAAATGGCCTACCTCGGCACCATAAAAATGGAGATATAGGGAAGTGGTAACATTTAGTCAATGTAGTGAAAAGATCTGATGGCAACACAAATGGAAACCATCGGAACAGATCCAACCGAACAAACTGGATTCTGCAGAACTCTGGAAATGCAAATATCTTCACTTCAAAAAAAACCTTTCCAATTGGAAAACAGGTTCATTTCTACTGGGATGCATATCTGTGAGCACAGGGAGAGAGACTGCAACATACAACAGAACGGAATTGCAGGGCCGAGCACCGATGAATAGTCCAACAATGTTAGGTTTATCATCCCCACCACGAGTCTATATCAATAGCAGTACTGTGTCATGATATTTAACAAGTTAAAATGGGTGATTTGCTTACATGGTGTTTGGGTGGGGTGCAACCAACATCTTCAGGGTCTGTGAGGAAATACAAAGTTAATTTGACAACAAAGTGCAGTTAACTGACCCAAGCTATTCAATAAAACCTAAAAATTACAAGCCAGCCAATCCAAAAGGAATTTTCTTTCCCCAAATGTTAGCAGCTCACCCAGGCAGATGAGGAGCACCATTCAGGGCTCTGGCACACAACCAGTCATCAGGCGTCACCAATGGAAGACGTGGCCCCATTCCACATTTACCACCCCCCCCCCCCAAAAGATTCCTGGGATGCAGATGGTGTTTGAAGAGGGGAAATCATTTCCACTCCGCTGCCATGTCCCAGGGGAAAAAAAATTACCCGTATCTCAAGTATCCATCGAGGCCATTCCAAAACCACCCTTTCGGAGAAAGAGGATACAATGGCCATCGTTGGTCCTCAAACACAAAGGCATAACCTTTATTTGATATCCCTGCACTGCCCACTGCCAAGATGTTCGGTGGGCAACTCAGCAAGCCTAGGTGGGTAAGACAGGGTCCAAGTACAAGCCCAAAGCCATTCTGCAGCAATTCACTGACATTCATTATGTGGCCAATAATTTGCTGCTATTCCTGTGCACCAGAAAAAATAAGTAGATAGTTTCTGGAGAAATACCGACATAGACACGGAACGTGGAGACATCACTTACATTCCACCAGAAAGAAGAAGCAGACTATTCCCATTGCTGCAATGATGGCACCAGGCACAATGAATGATAAACCCCAGGCAGATGACACAAAGACGCCAGCAATCAAGGAGCCCAGGATATTCCCGACTGACGTGTGAGAGTTCCAGATTCCCATGATGAATCCTCTCCTGTCAAATTAAATGGGGCGAGGCAGAAAAAAAAAAAAAAGGAAAAGTGGTATGAAACACCATCTAAAGAATGTTTTTAAATCAGAGAAGGATGACGGGTTAGATTAGTCTCAAAAACCCTCGATGGTAGTGATTTGCCCAGAAATAGCTACAATTTCTCAGTGTCCAGGTATTGAAAGCATATGCTCATGACTAATGAAAGGCTCTCCCCATTTCACTGGTTCATTGATAAACCAGAGGCCGCAAGAGCCTGGAGCACTTCACAGTTGATGCTTGGGATCAATTGGAAATCTCAACAAAAAGGAGGCAGTTAAAGATATGGAACCAAGGGGAGTAAAGAGAATTAAGGTACAGTTCAACCATGGCAGCACATTGTTCCTATGAGCCACAGTCACTAGTGTTCCAGTGATCAAACTAGAGGGAGATTAGCAGAGCACTGCGTGGAAGTCAGTTGCTGCTCCATCAGGGAATGGACAGAAATACTATTTATAGTTACTGGAACAAAATAAAATTGGCATACACAGATGGAATCCGTGGTTTGCCAGACGAGTGAAAGCCTGTTGTCTTACAGGACTGGAGGAATGTGGCGTTAGGTGCACAAACCCTGGTTTCAAATCTTCGAGTGTGGCCTTTATCGAGAATTAAACTAAACTTCAGGTTTCTGGGGAACTGAACCTAGATTTAAAAAAAAAGACATCCAGGCTCACATCACCCAATAGTGCAGTGCTGACATAAAACAGACTGGATCTACGAGATGGCAATAGGTAAACACAAGGTTGCTGCTTTTGTTAACGGAATTAAGTGACCAGAACTGGCTGTACACTACATAGATGATCATGGGAGGGTTCAGATAGAATGTAATACTAATGGGTCTATACAATCAAGACTATCGTGAACAGTTCAGAGGGGTTCTGGCAAAGTGCATCATGGTGATAAATTCATGAAAAAAAAAAAGCAAAGCTTTAAATGACTAGTTAGAATTGATGCAGTGCATGTGCAGATCCATCTTTAACATATCATTTTAGGTTTATATTTGTTGATTTTGTTAAATGAAAATATGTTCATTTGGTGAAGTAAATTTGATTCGCAACACACCACTGAGACCATAATACAAGTAAACAGAACTTTAACAAACGGTAATAATTTGGCTCTTTATTCAGTTCTACAGACTCGGTCAGGGCCAGACCCTGTTCTTGGTCACCGAGTTGGCAGGCCTCTACCAGGTGAGAGCAATACAATTAGCTGCAGGGCTTTTGGGACCCTGGTGCAGGAGATGGCTCAGTTATCGGCGATAGAGGTAGGGTGGCCTCGGCAGCCTCTTGGTCAGGAGACAAGTGCAATCTAATCACGTATGTGCTCTCTTCATGAGACCATTAGTCACCTACCAACGAGTGGTGACCGAGTCCTCGCCCTTCCTCGCAGCTCATACTGGATATGACACTGGGGAACACCACAACAATGCATGAATATTTTGACTTTGGGGGTGGAGGCGGAGAGGCAACGAATGCAGCAAGATAGACAAAGTTAGATTACGCAACGTGACATACGTGTGACATGCAAGTGCTGCTCATTTTTATATTACAATTCAGCAAGAAATGATTGCTGCACCCAGTAAACTTATGTTTGGATTATCCTACCCTCAGAACGACAGAGACCATTCAGCCCATAATGTATATGCTAGTCCTTTCTCAGGAAATACTCTTTTTTTGAATTTAGAGTACCCAATTATTTTTTTTCTAATTAAGGGACCATTTAGTGTGCCAATCAACCTAACCTGCACATCTTTGGGCTGTGGGGGAGAGAGCCATGCAGACACGGGAAGAATGCACAAGCACCACACAGACAGCAACCCGGGGCCGGGATCAAACCCAAGTCCTCAACGCCGTAGGCAGCAATACCAACCACTGCGCCACCTCACTGAAAACATTTTTGGAGGCAAGGTTCACACAAATCACACCTCAATTTTATACAATTGGTTCATAGGCAAGCTTTGCCAGACATACAAATATTATAGAGAACTCATATCAAAGAAACAGGCCAGTCAGTGTTTATGCTTCATACAAACATCCATTAATTCCTATTCACAATCTTCACCTTTCCCCAGCCGGTGTCCACTGCGTTTCTTCCGAAATGCAGCTGTTTGGCTGGATGATGTTTTGTCAAGTAACAATTACACACACTAACTACTCCCTGGAAAAGTGACCTCTCATGAATTCCTATTGAATTGGTTAGCTATTCCAGTGGTTAACCTAGTTTAGGATTTTTGTTCTAATAGAAGCAGGTTGTCAGGATCTATCACAAAACTTATATTACATCATCCCTCAGATTTCTCTTTCCCAGTATAAAGATGAAAGAGCGGGAGCTCTTCAATGAAGGACCTTGTGTCAACTACATGCCAAGGCAGTCGTCATTAACATTGTGCCCTTTTGGACACATTCAATTGTGTACTCAGCACACGTTACCATATTTGACCGCAATGTAAATTATTCACTCCACAAAAATATTGACCCAAGTAACTGCTGGTTTGATGATGTTTTTAAAAACACAAATGGAGGAGAAGAATAAAAAGCAAACCCAATTCAACTCCCACTCGGGTCCAGCTTCAGAGAGTGGAGGCGCAGTCTGTACAAAGCACCTCCACTCCTGGAAAGGACGATGTACAGCAGGGTACATCTTCACATCAACACTCCCTGGTTTGATTCTCCCGTTCGCTCACAGGACTCCCAGGTAATTCGATCAACGGTTCTTCTCTCCACAGACGCTGTCTGACCAGCTGAGTATTTTCAGCATTTTGTTTTTATTTCAGATGTCCAGCATCTACAGTAGTCGGTTGCTGTCAAGGCAACTTTTGTTGACTGGACACCACCAGACAAAAACACCCGGCAGGGAGTGCGCTTACTAACCAGTGGACACTCCCCAAAGTCAACATGGCTTGGCTGCAAGTTATGGCAAGTCACAATACTGCAAAATACAAGTATGAGGACTGATTAGAGATCAGACTTCGGCCCAAAGACCAAATCTCAAAGGCAGGGCAGACGTGATGGGCTGAATGGCCTGTTGCTCTGGAGTCTTCTTACAGACAAAGCAGTTTGAGTTTCAATTCCTGTTCTTTTCTTAAAACATGGCATCAGCAAAAGTGTCCCAAAGGATAGAAACCAAACTGATTCACTAACATCCTCAAAACCCAGTTATCTTTACCCAGTCAGAGCGGTACACCAGTATCGAACATTGTCCTTTGAAATAATCACTGTGGTATCAACCTCCCACTTAGATTATTCATCACCACCATCTCAAGGCAACAGGGCAACAAACTATAGATTGACCCTTGCAATTCAGCCAAACATTCAGCCTCAAGTTACTCCAGGGACAGGAGCTGGAGGGATCTTGCCTCAAGTTGAAGAAGAATTTTCCTTTAAAATCAGCTTTTGATCAAGACAAAATGTCAAGCGATGGCAACCGTTACCATGTCCCAGTCTCACACCCCTGACGTTATGGATGGCATAGTGACAGTGGTTAGCACCACTGCCTCAGTGCCAGTGACCTGGGTTCAATGGTGGCCTCGAGTCGCTGAAGTTTTGTTCTCCCAGAGTCTGCGTGGGTTTCCTCGGGGTGCACCAGTTTCCTCCCACAGTTCAAAGATGTGCGGGTTAGGTGGATTGGCCAGGCTAAAAATGGTCCCTCGTGTCCAAAATGCATGCAGGTTAGGTTATGGGGTTACAGGGATAGAGCAGGTGGACATGAGTGCTCTTTCGAAGGGTCAGTGCAGTCTCCTTCGAAGGGTCAGTGCAGTCTCAATGAGCTAAATGGCCTCCTTTCCGCACTGTAGGGATTTTATGATTCCAGTTTTGTTTTGTAAAATTAGTGAAGCAATACTTACTTCCCTTTTCCAAACCAGTTCCCCACGCAAGCAACAACAGCTGGCCATCCTGTGGTCTGAACCAAACCATTTGCGATCTGTGGAAAATATTAAATGAAGATGCACATGAACAACACAAGGAAGAAGGTCACATGTAGGCTTAACTTAAACTGCTGATCGCAGCTATGATACTGATGCCGCAAAGAGACTGCTTCTGAAAGATAGCAGTACAGAGAACAGAATGTTGGCTTGGGCTGAAAAGGTGTGGAGAGATTCCACACAATCCCCAGCCCCCCTCAGCCCTGTGCAGCCTCGGAATTCTGCACCCCATGAACTGCGGTCTCAACAATGCTAGCTGCAACCCACCCACCCATTAGAGCAAAAGGCACAGGTGACGACCAGTCTCGAGCCTGCCATTCAAGTAGATCATAGCTGATCGGAATCTTAATCCAGATCTTCACTCTGGGTAAACACTGGTCCTCGTAAGTTCATTTTGGGAGAATTTCAAATCTCTCATTTTGTTTGAAGAAGTTTCACAGAGGGGGTTGAAGAATACATTAAATAGAAGTGCCTGGAGCACAAAATATCATGTCTAAACAGGACTAATTTCTGCAGGACCGGTAGAGAGAAGAGTTAATAAAGCACAACATGACTCTGGGCTTTATTAACAAGTCATGCTGAACTGGACTTCATTTGGACCACACTATAAAAGTATGTGAATGCAATGGAGAGAGAGTGCAGAAGGGAGGTTTAGAAAACGGTTCCAGGTACGAGAAGCTTCAGTTGTGAAGATAGAGAGAAAGAAAAGATTTGACAGAGATGTTCAAAACCATGAAGGGGCTGGACAGTAGGATTGTGAACCAGACAGCACAGATTGTGTGATTTGCAATAGCACCAAATGTGTCGGGAGAAACCTTTTCCACAAAGAGAGGTCTGGAATACACCAGACGTGTGGCGGAGGCAGGTTCAATTTCAAGAGGGCATTAGATGATGTGCAGGGGTACGGAACCAAGTTGTGATGCTGGTTTTGAGAGCTGGTGCAGACTTGGGGCAGAATGGCCTCTTTCTTCATTCCTGGTGAGGTTTCTCCGATAGTGGCCACTTTGTGTCCACAGGAGGCAACAATGCTGCAATAAGGCCTTTACCTGCTTGGCGAGAGAGCACGAGACCACCCGCACCAGTAATGGTGGATGGGTGGGGGGTGGAAACCAAGCACAACAGCTGCTTCAAAGAGTCGATGGGCCGAATAATTTCCTTCTGTGCTTGAAGTTTAGGATTCTATGATAAACCCTTCTTTTACCCCATGGCTCACATCTTCACCAATATTGTAATCCGAGCACAAGTGCCATAGATTTACCTTGAAATGGTTTGGAGTCAGGCAACAATGGTGGCCGACCCCATCCCCATGTTCACCCTCCTCCCCCCTGCACAACCCCTTGTGTGTAGAGTGTAGCACAATCAATCACTCATGAGACGGGATGAGAAGGAGTCGAACGATGGCTTTATTACGCAGAGTTGTTCCCCAACAGCACAGTTACAGAATGCAGCTGCTGGGAGAACCCGGGCTCTTATACTCCGCTTTACTGGGTGGAGCCAGCAGGCGGCTGATCCAATCGGGACCCAGTGTCTACCCACAATAGCCTCTCGGCATCACAGGGTATCTTAATACCCCTAATACATACCACCACACAGAGTTAGCAATTTCACCTATGACTCCAGCAAGGGGAGAGCAGGCAGGAAACAAAGGAAAGGAGTTTCCAACCCTGATCAACGTGAATGGAGGGCTGTCGGAAAGTGCAGCAATGGGAACACAAGAGTAGAGGGCAACGGTGATGTTTGCTGCAGTTAAACAGCCCAACATGCATCGAGAAGGCTCGCATAGTCAGTGGGGTAATTTATTGGGGAATGGATAATGCTCAAAAGAGATGGAAGATTGGGAAGGTGAAGCAGTGTCATTTGCTTTTTTTTTTGTAAACGCATTTTATTCAAACTTGTATCAAAGTAGGTTACAGCAAATAAACACCCCCGGAAACATTCTTCCCAACAATCAACTACACAGTTAGTACAGATTTCTCTTTTTTCAACCCCCCCCCCGCACCAGCGACGAACCGCTCCTCAAACACGGTCACAGACATCCCCCACATTTTCTCAAACTCCCCTGCTGGGCCCCTTAACACATACTTTATCTTCTCTAACCACAGGAAGTAGTACAGGTGCAGCCACCTAAATTGGCCAGCTCTCGATTTAAAATGGCGAATTTAAAATGGTGAATGGCAAAGGCTGATGGGAAATATTCATGAGCAATTGTACGATCTTGAGCTTCAATGCCAAGCCAGGAAAAATGTGTATAAACTGCTATGATTTTGTTTGTATGGTTGAGGAAGTTAGAGTGATGAAATGTTTAAGTGAGAGCAGTGCATTAAGAATAGTTAGAGGTTCCCAATGTTTTTGTTTTGTAATGCATGTCCCTGTTTGACACAGCGTCCCTCAGAATCGTCAGTTAAAAATTTTTTGCATAGTTATGGTCAGTGTAGAGGCCATGAAAGAAATGCCCCCCAGGTCGGGGAATGGAAAGCAACGTAGTTATGTGATCCTTCACGCTAGGATCACAAGGAGGAAGTGTAGCCACCTAAATTGGCCAACGGCAAAGGCTGATGGGAAAGTCAGCCAACAGACAGAAACCAGCAGCTGCAGGTTTGCTGTGTATTTACCTCTGAAAAGGCCAGACAACATCGATACCAGCGACCATCAGCATAACAATGTAGCAGCCATCTGCATACTGATGAGCAATCCCCGGGAACAATAAGTAACATTTTGGACACGCAAAGCCAGACTCCTTGGTGCCAGCAGGAGCCAACACAAAGGAGGTGAACGAGCACCTCAAGACCGCCCATCGATCAGGGAACCGCTCCAGTATTGGAGAAAATCGAACCAAGCGATTGGGACAAAGTGCAATCACTTGGGACCAGGTACAGGGTCCGCCCCAAAAGGCAGGAAGCCCCTGGGGACTAAAAGAGTTGAGCCTCAAGTTCAAATCGCTCTCTTCTTCCTGCCCGGGTCACCCAGCAACAGGAACCAACATTGACCGTGACCGGTGCAGTGATTGTCGACTGACGCAAGTCTTAATTCAACGCTCGCTACCAGAAAGGCCCTCCTAGCTACCAATCCGCACCAACTTCGAATCCCGCAGACTCAGAACCCAAACGAAAGGCCATTTGTTCCCCTGACCTGGCGGGCCAGTCCGAAGTTAAGTATAGGCCTGTTAGTTGTAGAAGTAGCTTAGACGTAGAATTTGTGCATGAGTAGCGATTAGTGTGTATAATAAATGTGCTTTGATTTGAATCTTACTAATCGGTGTATTGGGTTATTGATCATTACTCGAACTTGAACCTCATGGCAGCATCATAAAGATACCTGGCGACTCGAGAGCAAAAGGCAATAAAACAGAGCAATTGAACCAAGGAGAAAATCAGCAACACAGGTCACCCAACCATGCTGCTACCCCCGGTGGCGGTGCCACTCCAGCAAATTTTGTCACCGTGGAATCAGAGAGGCGAAGGCCAAGACATTGGCCTTCCTCCTCTCCATGAGCTCCGGCTTCTCGGAAACCCCAAATATCACCACCAAATGGTCTGGGGTCCACTCCCTCCTCCACTATCCTGGCTAAGACCGTGAACACTCCCGCCCAGAATCTTCCCAATTTTTCACAACCCCAAAACATGTGCGCATGATTCGCTGTCCCCGCCCACACCTCTCACTCATCTGCTACCCCATAAAAGAACCCACTCATTCTCACCCGAGTCATATGCACACTGTGCACCACCTTAAACTGTATCAGGCTCATCCTGGCACAAGAGGGGGTCCCATTTACCCTTCGCAGTGCCTCACCCCGTACTCCCCAATTGATCTCCATTCCCAACTCCGCTTCCCATTTCTCCTTGATCTTCACCACCCGCTCGCCTCCCTGCCCCACCAGCCACTTATATATATATATATCTCCAATTCTTCCCTCCCCTTCCACATCCAGAAGCAGCAGTTGCTCCAGCAAGGTGTATCCCAGCAATCTAGGGCTCACCTTCCAGACCTTTCGTGCAAAATCCCTAACCTGTAGATACCTGAACTCACCACCCCTTGGCAGCTCTACCCTCTCCCTTAGCTCCTCCAGACCGGCGAATCCTTCCTCCAAATACAAATTTCTCACCTTGACCTGTCCCACTTCCCTCCACCTCCTGTATACACTATACCCCTACCTCCACCCCCACCCCCCCCCCAGACTCAAACCCATGATACTCGCAGAGCGGCATTAGCACCAACATCCCTTCCACCCTAAAATGCCTCCTCAGCTGATTCCATATCGTCACCGTGGACTGCACCACTGGGCTCCCAGAATACCTACTCAGGGCCATTGGCAATGCTGCCATCACCACAGCCCTCAAACTAGACCCATTACAAGATTCCTTCTCCACCCTAACCCACTCTACTCCTTCTCCTTACCACCACCGCCGCACCTTGTCCACATTCGCCACCCAATAATAATGAAGCAAGTTTGGCATCGCCAACCCCCCCTGCTGCCTCTGCCTCTGTAGTAGGGTCCTCCCCACCCTCGGCACCTTCCCGCCCATACAAAGTCAGAGATGATTGTGTCCACTTTCCGAAAAAAGCCTTTGGTATAAAGATCGGGAAAGCCTGAAATATAAAAAAGAACCTCGGCAGAATATTCATTTTCACCACTTGGACCCTTCCCGCCCACGTTAAGTGCAGTGTATCTCATCTCTTAAGACCCTCCCTGGCCTCCTCCACCAGCTTTGTAAGTTCCACTTATGGAGCCCCATCCATTCCCTCGCTACCCAAATCCCCAAGTACCTAAACCTATCCCTCACTACTGTAATGGCATTCCCCCCTAAATTAGCCCGCTGTGCCAGCTCATTCACCGGGAACACTTCGTTTTTCCCGACATTCAGCTTGTATCCCGAGAACCCTCCAAACCTCCCCAACAGCCCATAATCCTTCCCTCTCCAACGGATCCGAAACATACAGCAAGAGGTCATCGGCATAAAGCGATACCCGATGCTCCCTGTCCCCTCATTATCCCTGCCACTGTGCCGACCCCCTGAGAGCCATCGCCAATGACCAATGCAAACAGCAGCAGCGTCAGCAGGCACCCCTCCCGGTGTAAGTCAAAGCTTTGTGAGCTCAACGCATTGGTCCTCACCCTCGCTCACATACAGCAACCGCACCCATGCCACAAATTTCGGCCCAAACCCAAACCTTCGAACAAGTACCGCCACTCCACCCGATTAAATGCTTTCTCCGTGTCCATGGACACCACCACCTCCGGTACCAGAGCTCTCGACGAATTCAACAGCCGTCTCATATTACTTGCGAGCTGCCTGGCTTTCACGAAGCCTGTTTGATCTTCTGCAACCCCCGGGACACAATCCTCCATCTTCCCCGCCAACACTTACACATCCGTGTTCAATAGTGATGTGGGTCTATACGACCCACATTCCACCGGATCCTTCCCTTTTTTGGGGACTAGTGAGATTACTGCCTGCTTAGTCGTCTCTGGCAACTCCACCTTCTCCAGTGCTTCATTAAACACCCCCAATAGATGTGGTGCCAGGTCCCCCGCAAATTCCTGATAAAATTCTGCCGCGTACCCATCCACCCCAGGGGCCTTCCCCAACTTCGTACCCCTGATACTATCCAGCACCTCCCTCAGCCCCAAGGGCTCCTCCAACGCCCGCCTCTTTGCTTCCTCCACCGGGGGAAATTCCAGCTCGTTCAGAAACCACCCCATGTCCCCCTCCTCTCCTCCAGGGTCTGCCTCAAAGTCCCTGGTAATACTCTCTAAATGCCACATTTATCTTCCCTGGCTCTTACACCACAGCCCCAGTCTAGATCTTCAATATTTCCCTGGACGCAGCCTGCCTCCGCAGTTGGTGCGCCAGCATGTGGCTCGCCTTCTCCCCGTACTCTTATTGCACCCCTCTTGCCCTACCGCCCTCAGTTGTCAGCCTGTCAAATTGCCCCTGCAACTTTTTCCTCCTCAAATCCCTCCACGGTGGGCACCCTCTAATATTCCCTGTCCACCTCCACTATCTCACTCACTAGACGGTCAGGTTCCGCCCTCCTTTCCTTATTCGCACGAACCGTAAATGAGATAATTTCTCCCTGGACCACTGCCTTCAGTGCTTCCCAAAAAATGCCCGCTGACACCTCCCATACTGATTAAACTCCACATAATCCCTAATCGCCAACCACACCTTACCACAAAAACCTCCATCCACTAACAACCCCGAATCAAACCTCCACCTCCACCCCAGCCTCTGCTCTCGTCCTGTATGGAACAGAATATCCAGCCAGTGGGGTGCATGGTCAGAGATAACTATCCCCACATACTCTGCCGCCTCCTCACTACAAAGTAATCAATCGTCAAATACACCTTATAGACGTGTGAAAAGAAGGAATACTCCCTTCCCCCGGGTTCTGAAAGTGCCATGGATCCACCATACCCATCCTCTCCATAAACCCTCCCAGCTCCCTTCCATTTGTACCCTACCCATCGACCTGGGGCTCGATCTACCCACCCTCGGCTCCAGGACACAGTTAAAATCTCCTCCCATGATCAACTGGTACGTGGCCAAATCCGGGATTGCTGCCAGCAACCCCCTCAAAACCCACATCATCCCAATTTGGGGCATACACATTTACCAACACTACCGGCGCCCCTTCCAACACCCCACTCACAATCACATATCTCCCACCTGGATCCCTCCCACACTAATCCCATTTTTTTGCTCATTAAAATCACCACACCTTTCGATTTCATATCAAACCCAGAGTGAAAAACCTGCCTGACCCACCCCTTCATTAACCTATCCTGGTCCTTCACACGGAGGTGTCCCCCCTGCAAAAAGACGACCCCTGCTTTCAAGCTCCTGAGGTGCGTGAACACCCGCGACCTTTTAACCGGCCCATTCAGACCCCGGACGTTCCACGTTACCAACCTTACCGGAGGCTTGCGCCACCAATCCCCTCTACCGTCTGTCATCTTCCCCACTTAACTCCTGCCCCTTTAATTCCACTGTACCTAGCCCATCCCAGATGGCCCCTATTTTCGCCCTTAACCATGTCATCTCACCCCCCTGGCACATTGCAGACCCCCCCCCCCCCCCTCCCCCCTCTTGGCCTTCTTCCCCCACCACCTCACTTCCGTTCACCAGCATAACCTGCTAGCGGCTGCCCCTGCCCAAAGGCACATCCTAATAACCCCGCCCTCCCTCTCCCCACTCCTCAGCTCAAAGGCGGCCTCCTGCTGACCTTACCCTCCCCCACCCAAACAAGGACTTCTCCTGAACTCCAGGTAGCCTTCTCCAAAAGCAAACAAACAGATGTTAAACACAAACAGTCCCATAAAACAGGAGGGGGGGATGGGAAGATTCATCCCCCACAAACTTCTCACCCCTACAACTCCTTACAATCTCAACACGAACAGAACCGCACCCCCCCCCACAAAAAAAGGCGAAAATCTCCCAATCCCTACACCCACTACAAACATGCTCCCAACCATTACAAAGTGCCAGCACCCCGGTTCCCAACATTGTCCACTCAGTTCTCCCCAATTTATGCTCCTTAATGAAGTCTTCGGCCGTTTCTGGAGTCTCAAAATAATACTCCCGGCCTCCGAATATCACCTATAATTTTGCCAGGGAGAGCACCCCAAACCTGATCTGCCGCCGGGACCACACCGCCTTGGACTTGTTGAAACCTGCCCGCCGTTTTGCCAACTCGGCTCAGATGTCCTGATAAATCGGACGTTATTTCCCTCCCAGTCGCAGCTACACTTCTCCCTGGCCCACCGTAGAATTTTCTCTTTCTCCACAAATATATGGAGTCTCACGATCACCGCTTGCAGCGGCTCCCCAGCTCTAGGCTTTTGCCTCAGAGACCAATGCGTTTGGTCCACTTCAGGTGCCTTATCTAGCACCCCTTCTGCCACCAGTCCCGCCAGACCTCGAGACACACCTCGTGGCACTCACCTTCCACTCCTTCAGGCAGGCCCACTATTCGCAGGTATTCGCCTGCTCCTCAACCTTTGTCCTCAGTGTTTTACAAAGGTCTCCTAGGAGCCCCACCTCCGCCTCCAGAGCCACCACACGATCGCTGTGGTCAGAGATTACTCCTTCAATCTCCCGAATCTGTGACCCCTGCACCTCCAAACACCTCTCCATCTGCTCCAAAGTACTCTTCAGGGGTGCCACAGCTTCTGCAATGGCCTTTGCATGATCCTCATGCATTTCTTTCCTCGGTTTATGGAATGCCTCCTTGATAAAAGTCATCAGTTCCTCTAACTGGGGCCTTACAGCTTGCCCCTCCCCTACCTGCATGCTGGAAGAGACTGTCTGTGAAGCACAAGACGGTTTCAACTTTCCAGCCAAACCTCACTTTTTTCTGCCGGGTCCAGTGATCAGAAGACATACCATTCCAGGGATAAACTCCTCCTCAAACATTCACCTACGCCCATCAAATTTCCACCCGGATCTGGGCAAAAAGAGCCCTTTTCTGTGACTTTGAACAGGAACAGCCCTATGTGACCAATCCCTCCATGGACACAAGCGGAATTCAGCAGTGTCATTTGTTGCATGTGTTACAAGCCACATCTCATGCAAAAAAGGGGCAAAGAATGCAAATCAGAGTCATCTGATGTGGGATTAGGAATGGCTATAAGGGGGACAGCTTCAGCTATGAAGCAGACAATCTCCCATACATACATATGCCACTAGAGGTCAATGGTTAGTGGAGGCTACCTGTATAACAACGTAGTACCAGATATTGTGTATGTTCCAGTAAAATCCAAATCCAAAGAGGGCTGTGAATAACCCACTGAGCAACATTCCAGCAGTCAGGTAATATCGCAGAGGGAGGCGCTCTCCAAACATACCACTAAAAACAAAGAGCAAAATTAGAAACCAGCCCGGACATGGGGTGAAACATCAAATCATAGTCCACAAGGATCTGCTCAATTGCCTTTACCATAAAGATTATTTCACTGGCATAAATTATACATAGGAATTATGGAACTTTCAAACAAAACTACCAGCCAGACTGAAGTTTTGGCTGTCCTGCCAGCTACACCTGAGCTTCAGAATCTCAAGAGCTGGCAATCTTTTGTGCACCTTTCATTTTGCATCTATTTTTGGCTTCAAGCAGTTAGACACTGGATAAAGCTCCTGCTGCACAGCCCATATTCCACAGTCAGAAACGGGTATTAGATGTAGCAGACTCTTGAGACTTGCCAAGGGCTTTTAGCATCAGCTGAGCTGAGCAAGGGCAGATGCTGCAGAGGTAACCAGTCAATCGACAAACATGATGCACACTGTGGTGGTGGGTGCTCTGAGGTACAGATGAACCAACATGGTTGCGATTGGTACAATGCAGTTTTATTCCAACTTGTGGTTTACAGATCTGTCTTGGTACTCAGCACGTGGTGACCGTGTGAGTGTCTTTTTAATCAGGTCCTGTCCTTGTCCTGTCTCCAGATCGACTGACCACCAGGTGTCGTGTTTCTTGTCTTATACGGTCTCTGTCCTTGTCTGTGATTGGCTGCCGTGTTATGTGTGCTAATTGGTCTGTTGGTCTGTCTATCATGATGTGTGTTTGAAAATCATGACACACACTGGGTGTTCACTCCCAAGTTACATCTGTACAGTGCCGACCCTCCTGTGAGCTACTGTTGGGATTTGGTGGGACTTACAAGAATTCTCAGAACACTTGCCAACACAAAACCCCCACAAATGCCCAATCTTGAGAATAAAAATGTAAAATCACGAGTTGAATTTGATGCATTATATTAGGGAGTCTAGTGCCGGTGCACTGCTGTGCCAATGTCATGTGGCACACATTGTATTGTGCCACCAGGAGGGAGATAGCAAGGCACAATCTAGTCCCAATGGTTGCCCCATACAGAACAAAGGGAACTTTTTCCAGACTGTGTTATTAAAGGATTATTGGAGGTTTTGGGGAGGGGTGCACAATGGAGGGTTCTTTTCTCTGCTCCCCACATTTTGGGAATTCAGACAGCGAACATCCAAAATAAACAGCAACACACTTGCCATGAAGTGCACAAAAGATACACAGGGCTGTAATACTGACCTGAGAAACATGCCAATGGCATAGGTTACCAGGAAAGAGTTGTCCAGTGCAGCAAACAACATTCTGTAGTTGGGTTTATCTGAAAGGACAGGACAGTTATAAGCACATGAATGAACATGCTTTCCCCGACTGATCACCGGTTTACTGTGGCTCCTGCTGGATATGTTGTAGTTCTTCAGTAAGCCTCCTTTTGGCCTCTGAAACCCATCACCACAATCAGTGCCAGAATGAGAAATCTTCCAACTTGGATATGGAAGCTCTGGGTCAAAATACTGGAACTTCCTACATAGAGGGAGGGCACCTTCACCACACAAACTCTCATTCAAAGCAGCCACTCACCATCTTAAGTGGACAATTAAATGGTAATGAATGTTGGCCTTGCCAGTGACACCCATTAGCTCCATTGAAATACCCAGCCTTTACTCAAACCACCCGTTTTAGTCTCGTTACAGTGATGGGTGTGGTTCAATTTTTATTTTGCGGCAATTGGAAACACACCGAAAAAAGATTCAGCTGGGAATCACACTGGCCAGCAGGAAACAAAAGCAGGCCATTTGGGGCAATTTGGTGCGACCAACCCACCTGCCCTGCACATCTTTAGGTTGTGGGGATGAGACCCACACAGACACAGGGAAAATGTGCAAACTCCACATGGACAGTGGGGGTGAGACCCACACAGACATGGGGAGAATGTGCCAATGTCATGTGCCAATGTCAGGGGCAGCACGGTAGCATTGTAGATAGCACAATTGCTTCACAGCTCCAGGGTCCCAGGTTCGATTCCGGCTTGGGTCACTGTCTGTGCGGAGTCTGCACATCCTCCCCGTGTGTGCGTGGGTTTCCTCCGGGTGCTCCGGTTTCCTCCCACAGCCCCAAGATGTGCAGGTTAGGTGGATTGGCCATGATAAATTGCCCTTAGTGTCCAAAATTGCCCATAGTGTTGGGTGTGGTTGCTCTGTTATGGGGTGGAGGTGTTGACCTTGGGTAGGGTGCTCTTTCCAAGAGCTGGTGCAGACTCGATGGGCCGAATGGCCTCCTTCTGCACTGTAAATTCTTTCTGCACTGTAAATTCTATGTCTATGAATGTGCAAACTCCACATGGACAGTGACCTGGGGCCGGGATCAAACCCGGGTCCTCGGCGCAGTGAGGCAGCAATGCTAGCCACTGCGCCACCCAAAAAAACAGGCAAACCTGGGCAGGAAGCTGCCAGATTCCTATTCAAGCTGACTTGTTGGCAAGTAGCAATTAACTACAGTATCAAGTTTGTGAGGCAACACCTCCCTGGCACAGTTCCCAGAAATTACTCAGATGTATTATGACCACGCGTAAATTGACAGGCAGGCAGTAGCTGCAGTATTCAGAGCTGACCGTTAAAGGGACAGGACTTTTCTTCACTAGTTTACGCCACCAGCCTGGCACATTATAGTAGATTATATCTATTCTACTATAGGTGTATTACACCTATGACATTTCCAAATCGGTGTTAGATCCAACTCAGTGCAGGTTAACCCAAATTCATGCATGCAGGGAAAATCAAATACGACTAGCTAACCCAACAGGATGGAAAAAGGGTCCAATTACTTAATAATAATCATAATTTTTATTAGTGTCACAAGTAGGCTTTCATTAACACTGATGAAGTTACTGATGAACTACAGTATCCTGGACCAGACCAAAAAACAGCATGTTTGATTGTTACTCAAGAGGAGACCAGGATCAGATTCAGATGCAGCTTAAGGAAGGAACTCTTATGCACAAGGAATGGTCACTTGAGAAAATATAGGAAAATGCATTTCACTTAATCTATTAAAGAAGGGTCAAGGGCAACAATACACAGCTGGGCTACAAAAACCTGGAGTTTCAGACTGATTTGAGTTTATATGATGGAAGGAGCCTCAAGTGCTCTGCATAAGGAACAGCCTTGGTTCTAGCGTCCCAACTGTTGTTTTGTAAGTGGATAAAATGAGGAGTGTTGACTTTGGGCTTTGTTCTCAAACAAGGTTTCTGCAAGAACATGCAAACAGGTCATGTCAGAAGGGTTGCGCCTGAGCAGAACCTCAAAAGCTCCATTTTGCCAACTAATTTTGGCAGAGTCTCAGAAAGATAGACAAGCGTTGTTGAACTTTCCGGAAATGGTCTGGACTAACATTGACTGGTTTGATGAGGTAGGTCACTGACTAATATTCTTGTTCAATACAGCTTCAAGATGACGTGTTTTCAATGATTCATGTTATATTGAAAGGGAGCAGCACTGTGCCATTTTCAGATTGCTAAAAATGTATTGCATATAAAACAATTGCACGGACTATTGTTCATCTACTAGTCTGCGTCAAATTAATTTGGCTGTAATCCAGTCTTACACACAACTCAGTATAGCTTCAATCACCTATTAAGTCATTTAGCAGCATGGTATATTCTAATAAGCAGCAGCAGCAATGCATTCTTTGATGGTCTCCCTACATCTGTCCGATAAAGAACCAGCCCAATTTGCATAGGGTGCAAGGTCTGCTTACAGCTGCAACAGGATACAGTGGTTAGCACCGCTGCCTCACAGCACCAAGAACCAGTGTTCAGAGATTCTAGCCTTGGGCGACTTGTCCATGTGGAGTCTCCACATTCTCAGTGTCTATGTGGGTTTCCTCCGGGTGCTCTGGTTTCCTCCTACAGCGCAAAGGTGTGAAGGTTAGGTGGGGTTACAGGGGAGTGGGTCTAGGTAGGGTGTTCTTTTGGAGGGATCAGTGCAGGCCTGGCAGGCCAAATGGCCTCATTTTGCACTGTAGGGATTCTATGAAATTAGGTCAGAAAATTCTCGTGGCAACAACACACCCCACAGTTGATCAAGTCAAGCAGAGACAGAACTGGGAGGAAGCTGTCCAAACAACAAAAATTAAAACTCCACGGGTTAAAATACAGATTACAAAAAGACCAAGTTTGTGAAGCAACACTTCCCTGGCACAGGTCCCAGAAATTACTCGGATGCATTATGACCACGCGATAAATCGACAGGCAGGCAGTAGCTGCAGTATTCAGAGCTGACCGTTAAAGGGACAGGACGTTTCTTCACTAGTTAACACCACCAGCTTGGCACATTATAGTAGATTACACCCATGACATTTCCAAATCTGTGTTAGATCCAACTCCGTGCAGGTTAACCCAAATTCATGCATGCAGGGAAATCAAATCAAGTATGACTAGCTAACCCAACAGGATGGAAAAGGGTCCAATTACTTAATAATAATAATCATAATTTTTATTAGTGTCACAAGTAATGGTCTGTTCTGGAGCATATTCATGTGAAAAAGGCACAAGATTTATTTACAGAAACTTATTAACTTATGGAAATCAACAGGCTAGCCACTGAACGCCTTTTCAGGATGGCACCAACTTAAATATAACCCCAACAGAAATCCTCAATACATTAGTCTCCCAACTAGCATTAAACAAAAAGGATCAATATGCCTTATTAGTAATCACTCTAAAGGGATGAAAATGGGCAATAGTGTTTGTACTAATTGTTTAGATGGTAACACAGCTTATAAATGCATTACAAAGAACTAAACGGTCCTCAAAAACAACAGGCATATGTAACATCACAAATAATAAAACTCAGATCAGTGGTGCTTAGAAGATATTTACTTATATTCTGTTTATAATGAGACTTATTTTGTGATGATCGGATCTTGCTATTTAGGATACTTAGTACCTGCTATCCGTCATTTTCCTCATCTCCCTTATGTTTCAGAACCAGCCACTCGAAGAAATAAACGTCCCATAACCTTACGAGATGCAATTTATGCTAGAATTATACCTTTCTATTGGGAAATAAGGATGGGCAATGAATTGAGTAAACTAACGACCATCATACAAAACGTAGCAGATTACACAGCCACTGCCCTCGGTAAAACTTCTGACGAAATGCGAGCAATTCAAACAGTGGCATTACAAAACCGAATGGCACTTGAAATGAAATGAAAATCGCTTATTGTCACAAGTAGGCTTCAATTAAGTTACTGTGAAATACCCGTAGTCGCCACATTCCGGCGCCTGTTCGGGGAGGCTGGTACGGGAATTGAACCGTGCTGCTGGCCTACTTTCAAAAGCCAGCGCATTAGCCTTGTGCTAAACCAGCCCCAGACTATTTGTTAGTGATTGACTATTTGTTAGCCGAAAAAGGTGGCACCTGCGCCCTAATTGGTGCGAGTGTTGCACTTTCATTCCAGATAACAAAACAAGTTAAAGATCTGGCATCACATATCCAACAAGAAATCAAGAAACTTGATCCACCCCCAGTTATCTCTCTCTGGGATAAACTTTGTGGGTGGTTGGGACACACTGGAATGTGCACAGTAAGAATAATCTTATTCTCCTGTGTAGCTGGATTCATCATTTATACAACATACCAATGTGTTAAGTGCATCAAAGAACTATTCGTTAAACATAGGGGACTAAATGTCAGAATAATTCACATTAACCCAACTGCACCACCATTAGATGAACTCATTTGATTTTAACAAACCAATTAGGATTACATAGGGATGTAGGTAGATGGCTAAAGACTGATATGCTTTAGTCCGAATGGCCATCTTTATCCTGGATCATTCTATACTTTAATCCAAACTATTCTCTATCTCTATATTTTCACTTTTCCACTCTAACTCTTGAAGTAAATACAAGCCGTTTGCTGTACGCAAGAAATTCATTTCTGTATCATTTGAAAGTTAAATTGTGTACGAATTACTTCTCTTTGAGTCCTTTTGCATGCCGGACTTATTAGAGAATAAGATTTAAGTGATTCTCAATTGTGATCAAAGAGAAGACAATAAACAATTCTTATTTGCACCCGAGACGTGTTAACTCAAATTTCTACTGAATTTTAGTGACACTAGATCCACATGGTATATCTCAGTCACCACACTCTGGCGCCCGTTTGGGTACACGGAGGGAGAATTCAGAATGTCCAATTGCCCCAACAAGCGCATCTTTCGGGGTTTGTGGGAGGAAACCATAGCTCCCAGAGGAAACCCTCAGCCATGAGGAGAAGGTGCAGACTCCACAGAGTGGCCCCAGCTAGGAATCGAAACCGGGTCCATGGCGCTGTGAAGCAACAGTGCTAACCACTGCGCTACCCACTTAGCACACTGAGGAACAGATACCCATCTCAGCTAAAGTGATTAATTGGAACACTGCGTGCACTGGTCATGTACTGGGTTTATTAAATCATGCCGTCGGATCCAATGAAGCAAGTTTTGAAACTACATTAATGGGAGTCATTTGGGGGTTGATAATGGCTTGACCCACAAAAACTGCTTGAATACAATACAGAAGCAGCACAGGTTTACAAATGAAAGATGCTTGAAGAACAAGGAAGGAGGGTGAAAAAGCAGAAGTTTGATGATTCCTTTTGCTTTTAAATCCAGTGTCATGGACTTCGCCTCTGATTGCGCGGGCACGGCGACAAATTTTGCTCGACTGGCGGTCGGCATCGCCACCGGGGGTAGCAGCATGGTTGGGTGACCTGTACGACTTCCCAGTTAGAAAAGATAAAGTATGAGTTAAGGGACTCAGCTGGACAGTTGAGAAAAGGTGGGGGATGTTTGTGACTGAGGAGCTGTTCGTTGCGGGGGGGGGGAAATCTGTACAAACTGTATAGTTGATTGTTGGGAAGAATGTTTCCCAGGGTATTTATTTGCTGTAACCTACTTTTGATACAAGTTTGAATAAATGAGTTTTAAAAAAAAATAAAATAAATTCACATGCAGAATTAGTTAAGAGATCTCACCGAATGGTGCCCAGTCACACCATGTGTCATTGTCACGGTGACTTGCGTTTCCATAGCCAGCAGTTCCCGAACAATTCTTGTGAAGTTCACTCTGGAAAAACAACCAAATGCTTTTGTTAATATTTAGAGAAGTAAACAAAAATGGTTAGCACTGTTGCATCCTCACAGCACCAGTGACCCATGTACTCTGGCCTTGATCAACTGTCTAGAGTTTGCGCTTTGTGGCTGCATGGGGTTTCCTCACACAGTCCAAGTGTACAGTAAGAAGTTTTACAACACCAGGTTAAAGTCCAACAGGTAGACAATGCTTGGAATGCAAGCATTAGCAGGTGATTAAATCTTTACAGATCCAGAGATGGGGTAACCCCAGGTTAAAGAGGTGTGAATTGTGTCAAGCCAGGACAGTTGGTAGGATTTCGCAGGCTAGATGGTGGGGGATGAATGTAATGCGACATGAATCCCAGGTCCTGGTTGAGTTCTGCTCGGCGATTCTGCGTTGTCGCGCGTCCTGAAGGCCGCCTTGGAGAACGCTTACCCGGAGATCAGAGGCTGAATGCCCTTGACTGCTGAAGTGTTCCCCGACTGGAAGGGAACATTCCTGCCTGGTGATTGTTGCATGATGTCCGTTCATTCGTTGTCGCAGCATCTGCATGGTCTCGCCAATGTACCACGCTTCGGGACATCCTTTCCTGCAGCGTATGAGGTAGACAACGTTGGCCGAGTCGCACGAGTATGTACCGCGTACCTGGTAGGTGGTGTTCTCACGTGTAATGGTGGTATCCATGTCGATGACCTGGCACGTCTTGCAGAGATTGCCATGGCAGGGTTGTGTGGTGTCGTGGTCACTGTTCTGAAGGCTGGGTAGTTTGCTGCAAACAATGGTTTGTTTGAGGTTGCGCGGTTGTTTGAAGGCAAGTAGTGGGGGTGTGGGGATGACCTTGGCAAGATGTTCATCGTCATCAATGACGTGTTGAAGGCTGTGAAGAAGATGTTGTAGTTTCTCCGCTCCGGGAAAGTACTGGACGACGAAGGGTATTCTGTCGGTTGTGTCCCATGTTTGTCTTCGGAGGAGGTCGGTGAGGTTTTTTTGCTGTGGCGCGTTGGAACTGTCGATCGATGAGTGTAGGTTGAGTTTCGGCAAGCCAGCAATTGTCAACACTGTGGGAGGAACTATATATTGCTCAACAGTTTATAAAAACCATATGGAGAGGATCAAGAAAACAAATGGTCATCTTGGTCTGATAGATAGCCATGGAACAGCAGGCAGGTCGAAACATTTCCAACAAACATGGAGGCCAACTTCCCTGCAGACAGCTGCACCAGCTCAAAAGCATCAGGAGACCTTTACACTGCCACCCAAAGAAAAAATAAATAAAGACTTGCATATACAGATGCAAATTTTCAACTTGTCCCGAGATGGACAGTAAAACAGGTGGGAAACACATCCAGTGTTGGGGATGTGCTGAGTGAATGCAGAAAAGGCGGCTCTCCTGCAGGAACTCAGAAATTGGTACTTTTAGCATGAAGGTAGGCCACTGCACCAGTTGGAAGCCTCCTCCCCGCCAAGACTACCACAACTTTCTAGAGGTGCCTGGGAAAAACTCTTAGGACCCAAAAGATGGTATAAATCAGCAAAAGCCTAGAGAGCAAGAACAGTATGTCAGCAAGTACACAGGAAGCAGGGATGGTAGAGGACAAGGACCAGTTATGCTGCCGAAACCTCCGCATCATTGGTCTACCGGAGGGTATCAAGGGCAGGCACCCCACGGAACAGGTGGCCCACTTGCTGGGTAAGCTGGTCCGGAGGGAGAGCTTTCTAGGCAAAGCCTGTAGGTCATTCAGGCCAAAGCCTAAAAAGCAGGAGAACAACCACAGGCTATAAAGGTAGCAGGATCAGGAGATGATTCTAAACTGGGCAAGGCACAAGGTCCAGCCAGGGTCCATGCACAGGAAGACAGAGAGGGCAACAGTAACAGTAGAAAGAGAAGGATAATTACACAGGACAGAACTGCCTGGCTTTCATTCGAACTTGGGCCCCAGGAAGAAGGGGGTGAGTGCAATAAGCTGCAGAGACAAGTGAGGGAAAGTGATGTGGGGGAGCGCAAGGATTGCTCGCAGGGGAGGGCCACCAACATAGAGTGCACGTCTGTGCAGGGAAAACAGAGGGGGGGGTGGGTGACCTGGCTACGACTGCATGGCAGCAACGAAAACACCAGCAGAACGACCATCTTGGCAATCCTCCAAAAAATGACCCCCCACCCCCAAAAGAGTGCAAGGCCACATCCACATGGAGCAAATGGCAATGCCAGCCATCTTGGATGCCCCCTGGACAAAGGGAAACCCTGGAGTGAAGGGGTGCAGCCACATGGTGAACACAGCCATCTTGGATGGCTCCCAAACAAAGGGAAACCCCAAGGAGGATGTCATCTTCCTCCAGGAGACACACCAAGGTGGATGTCATCTTCCTCCAGGAGACACACGAGAGAGAAGGACCGACTGCAGGTAAGAAACTGGGCGAGTCAGAGATACCAATCGTGTTATGGGACGAGGAAGTAGCCACACTACTAAACAAGAAGACAGCCTTCAAGGCAGCAAAGACGATTATGGACAGTATGTCATGGTTAGTGGTGTCCTGGAAGGTGCACCGGTGGTTCTTGCAAATGTGTATGTTCCCAACTGAGATGACGTGGAATTCATATGAAAAAAAAAACCATGACAGAAATTTCCAACATCGACACACTCATTGACTCATCATGGGGGGGGACCACTTAACTGCGTACATCACCCACCGACAGACAGATTCAGATCTAAATCGTGGAAACTATATATGGCGAGAGAGTTGAACACCTTCATGGAGCAGAGAACCCCTGGAGGTTCACGCACCCAGGGAGGAGTTCCCCTTCTCCCAGGACCACAGGGTGTACTTTAGGATCAACTTCTTTGTAGTGGGGGGGAAAAAAAAAAAAAAAAAAAAAAAAAAACGATGCTTCCAGGTTAGAAGCAGAATACTCCGCAATTTAAATCTCCACCCACGTGGATGTGCCAGGCACAATGTGCCCACGCCCCCCCCACCCCCATCCCTCCAACGGAGGCTGAACACAGCCCAAGGTATTGTGTGGCCGAATATCACAGGCCATAGACTACAATCAGAACTGGGAGGTCTTTCTGAGAGGCACTGATTGAGAGAGGGGGGGGGGGGGGGGGGGGGGAAAGAGAAAAGAGGAAAGAGATACTATTTCATTCAAGGTGCCCAAAGATAGGAAGGAAAGAAGATGGCAGCCAGGCAACAGCTGGACGCCTCTATACTGGAGGTCCTGAAAAGGAATGCGGTTAGGTAATTTGGACATGAATGCTCAGTGTACCCGAACAGGTGCCAGAATGTGGCGACTAGGGGCTTTTCACCGTAACTTCATTGAAGTGTTAATGTAAACCTACTTGTGGCAATAAAGATTAGATTAGAGTACTCAACAGCCCCAACTGTGGAACTGCAGGCAGAGAGAAAATTTCTCCCTCTGTGTACCCGAACAAACACCAGAATGGTGCGACTAGGGGCTTGTCACCATAACTTCATTGAAGTGCGAATGTGACAATAGATTATTAGATTAGAGTACGCAACAGCCCCAACTATGGAACTGCAGCAGAGGAGAGGAAAAAAAATTACAAGTGGACTTTGACATGCTCTCCACCGGGAAAGCAGTGCACCAGCTCCATCTGACACAGCCAGTCACCTGCTGGCTCACCAGATGAAGAAGCCAGGAGGGAAATAGTTCAGGTGAATGGCAGGTGTGGCAAACTCGTCACCGCATCAGAACAGATCAAAGCCTTTGCAACATTCTACCGGGAGCTGTAGATCTCGAGCTCCCCATGGGGGACTGGACATGCCAGTCATTGATGAGAGCGCAAAAGCTAGAGGAGAGGGGGCCTGGAAGCACGATTAGAACGGAGGGAAATCATGGAGTATATCAATTCCATTGAGACAGATGGCAGGCTGGATGGGTTCCCAGCAGACCTCTACAAAAAGGTGTGTGTCAGCGCTGGCCCTGCACTTGCGAGATGTTCGCAGACTTGCTGGTAAGGGGCACCTTGCCACCAACACTGGCCCAAGCCTCAATATTGCTGATAACGACCTGACAGAATGCAGGTCCTACAGACCCATCTCATTCCTAAACACCGATACAAAAAACTCTGGCGAGGCAGCTGGAGAGCTGAATGCCAGTAGTCGCGGAAGATCAGTCAAGTTTGGTCAAGGGCAGGCAGCTAACATCAAACAACAGGCACCTGATGGAATGTGACAATGATACCATCCGGAGAGAGGACACCAGAAGTGATCATCTCCCCGGACAAAGAAAAGGACTTCAACAGATCGATTGGAAGTACCTCCAGGTAATGGAATGGTTTGGGTTCAGGCCAGGGCTCATCTCCTGGGGCAAAACCTACTGTTCACAATGCTCCCATGGAGAGTGTACAGACAAACCACTAGCTCCGGATACTTCTGGCTGCAGAGACACGAGGCAGGGATGCCCTAGCAATCTCCCTCAGAGCAGCGAAGAGGTAGAGAGATATCCAAAGGGGAGACAGAGAGTATAGAGTCCCACTATGTGGAGGACCTGCTCCACCCCTCGGCTAGCTAGCATGGAAGGGATAATGAAACTCCTTAAAAAAGGAGTTGGGAGTCTTCTCAGGTTATAAGCTAAACTAGAGCAAGAGCTTCCCTGTAAACCTGCAGGAAGGGTGTGGGGGAGGAGAAAGAGAACTGCTGTTCAAACAGGCAGAGACTATATTCCACCACCTGTGGATCCAAATTGCCCACAGCTGAAGTGCATGCGTGCGTGAAGAACCAGAGGATCCAAAAAGAAGGTCTGACAAAAGGAGGAAGAATGGGAGAGGCCTGCCCCTCCAGAACCTAGTCTACCATTGGGCAGCCACAGAAGAGTACAGGGATGGGACAATGAACTGGGAGCAGAGTGGGTGAGGATGAAGAGAGTTCCTGTGCAGGGGCATTCCTCAGAACACTGGCCACAACCAACACCCCCCTCCCCTAATACTCAAATAGCCCAGTGGTAGCCACACCATTAACATCATATCAAATGAGGCAGCACTTCGACCTGAGGTCCACCATGGCCCTCATCTGCAACAACCACAGGTTCACTCCCGCAACAAAGGACGCCACCTTCCAAAAGCTGGAGACAGGATGAGGGGACTTTGATGGTTAGGGACAAGTATTCAGGCGGTAGAGTAGTGACCCTGGAGAACATGCAGAGAGGTTCCGGCTCCTGGGAGAAAATGACCCCTGGACGAGACAATGAAAAAATGGGAGGAGGAACTAGACATGGAGATTGGGAAGAAAGAAATACTGGATCAAAGCATTGACTGGGGCAAATCTCACCTCCATGTACACAGGGCTGAGCCTAATGTAGCAGTGCACAGAGCACACCTAACCAGAACCTGGAGGTGGAGTACATATAGGAATGCCAGTGAATAGTTTGTACATAGTTAAAAACGTGACCTCCAACCAGCTGGTGGTATCAGATATAGGTCATGTGACATGGAGCAATAGTAGTAAGGCATACAACAAGACAGTCACACATGGGGTAGTTCGAGAGCTCATGGAACTCAAATAGTAACCTAGTCTTCATGTTATCCTTCCACGTGTTCACCAACAAATCATCATTCTAGTTAAGTCACCAGTGTGCATCATTGCAACAGCAAGGTCACAGAACACAACATTAGTAACAGGAGTGTTGAACATTTAAGGGCAAGAAAAGACGCAGCGAAACCGGCGGAAGAACAAAGAGAAGATTCTTCCACCGACCTGGTGGGGACTCAAGGCACCCCACTAGCTTAGAGTCTAGAGTAATGTCGGCAAAAACTGGCATGTTTTCAAGCATTTTAAGCTCCAGGTTTTAGCCCTGCTTGATGAGGTGCATGGTGTTGTTGTGAACCTGTGATTGCCAGGTTCACAGGCAATCGAAATCTACAATACATTTGCTTTTGATAGCGAAGAGGAAAGCAAGAGCTACACTGAGGTACAATGAGCTACAAAGTAGCAAGAGCTACTTTGATCGGCATTGTTCTCCGAATGGAATTTTAGCGTTTATCGCGAAAGGACTGGAGTATAAAAGTAGAGAAGCGGTTGTTGCAATTGCATAGGGTGTTGGTGGTTAGACCACATCTGGAGTATTGTGTCCTGTTTTCGTCTCCTTATTTTAGGAAGGATGTGGTGGCATTGGAGTAGTTCAGAGGAGGTTTACTGATTCCAGGGATGACAAGGTTGGTGCTTGACGCAAATTACACAGTTTGGCTTATATACTCGCTGGAGTTGGGGATCTAATAGAGTTACTAAAGAGGGATTGATAAAGGAAACGTAAACCAAATGTTCACCCTTGTGGGGAAATCCAGAATGGGAGGTCACAGACATAGGTTGAGAGACAGTAGATTTAAAACGGAGGCAATATATCTCACAGAGGGTAGTGAACTTACTGTCCCATAGTGGAGTCTGAATCATTGAATGGTTTCAAGGAGATAAATATATTTATACGAAAGATATATTTATACAAAACATAGAACATAACAGCGCAGTACAGGCCCTTCGGCCCTCGATGTTGCGCCGACCTGTGAAACCACTCTAAAGCCCATCTACACTATTCCCTCATCATCCATATGTCTATCCAATGACCATTTGAATGCCCTTAGTGTTGGCGAGTCCACTACTGTTGCAGGTAGGGCATTCCACGCCCTTACTACTCTCGGAGTAAAGAACCTACCTCGGACATCTGTCCTATATCTATCTCCCCTCAATTTAAAGCTATGTCCCCTCGCACTAGACATCACCATCCGAGGAAAAAGGCTCTCACTGTCCACCCTATCCAATCCTCTGATCATCTTGTATGCCTCAATTAAGTCACCTCTTAACCTTCTTCTCTCTAAAGAAAACAGCCTCAATTCCCTCAGCCGTCCCTCCGTACCAGGCAACATTCTGGTAAATCTCCTCTGCACCCTTTCCAATGCTTCAACATCCTTCCTATAATGCGGCGACCAGAATTGCACGCAATACTCCAAATGCGGCCGCACCAGAGTTTTGTAGAGCTGCAACATGACCTCATGGCTCCGAAACTCAATCCCTCTGCCAATAAAGGCTAACACACCATACGCCTTCTTAACAATCCTCTCAACCTGGGTGGCAACTTTCAGGGATCTATGTACATGGACACCGAGATCTCTCTGCTCATCCACACTGCCAAGAATCTTACCATTAGCCCAGTACTCTGTCTTCCTGTTATTCCTTCCAAAATGAATCACCTCTCACTTTTCTGCATTAAACTCCATTTGCCATCTCTCAGCCCAGCGCTGCAGCTTATCTATGTCCTTCTGTAACTTGTAACATCCTTCCGCACTGTCCACAACTCCACCGACTTTAGTGTCATCTGCAAATTTACTCACCCATCCTTCTACACCATCCTCAAGGTAATTTATAAAAATGACAAACAGCAGTGGCCCCAAAACAGATCCTTGTGGCACACCACTAGTAACTGGACTCCAGTCTGAACATTTCCCATCAACCACCACCCTTGGTCTTCTTCCAGCTAGCCAATTGCTGATCCAAACTGCTAAATCACCCCGAATCCCATGCCTCCGTATTTTCTGCAATAGCCTACCGTGGGGAACCTTATCAAATGCTTTACTGAAATCCATATACACCACATCAACTGCTTTACCCTCATCCACCTGTTTGGTCACCTTCTCAAAGAACTCAATAAGGTTTGTGAGGCACTACCTACCCTTCACAAAACCGTGTTGACTATCTCTAATCAAATTATTCCTTTCCAGATGATTATACATCCTATCGCTTATAAACCTTTCCAAGATTTTGCCCACAACAGAAGTAAGGCTCACTGGTCTATAGTTACCGGGGTTGTCTCTACTCCCCTTCTTGAACAAGGGGACAACATTTGCTATCCTCCAGTCTTCTGGTACTATTCCTGTAAACAAAGATGACTTAAAGATCAAAGCCAAAGGCTCAGCAATCTCCTCCCTAGCTTCCCAGAGAATCCGAGGATAAATCCCATCCGGCCCAGGGGACTTATCTATTTTCACCCTTTCCAGAATTGTTAACACCTCCTCCTTATGAACCTCAAGCCCTTCTGGTCCAGTAGCCTGAATCTCAGTATTCTCCCCGACAACTGTCTTTTTCCTGTGTAAATACGGATGAAAAATATTCATTTAGCACCTCTATCTCCCCGGACTCCACTCACAACGTCCCGCTACTGTCCTTGACTGGCCCTACTCTTACCCTAGTCATTCTTTTATTCCTGACATATCTATAGAAAGCTTTTGGGTTATCCTTGATCCTATCTGCCAAAGATTTCTCATGGCCCCTCCTGGCTCTTCTTAGCTAGGAAGGACCTAAAGAGAGAGCTAACTTGTAACTCTCGAGCGCCCTAACTGAACCTTCATGTCTCATCTTTACATAAGCCTCCTTCTTCCTCTTGACAAGTGTTGCGACTGCTTTAGTAAACCACAGTTTCCTTGCTCGACCACTCCCTCCCTGCCAGGTACATACTTATCAAGGACACGCAGCAGCTGTTCCTTGAACAAGCTCCACATTTCCATTGTGCCCATCCCCTGCAGTTTTCCTCTCCATCCAATGCATCCCAAGTCTTGCCTAATCGCATCATAATTGCCTTTCCCCCAGATACAACTCTTTCCCTGCGGTATATACCTATCCCTTTCCATCACTAAAAGTAAACGTAATCGAATTATGGTCTCTATCACCAAAGTGCTCACCTACCTCCAAATCTAACACCTGGCCTGGTTCATTACCCAGTACCAAATCCAAAATGGCCTCGCCTCTCGTTGGCCTATCTACATAGTGTCAGGAAACCCGCCTGCACACATTGGACAAAAACGGACCCATCTAAAGTACTCGAACTGTAGCATTAACTTTCCAAATATTGACTGGAAAAGTCCCTCATAACAACTACCCTGTTGCTTTCGCTCCTATCCAGAAGCATCTTTGCAATCCTTTCCTCTACATCTCTGGAACTTTTCGGAGGCCTATAAAAAACCCCTAACAGGGTGACCTCTCCTTTCTAGTTTCTAACCTCAGCCCATACTATCTCAGTAGACGAGTCCTCAAACGTCCTTTCTGCCACCGTAATACTGTCCTTGACTGACAATGCCACCCCTCCCCCTTTTACCACCTCCCCTGAGCTTACTGAAATATCTAAACCCCGGCACCTGCAACAACCATTCCTGTCCCTGCTCTATCCACGTCAGGTTAAGGAAGAAGAGGAACAGGCATGGGAGGTGGATTTGAGACCCGGAAGAGATCAACCACGATCTGATTGAATGGCAGAGCAATCTCGAAGAGCTGAACTGTATACATCTGCTCCTTTGAAAAAAAAAAGTAAATTTAGAATACCCAATTATTTTTTTTCTTTTTTCCAATTACTGGGCAATTTAGCCTGGCCAATCCACCTAATCTGCACATCTTTGGGATGTGGGGGTGAAACCCATGCAGACACAGGGAGAATGTGCAAACTTCACATGAACAGTGACCCAGGGCCGTGATTTGAACCCGGGTCCTCAGCGCTGTAGTCCCAGTGCTAACCACTGCGCCACCCTATCTGCTCCTAATACTCATGTGAGGAGAGAGCGACGAGAGTGTACTTTTAAAAAAGAATCCTAGTTTGAAAGGTTCTGGAAGCCAGATGTAGAATTAAGGTATTGTTTCAACTTGGTAAGATGTAATTAATGGGAGAAGTCAAGGTACCAGGCATTCTGAAGAATAGTTCAGTTGAGTTTTAGATTGAAATGTGAGCAGAACTGAAGCATCTGCTCCCACTGCAGTTCAGTTAAAGAGGTGTCCATAGACAGATTAGCAGTTTGGAATTGCGGCGAAGGGGAGCTGAAAGAAGCAAAAAAATTGCTTCTGAAGAAATCCAGCCAGTGTTTCTGCATGGTTCTGACAGGATTCAGGACTCTCAAAGTACAGTATCTAGACATCGCTGAACAGCAGATATTCCCGGGTGATAACTGTCCCTCACAGTCTTACAAAATTAGAGTGAAATATTGGGCTTTTTGCCCAGTATCCTAGCCACTGTTGGTAGTCTGGTCAGAGATCGCAATACACCCAAAAGATGATATCCCCCGGCATACAGAATTCCCCAGTAGTGCACTGGGGAGTGAAGCACTGGAGAGAGTGAACCTGGATCATGTGCTCAAGTCTCTGGAGTGAGGCGCAAACTCACATACTTTTGACAAGTGAGACCGCTACCATGGCCGATACAAATAAGTTTAACAAGATTAGGCCTCACCATGAAGCTGCTATGGGTGGGGCCTATGCATGGTCACAATTACAGATACTGGCTTTCCAGATTTTACAGTAATTACATTGAAATTTCACCAGTTCCCATGGTGAGATTTAAACCCCCTCTCCCAGAACATACGCATAACCCTCATTTTTCAATCGCTGTATGAGCAACCCCTTGAACAGTGACACACAATTCTAGACTCTCCTTCAAGAGGAAACATCACCACATTCACCCTGTCACGATCCCTCAAGTTGCCTCACTCCAACAAATACAGTCTAGCCTTTCTTCATTTCTGGTAGTAGCCTGGTAAACCTTCTCTGAACTGCTTCCATGTATTTACATCTTTCCCTTAAATAATGAGACCCATGCTGTACACAGTATTCCAGATTTGGTCTCACCTGTGCCCTGTATAACTGAAGCAGAACTCTCCTTTTATAGCAAGATATTAATTGCAAGGGGAATTCACTAAATTTCTGAATTACTTGCATACTAAAATCATAGAATCTACAGTGCAGAAGGAGACCATTCGGCCCATCAAGTCTGCACCGGCTCTTTGAAAGAGCACCCTATCCAAGACCACACCTCCACCCTACCCCCATAACCCAGTAACCCCATCCAACACGAAGGGCAATTTTGGACACTAAGGGCACTTTAGCATGGCCAATCCACCTGACCATCTTTGGATTGTGGGAGGAAACCAGAGCACCCGGAGGAAACCCACACAGGCACGGGGAGAACGTGCAGACTCCGCACAGACAGTGACCCAAGTCGGGAATCGAACCTGGGACCCTGGAGCTGTGAAGCAATTGTGCTAACCACCATGTTACTGTGCTGCCCACTAGCTTTTTGCAATTCATGCACGCACTATGATACATCGGTCCATCTGCATCTCAGATCACCACTAAACATTTCTTCCCCAATCTTCCCGTTCTTCATAGCCAAAGTTTCGTAAATGAAAATTCAGCCATATTTCGCAGCAATACACTGTGCATTTCATTTGAAAGAGCCATTTAGCAGAGAGATGCATTGAACAAATCTAATTTCCAAGAGCTGCATCATACAGTCATGATTCTCTTCCCCATTACCCCAATTGTTACCCTCCTCCCCCCGCCCCCCCAACCAAAAAAAACCTTCTCAAATGTGCTACTCATGCAGAAGCAGCACTCAACATTACTGAATCTACATATGGTCATGGGAGTGTCCCTTTAAGAAATGTTTTGTCTTGTCACATAGTTTCAGTGATGTCATTGTGTGGGTGGAGCTGGGCTGTGGCTCTGATCACTTTGGTTTGGGGCTGGAGTTTTTTTGCTTTTGTTTTCACATTTGGCTGCTGGATTCAGACAGAGAAGTCTTGTACCTCTATGCATTTTAAAAGCTGTATCCAGAGGACTTGATAACTTCTGGAAGAAATTCAAACCTGCTGTTTTGGAAAGGACTCAGTGTTAATACCAGGTCTCGAGTGCTGTGTTGGGCCACAGCTTTCTGGTTTATGAAATCTTTAGAACAGTTTAAAAGGGCAAATTTATTCAGGGTTATATATAGAGTACTGTAGCCATTTGGGGTATTTATATTTGTAGTTGATAAAAAATGCCGGTGTGTTTCAAAAAATGTTCGTAGATTAAACTTGTTTTTGATTAAGTGCTTCAGGCCTCTTTTGAATAACACCTGAAAGGAAGGCCCCCCGTGCTCCTCGTAACCAAAATGAATGACCAGTTGTAGGTCAGGTGAACTCCATGATATACTTGGAGTTTTCAAAACCCTGGACCATAATGATATTAGTGTTCAGATATTTTGTGGGGGCAGAATGCATTTCAGTTGACTGGTTTCATGCAGACATTGGGATCACAGAACAAGATCATTTTTCTTTCAACTCAGAAAGTGTGTGAAGACTGGCATCATCCTTGGAAAATGACGTGGCAAGTTGCCTTCTTGCACCACTGCAGTCCATGTGGAGTAGATACACCCATGGGCAGTTAGGTGGAAGAGAACCTGGAATTGATAGCATTCTCATACATTTGCGGCCTTCATCCTTTGCATGGATGGGTGAGGGCAAGGAGACCAACCAGCCATGCTGGACCTGAGACATTAGTGAATTTAAAAACAAACCAAATTAATCAAAAATATTTGGTATGAGAAGCAACCACAAAACACTTGACCGGTCATTAAAAACAGATGATTCTCCAGCTGAAATTAACTAGACCTTTTTTCAATTCTAAACCACTCTGTACTGGAGTAGATTTTCTAGACAAATGAACACATAAGCAAAGTAGATAGTTGTGCAGAAACAAAAAAGGGTTTTAAACTTTAAAAGTAGAGTTTGACCCACTTGCCAAATGCTGACGTGTACATGGTAATCAGAGCTGATGAGGTGGAGCATGTGATAATTACAAGGCCAGGACACCAAATTCTTAGTTACATTTTTCCAATTCCGGGGCAATTTAACTCCCGGAATCTGGCACATCATAATTGAAGATTCTTGTTTTTCTACCTCCCTAGATAGTTCAGGCAGTGTCCTATTGGGCCCTCCCCACCACCCTCCTTTCCCCTCTCCCCACCATACCCCTTTGGTACAGATGCAAGGGTATTTGGTCTCTCCATCGCAACATTTAGCGCCTGTACCATTTGTTTTTTTTTCTAAATACAACTGTGTTGTGAACTGTTTTAATAATCAGAGTATCCACCCCCACCCCCCCTCCCCGTCCCCGTCCATTGGTACGCAGGAGAGGGGAGGACGATATTCTCCAACACAAAATTAGTGTTTATACCGTTTGGCTTTTTAGATATATATTTTTTTACTGTTTTAATAAAAAAAGATATGGCCAACTCACCTACCCTGCACATCTTTGGGTTGTGGGAATGAGGCCCACACAAACACTGAGAATGTGCAACTCCACACGACAGTGACCCAGGGCAGGGATTGAACCCAGATCCTTGGTGCCGTGAGGCACCAAATACTTACTTTGTTCCACATCAAACATGCTGCCTCCAATAATTTTCAGTTAATCATTACGGATACGTGGCTAAGTGTCTCAATTACTTTTGAAGGAGTGGATAGAGATGTGGCAATCAACCAGCACATCAAGATCATCTATTCTCTGGTTGATTGAGGGAATAAAGTTGGTCAGGATACAGGGAGATATCCCTCACTTTATTTTGATTAATGGAGTACGTGTGAGGGCAGACCGGATGAGGGGGCTTTGGTTCAATGTTTGAACAGAGAACACCTTCTACAGTTCAGAGCTCAGACAGACAGTATACAGCCCATCTTGTACAACATGTTTGACTGCCCCGGTAGAGGACTGTGCATGCGTGTGGGGTAGCTAATAAAGTGATTTGGGGCTGGCCCATTGCAGCTGATCCTTTCATTAAAGTTTGGCTCAGACAGCCTTCATGGTGACCCTGGACCTGTGGAGTGAAGCTACTTCCTGAATACCACAACTGAGAATTGGGTCGATCAAGCTGGACACAATGACTAACGCACTGAAAAAACATAAATTCAGCATTTGACTGAATCAGGAAAGACAAAAACGAAAGCAGAGGATCCTGGACTCGGAACCGTAGGCCCGAAGTATAGACTGGACAGTTAAAACTAGATTTCCAGAACTGATCATCCCCAAAGTCCCCTCTTCTCCAGGCTGACTGCTTACATACCTTGACAATGCTGATCGGTTTGCGAGATAAGTGATAACTGGTGTAAAACAGGAAGGTCAGCACCAGAGTAAACCCACGATACCTGCAACAACAAAAAAAGGCAAGTTTTAAATTATATTCCAGAAACAACATTGATTGGTTTCAAATTGAGCTTTGTATTGAGTATGTCCATCCACTGATCTCACTTGAACATGCTCAGTCTTCTGGCTCGGAGGTGAGTGTGCTACCACTGAGCCAAGGCTGGATAAATTACACCCATCTTTTTCCCTCTATTCCTTTTTCTCGGAGCGGACAGGATTGGATGTTGGTTGTAAAAGCCACCTGAAGGAACCATTCAAGTAGGTCATGCCTCACAAACCTTATAGAGTTCTTTGAGAAGGTGACTGAACAGGTAGACGAGGGTAGAGCAGTTGATGTGGTGTATATGGATTTCAGCAAAGCGTTTGATAAGGTTCCCCACGGTAGGCTATTGCAGAAAATACGGAGGCTGGGGGTTGAGGGTGATTTAGAGATGTGGATCAGAAATTGGCTAGCTGAAAGAAGACAGAGGGTGGTGGTTGATGGGAAATGTTCAGAATGGAGTACAGTCACAAGTGGAGTACCACAAGGATCTGTTCTGGGGCCGTTGCTGTTGGTCGTTTTTATCAATGACCTAGAGGAAGGCGCAGAAGGGTGGGTGAGTAAATTTGCAGACGATACTAAAGTCGGTGGTGTTGTCGATAGTGTGGAAGGAAGTAGCAGGTTACAGAGGGATATAGATAAGCTGCAGAGCTGGGCTGAGAGGTGGCAAATGGAGTTTAATGTAGAGAAGTGTGAGGTGATTCACTTTGGAAGGAATAACAGGAATACAGAATATTTGGCTAATGGTAAAGTTCTTGGAAGTGTGGATGAGCAGAGGGATCTAGGTGTCCATGTACATAGATCCCTGAAAGTTGCCACCCAGGTTGATAGGGTGGTGAAGAAGGCCTATGGAGTGTTGGCCTTTATTGGTAGAGGGATTGAGTTCCGGAGTCAGGAGGTCATGTTGCAGCTGTACAGAACTCTGGTACGGCCGCATTTGGAGTATTGCGTACAGTTCTGGTCACCGCATTATAGGAAGGACGTGGAGGCTTTGGAGTGGGTACAGAGGAGATTTACCAGGATGTTGCCTGGTATGGAGGGAAAATCTTATGAGGAAAGGCTGGTGGACTTGAGGTTGTTTTCGTTGGAGAGAAGAAGGTTAAGAGGAGACTTAATAGAGGCATACAAAATGATCAGGGGGTTAGATAGGGTGGACAGTGAGAGCCTTCTCCCGCGGATGGAAATGGCTGGCACGAGGGGACATATCTATTACCCCTCAGTTTAAAGTTATAGGACAGAGGTCAGAGGTAGGTTCTTTACGCAAAGAGTAGTGAGGCCGTGGAATGCCCTACCTGCCAACATTGAGGGCATTTAAAAGTTTATTGGATAAACATATGGATGATAATGGTATAGTGCAGGTTAGATGGCTTTTGTTTCGGTGCAACATCGTGGGCCAAAGGGCCTGTACTGCGCTGTATTGTTCTATGTTCTATGTTCTAAGTCATCAGGCATTGCTAATGTTGGATCACAATAGGAACCAAAATGTGATTTTATCTTCTTTTTTTTTTTTAAAAAAAGAGCACTAGTCTGATTAGGGCCTGAAATGGTGAGCAGAGGCTAAATATCTTGGATAAATTTGTACTCTTTTGTCATAATGTGGTTCCAGAGAAGAACAAAACATATGACTTGTTTTATCCATCAGTTTTCCTGTGGTATCAAGCGATTGGCATCAGTTCATGTGGGGTGTGTATTGCAGTGCCCTTGTGTCAACCTTGCCCTCAATAAAGAGATATTTTGGATTATATCCCTCAAAAGCTGGTGGATGACACCAATTATTAGATTTATAAATGTTTCTTCGGTTAAGTGTTACAAGGCAATTAAAGCAAACATGTGCCCTCAGACCCCACCTTTTACCCCAATCCTGGGAGACTGTGAACATGTACTTTTTAAAAAAGATAGAGAATTAAAAATAGTTTGAACAAGTCAATAACCTTCTCCCTGTAAATAGGAAATCTTTCCGATTGTAAATAGGAAATCATTCTGATTGTATCTGATGTCTAGTGGTTAATCAAATCCAAAGAATGGCAACATGAACCATATCACAACTCATGCATGACACTCGCTTCCACCCCCCACCAAAATAATTAAATAGGGTGATCACAAAAGGACAGGGTCACCCGAATACTGGTTGTGCAACAAATATTTCACTTGGGAATTTCAGGTAATGCTTGAGTCTGAATTTAGATACTTTGTGCCTGCATCATAAGAGCAAAGACATCCTGATCAAACGTGACAATCTCACATGAACTTCGACTGGGAGGAAACAGATCATTAGTACCTACAAAGAGGGACAAAAAGACTCTTGAACAAACATGCCTATCCATGAGACAATAGGCAAGTCACACTACATCCTCCACAAGAAAAAGGAATAGAGGGAAAAAGATGGGTGTAATTTATCCAGCCTTGGCTCAGTGGTAGCACACTCACCTCCGAGCCAAATGACTGTGGATACGAGGCCCACTCCAAAGATTGAGAATGCACACAGGTCGTACAGAGGGAGTGCTGCACTGGGTGCCATCTATGAGGCATTCAAACAGACGCTTCTTGGCTTCGCTCTGTTGCACGCAGAGTTACACAAACACTTTCCATGACCTTGCCAACATTTAGCCTTTGTCCAATACATAAAAAGTGGAAACTGAGCATTTGGCCTAGCCAGTTCTTGGAGTCGATAGTTCAAATCCCTTCCCTCACCTTATCCCCAGAGGCCCTCAACCACTTGCATCTAAATCTTAAATATGGAGTTTCTGCCTAAACCACATGTCCTTTATTGAGGCTTGTTCTGCATCAATTGGCTATTATATTTCCTGTGCTTTACTTCTTAAGCGTTTAATTGGCTGTGAAGCACTTTGAAAGGCACTATGAACATTGATTGCAAATATAGGCCAGATTAACAAATTATATTGCTTCCTGTTTTTAAATAGCTAATTCAGCAGAAACCATACAGCACGATACATTTTGCAGAGTTATATCGGATTAACTCTACTGATTCCAAAGATAGAAACATAGAAAGTAGGAGTAGGCCATTCGGCCCTTTGAGTCAGCTCAGCCATTCTTGGTTGATCATCCAACTCAGGAATTCCTCCCCCACCCTAGTAAAAAGAGCTATATCCAACTCCTTCTGGAAAACAATGTTTTGGCCTCAACTGCTGTGCTAGTGAATTCCACAAGGCTCAATTTCTCAGTCCTAAAATGGTTTACCTCAGTACCTTTCTAGACTATGATCCTGGTTCTGGACACCCCCACCATCAGGAGCACTCTTCCTGCATCTACCTCATCTAGTCCTGTTAGAATCCACCCCTCTCCTCCACCATTCTTCTGAACTCCAGCAAATATAATCCTGACCGACTCAGTCTCTCCTCATAGGTCAGTCAGTTCCCCGTTCCCAGGAATCAGTCTGGTAAACCTTTGCTGCACTCAAAGAGACTAAAACTGCAGAATATTCCAGGTGCGGTCTCACCAAGGCCCTGCATAATTGCAGCAAGACATCTCTGCTCCTGTATTTGATTCCTCTCGCTACGAAGAATGTGCCATTTGCCTTCTTTCCCATCTGCAAGCTTACTTTTGATCACTTGTGGACAAGGATCCACCCAGGTCTCGTTGCAAATTCCCCTCATCGCCACAGAAAGGATTACTACCAAAGTGAATAACCCTGCATTTATCCACATCATACTGCATCTGCCATGCAGACTGAACACTGAAGCATCTTTGCATCCTCACACCCAGCTTGGTGTCATCTGCAAATTTGGGGATATTCCATTTAACTCCCTCATCTAAATCCTTAACCTCCCTTATCTAAATCCTCAATATGTATTGTGAATAGGTAGAGTCCAAGCACGAGTCACCGCCTGCCATTCTGAAAGATACCCGTTTATTCCGACAGATTCCTGACTGCCAACCAGGTTTTCTATCCATCTCAACACTACCACCAATTCAATACACTTTAAATTTTACACACTAATCTCTTACGTGGGACCTTCAAAAGCTTTCGGAAGTTCAAAAGCCTTTGGAAGTCCAAGTAACCCACATCCACTTGGCACCTCTCGTCAACTCCACCGGTTGCATTCTTGAAGAATTGGAGTAGATTTTGTCACACGACTTCCCCTTCATAAATCCATGTTGATCCAAATACTCATTAAATCATTCATAATGGACTCTAGCATTTTCCCCCACTACCAACATCAGGATGACTGGTCTATAATTCCCTGTTTTTTTCCTCTATGTCCCTTTAAATAGTAGGGTTACATTAGATAAGATACCTTGGGGTCTGTTTCAGAGTCTTTAGAATCTTGGAAGATGACCACCAATGCATCCACTATTTCTAGGGCCACCTCCTTACGCACTCTGGGATGTAGCTCATCAGACCCTGGGGATTTATCAGCTTTCAATCCCATCAATTGCCACAACACCCATTTCCTGACTAATTTCCTTGGTTCCTCCCTTTCACTAAACACTTGTGCTCCAACATTTCTGGTACGTTATTAGTCTCCCCTTTTGTGAAGGCAGAACCAAAGTATATTTAGTTGTTCAGCCATTTTTGTTCCCCATTATAAATTCCCCCATTTGATGAATGGGACTTACATTGGTCCTCCAATCTTTTTCTTTTCACATACCTATAGAAACCTTTACAGTCAATGTTTACACTCTCTGCAAGCATACCCCCCTTTTTTTTTTTTTTTTAAATAAAATGTATTTTATTACAAACATGTATCAAAGCAGGTTACAGCACACCCTGGGAAACATACTTCCTAACAATCAACTACAGATTTTTCCCTTTATCACCCTCCCCCAGCAACAAACAGCTCCTCAAACATGGTCACAAACATCCCCCACCTTTTCTCAAACTTCCCTGCTGACCCCCTTCAACTCATCTTCTCTAACTACAGGAAGTTGTACAGGTCACCCAACCAGCCACTACCCCAGATGGCGATGCCGACCGCCACTCCAGCAAAATCTGCCACCGTGCAATCAAGAGGCCTTCCTCCTCTCCAGCTTCTGAAACCATCAGCACCAAAGGGTCTGGTGGGTCCACCTCCTCCTCCATTACCCTGGCTAAGACCTCGAACACTCCCACCCAGAATCGTCCCAATTTTTCTCAACCCCAAAACATGTGTACGTGATTCACTGGCTCCCTCCCACACCTCACACTCATCTGCTACTCCCAAAGAACCCACTACTCATTCTCGCCTGGGTCATATGCAGCCTGTGCACCACCCAACTGTATCAGGCTCATCCTTGCACAAGAGGAGGTCCCATTTACCTTTCACAGTGCCTCACACCATACTCCCCAATTGATCTTCCCTCCCAATTTCTCCTTCACCTTCACCATCCACTCACTTCCATGCTCCCCCAGCCACTTGTATATATCCCCCAATTCTTTATTTTCCCCTTCTTAAATCACTCTTTATCCTCCGAATTCTGCTCCCAATTCTCAGGTCTGCTGTTTTTTTCTGGCCAAGTTGTCTGATCTTCCTTGGATCTAATTCCCATTAAGCCATGGCTTGGCCATCTTTCCAGCTTTAAATTTTGTTGGAGACAAGAACAAACAATTGTTGCAGTTCACCCATGCAAATTGGGGAAATAAAAAAAGTGATGTCTTGAGGAGTGTACATACTACAAAGAAGGAGGTGCTGGAGCTATTAAAGCACATCAAGATTGACAAATCCCTGGGACCTGATGAAATGTATCCCAGGACATTGCGAGAGGCTAGGAAGGAAAATTGCCAGCCCCCTAGCTGAGATATTTAAATCATTGACAGGCACAGGAGCCTGAAGGTTGGAGGGTTGCAAATGTTGCGCCCTTGTTTAAGAAGGGCTGTTGGGATAAGCCCAGGAACGACAGACCAGTGAGTCTTACTTCTGTAGTGGATAAATTGTTAGAAGGTATTGTGAAGGACAGGATCTAAAGATATTTAGACAGGACAAGGGCTAATTAAGGAAAGTCAGCATGGCTTTGTAAGGGGAAAGTCATGTCTCACAAATTTGATTGAGTTTTTTGAAGGGGTAACCAAGAAGGTAGATGAGGGCAGTGCGATCGATGTTGTAGTGGATAGTTGTTAATAATAAAAATAATTTGTCATAAGTATGAAGTTACTGTGAAAAGCCCCTAGTCGCCACATTCCGGCACCTGTTTGGGTAAGCTGGTACACGAATTGAACCCGCGCTGCTGGCCTTGTTCTGCATTACAAACCAGCTGTCTAGCCCATTGAGTTTAACCAGCCCGGTGAAGGTGATTATATAAGATTCCAATAGGATCTTGACCAATTTGGCCAGTGGGCCAATGAAGGTGGACAGGGTGGTGAAGAAGGCATTCAGTATGCTAGGTTTTATTGGTCAGAATATTGACTACAGGAGTCGAAATGTCTTCTTGGTCAGACTATTGACTACAGGAGTTGGGACGTCTTCTTGAAGTTGTACAAGACATGGCTAAGACGACACATGGAATACTGCGTTCAGTTCTGGTCACCCTATTATAGGAAGGATAGAAGTTGGGATGTCGGAATACTGCATTCAGTTCTGGTCACCCTATTATAGGAACGATATTGTTGAACTAAAAGAGTGCAGAAGAGATTTACAAGGATGCTACCAGGACTGGATGGTCTGAGTTATAAGGAGAGGCTGGAACTATTTGCTCTAGGGTGTAGGAGGCTTAGGGGTGATCTTTATATAGAAGTCTATAAAATAATGAGGAGCATCGATAAGGTAGATAGTCGACATCTTTTCCCAAAGGTAGAGGAGTCCAGAACTAGAAGGCATAGGTTTAAGGCGAGAGATGCAAAAAAGAGACCAGAGGGGAAATCTCTTCACACAGAGGATGGTGAGCACCTGGAACGAGCTGCTAGAGGCAGAGGCAGGTACAATTAAAGCAGTTAGAGAGTTACATGAACAGGGTGGGTATAGAGAGACATGGGCCAAATGCAGGTAAGTGGGACTAGCTTAGTGATAGAAACTGGGCAGCATGGACCAGCTGGGCCTATTTCCATGCTGTAAACACCCATGACTATGCACTCGCAAGGACACAAGTATCAGTATTATTTGAGTTGGCACAGAAGCTTACACATTTCATAGCTGAGCAAGTCACCAACATGAATAAACAGAGCTTATGAGAAACCACGCAGAAACCAGAGTCCTTGCAAAACCAGCGAGTTTATTCCTTCATGTGACATATTTTATCAGTAATGTTCTATTTACTCTTAATGGCATGAGGCTTGTAGGATTGCAAATTATAAGCAAATAGGAATTTGTAACTAGCAGGAATAATGGAAATTGCTACATCACAAGAAAGCCTTTGGCCGCAAGATCAGCATTCAAGGATGACTGACTATAGTGGCCAGGGATTTCTGTTGAGGCAGATGTTTGAGCTACTCCACAATTTCTAACCCTCATTGTCGGTCTATCTCCAAAGTCTTGATATCAAACATTCAAATATCGAGCTGCTTTGCATGCTTTAAACGTTCAAATCCATGCATTTCTTCCAAGTTCATTCTTGCCCCTTTATGAGCCCCAATGAGATTGGAGATGTGAAACATGCTCATTACATTATTGTTGACTGACATCTATACACCAATTCCCCACATTTATACTACACCACATACCCCCCTTATTCCCACAGAATTATAGACCCATATTTTAGTTATCGACAATATGATCAACAAAGGCTGGTTTACTTTATGGACTGAATCCATGGGAATGAGGCCATGTTTTCTTCTCCTGCCACTGACTACTGCTGGCTAATGTTTTATGTAGAGATTGGCTTCCAACTTCCAAATCTGTTCCCTGACCCCAGAAAGTGAAATCTTGACTATTTTTGTTTAGAACTCAAACTGAACTGCTTAGATTGTTGGGTAAATGATAGATGGCTTCCATTAATCTGGAGATGCTAGAGGCCAAAATGATTGTGACACTAAAAGAATTAAGCACAACTTCACAAAAATAAATGCTTTATAACATTTACATCAAGGATGTGGAAATCCCAGCGACAAACTGCTGGAAGCAGCATCTTATTAAAAAAAAAAAACGGAATTAGATTGGAAAAATGAGCAATGGGATGTTTGTGGGTTCGAAGGGCAGGAAGAAAGAGAATGTTTCTGTAGCTCTTCAAATTTAGTGACACTTCAAAAATCGCAGCAAAACTGGCTTCATCCTACAGTTCTGTTGCACAAAGATTTAATACAAAGCCAGAATACAAGACTAAAGACAGCATGTCTTTGTATTTGTACATGTGCGAGCTCTCCAACCATGATTCCACTCTTTCGTAGCCCCTCATAACCACCATCTAAAGATGAAAGATGGCAAGAATCAAGAGTAGAGTATTCAGCCCCAAGAGTTTGCTCCACCATTCAATATGTCAAACCCATGTTCCTCTTTGCCCCCTCCCCCATAACTCTCCACCGTCATTGAGAGTTCAGCCTTAGAGCATTTCATGACTTCACTCCAGGGAAGACAATTTGACAATTACCTTAATTTCCCAGTTACCACCAACATCTATTGCCTGCCCTACCTGGTAGCATTGACCCAGCAGAGGTGGTTCTCAACATCATTCTGGACCCCATGAAGTCTCACTGTGATTACCATGCAAGGTCCCACCCCCAATTGCTGAAACAGTACACATGTTGAACACTGGAGGCACCAAAGGTGGCTGGGGTGCAGAATGTACTCTGGGGTGAAGGGTTCTAGTGTCCATCACACAAGAGTGACCTGGTAGCACCACTACTGAGCACATGAATGACATAGCTGCTAGACTTGAGTCAGTAGCAGGTGGTGAGGGAACCAAGAGAGAAACACATTTCACCTCATCCTTGCCAATCTGTCTGCCACAAATACATCTGTCCATGACAGCATCAGTCAGAGTGACCCATCACACCATCCTTGGAGATGAAGTTGTCTCTTCACATTGGAGAACACCATTCATTGTGTTGTATGGCACTAGCATGGTGCTAAATGGGGTAGATTTCGAACAGATCTAGCAACTAAAGATTAGGCATCCATGTGGCACGGTGGGCCATCAGTGGAATTGTACTCAATTTGTAACCCCATGGCCCAGCATATTCCCCACTCTACCATTACCAACATGCCAGGAGCAACATTACCAACATGCCAGGAGCAACACCATGCAGACATTGGAGGTGTCAACCTGGTGAGATCTTTTTTCCTTAAATAAATAAAACTGCTCTTCCTGGCTCCACCCAAGGGGAAAACGCACTCACACTATCCACCCTGTTAAGTCCTCTTGGGATCTTGCATTGTAATATCATCTCATTCTTCTGAACTTCAATAGGTATAAACCTAACCAGCATTCGAATTGATTGTCGACACCCAATCCCTCCACTGCAGATACTGTCCTCTTTATTCAGATAACATATGGCTCTGCTTTTCTAAGTTCATCCCATATTATACCCCATCTACCAAATTATTTTAACACTAACTTGGATTATGGATACAAGTGCAATCAATGCTTAAAAAAAACAAGAAAATCAGAGGCAAAAATCAAGTGATAAGCATTCACATTGCCAACTGCAGAAGACTTTCCTCAGTACAAAGGGGGGAGAAAAAAAACAAATTTACAGGACAATTTGGTTAGAGATTTTTTTGTCCATCCATCTAAATATTCCCCAAACTCCAGATCAGAACAAATGAATGTTAAAATATTCCCTTTTGTTCAGAAACGGAAGAATACATTCCGGACAAAGGGAAGCCAGTTAATGCATGTTTAGTGTTCACCCAACTTCAATATCCTTTGGAAGTTTCTAGGATCAAAGTTTTCCTGCCACCTCCCAACACCAACGCCCCAAAGCATGGCCTGTTTTGTTGAGCATTTGCTTCCATTCTGTAATCTTTTTATAGTCAAAAATATGACACGACAGCTTTAGCAGACCTTAGTACATGCAAAACAGAGGCATAAGCAAGCCTTGCCAATTAACCGACTGTACTCTGGTCCATAATGTTACAATCACCTCCTTCCCATCAACTGACATTGCTGGAACCTGAATGCAACCTGTTAAAACACCAAGAACCCATCATGCACACTACTATAATCTGCACAACTAATCTTTCACAGAAAAGCCCGCTCAAATGTAACTTGGTTTAAAATTACTGTCAGATGTTCAGGCAAAGTTTTCAGAAGCATTTTCGAATGTCACCCTGTTTTAATCACTTGAAGATGAACATGACCCTAGATACCAAAATAAATCAAAACAGCATAGAGTCCATTTACCACCCAACCAGCTTCTCATGCAGTATTAATTGCTGTCCCCTTTACCATTGTCATTCTTACAAATTGTCCTGATGAGTGCAAGACTAAAAGCTTTGACAGCATGTCTGTTCAGCAATAATTAATGTTTGCACATTATTGACCAACTTATAGGAGTATAGGAGAGTCAAGCCCATTCATTAAGATAATGGCCGATCTATTTCTGCTCAATTTCACTTTGCCCATCACTAACATAGAACATAATAGCGCAGTACAGGCCCTTCTGCCCTCGATGTTGCGCAGACCTGTGAAACCACTCTAAAGCCCATCTACACTATTCCCTCATCATCCATATGTCTATTCAATGACCATTTGAATGCCCTTCGTGTTGGCGAGTCCACTACTGTTGCAGGTAGGGCATTCCACGCCCTTACTACTCTCGGAGTAAAGAACCTACCTCTGACATCTGTCCTATATCTATCTCCCCTCAATTTAAAGCTATGTCCCCTCGTGCTAGACATCACCATCCGAGGAAAAAGGCTCTCACTGTCCACCCTATCCAATCCGCTGATCATCTTGTATGCCTCAATTAAGTCACCTCTTAACCTTCTTCTCTCTAACGAAAACAGCCTCAATTCCCTCAGCTGTCCCTCCGTACCAGGCAACATTCTGGTAAATCTCCTCTGCACCCTTTCCAATGCTTCAACATCCTTCCTATAATGCGGCGACCAGAATTGTACGCAATACTCCAAATGCGGCCGCACCAGAGTTTTGTACAGCTGCAACATGACCTCATGGCTCCGAAACTCAATCCCTCTACCAATAAAAGCTGACACCGTACGCCTTCTTAACAACCCTCTCAACCGGAGTGGCAACTTTCAGGGATCTATGTACATGGACACCGAGATCTCTCTGCTCATCCACACTGCCAAGAATCTTACCATTAGCCCAGTACTTGGTCTTCCTGTTATTCCTTCCAAAATGAATCACCTCACACTTTTCTGCATTAAACTCCATTTGCCACCCCTCAGCCCTGCGCTGCAGCTTATCTATGTCCTTCTGTAACTTGTAACATCCTTCCGCACTGTCCCCAACTCCAGCGACTTGTGTCATCTGCAAATTTACTCACCCATCCTTCTACACCCTCCTCAAGGTCATTTATAAAAATGACAAACAGCAGTGGTCCCAAAACAGATCCTTGTGGTACACCACTAGTAACTGGACTCAAGCCTGAACATTACCCATCCACCACCACCCTTGGTCTTCTTCCAGCTAGCCAATTTCTGATCCAAACTGCTAAATCACCCTGAATCCCATGCCTCCGTATTTTCTGCAGTAGCCTACCGTGGGGAAACTCATCAAACGCTTTACTGAAATCCATATACACATCAACTGCTTTACCCTCATCCACCTGTTTCGTCACCTTCTCAAAGAACTCAAGGCGAAAGTAAATGTGCTCCCCATTTTGCTCTTTATAACTGATCATAGATGATTAAAAAAAAAAAAAAAAAAAGTACTTTGTTAACGTAATTATGTAGGCATCAGTCAAGCGCACCATACTCCTGGTGATAGAAAACTCAGTAAAAACCCTTCCCACACCCCTTGCCCACCTTTCCTGGCCCCAAGATCGTCACACATTCACCCTAAGAAAGCAGAGTTTAACCATGGCCTTCACCAAGCAAGAACCTGCAGCAGTTGCCCTGTTCTATACAAAAAGGTGGGACTAGCAGCTTATTTCAAGGTTTGTACATATTTCTGAAACCTCCCCGCTCAGCCGCCAGGCTCATTCTGCTCCTCCAGCACCGTTCAGAAGAGACCTAGAGAGGAATCAATTCTAGCCCCTGCCTCCCAGTGCAGTTTCAGAGTAGGGGAAAGCTGGTGACCTGATGCACTGCTTGGCGACTCCTGAGGTCATGTGTCACTGTTGGGGAATTTCTGTTAGGGTGAAGCACTGTTCTTGGCTGGTTCATTGACATCCAGGAGCACAAATCTGGGAAAATGCTGCATTTTTAAACATTTGGAAGTGATGGAAACATCACAAACTCACTTCCTAATTCTTTTCATATCTAAAGACACAAATAGTGAAGTCTAGGGGTGGCACAGTGTTAGCACTGCTGCCTCGTGGCACCGAAGAATCGAGTTTGATCCTGGCCCTGGGTCACTGACCATATGGAGCTTGCACAGGACCCATTCGCCCAGTGTCTCCATGGGGCTTACCTCCACAAGCCAAGATGTGCAGGATAGGTGGATTGGCTACACTAAATTGCAATAAATAAAAATACTTCAAATACCCATGCAAATCTGCACTATGATCTAAGTTTCCACCTCCTATTCAATCCAAAGATAGATGCTTTACACAGCCTACAGCTTTAAGTAACCACCATAATAATCTTTATCATTGTCACAAGTAAGCTTACATTAACACTGCAACACTGAAAATCCCCGAGTCACCACACTCCTGTTCGGGTACACAGATGGAGAATTCAGAATGTCCAATTCACCCAACAAGCAAGTCTTTCAGGACTTGTGCGAGCAAACCCACGCAGACAGGGGAAGAAGGTGCAGACTCCGCAGAGACAGTGACCCAAGCCGGGAATCAAACCCTGGTCCTGTGAAGCAACAGTGCCAACCACTGCTACTGTGCCACCCATGTTCAGGTGTAAGCTGGTTTGTGCAATTCTTTGGAGATTCACCAGAAATGGGTTGACGTGCGTTCATCAAGGATACTTTGCCCCTGATCATGTCCATGGTTAATCACCTGTCTATAACTTTCTTAATAGAGCAGCTGAATTAACATCACTAACTGTTTTGGCTGGGATTCTATTACCCTAAGTAGTGGATAATGAATGCAAGGGCAGAATTAGTCATACATCCATTAATGTCATGCTTGCACAGTCCAAGTTGAAAGTTTAAAAAAATCAAAAAGGAAATATCAACATTTTGACAACCACAGGCTCCAGAGCAAATGTAAACTGCAAACAGGCCCGTTAAACTTCTGAAAGGTTTTATTGAACAGCTCTCAAGGTGTCAACCTCCAGAGACAGTTTCAGGGTATAGTTGTACAACTTATCAAGAGCTAGGTGTCAAACTGGTTACATTTCAAAACACAAACAAAGCCAATTTGAGGCAAATTTAATGCACTCGCTAGAGTGCAAAGTAACAAACACCACATGCTAAAGATCAACAATGCAACTCCATTTCTCAAACTTTCAACTGATGTTGATAAATACCTGATAAGGTTAGCCGTTCATGCAACACAGGAACTGGCACGGAGCAACACTGCAAGGCTTGCAGATCAGTAATCATTTTGGCCTGGATCCAAGTGTTGGACAGGCAATTGTAGGACATAGCTGTGGAAATGACAAAAGAACCAAGAGTGGAATTTGGGGGGGGGGGGGGGGGTGGAAAGAGGTGGAATGTCTTAGCAATGTTGCTCCAGAGGATGGTAGAAGCAGATTCTATTGCAATTTCCTCAAAGGGAATTGGATAAAAACTTGGAAAGGAAACATTCAGGGTTACAAGAAAAAGAAATTGACTAATTTGATAACACTTGCAGTGGCACAATGGACTGATTGGCCTATTAACATTGTGATTTACACATCTTCCAAGCACATTCCTGTGGTATTAAATTGTTAAATGCTTCTCTTCTAGACTGTGATGAATGCAAGGAATCTAAGTTTTTTAAAAAATCTCAAGTCAAGGTATATATATTTGTTACTGTATATTAACTTGGGTTTAAGATAACCAGATTGGGTGTCTGGTAAACCAGATTGGGTGTCTGGTAAAGCTGCAAATAAGTCATAAGGAGAGTCATTAGAGTCTAACCATTTCCTGGTTTATAGAGAGAGATATGTCTAATGCAACATGTGTGATTGCTGGGGATTCCCTGGAGAATAGATCATTTGAGGGATTGTATGTAGACCTAGCCAAGCAAGTGATGGAACATCATGGGATACAGATATAATTAATGGGAGGAGCCAGGTCTGTAAGTAGTTTTGCAGACTTCTAGAAGTCTCAGCGTGGCCAAATGTTGTCAGGTTGAGCAGAAACGTCTGACAAAACAATGATTTTTAGGTTTCTCCTGAATCTCTCCGAAAAAGGTCTCGACAGATTCATTATTGGGGCTGCTTGGAATATTTATTGTGATGGTGTAAGGCGTAGAGTCAGAATCAAGGTTTACAGCATGGAAACAGGCCCTTTGCCCCAACTTGTCCATGTCGCCCAATTTTTAAACCAGTAAGCTAGTCCTGATTGCCCACATTTCTATACCCATCTTAGCAATAAATGCTTTTTAAAAAGACAAAATTGTACCCGCCTCTAGCAGCTCATTCCAGATACTCACCACGTATCTCTACTCTGTCCTCTAGTTTTAGACTCCCCTCCCTTTGGGAAATGATGTTGGGAAGAGATGTTGACTATCTATCTCATCTATGTCCTTCATTTTATAGACAATTATAAAATTACCCCAAGCTTCCTACACTCCAGGAAAAAAAGTCCCAGTCTATCCAGCCGCTCCTTAAAACAATCAAGTCACAGTAGCATCCTATTAAATCTTTTCTGCACTCTTTCTAGTTTAATAATATCCTTTCTAATAGGGTGACCAGAACTGTACACTGTGACCTTACTAAGTCTCGTACAACTTCAACAATAGGTTCCCAACTCTTGTACTCAGTTCTGACCAATGAAACCAAGCATGCAGAATGCCTTCTTCACCACCCTGTCCACCTGGGACTTCATTTTTCCCTGGTGTTTTAAGAACAAACTGATAACTATAAAGCTTTTTTTTTTTTTAATGTTAATGTGGTTAATAAACTTGTTTCAAAATAAAAATTTAAATAAACTGTTTGCCAGAGTCATGACTCCTGGGGTGAATGATCCTTTCGTCAGGTTTTGCAAATTTAAAAAAATTGGGACTCTTACGGTTTACTCCAACTATTTACTGTGGCTTCCCAACAGCAACACAAGGTTTTCATGCAGGAATACACAGATCAGCAAAACTGATTTTGGTGCCATTAATCTGGAGGTTTAATTAGTTTTCCCCACCTCACACCCCAATGGATTTTTTCAAGACAGCTCCACCTGTCCTTTGCATACCACGTGGTGCAAGTTGGCACTCTAGACCAAATCTAGCATACATTATTGTGATGGTGTAAGGCGTAGAGTCAGAATCAAGGTTTACAGCATGGAAACAGGCCCTTTGCCCCAACTTACTAGGGGCCGAGTAGACAGGGAGCTCCTGCCAGTTTGGTCACAACTGCTGCTAGTTAGACTACATATCAGGCTAAACTATATAGTGGTTTTATAAATAATGATCAAGTCAATCCAAAAGCTGTTCTACAAGTGGCTTGATACAAAGACCCAACCGCCCCTTTCAAGATTACATTGCAAGGCTAGGTGAGGTTGCAGGTTTAGACAAGCATGTAATGATTTGAACAAGAGGACGAGAATCATTGAAACAGGCTCTGTTGAAGATAAAATTCAAAGCACACTTCCCACTGGTTTGGCAATAATGATATTAATTTCTGACACTTAAGCATTCTCCTGAGATTTGATGGCTCATTTGTTTCAGTCATCGTCCAAGAAACTATTCTTTATATGGGCTAAGGGAAAGCAGCCAATGCATTTAATGATTCAAATTCAAGCACTTCTCTACAGAATCCCTACAGTGCAGAATCGCCGTCGAGTCGGCATCAACCCTCCAAAAGAGCACTCCATCTAGGTTCACTCTCCTGCCCTGTCCCCGTAACCCCACCTAACCTGCACATCCGTGAACGGAGGGGAAACCGGAGCTCCAGGATGAAACCCATGTGGATACAGAATGTGCAAACCGCACACAGTCACCCAAGGCTGGAATTGAACCTGGATCCCTGGCACTGAAGCAGCAGTGCGAACCATTGTGCCACCCTCACTGAATTCATATCAAAAATCATGTCAGTACTACAAAACAAAGGTAATTAAGGGATTTATATTTGTATGGGTAAGCATTAGAAATTAAGGTCCAGTTTTAAAAGTGTGTTTAATTTAATGTTTCTGTGCCTGGAAGGATAAGACCTATAATTAGATTCATGCTAGACAGGTGTTTGTATGTGCAGGGATTGGGTAAGTTCTAACAGTGTTTCTTTGGTGCTTTGAGAGAGCTATGGTGTGAAGAATAAATAACAGTGGGGGCATTGCTTACAACATGGACCATTACCCAGAGTGAAGGGCTTTCCTTTTAATTTTAACTAGAAGCCAGGGCAGTTGTGACAGGTCACTGGGGAGTGAGCAACTCTCCGCCAGGAGAAGCTGGACAGGGCAAGGAACCTGGAGAAAGGAAATGATGCAAGATTCCCAAGGAACAAATTACAGTCCAGATAACTAGGGAATTGGGATATAAAGTTCAGCCCTGGAGTTAAACAGAATAGATTACTATGAGAGTTGAAATGATGTGGAGATGCCACTGTTGGACTGGGGTGCGCACAGTAAGGACTCTTACAACACCAGGTTTGTTTCGAATCACTAGCTTTCCACAAACATATAGATAAAGGCAATGATGCAAGATGCTGCCTTTGCAGGTAATTTAAGTCTTTACAGTTCCAGTCGCACGTCTGGACCTGTAAAGACTTAAAATACCTGCAAAGACTCACATTCAAAGTATCTTGCATCATTGACTTTGTCTATATACGTGTTTGTGGAACACACATCTTCACCCACCTGAAGAAGGAGCTGTGCTCCGAAAGCTAGTGATTCGAAACAAACCTGTTGGACTTTAACCTGGTATTGCAAGACTTCTTAGAGTTGAAAGGCATTGGATTGAGAGAGTTCAGAAATGTATCTGCAGTAGTGCTAAGATTTGCGAGATATCATTTGAAATAATTGAGCAAATCAGTGGTTGGATCTCAGAAGCCTTTATAAAGACAAAGAAATCCTGGACTGGATTCACTATTGCTGTAGAGTCAATGCAGTTTTAAAGTGTCATTTGGAAAACCTGGGCTGGATTCGGAATGTAAACCACCAAGGGAACGCAGGAGAGAAGATGATCTTGTGACAATCATCTAGCAAGATTCTAAAGAGACATTCAGTCACTTGGGGTTCAGAGTAGAGAATGTATTTGACCACTGTCATTATGTGCACTTAAAAAAGGGACCGTTAAGAAGACCAATGTGCTTTGTGACCCACGTTAATCTTTTTGTGCATTTGTTACGGTGAGGGAGAGTATCATAATCCAAGTTAACATTTAATAAATGTTTCTTGTTAAAACTAATGAGCAATCCGGTGACTCTGTTCCTCTACATTTTATGCAACAAAAAGCTCAAAAAGATACGGTCTTGTGAGCCAGGGTTCCATTCTGGGATCTTCCCGGTCCAGCTGCATCAACTGGGATTGCAACAGTTTATGCAGGGAGACTATGGGTACAGCTAGGACAGTTGCGTGTAGTAGCTTAGCCTATACACAAGGGCTCTTTTTACTAAAAGTCAATTATCAAAAACTAAAATTTATCCTGCAGACACCATGTAAAAACAGAGGATAAAGAGCTCGAAGCTAATGTTAAAACCAAAAAGTCCCTTTGAAAAACAACAACGCCCAGAAACTACAGAAGGTGGCGAGCCACAAATTGAAAAATCACAGGAGCAACATAAATGGAGAGGAGAGACGGAGACAAAGACCGTACTGGGAAAGTCAGTCATGCCTCACTGACAGCAGTCTCATCTAGGTCAGAGGCTGAGCGGGATGAGTTCAAGTCCCCCCTCAACAGACAATAATTTCAGTAAATGGCAGTGCAGCGATGAGAGACTTCTGCAAGGTCAATAGTGCAGTCGTTCGGAGGAGGGCATAGTCTCAGTAAGGGGTCACCTATTTAAGACAGATTGGGAGGTCGAGGGTAGTAGGAGGTAGAGGGTAGTGAATCTGAAATTCTTTACCGCAGAGGTTTGTAGAGACTGGGTCATTAAACAAGGCAGAGGCCGACAGATTAAGGGAATCAAGGGCTGTGGGGATAAGGCGGGAAAGTGGGGTGGAGGATCATATCCGATCAGTCATGATATTATTAAACGGCTGAGCAGACTTGATGGGTCAAAAGGCCTACTTCTGCTCCTGCATCTTATGGTCCTGGCTACCATTTAACCTTCAATCAGCTTGGTCAACCAACATTTATCTCCCTCAGCCAACATCACAAATAGAACTTTTAAAAAAATTCATTCAGGGAATGTGGGCTTCCCTGGAGAGGGCAGCATTTACTGCCCATTCCCAAGTGCCCTTGAGAAGGTGCTTCCTGGAGAGGGCAGGATTTACTGCCCATCCCCAGTGCCCTCGAGAAGGTGCTTCCCTGGAGAGGGCAGGATTTACTGCCCATCCCCAGTGCCCTCAAGAAGGGGCTTCCTGGAGAGGGCAGGATTTACTGCCCATCCCCAGTGCCCTCAAGAAGGGGCTTCCCTGGAGAGGGCAGGATTTACTGCCCATCCCCAGTGCCCTCGAGAAGGTGCTTCCCTGGAGAGGGCAGGATTTACTGCCCATCCCCAGTGCCCTCAAGAAGGGGCTTCCTGGAGGGGGCAGGATTTACTGCCCATCCCCAGTGCCCTCAAGAAGGGGCTTCCCTGGAGAGGGCAGGATTTACTGCCCATCCCCAAGTGCCCTTGAGAAGGTGGCGGTTTATTTTGTTGCACAACCTGGTAGTCACCCAAATGTTTTCTCTCCCTAATTAATTACTACTCATTGAAGGACCCACATACCCTCTCTCTGCTCCCAACCCACTTGACGCTCCCCACTGTGCAACTGATCTTACAGCACTCCCTCAGGACTGCCCATTAGCCTAGATTGGCATGGTCTGGATTCGAACTTGAACCCACAACCTTCTGATTCAGAGCCATGTGTCTTACCACCAAGTCACAGCTGACACCTACATTGTTCCGAGACAGTAAAGCAATGTAGAAACCTGAACCCAAAGCAGAGACCACCCCTTATACTGCAATTTTTGAATCAGTTATGGAACCCCTATTTTTACAATCTTTCTCCATCCACACAAGTCCAGTTGAATGTGGTTTCCATGGCAACATTTGAAATTCCCTGGTCACATGGTTTTAGAAAAGAAATCAACAACTGAAAACAAAATTCACCTGCTAAAACTTTGGAAGAGGTTTGCTGACATAAGATAAGGCGGGGGGGGGGGGGGGGCGGGGGGGGCGGGGGGGGGGGAAGTGAATGTTTCCTGGTCACCCAACCAAAGATAGGTGTGAACTTGGGGACGTTGCCATTTCGTTTGACAAGTTTCCATTTCCGATACTTAGGGATTCAGATAGCCCGTGATTGGGACCAACTTTGAAAACTGAATTTCACAAGTCTGGTAAATAAGGTTTTAAAGCAGATTTGGAACAATCTCCCTCTGTCCTTGGCTGGCAGAATCCAACTGGCAAAAATGAATGTCCTGCCTCGATACTTTTATCCAAATCTTTTTTTCTGGGAATAAGAGAGTCTGATGTCAACATTCATTTGGGCTGAAAAACAGTCCTCCAGAAGGAGCCACAGTCAGCAGGCTTAGCACTACTGAATTTTTTGTATTGTTATTGGGCAGCAAACACTGAAAAGGTGCTAAGATGGTATGAAAATTCAAAGGAGATGTGGGTGCAAATGGAGTCAGGCTCCTGAGATTAGGGGCATTGGTAACCCACTGCCGTACCCTTTTCTCCTGGTAAATATTCTAAAAAATCCAGTGGTAACATCCACATTAAAAATACAGAGACAGTTTCGGCAACCCAGATGTATCAAATCTGATGCCAATGTACCCAAACACGATGAAACTGGAAGCAAATTCCAAAATTGGGAGAAGAAAGGGATTATTGTAATAGAAGATTTGTTTGTGGAGAACCACAAGTTAACAAAATTTGGACTTATCTGCAGGTACATGAATTCGCAAAAAAGATTTTTTTCTTTCCAGGTAATACCACCTTCGTTATTGGGAAGAATATTATTATAGGGGAAAAAAGGAAAAAATACTTCTGGGATTTAATAGGAGACATATTGCAGAGGATGCTACATTCTTACTTGGTATCAAATGAACTAGTGGGTTTTTGGGTCTCCTTCATCAGCACCATGTTGGCCATTCAACAAATTAAACTGAATCCCTGACCTCCAATGACCATATTTGGGGTTTCAGATCTACTAGAGTTGAAGACCAGGGCAGGAGATGATTTCTAGCATTCGCCATCCTGCTCGCAGGCAGACATGGAAAGGGACTTCTCCACCCAATGCCTCACTATGGCTTGGAGATCTTAATTGAATTTTTTAATCTTGGAAAAAAAGTTAGATGTACCACAAAGAGATCAATGGACAAATTTTACTGTAGATGGCAACCATTCATAGGATTTGTTGTTTATTATTAAAAAGGGAGGGAAGGGAATTTATTGCTATTCTGGTTATTCTTTGTATTAAGCACAGAGCAAATCAGACTGTTGACTCAGGGGGAAGCACATACAGCTCACTCTTCCAGCTATGACTCCAACACCTGACCCATTCTGCATCACAAGTTGATACTAAACTGACCACTTGGTGCAACTTTAGCAACTGAGATTCAGGTTTGTAGTCCTGTGCGAACTTCTCCTTTCATTCCACAAGAGGAGTTAATGGTCAATTTACTATTTGTATTATCATGGTGTTGCAGATCACTCACTCACTGGCGGATGAGGCAAGAGGAAAAGCTTTTTTTGCCGGGGTGAAGTGAGGGAAGCAACATTCAATATCAGCAGTTTCAGTTCTTTTTCAAAAAAAGGCCAAAAATATTATGATGCATGTTTCAACCTGCAATGATTGACAGGGCCCAGCTCAAAGCTGCATTCAAATCACAATGGTGACATGACAGCCTGCATGGCAGCATGGGAGTAGCAGCTGCATTTTAGGTGGCTCTCCGCAATACTTGGGTCTTGTCAATTTCGAAAAGAATTTCTGCAGTCAGTTCGGAGACCCGGCAGAACAAAAACAGCTCGGAATCAAGGGATGTCGAAATACACATCGCAGAGGAGCGGAGGTGTGAATGAAATTCAGGCGCCGAGACGGGGCAAGGACACAGATGGCAGGGGAAGTGGCCATGCCCATCACCCTCAATAGGATGGCGGCAAGAAATCTGTTGGGAGATGGATGAACATTTCCAGAGTCATAGCTTTAGTCTATGGTGGAGGAGGCTTTGGGCCTGGTCAGGGAGCAGCTGAACAAGACGACCACAGGGAACTTCTCAAACACAAATACCGACTCGTGTCATTGGAGGCTGAAAAGGCAATCGTCGATGACAGGAATACAGACCTCAAGGGGAGACTGGATTATATGGAGAACATGGTCCTGGTGCATAAACCGGAGGCTGCTGGGCCTACGAGAGGGGGTTGAGGGCTCAAGATCGACTCAATACTTTGCTGCAATGTTCTCTCAGCTGTTGAGCGGCAACTTGCTGTGCCGGAGCTGGATAGGGTGCACAGGGCCTCAAGGCAGAAGCCACAACCAAAATGAGCCAACATGAATGGTGATCATTTGGTTTCACAGCTTCGAAAAGGCGCAGGTCCTGGAATGGTGCAAGAAAGCCCAAAACAAACCGAGACGGTAACTTGGTAAGAATTTAACCAAGACATGGCATGGAATTGGCAAAACGAAAGGCAGCCTTCAATAAGGTGAAGACATCCTGTTCAATCAAGGAGCGTGGTTTGGGGTGGTGTACCCAGCAAAACTAAGAGTCACGTTTAACTTCTATATTGTATTTTGAATCTCCATAGCAGGCGGAGGACTTGATCAGAGGACTGGGCATTGGATAGTTGGGGTTTTACTATTTTAATGTTCACGTTGTTATGGGTGGAGTTGGGGTAATGGTAGGGATGTTTGGATTGGGGGCGTTTCCTCCATTCTGTTTTCATGATTATCCTTCTGCCTGGGCTTAGTAGTTGTTGGGACGGTTTGGGGGCAGGATGGTCTTCCCTTAGTTTAAGATTTTTGCTTAATATGGGTGGGGGAAATAGGATTAGTTGGGAGGGACGAGCTTGGGTTAGAAATTAAAAGTGATGGCTAAGGAATGGGTAGGGCCCGAGGGGGTGTGGTTACCTCCCCAGCACTAGAAAGTAGGCTAGTTAGCAGAAATCAAGTGGGGGATGGGGCTGAGACTTGGTCGGGCTAGTTTGGTTAGGTTTGATGGGTATGGGATTTTTCTCTAATCCAGCATTTAGGTGGCACAGATCACTATCTTAGGTGGGCCTGTAGCCTGGGAATCATTGGTGAAGCCAACTAGAGGCTGGGAGGGGGGGGGGGGGGTTGAAAGATGCATGACCCCTGATAAAGGGGGTCACCTGGATTATGTGGCACCTGGGTGGCACAGTCCAAAAAGAGCATGGGTTTGTGCTCATTTTTTGATGTTTCTCCAGGAGACCCACATGGGGCCAGGTGCCACATAACTGGACCCGGGCCCCCGGGAGGCCATATTCGGGGTGTCGGACCAGCCAGGGTTGGAAACTGGTGCGGAGGTGGATGTTGCAGCCTTTGCCTCGTTGATCGCCCGAAGGTGGATCCTGATGGGTTGGACAGCAACCTCTCCACCCTGTGCCCTGGCGTGGCGGGGGGAACTGTTGGAATTCTTGACTCTTGAGAAGGTTAAGGGGGGGGGGGGGTGCTTGAGAAGGGGGGGGGGGGGGGGGGGTGCTGCTAATCACGTTCATATGTTTTGGCCCTGTCCAAAGCTAGAGGATTACTGAAAGGGAGGTTTTTAGGGTAATTTCTAAAGTGGTGCACGTGAAACTGGACCCGGGCCCCCGGGAGGCCATATTCGGGGTGTCGGACCAGCCAGGGTTGGAAACTGGTGCGGAGGTGGATGTTGCAGCCTTTGCCTCGTTGATCGCCCGAAGGTGGATCCTGATGGGTTGGACAGCAACCTCTCCACCCTGTGCCCTGGCGTGGCGGGGGGGAACTGTTGGAATTCTTGACTCTTGAGAAGGTTAAGTTTGAACTGAGGGGAAGGATGGAGGGGTTCTACAATTCATGGGCATTATTCATTATGCACTTTCAAGAACTGAATAACTAATATTAGTTGGGATGGGTGGGTGGGAGGGAGGGGGGTCGGTGTGTGTTAATGGCGACTGTGTGATCCCCAATTCCTTGTCATTTGTTTGTGTGAACATGCGGGCTAATGTTTGGGGTTTGCTGGGAGGATGGGATCGTAATTGATATGGGGATTGCCATATTTGTTACAGATTATTGTTTATTGTTGGTGGGTGTAAATTTGGGAGAAAATGTGAAAAAGGAGAATAAAAACAATAAATAAATAATAATTCTGGGGGTGGGCTGCTACATACTTGCAATCATCTAATCATCTCAACCTCTATCATCTATCAGATTTTCCTGTTCCCTCCCTGCATCAAGCTCGACATGTGCCTTGACAGGTATAATTTCTCCCCTAATTGCTAACTTCAGTGTTTCCCATAGTATTGAGGGTGAGACTTCCCCAATATCAATAATCAAAATATAATCCTGGATAGCCTCTGAGATCCTTGCACAAAACCCGATGTCTGCCAGCAAACCCCCATCCAACTGTCATCCCTTGCAATGCCTTGGGTCTCGTGTGCAGCTCATGTTCCCCTCCCATAATCTGATGAGCATCCTGATCTGGTATTACTGCCAGCAGCCATTTCATGGACATTGTACTGTCCCAATTCGGGGGGTATACATTCACCAACACCACCTGTTTCCCTTCTACCCCCCTTTACTATAATATACCGCCTGTCGCATCTGCTTTAATATAATCTTTATTATTGTCACAAGTAGGCTTGCATTAATACTGTGCATAAGTTTAATATTACCAAATCTGAATGAAACCAGACACTTTTTTTTTTATTAACGAGGATCTTTTTTTTTCATCCACCCCGAGCCCTGCTATCGAACCCTGAATTATAAACTAGGCTCACTCAAACCTTCTGAAGAGTCAAGAATTCCAACAGTTCCCCCCGCCACGCCAGGGCACAGGGTGGAGAGGTTGCTGTCCAACCCATCAGGATCCACCTTCGGGCGATCAACGAGGCAAAGGCTGCAACATCCACCTCCGCACCAGTTTCCAACCCTGGCTGGTCCGACACCCCGAATATGGCCTCCCGGGGGCCCGGGTCCAGTTTCACGTGCACCACTTTAGAAATTACCCTAAAAACCTCCCTTTCAGTAATCCTCTAGCTTTGGACAGGGCCAAAACATATGAACGTGATTAGCAGCACCCCCCCCCCCCCCCCCCACGCAACGTTCACACACATCTTCTACTCCTTCAAAGAATCGGCTCATTCTCACCCTCGTGAGGTGTGCTCCGTATACCACCTTCAGCTGTATCAGCCCCAACCTCGAGCACGAGGTGGAGGCATTCACTCTCCAGAGCACCTCACACCAGAACCCCTCCTCCATGTCCTCTCCCAACTCTTCCTCCCACTTTGCTTTGATCCCTTCCAGTGGTGTCTTCTCCTCTTCCAAAATAGCTCCCTAAACCGCCAACACTACCCCCTACTCCAGTCCCTGTCATCAGCACCTCCTCCAGCAATGTGGAGGCCGGCTCCTCTGGGAAGCACGGTATCTCCTTTCTGGCAAAATCGTGAACCTGCATGTATCTAAACACTCCCCCTCCAGTCCATACTTTGCTTCCAGCTCCTTCAATCCTGCAAATCGACCCCCAAGAAACAAATCTGTTAGCGTCTTAATTCCCTTCTCCTCCCATTTCTGAAAATTTCAATCCCACTTCCCTGGCTCAAATCGGTGGTTCCCCCAAATCGGCATGTCCCTTGACCCTGCCCCCAACCCAAAGTGTTGGCGAAACTGCCTCCAAATTCTCAATGAAGCTATTATTACCGGGCTCCCCGAGTATTTCTCCGGGGCCATCGGGAGCAGCGCTGTTGCCAGTGCTTTCAGCCCCGACCCCTTGCACAAACCCGCCTCCATTCTGAACCATTGGGAATCAACCCCTCTGACCCAGCTCCGCACCCTTTTTCACATTCGCCGCCCACAAGTAATACATCGGGCTCGGACGTCCCAAACCCCCCGCCTGCCTTCCCCTCTGTAACAGCACCTTTCTAACTCTGGCCACCTTCCCTCCCCATATGAACGACGTAATCCTTCCCTTAATCTCTCTGAAAAAAGCCTTTGGCAGGAAAATCGGTAGGCATTGAAAAATAAACAGAAACCACGGCAACACGTTCATTTTAACCACCTGTACCCGACCCGCCAGTGAGAGAGGGAAACCATCCCATCTTGCCAGATCAGCTTTCACTCTCTCCACCAAACTAGAAAAGTTGCACCTGCGGAGCCCCCCCCCCCCCCCCCCCCGCCACCCACTGCCGGGCAACCTGCCCCCCCCCCAGGTACCTAAAGTGAGTCCCTGCCCTACGGAATTGCAGCCCCCCCCCCCCCCCCCCATCCAAGGCACCACAAAATACTCACTCTTGTCTAGATTTAGTTTGTACCCCGAGAAAGACCCAAACACTCAAAGCAGCTCCAATATTCCCCCAATCGACACACACTGCTCCGACACATATAACAGCAAGTCGTCGGCATACAAGGACACCCTGTGCTCTATCCCCACCCCGCACTATTCCTTTCCATACTCCCAAAACTTCTTAATGCAATGGCCAATGGCTCAAACGCAAGTGCAAACAGCGGGGGGGGGGGGGGGGGGGGGGGGGGGGCATAGAGAGAAAAGTTCAATTGCTTCACAGCTCCAGGGTCCCAGGTTCGATTCCGGCTTGGGTCACTGTCAGTGCGGAGTCTGCACTTTCTCCCCGTGCGCATGTGGGTTTCCTCCGGGTGCTCCGGTTTCCGCCCACAGTCCAAAGATGTGCAGGTTAGGTGGATTTGCCATGATAAATTGCCCTGTGTGTCCAAAATTGCCCTTAGTGTTGGGTGGGGTTACTGGGTTATGGGGACAGGGTGGAGGTGTTGACCTTGGATAGGGTGCTCTTTCCAAGAGCCGGTGCAGACTCCATGGGCCGAATGGCCTCCTTCTGCACTGTAAATTCTATGATTAAAAAAATATGGGATCAGAGATGCTGATGTGTTTAGGGAGTGGAGGAAAGGGATTTGGAGAAGAAGGTGGGGACCGAGGGTCGGTTTGCTAGCCTGGGGGAATTGAAAGAAAAATATGGACTTACAGAAGTTGATGGGTTCAGATACCTCCAAAGTGTGTAGCTGGGTCTAAGTACTTCTCTGCCTATCCAGTGAAGCAAGACTTTTACCTTGCTCAAGAGGATCTCATCCTGCTCGGGCCAGGAGGTAGCCAATATCCGACCTCCATATACCAGTGAATAGTGAGGGAGGAGACATGCTCGGTTGATGGCATGAAGGCAAATTGGGTGGAGGAACTGGGGCCAATCATTCAAAGGGGCGGTGCAGATTCGATGGGCGGAATGGCCTTCTTCTGCACAGTAAATGCCATGATTTGGGAGGTGGTGGTTTGGAGTGAGGTACTGAGGGTGAACTCAAACCTGTCCTGTGTGAGGCAGAGTCTCATGAGTCGTTTTTTTTGAAGGGGTGGTTGATAGAAGTGTTCGGGGGGGCCGCCACACGCACATGTTCTGGGCTTCTTGAGGTCCTTTCTTGAGACTGTCGGCAAACCTGAACATTTTGTGCCAGAACGCCGGACAGGGGCAGATGTCCTGCCCTTTGCCTCACTGGTGGCAAGGAGGCAGATCCTGTTGGGCTGGAGCAACACCAAGCGTGGCTGGGTGACAACGTTTTTGCACCTTGAGAAGGTGAAGTTTACAGTAGAGGGTTTTACCATAGAGGCAACCATTTATAAAGTACTTTTAAGAGCTGATCACTGTTAGCCATTGGGGGGACTCGGTTAACCAAGTTATACTGTTGAAGGGGGAGGGAGGGGGTTCTTGCTGTGTTATTGTATGCTTTGTATTAAAATTGCTAAAAAAAAAATTAAAAAAAAGTAAAATATTTTCCAAAATTAAAATCACAGCGACGACACTGCTGTCAAATGGTATTGTGTCACAGACCAATGGTGGCAGATTTACAGTTAGCGTGTCCCTGTGCTCACCTTCATATCCGGGCTCCCCCCAAAGGCCAGAGTTACAAATTCACAAATTGATCAGTGCCTTGTAAAAAGGTCTATGAATAACTGCCTTGCTGAAATCCAAGGATGCTAAATATTGCGATGCAAGGAGAGTAAAGAAAACTTGCCTTTACTGTCTGCAATTAAAACACTTTCAGGATTTACCTTTTCTTTGGTTTGTTTCCTGAATGTGATCCCCTCAAAGCTCCTCACTCAATATGATCCCCTCCAATCTGCTCAGTGATTCCTCCAGTCACTATTTCATCAAATCCGTTAGTTCCTTCTTTCTCATTGGTCCAGATCTACGCTAAGTAACCACTTCAAAACACAACATACTTTGCTCATCTGTTCACTTAAATGAGAACACTTTAGACCCAAACCCAGTGACCTACTTGTAGATCCGCTTTCTCAATAGGATCCCAGAGACTGACACAATGAAACCCCCTATCTAAATTAGGTCTCACATGAGTTCCCTCCAAGCAGTTCTGAATCAGATCCCCTCCAAACCCAGCCCCCTCCTCTCTCAGGCCCTCTCAGATTCGCACTGTCAAAAGAGAGCGCATCAGACAATGCGGAGCAGAAAGGTGTCTCACAAGGATTTGCTTCCCGAGACAGCTACAAGTGCAATAGTCATAGGGGAATCTATAGTCAAGGGCACAGATAGGCGCTTCTGTGGACGTGAAAGAGACTCCAGGATGGTATGTTGCGTCCCTGGTGCCAGGGTCCAAGATGTTACAGAACGGGTAGCGGTCATCCAGAAGGGCCTCCCTGAAGGGCAAACAGGCAGAGGTCATGGTACATATTGGTACTAACGACATAAGCAGGAAGGGGGATGAGGTCCTGTTCAGGGAGCTAGGCAAAAAGTTAAAAGACAGGATCTCAAGGGTTGTAATCTCAGGATTACTCCCCGTGCCAATGAGGCTAGAAATTGGAAGATAGAGCAGTTAAAAGCTAAACAGCTGGTGCAGGAGGGAGGGTTTCAGTCATCTGGAACACTGGGAGCTCTTCTGGGGCAGGTGTGACCTGTATAAGAAGGACAGGTTGCATCTAAACTGGAGAGGCATAAATAACCTGGCTGCGAGGTTTGCTAGTGTCACACGGGAGGGTTTAAACTAGTATGGCAGGGGGGGCGGGTACCGGAGCAATAGGTCAGAAGGTGAAAAAATTGAGGGAGAACTAGGAAATAGGGCCACTATGGCTCGGAGGAAGAGCAGACAGGGGGATGTTGTTGAAAACAGCGGGACTGGTGGCCTGAAGTACATATGTTTTAATGCAAGAAGTATAACAGGCAAGGCAGATAAAGAGCATGGATTAGTACTTGGAACTATGATGTTGTTGCCATTAGAGAGACCTGGTTGATGGAAGGTCAGGATTGGCAGCTAAACATTCCAGAATTTTGATGTTTCAGGTGGGATAGAGGGGGATGTAAAAAGGGGTGGAGGAATTGCGCTACTGGTTAAGGAGAATATCACAGCAGTACTGCAGGAGGACACCTCAAGAGGGCAGCGAGGCTATATGGGTAGAGATCCGGAAAAAGAAGGGTGCAGTCACAATGTTGGGGGTTTACGACAGGCCTCCCAACAGCCAGCGGGATAGAGGAGCAGATCGGTAGACAGGAGTAAAAGCAACAGGGTTGTTGTGTTGGGAGACTTTAACTTCCCCAATATGGACTGGGACTCACTTAGTGCTAGGGTTTTGGATGGGGCAGAGTTTGTAAGGAGCATCCAGGAGGGCTTCTTAAAACAACACGTAGATAGCCCAACTAGGGAAGGGGCTGTACTGGACCTGGGGAATGAGCCAGGCAAAGTGGTAGAAGTTGCAGTCGGGGAGCATTTTGGGAACAGTGACCACAATTCAGTAAGTTTTAAAGTGCTGGTGGACAAGGATAAGAGTGGTCCTAGGGTGAACGTGCTAAATTTGGGGAAGGCTAATTATAACAGTATTAGGCAGGAACTGAAGAACATAGATTGGGAGCGGATGTTTGAGGGGAAATCAACATCTGACATGTGGGATGCTTTCAAATGTCAGTTGAACGGAATTCAGGACCGACATGTTCCTGTGAGGAAGAAGGATAAATATGGCAAATTTCATGATCCTTGGATAACTAAAGATATTGTAGGCCTCGTCAATAAGAAAGAGGAGGCATTTGTCAGGGCTAGAAGGCTGGGAACAGAAAGCCTGTGAGGAATATAAGGAAAGTAGGAAGGAACTTGAGCAAGGAGTCAGGAGGGCTAGAAGAGGTCACGAAAGGTCATTGGCAAATAGGGTTAAGGAAAATCCCAAGGCTTTTTACACATACATAAAAAGCAAGAGGGTAACCAGGGAAAGGGTTGGCCCACTGAAGGACAGGGGAAGGAATCTATGTGTGGAGCCAGAGGAAGTGGCCGAGGTACTAAATGAATACTTTGCATCAGTATTCACCAAAGAGAAGGGAATTGGTGGATGTTGAGTCTGGAGAAGGGCGTGTAGATAGCCTAGGTCACATTATGATCCAAAAAGGCAAGGTGTTGGGCATCTTGAAAAATATTAAGGTGGATAAGTCCCCAGGGCCTGTTGGGATCTACCCCAGAATACTGAAGAAGGCAAGAGAGGAAATTGCTGAGGCCTCGACAGAAATCTTTGGATCCTAATTGTCTTCAAGTGATGTCCCGAAGGACTGGAGAATAGCCAATGTTGTTCCTTTGTTTAAGAAGGTTAGCAAGGATAATCCAGGGAACTACAGGCCGGTGAGCCTTACGTCAGTGGTAGGGAAATTACTGGAGAGAAATCTTCGAGACAGGATCTACTCCCATTTGGAAGCAAGTGGTCGTATTAGCGAGAGGCAGCACGGTTTAGTGAAGGGGAAGTCGTGTCTCACTAACTTCATAAGAGTTTTTCGAGGAGATCACAAAGATGATTGATGCAGGTAGGGCAGTGGATGTTGACCATATGGACTTCAGCAAGGCCTTTGACAAGGTCCCTCATGGCAGACTGGTACAAAAAGGTGAAGTCACACAAGATCAGAGGTGAGCTGGCAAGATGGATACAGAACTGGCTAGGTCATAGAAGGCAGAGAGTAGCAATGGAAGGGTGCTTTTCTGATTGGAGGGCTATGACTCCTGGTGTTCCACAGGGATCAGTGCTGGGACCTTTGCTGTTTGTAGTATATATAAATGATTTGGAGGAAAATGTAACTGGTCTGATTAGTAAGTTTGCAGATGACACAAAGGTTGGTGGAATTGCGGATAGCGATGAGGACTGTCAGAGGATACAGCAGGATTTAGATCGTTTGGAGATTTGGGTGGCGAGATGGCAGATGGCGTTTAATCCGGACAAATGGGAGGTAATGCATTTTGGAAGGTCGAATACAGGTAGGGAATATACAGTGAATGGTAGAACCCTCAAGAGTATTGACAATCAGAGAGATCTTGGTGTACAGGTCCACATGTCACTGAAAAGGGCAACACAGGTGGAGAAGGTAGTCAAGGAGGCATACGGCATGCTTGCCTTCATTGGTCAGCGCATGGAGTATAAAAATTGGCAAGTCATGTTGCAGCTGTATAGAACCTTAGTTAGGCCACAATTGGGAGTATAGTGTTCAATTCTGGTCGCCACACTACCAGAAGGATGGAGGCTTTAGAGAGGGTGCAGAAGAGATTTACCAGGATGTTGTCTGGTATGGAGGACATTAGCTATGAGAGGTTGAATAGACTTGTTTATTCTCACTGGAATGAAGGAAGTTGAGGGGCGACCTGATAGAGGTCTACAAAATTATGAGGGGCATAGACAGAGTGGATAGTCAGAGACTTTTCCCCAGGGTAGAGGGGTCAATTACCAGGGGGCATAGGTTTAAGGTGCGAGGGGCAAGGATTAGAGTAGATGTAAGAGGCAAGTTTTTTTTTAATTTTTAATTTTTATTTTTTTTATTAACACAGAGGGTAGTGGGTGCCTGGAATTCGCTGCCGGAGGAGGTGGTGGAAGCAGGGATGACGGCGACGTACAAGGGGCATCTTGACAAATACATGAATAGAATGGGAATAGAGGGATACGGACCCCGGAAGTGTAGAAGATTTTAGTTTAGATAGGCAGCATGGTCAGCACATGCTTGGAGGGCCGAAGGGCCTGTTCCTGTGCTTGTCTTTGTTCTTTGTGATGAATCCATAGTCAAGCAAGAAACTTAAAATTCCCTCCCAGAATTACTTGGGGATCTACTCATCTTCCAATCCACAAATCTGACAGATAATTCTCTGCCATTTTTGCTACCTTGACTCCAATTTCATCAAACACGTCTTTCCCTCCACAGCCTTTCAGCATTCCAAAGTGACCATGCCCACTGCCACACCTTATTTTTAAACAGTGGCCCTTAGCTCTTGTTTCTCTGACAAGGGGGAAAATGTCCTCTCCGCAGCTATCCTGTGAATACTCCTCAGGATTTTAAAGGTTTCGATCAAGTCACCTCTCAACTCCTCTAAACTCCAGTGGATACAAACCAAACCTCTCCAACCTTTCCTCATAAGACAACCCACTCATACCTGCCACCTCTCTCAACTGTACTTCCTTGCTCCCAATTGGATGAAAGTTAAGTTTGCGTCAAATGTTCCAACCCAAGCATCTAGCCCTAAAGTATCCTAAGGTGGAATATTGGACAAGGTCAAGGAACAGCAGAAGTCAAGATTTCCCCGTGGTCACACCTCGGGGAGCTCTTTCACCGTCCAACAAGGCTGCTATTTGAAAAATGGGTAAAGCTATTCAGCCAATTACAGGCCCAATCTATCAGCAACAAATGCTTGGTGGAATCAGCCTGCGATTGGCTGAATAGTTTCACTGCATTTGTCAAACAGAGCAGTTAGTCAAGGCTGCACGGGAAGCTGGAACGTCAGTTTAAATTGACACTCTGGGACCTAGTCTTCTTTTGCCATATCTCGCAGTCAGGTTCAAGGAGGAAATTCTATTTGGTTCTGCAAATTCAGAGGAGGGAATGTTTTTAAATCTCATTCATTTTTCCCCTCAGGGTAGGGCTGTGCCAGGGCACAAGTGTGTTTCATTGTTAATCTACTCTTGCCACAATCGCCAGAATCTGGCGTCATGACTGTCCAAACTAACTTTAGCAAATCAGAACGAGACTTCCTCCCAAAAAGGGAGCTGCACGCTGCTGGAGAGGCAGTCTTCATTCACCGGAGGAAGGAGTAGCGCCCCGAAAGCTAGTGATTCGAAACAAACCTGTTGGACTTTAACCTGGTGTTGTAAGACTTCTTACTGTGCTCACCCCAGTCCAACGCCAGCATCTCCACATCCTTAACAAGAAGACTGGGCACAGCTACATGTCACACTATACCACTAACTTTCTGCCAAGAACCTTTATCTTACTTGCACCATTGCAACCAATGTCTGAAAATTACAGGAGCCGACTAGCACTGACAGCTAATAGCATCACTAAGTCCCCACAACTCTCCAGCTGGTTTACCCCACCCCAAAATATCCGTCAACCATTCAATGGATGACAAACAGTTACGAGGGGAGGGGATTTTAGCTAGCCAGTAATTATTAGCTCAGTGGGCTAGACAGCTAGTTTGTGATGCAGAACAAGGCCAGCAGCGCAGGTTCAATTCCTGTACCAGCTGAGAATTCTGAATTCTCCCCGTGTGTACCCGAACAGGTGCTGGAATGTGGCAACTGGGGGCTTTTCACAGTAACTTCATTGTAGTGTTAATGGAAGCCTACTTGTGACAATAAAGATTATTTAACAATTTCTGCCAGGGTCAAGTAGGGGAGATGAGATTTTATAGCTGATTAAAAAAATATATATTTAAATGCTGGACGAGTTAATGGGCTGAATACAGAATTATTTCCACTAATCCCTCTAGTCAAACCCCCCCAAATGATCATCAAGAACAAAGTAGAGAAATTTCTCCAGTGCTGTTGGAAGTGTGAAACTATCAAGAGAGAAGGTTAACACAGACTATTGCATCGCACACAAGAGGGAAAAAGTGGTCAATATTTGAAGAAGATGGCAGCACATGGTTGCCCGAAGATAGTGGGGTTGGTAGTGGATTCTTCAGGCAGACCCAATGGACTAAGTAGTCACTGCCGGTGCTTGAAGTGTCTTTAGCTCCATACTGCTGGCTACCCTGACAGAGCCGGGTTAGTTAAAAGGTTGAACCATGATACCACATCAGGAAGGCCCCAACTTTCCAGTCCCCCCCCCACCCAACGCCTGTGGTGACATGACAAAGAAAAGAAAAAAAAAAAAGCAGATCTTGGGAGGAGCACCTGAACAAACATCTGTACAGAATCCAGTGTTATTTGGGTGAACAGGCAGCCTCTTTTGGTGCTGTTACACATCTGGCCATCAGAAAGGCAACCAGCCAGGCCTGAATAATAGTTACTGGGCCAGCAATCCAGAGACCCTGATTAAATGTTCTGGGGTGCAGGTTCAAATCCCACCATGGCAGCTGGTGGAATTTACACTCCAGTTATAAATCTGGAATTGAAAACTGTTCTCAGTAATAGTGACCAAACTATCAATTGTACCAAATAATTTTCAAATCCTCTCTGGCCACAGGAGAGGTGTCTTAGAGAGGACAGATAATGTGGCACTGTTATTCAAGAATGGAAAACGTAGGAAATTACAGGCCAGTGAGTCTAACTTCAGCAGTAGGGAAATTACAAATTTGAAAGAATTTTGCGAGATGGTGACTAGATGTGTAGATGAGGGCAGTGCAATTGATGTAGACTAGATGGACTACAGCAAGGCTTTTGACAAGGTCTTGCATGAGAGATTAGTCAAGAAGACAAGATCCTTGGATCCAAAGTTGATTTGGTGGCAGGTGTTCTTCAAAAAGGTTGTTTTTGGTGACTAGAACACCCAGTGGTGTTCCGCAGGGATTGGTGCTTGACCCCTTGCTGTTGTTAATCTACCTTAACGATCTGGATGTGTTGATCAGCACGTTCGCAGATCACAATAAATTGGTGGAGAAGGAAAACCCTGCAGGACATTATAGACAGTTGGTCAGATGGGCAGAACAGTGGCAAATAGAATTTAATCCTGAAAAGTGTGGAGCAATGTATTTTGGGAGGACAAACAAGGCAAGGAAATATACATTGAATGGTAGGAATCTAGGAAGCACAGAGGTGTGTATGTTCCTATATCCCTGAAGACAGAAGGACAGGTGGATAAGGTGGTTAAGAAAGAAAATGGGATATGTGCCTTTATTAGCAGAGGCATAGAATACAAGAACAGAGAGGTTATGATGGGGCTATATAAAACACTGGTTAGAACACAGCTGGAGTACTGTGCGCAGTTCTGGTTGCCACACTGTAGGAAAAAAAGTGATTGCACTGGAGAGGGTGATGAGGAGATTCACCAGGGTGGCACAGTAGTTAGTGTCACACAGTGTCAAAGACCCAGGTTCAATTCCAACCTTCTCCCCAGTGTGTGGTGGGTTTCCACCCAGTACAAAGATGTGCAAGTGAAGTGGATTGGCCCCTTCAGTTAAACTGCCCCTTCGTGTCCAGAAGGATAGATGGAGTTACAAGGCTATGGGGATAGGGTGGGAGCATGGGCCTTCTAAATGCACTTTTGAAGGGTTGGTGCAGACTCGACAGGTCGAATAGCCTCCTTCTGTACTGTAGTGATTCTATGATTCCTGGGTTGAGCGTGGCAGCTATCAAGAGACCAGACAGGCAGACATTGTTTTCCTTAGAGCAGATGTCATTGGCGTATAAAACCATGAAGGGCATATATGGGGTTGGAGGAACTTCTCTCTTTAGCAGGGGTAACAACCAAGGGGCCTAATTTAAGGTAAGGAGCAGGAGGTTTAGATGGGGTGTGAGGAAAAGTGGTTGGAACTGAAACTCACTGTCCGAAAGGTCAGTAGAGGCAGGAACCCGCAACATTTTAGAAGAGCACTTGGAACAATATGCTACATACCAAGTGCTGGAAAATGGAATTAGAGTAGATATATGCCTGATGGCCAGGACAGACACGATGGGCTGAAGGATCTCATTCCATGCTGTAAAAGCTCTGGACTCTAAACCCATCTGGTTTTTGAACATCCATCAGAGAAGGCAATCTGACATGGCAACCTATTCGGGTCTACAATGTGACTCCAGATCCACAGCAAAACCAGCAGGGCTGGTTTAGCTCAGTGGGCTAGACAGCTGGTTTGTGATGCAGAACAAGGCCAGCAGCACAGGTTCAATTCCTGTACCAGCTGAGAATTCTGAATTCTCCCACGTACCCAAACAAGTGCTGGAATGTGGAGATTGGGGGATTTTCACAGTAACTTCATTGCAGTGTTAATGTATGCCTACTTGTGACAATAAAGATTTATTTAAAAAATAATAAAACCTTAACTGCCCTAAATGTTTCGTTCAAGGACAAGCAAATTCTGGCTTACCAGCAATATCCCACATCCCATGAAGGTGTGTGTGTGTCAATAGATACTGTGTAGTTTTACTTGATTATCTGTAGAGATCAGGAAGAATCCGTGACGTGGAACCCAACTTCCCGTACCAGCCTCCCCAAACAGGCACGGGAATGTGGCGACTAGGGGCTTTTCACAGTAACTTCATTTGAAGCCGACTTGTGACAATAAGCGGTTTTCATTTTTATTTTCACATGAAGCAAACTGAACAGGAGAAAACCATGGTGACACTTATTCCACAGTAACAGTGGGAGAGGAAAATAGGATTAGAACCAGGAAAAAAAGTGGGGCCGGGGTGGGTGGAAAAGGTAAAGGTGCTGAACAGCAAGCAATGGGCGGCAAGGTGGACACTCGGGAAGAGCAGCAAGTCCGCTTTGCAGACAAAGGGTCACAGTCTGGGGACCAATTCTAACCTGAAGGACCCTCTCAGCAGGAAAGTGTTTCAGAGAGGGAGCTCTAGGCAGTGGGGCAGCCACACAATCGAGAACAGTAGAGCTTTCTTTGTCCTGCTTTGTAAAGAACACTCTCAAGCCGAGTAAAAGCGGCTTGTTGCCTCTAACTAAGGAATGACACCGGCTCGGTTACCAGGTAGCGCACACACACACTTCCAGCGGACACCCACAACCTATAATCACCCACCCACTTACCAATTGTCCCTGGAAAACGCCTGGATACAGCGAATCCCTGGAGGCACCGTAGCCCGAGCCATGATCCACCCGGGGATACGCGCTTTCAAACGGAAATAAAAGCGCGACAATTTCCGCAACGGCTGCCAGTCTCTCGCCCAAGAAGGTTCAGCAATCGCCCCGGCGTCGGCAGAACGATCCTGAGGGCTCCGTGATTGAAGGCTGGAATGGGGAGATCCGCTTTAAAACTCTGGTGGGATCCATACGGCCCCGGTGATGTAACAAATTGCTCGGGACGAATGTAGCCAACCGCAGGTCAGGGGAACAAAATGTTGTATTTTCGGACGGAGGGAAAGCTTCCGGGGACTGAATTGCAATTCAATCACATGAATCCAGTCATTGGAGAACAGGGCTGATAGGGCGAGTCATAAGCAGCAGCCGGGATTGCAGATTTTCCACCGACATGTGACCCAGCTGAAACTGACGACAGGAAAAAACGTAGCCAATGAAACTGACGAGCCTGCCGCCCCCGGACTGGTTGGAGTTGAGGCTGCAGTGGAAACAAACACAATCTCACACTGTCCCCATCACCATCACAGCCATTGGTCGCTGCGTGCACTTTATTGTGCTTTAATCACTGAGTGACGGTAAAACTCGATGATCTCATTCATCTGAAATTATTCAACCGAGGAGAATGCGACTGATTTCCTTCAACTCCGAGTTACTTTGTAACCGACCTGCCAATTTAATGAACGAAAAAGATTTTAATGGTTTCCTAGAATCATAGTCGACCGTTCGTATACAGCAGCTCTCCAATTGGTCTCATTTGCCTGCTCTATCCCCCACAGACTTGCACACACACCGAGCACTACAGCCCCCCAAATCCTGCACCTCCCATTTCGTTCTACCCTACCCCCCAACCCATTCTATCCCACAGGCCTGCACCCCACATCACTTTATCATCCTAAAGCCTGCAATCTCCCCTCCCTAAATCGACAATCCCCACAGCCCCCCAGACCCTGCTCTACCCCCCAATTCCTGCACCTTCTCCTTGCTCTACTCCCTCCTACCCAAGCCCTGCCCCCCCCCCCCTCACCCTGCTCTTTCACCCCTCTCCAAAATTATTTAAGCAACTCCCTTTTGAAAGTTATTATCTCAAGTGATTTGAGTATATTTGAGAAATAGATAGATTTCTAGACTCTAACGGTGTGGGAAGAGAGCAAGAGTATGGGGTGAAAAGGCGGATCAGCCGTGATCATATTGAATGGCAGAACAGGCTCGATGGGCTGAATGGCCTACTCATTCCTATTTTCTGTATTTCTAAAATCTCACTCCCCCTCTGGTTCTTTCAGCCATAGTTACCTTCGATCTGCTTATTGACTCATATAGCAGTACAACCATTTCTGCCTAGTTCTGCATCAGAATTTTGAACACTTCTATTATCTTTACCCTCAACTTTCTCTGCTCCACAGGCAACAAGCCCAACCTCTCCAGTTTTACATTCAATTTACAACAAAGTGGGCTGAATTCTCCTTTTGGGAGAGTTGTGTTCTCGCCGGGACTGGACAGCGTGCAAATCGAGTTTCTGTTGGGGGAGCTATTCGGTAAGCGAGTCAGGACATGCACTCTCCTTGTGCGAATTGAGAGCAATTCCCGGCCCTGCGGGTGTTGTAACTGCTGGGGCCGGAATTAGTGCCCAACAGCTTGACAGTTGATTTTAAAATCTCCACTTACTACACACTCACTGCAGCCACAAGAATGGCTCAGAGAAGACCTGCCTCTGAATTCGGGAGTCCGAGGTGGACCCAATGCTTGATGCCACTGGGGACAGGAGGGACAGCCTCTTCGCCAGGTTGGGCCTCAGACTCAAGCCTGCCCTCCTGAACAGTGCCTGGGAGGTGGTGGCAGAGGCAGTCAGTGCTGCCACCCTCACCAGGAGGAGACAGCTCATGATCATGAGAGGTGGGGCTCACTGATGAGGCCTCTGCCCTGAGAGGGCAGAGAACCAGGATGGGTTCAAAAGGCCACGGTGCAGGTGTCCTTTGGTTGGGATGAGCTCTGCTAATCCCCTGATTCCTCTGCAGTGGGGCAGCGTTTCTGAGGAGTACCAACATCTGGTGGGCCACTTATTGAGCTGAAGATACAGCTGGAGTAGGAAGTGCCCAGAGGGGTAGGCTAGGTGGGCTCCCAGATGACCCGAGGTTCTCTGCATTCACAGGAGACTGTGAGCAGTCAGCAATGTGAGCAGCCAGGAGCCTCTAAGTAGCACCAAAGGGGTACATTTAAACAATATACTTCAGCAATTGTGGTCTGAGCCAGGCCACCCCAATCCCGAGGGGGACAACCCTAGCTCACGGACTTGGCATCAAGTCGATCCCTGCAACTGCCCCCGGTCCGCAAGCACCCCCGCAGCAGAGCCCGACAATATTTGAGAGCTTTTGAGTTTTTCTAGCCTCCCGCGCCCCTTCAGCAGCCACAGTGTTCAGTACCCGCTTGTAAATACTTGCAGCAATTCGCACCCTCAAGGCATCCATCTTAGAGGGGCAGAATGTTGAGAAGAGGTGAAGCATGAAGTGTCCAAACCGCTAATGATATTTCAATACATTCAAATGATGGATTTGCACGGACCCGTCGGCGCAGGGCACAACCTTTGATAACGCCGCCAGTAAAGGACCGGAACATAGCGTCGAAATCGGCACTGGGTGCAAAATGGATATTTTTTCTGTTTCGCGCAATTCTCCACCTGATTGAGATTCTCACTGCTGGTGTCGTAAAGCAGAGAATTCAGTCCAATTTCTCTAATTAACTGACATTCCTCATCACTGAGACCATTTCAGTACATTTTCACTGCCACCTCCTCCCACTTCCGCAACCCATTGATTTTCTTCCTCAAATCTGCCGTGCCCCGAATTAAACACAGTTCTCCTGCTGAGACCCGGCGAGTGATATACAAAAACCTTGGTATAACTTCCTTGCGCATTTCCTCAACAAAGCTGAGGGTCCCATATAGAATTTACAGTGCAGAAGGAGGCTATTCGGCCCATCAGGTCTGCACCGGCTCTTGGAAAGAGCACCCTACCCAAGCCCACACCTCCACCCTATCCCCATAACCCAGTAACCCCACCCAACACTAAGGGCAATTTTGAACACTTATGGGCAATTTAGCATGGCCAATCCACCGAACCTGCACATCTTTGGACTGTGGGAGGAAACCACAGCACCCGGAGAAAACCCACGCACACACAGGGAGAAGTGCAAATTCAGCACAGACAGTGACACAAGCCGGGAATCTAACCTGGGACCCTGGAGCTGTGAAGCAATTGTGCTAACCACTATGCTACCATGCTGCCCACCCATATGCGTTACTAACCATTGATTTGACTTTTCCTCCCAATATCTGCTCTTGCTTCTACAAATAATTTGCTCCATCCCTGGGGAAATGCCAAATGTAAACAGGTTAGGAACAGGGTTAATTGTGAATTAAAAGTGTCTTTGTGTTATTACATTTTCAATATGGTGTGAACAGTAATTTCCATTTATTCACTAATCCCACAGTCCAAAGATGTGCAGGTTAGGTGGATTGGCCATGCTAAATTGCCCTTAGTGTCCAAAAAGATTAGGTGAGGTTACTGGGTTACAGAGATAGGGTGGAGGTGTGGGCCGGTGCAGACTCGGTGGGCCAAATGGCCTTCTGCACTGCAAATTCTATGATACTATGAATTGGTGTCAAGGCTTGGATATGGGACTAGAAAGGATGTATTGAAGTGACTGGAAACTCAGCTGGCCCCTGAGAAGATTTAGGGAGATATTAAGGGAAGACGTTCTGAAGAGTAAGACTCAGGCAGCTGAAGACTTTTCTGTCAATCGTAATTGTTGCAGAGGGACACAGACGTCAGTAAGGATATTACACTAGAGTCTGCAGGATGAAGGAATGGAGAATGAAAATTTGAAATATCTCGTATTAGTGGCAACTCAGTCACCAATTGGCCAACAGGTCAGTAATGATGGGTGAGCAGGTTTGATGATGGAAAACCAGCAAATGTATTTTATTCTTTAATGGGATCTGGCATCACTGGCCAGGCTAGCATTTGGTGCCCATCCCTGATCACTTGCTAGGCCATTACAGAGGGCAGTTAAGAGTCAACAATATTGCTGCCACATGTAGGCCAAACCAGGTAAGAATGGCGTGGTGAGTGCCTGGAACGCGTTGCCAGGGGAGGTTGTGGAAGCATATACATTAACGGCGTTCAAAAGGCATCAGACTGGGAGCAGAGCCTAGTGGGAAAGACAGTAGAACAGCAATGGCACGAGTTTCTGGAAGTAATTGAGGACACAGTACAGAGGTTCATCCCAAAGAAAAGAAAGGTTATCAGAGGGGGAATTAGGCAGCCATGGCTGACAAAGGAAGTTAGGGAATGCATCAAAGCAAAAGAGAAAGCCTATAATGTGGCAAAGAGTAGTGGGAAGTCAGAAGATTGGGAAGGCTACAAAAACAAACAGAGGATAACAAAGAGAGAGATAAGGAAAGAGCGGATCAAATTTGAAGGTAGGCTAGCCAATAACATTAGGAATGATAGTAAAAGTTTCTTTAAATACATTAAAAACAAACGGGAGGCAAAAGCTGACATTGGGCCGCTCCAAAATGACGCTGGTAATTTTGTGATGGGAGACAAGGAAATAGCTGAGGAACTAAATAAGTACTTTGCGTCAGTCTTCACAGTAGAAGACATGAGTAATATCCCAACAATTCCGGAGAGTCAGAGGGCAGAGTTGAATATGGTAGCCATCTCAAAGGAGAAAGTGCTAGAGAAACTAAGAGGTCTAAAAATTGATAAATCTCCGGGCCCAGATGGACTACATCCTAAGTTCTAAAGGAGATAGCTGAAGAAATAGTGGAGGCGCTAGTTATGATCTTTCAAAAGTCACTGGAGTCAGGGAAAGTCCCAGAGGATTGGAAACTCGCTGTTGTAACCCCCCTGTTCAAGAAGGGAACAAGGAAAAAGATGGAAAATTATAGGCCAATTAGCCTAACCTCGGTTGTTGGCAAGATTCTAGAATCCATTGTTAAGGATGAGATTTCTAAATTCTTGGAAGTGCAGGGTCAGATTAGGACAAGTCAGCATGGATTTAGTAAGGGGAGGTCGTGCCTGACAAACCTGTTAGAGTTCTTTGAAGAGATAACAAATAGGTTAGACCAAGGAGAGCCAATGGATGTTATCTATCTTGACTTCCAAAAGGCCTTTGATAAGGTGCCTCACGGGAGACTGCTGAGTAAAATAAGGGCCCATGGTATTCAAGGCAAGGTACTAACATGGATTGACGATTGGCTGTCAGGCAGAAGGCAGAGAGTTGGGATAAAAGGTTCTTTTTCGGAATGGCAACCGGTGACGAGTGGTGTCCCGCAGGGTTCAGTGTTGGGGCCACAGCTGTTCTCTTTATATATTAACGATCTAGATGATGGGACTGGGGGCATTCTGGCTAAGTTTGCCGATGATACAAAGATAGGTGGAGGGGCAGGTAGTATGGAGGAGGTGGGGAGGCTGCAGAAAGATTTAGACAGTTTAGGAGAGTGGTCCAAGAAATGGCTGATGAAATTCAACGTGGGCAAGTGCGAGGTCTTGCACTTTGGAAAAAAGAATAGAGGCATGGACTATTTTCTAAACGGTGACAAAATCCATAATGCTGAAGTGCAAAGGGACTTGGGAGTCCTAGTCCAGGATTCTCTAAAGGTAAACTTGCAGGTTGAGTCCGTAATTAAGAAAGCAAATGCAATGTTGTCATTCATCTCAAGAGGCTTGGAATATAAAAGCAGGGATGTACTTCTGAAGCTTTATAAAGCATTAGTTAGGCCCCATTTAGAATACTGTGAGCAATTTTGGGCCCCACACCTCAGGAAGGACATACTGGCACTGGAGCGGGTCCAGCGGAGATTCACACGGATGATCCCAGGAATGGTAGGCCTAACATACGATGAACGTCTGAGGATCCTGGGATTATATTCATTGGAGTTTAGGAGGTTGAGGGGAGATCTAATAGAAACTTACAAGATAATGAATGGCTTAGATAGGGTGGATGTAGGGAAGTTGTTTCCATTAGCATGGGAGACTAGGACCCGGGGGCACAGCCTTAGAATAAAAGGGAGTCACTTTAGAACAGAGATGAGGAGAAATTTCTTCAGCCAGAGAGTGGTGGGTCTGTGGAATTCATTGCCACAGAGGGCGGTGGAGGCCAGGACGTTGAGTGTCTTTAAGACAGAAGTTGATAAATTCTTGATTTCTCGAGGAATTAAGGGCTATGGAGAGAGAGCGGGTAAATGGAGTTGAAATCAGCCATGATTGAATGGTGGAGTGGACTCGATGGGCCGAATGGCCTTACTTCCGCTCCTATGTCTTATGGTCTTATGGTCTTGACCAACACATGGATAGGATGGGTATAGAGGGATACAGCACAAGGAAGTGCTGAGGGTTTGGCCAAGGTTGGTATCATGACCGGTCCGAGCTTGGAGGGCAGGAGGGCCTGTTCCCCCTGTGCTGTATTGTTCTTTGTTCTTTGACATAGGGTTTAAATCTCAGATCAGAGTCAAACAGGATGCATAGAAAGTGAATGGTCTGGTTGAGCCTGATAAGGTGATGCAGTGCAGGGGGCTGGGGAAGGAGTTCAATGGCAGGGGTAACAGGGACTAAAGATGATGGTTACAGCTGAGCTGGAGTAAAACAACCCAGACAATTAAAATAAAACAGTTTGACAGTATACAGGCATTGGAAGGATTGAGAGAGAGGTGGTGGAGGTAGAGCTGAGCATCATCAACATGTTTGATCAAGATTTGATAATAATAACTTATTGTCACAAGTAGGCTTCAATGAAGTTACTGTGAAAAGCCCCTAGTCGCCACATTCGCTGCCTGTTCGGGGAGCCCGGTACAGGAATTGAACCCGTGCTGCTGACATTGTTCTGCATTAGAAGCCAGCTGTTTAGCCCACTGTGCTATACCAGCCCCTAATGAAGGCTATTTTGATGCTGTGAGAAGGTGGACGCAGATCGAAAGGACTTAACAAAATGTTTCAGATGAGTGGGATTCAGCAAGAGGAAAGGTAGGTTAGAGAGGATAGATGGGCTGAATCCACCCCCCCCCCCCCAACTAAGGCTGGAAGAGGAAGATGCGTTGGATTGTTGGGGGGGTGGGGACTGGGGGTGAGGGAACAGAAGGCAAGACAGAAGTCAAGATCTGAACTCAACAGTGAGGATCACTAACTGGGATTCTCACAGGTCATCCTCTTAACTGGCATGGTAACATGTTTGTTGTTCAATAGGAATAGTGGCTCTTGATTTCAGGTCAATCAGACTTGAGCTGGGCACCAGGCTGTCATGAAAGGTGAGTAACAGACAGAAGGTGCTTCAACAAAGGTTTCAACTTTTGAGTCATATGTAAAGTAAAAGGCATTCAAATGATTTTCATCCCTTATGTTGTTCTGTACTCTCAGGATGAAAGAACATGAAGTAGAAGCATGTGGGTTGAATGCAAATAGCAAACAGGTTTATTGAAGAGGTGTTAACTGTACAAAGGCTTGATCTAGACCTAGCTAGTGAGTGGACTGCATGTGTAGCCCTTCTTCATCTCGGTGGGCCATGAGATTGAAATCGGGCTTGTTCACGAAACATGACCCCATGAATAAGATGAAATACATTTGATACATGGCGAATATTTCATAAGTTATAGAAAATGCTGAATCATTTATATATGAATAGAACTACCATTAACTTCAAGTGGTAAAAACAAAATAAATATTTGGACAGGGAGCAAGTGCACAGCTGTCACAGTTAATGTTGTGAGCAATTAGCACACACCTCACTTCACTTGCCCTTGTATGTGCGAGTCACTTCAGACCGAGAGGAAAAAAACAATGCAGATGGAAGCCAGCAGAATGTGGCAACCTGACACGTGGGCAACAGTCAACAAAATGTCTCGTGGGCCTCACTCAGAACCCAGATGGGTCACATACGGCTTTGAGTTGCAGGTTGCCCACTGCTGATCTAGACTGAGGCAAAGCCCGGGAAGCAGCTTTCTACTATCTGACTATCACGTGACTAGACTAGACCAGTGTTTTTCAAACTTTTTTCCCGGGGACCCATTTTTACCAACTGGCCAACCTTCGGGACCCAACCCAGCCAACCTTCGCGACCCACGGCGGCCGAACTTTGCAACCCACGCTGGCCAACCTTTGCGGCCCATGCCGGCCGACCAGCACGACCCACCATTTTCTCTTACCTTGTTTGTTGCTGACAAAAATGAAAGAAATGGTTTTGGGTCCCTTTGGCCCCAATGGTCCCTTTGGCCCCCCGAACTTGAAAAAAAAAAAGGCTGCGACCATATAAAAAAACTGCAGCCAAATTTTAAATAATCTGTTCCTGGCCATTTTGAAGGCTGGTCGCAGCCAAATTACAAGCCGGCTGCTGCGGCTGTTGCGTGCGAATTTGTGCGATTGGGAGCGCTGCGACGGATGGCTCCGCGACCCTCCCGACACCTACATGCGACCCATCTGCGGGTCGCGCCCCTGAGTTTGACAATGTCTGGACTAGACCATTAGACCACAACAACAACCCCATATATAACATCCCTCCCCCTTTACTTCTAAGGTCCCATGACAACAATGACCATAGTACTTTTACATTGTCATTATGGCTATTTGGCAGGTAATAAATCATTACATAGCAATAATACAGTTAATAGGAAAGACGATCTGGTGGGCGTCTATTCCGCATTGGTTTCCTGCGCACTTCAGGGATTTTGTTGTTCTTGATCTTAGAAGTGCTCTTCGAGTCTTCAGAGGATGTCTCTACCCTGGAAGATGTTACAGTCTCTTGCAGAAGGAAGACTAGTACAGTGAGGAGTTCAACAGCAATTTTAGTTTCTGCCGATTGACCAGAAGTTACAGTCACACCATCTGGTAGTATGGATGGCACTTCATCCGGTGGTTGTTCTGGCAGACACACCACTGGCACATTGATGCGTGTAGCTAACAACTGACCTGTATGCCATTTCCACATTAGCACATCTTCAGTTTGTGCTGTATCAGAGACAGGGCCAGTTTGAGCCAATACAGTTGCAGAAACCCACTCTTTGCTGGTCATATAACTGCGTGCCAAAACTTGCTCTCCTTGTTGAAACAGGAGTCTTTTGGAATTAGCTTCTCTTAAGATTTGCAACTGCTGATTGCGTTTTACTATCTCAGATTTCTCGTGCGGTAAAAGTAGATCAAAAGTAGTTCTCAGCTTCCTCTTCAGTGGGAACTCTGAGTAGTCAGAGGTGTGGTATTGCGATACTTTGTCAAGAAACTGTGGCGGCGATTTAATGAACTTTGATTCTTGGATGCTTTCATTGTACGATTTAAGGACTGGACAGACCTTTTGGCTAAACTATTCGTGGATGGATAGTAAGGTGCTGATTTTATGTGCTGGATACCACTCATCTTTAATAGGCCTCATACCCCTGAACCGTGGACCATTAACACACAATTTGTTTTACTTTCCCAAATCTGGCGAGATTTTTGATAGTTTTTTTCTGAGGTTGTTGACTTCATCAGGACTATCTCGGGTCATTTGGAGTCTGCATCGATGACAACCATGAACATGTGCCCCTCCCATGAACCTGCAAAGTCAATATGTAGATAGGGGGTACACAATAAATGAGGGGGTACACAATAAATGAGAATATACTAAGAGAGGTAGATGAAGTGAGAGATCTTGGTGTAAAAGTATACAGGTCCCTAAAGGCAGCAGTTCACTAGACAATGTTGTACAGAAAGAATATGGAATTCTCTCCTTCATTGGCAAGTTAGGATATAATGTTGAAATTGTATAAAACATGGGTGAGGCCAAAACTGGAGTATTGAGTGCAATTCTGGTCACCACATTACAGGAAGGTCGTAATTACTCTGGCGAGAGTGCAGAAGAGATTTTTTAAAATGTTGACAAGGTTGGAAAATGTAGCTACAAGGAGGGATTGGATAGGTTGGGGTTATTTTCCTTGGAACAAAGAAGCTGAGGGGTGACTTAATTGAGGTGTACAGAATTATGAGGGGAAGAGATCGGGTGGACAGGATAAAATTATTTCCCTTGGTGGAGAATTCTAGAACCAAGGGACATAGATTTTAGATAAGTGGCAGAAGGTGTAGGGGGACTTCTTTTTTTTTTTTTTTTACACACAGGGTAGTGGGAATCTGGAATTTGCTGCCTGAGTTGGTGGTGGAGGCAGAGACCCTAAACTATTTTAAAAAGTACCTGAATCTGCACCTTAAGTGCTGTAAGCTACAGGGCTATGAAATGGGTGCAGGAAGGTGGGATTGGAAAGGGCACCTGGGTGTCCTCGGGCTGGCATGGACAAGATAGGCCAAATTACCTCCTTCTGTGTTGTAACCTTTCTATGGTGCCAAGGAATTTTTGGCTATACCTATGGATGCAATGGGCATAACAGTGGCGTGTTCCTTACCCGTGCACATGACTGGCATGTCCTACTTGTTCCTCAATCTGGGCATCGATGTCTGGCCACCAGAAGTAGCTCCTCGCAAGTTCCTTCATTTGAACTATACCCAGGTGTCCTTCTTGTTCCAATAATCTTTGTCGCAAGTTTGGAGGAATTATTATCCGCATCCCCACAACAGGCAACCACCCTGTACTGTCAGCTCAAGTTTTCTGTAAACATATGGAGCTGGATTCACCGTATTTGAGCCTACGTGCAGAGGATCTGCAGTGTTTTACATCCAAAAAATCACCGCCGTCTCCTTAATGATTCTGTGACCAGTGAGGGGCTCGCAGCCACGCCGCATAAAACTATTGGCTCCCACGATAAAAACAGGTGGAGAATGGCTGTGGCCACGCATGCGCACGACGACCTGCAGCGGTTGCGCCATAAAAGTGTCCCCCTGGCCTCCCCCCACCAGTCCCACCCAGCCCTCGCGGAAGGCCCCCCCCGAGGCAGCAGCATAGCTCCTGCCTGACTGTAGCGGTGCTGGACAGTCCTCAGCTGCCACACCGGTTTTCCTGACCGCTGAGACCATACATCAAACGCACAGTCGGAAACTCGGCCCATCGCGGGCGGGCCTTCAGGTGACGAGCTAAGGCCGTCCCAATGGCATGCAACGCGATGATGCCATTTTGGAGGGGGCGGAGCATACAAAAACCTGCAAACAGGCGCCACCCCCGATTTCGGCGTCAAAAAGGATTCTCCGCCCGATTACCGATTCCAAAATCGGCGTTGGGGAACGGTCAATCTCGCCCATGGCTTTAATTTGGGATGCGTACTCACTATACTCCTTTTTAACACCATTTCCAGCACTTTCCCCATCACGGGATCATTTCTGGTCTGCTGTTAGATCAAAGCTGCAGTTACGGGGAGATATTCTGTAAAACAATAAAATATATTTTCACTACTGGATGGTATCTGACCAGTAGGCAAAGGCAAACGTGATAATGCATCAGCATTGGCTTGGCTCTCAAACTGACGGTATTTGATTGCGAAGGAATGTATAGATAACATTAAAGACCATTGTTGAATCTGCTTGCTGCCAATGAAGAAATACTCTTAGGTGGCCCAAAAATAGTTGTTAACGGCCTGTGGTCCATCAGCGATGTGTGATGACCATAGAGGTATTGATGACATTTTCTCACACCAAATATAATACTCAGTGCCTCCTTTTCCAATGGAGCGTAGTTTGACTCAGCACTTAAGGTATGCATCACAAAAGCTATTGGTCCTTTCCTGAAGATAGTATGTGTGACATCACTGCCCCAGCTCCATAGATTTCATAGAATTTACAGTGCAGAAGGAGGCCATTCGGCCCATCGAGACTGCACCGGCCCTTGGAAAGAGCACCCCACTTAAGCTCACATCTCTACTCTATCCCCGCAATGCCACCCAACATTTTTGGACACTTAAGGGCAATTTAGCATGGTCAATCCACCTACCCTGCACATCTTTGGACAGTGGGAGGAAACCGAACCACCCGGAGGAAACCCACGCAGACACGGGGAGAACGTGCAGATTCCGCACAGACAGTGACCCAGCCAGGATTTGAACCTGGGACCCTGGAGCTGTGAAACGACAATACTAACCACTGTGCTACCGTGCCACCCTTACGGCGCCATATGGTGAGGTGTCACAGGCAAGTTGTAGAGATAACGTCAGGTTGAAATCTACCAACTCTTTTAACTTCTTTAGTGCTTCTTTAACTGACTGATTTGCTTTTTCATACTCTGGTGTCCATTGCCATTCTTGTTTTATGCAATGGTTTAAGCAGGATCGCAAGATTCAAAAACAAATTTCCCATCATAGTTAATTAACCCTACTTCTGATGGAATGATCTTAACTGTGTTACATTTGTTGTTTGCGGGGCCTCTGCAGTATCTCCATCTTCTTAAGTGCCTTGCTATCGATCACAAGGTCTGAATATTGTACTGACATTTGAAAATAGTCACATTTTTCTTTCCAGACACAAGGACCATGCATCTGAAGGTGTTTCTATGTAGCTTCTAGGTTACCGAAGTGTTCCAGTTCGTTGATACCAGTGATCAGTATGTCACCAAGGTAACATGGTACCCCTAGTAGATCGCTTAAGATTTGATCCATGGACCATTGAAATGTGGGTGCCGACGTTATACCAAAAGGTAATCTATCGCAGAATAGCCCTGTGTTATAATGGTGAATGGGTGTTGAGATGCAGCTGTAACATTCATTTGCAGGTAAGCCTGAATAGGTCGATTTTGCTAAACACCTGTCCTCATGCTCGGCTGGCTGAACAAATCCTCAATCAACAGTAACGGGTATTGATCCGCACATAAAACTGGATTGATGGAAATCCTGTCTGCTTCATTACAGGCACAGTAACAGTTTCCCAGTCACTCGTGGTGACGGGTTTTAAGACTTCTGCATCCGCAAGTCTCATTAGTTCAGATATAACTGGCTGGGTAGACATTTTCTGTGTGGCGGCTATTTTATGGATCCTGGTGCTTACTCCAAGCTTAGAAGCCTCCTTAGCAGCAAGTTCCATCGAAACTGCTATCCCGAAGACTGTTTTAAGACTTCAATTTTGTGCAGTTAGCAATTTCCACTGTATGGCCTCTCTTTAGCCCACAAACCAGGCAGTCTCCAATCATTCATAATACTGTGAGTCACCTTAGTGTTGCAACAAACTGTGTTATATTCATTCCTTCTAGTTGATTGCTTGTGAAATCTAAAACACTCCGCAATTATTCGTGGTTTGAGTGAATAATGGTCCTCCAGTGTCTTAGTTAATTCTGAAAATGGTTTGCTGCCAGGTTTCTTAGGCTGAATCAGACAGGAGTAGATTAAAAAGTTCTACTGCCAGTGGTGCTAAGGAAAGCAGGGACTACGAGATCCTTGGAAATCTTGTTAGCTAAGGACTTCCTGCATAGGGCTTCCAATTTTCAGATTCTTCCTTGAATGAGCCAACGTACCAAACTGTCCTGCCATTTTATTGTGATATCACTATCTACTCGCAACTTCCCTTAAATTAAACAGTCTACATTATATTGCAATACAAGCCAATTATAGCAGCTGGTCTTGGATTTATTGCAATGCATGAAATCTCTCTGTCTCACTCTACCTCCATGCCTTAATAACTGCGCACATGCCAAGCTCTGTAGCCCAAACTCCTCAGGGTGAGTTTTAATTTTAGGTCTGTCTTTTTTTTCTGCCCACAACCTGACGGTCTGATGCCAAGTGCAATCGGCTGACCCACTGTTGATTCTGCCTCATCATCAAAAGCTTTGATTCTCTTTTCTTGCTTTAAAACAATTTAATCTGTTCCTCATCGCCAGTATTCTTTCTATCTTGCTATATTCTGTACTCTCAGGACAAACGGATGTGAAGTAGAAGCACATAGGGTTGAATGCAAATAACAAGACAGGTTTACTGAAGAGCTGTTAACTCTACAAAGGCTTGATCTAACCGAGGCAAAGCCTGGGAGGCAGCCAACGATGTCACAAACTATCACATGACTCAATCCGTGCCCACGCGTCGACACAACAACCCCACGGTAGCACAGTTGCCTACCAGCGCCAGGGTCCCAGGTTCGATCCTGGCTTGGGTCACTGTCTGTGCGGAGTCTGCACGTTCTCCCCATGTCTGCGTGGGTTTCCTCTGGGCGCTCCAGTTTCCTCCCACAAATACCAAAAGACGTGCTGTTAGGTCATTTGGACATTGAGTTCTCCCTCAGTGTATCCTCAATAGGCGCCGGATGTGACGACTAGGGGATTTTCACAGTGACTTCATTGCAGTGGTAAGCCTACTTGTGACAATAAAGTTTATTTAACAGTTTATAATTCAATCATGGAGTAGAAATGTATCCCATGCAAAGTGGATTATTTTTCAAAGGATGCTTGAAACACTATCCAATCATTTCTGGATTCAAATCTAACCAATTAATGGCATCTAAAATACTCATAAAAAGGGTAGCTGGCATTCCAAAACAAATATTGATGAAGGGAATGCAGATGTTGTCTGTTGAAAACTTTCTTAAAATCCATACAAAGTCCCACATGAAAGGCTGGTTAATCCTTTACTATCAAGGTACCCGTCTCCTTTTGCATTCTGTCTTTTGCAATGTTGTGTATCCTGGAATATTTAGATATTAAAAAAACTATATTTGCAACATTTTCCGATCTATCTTATTTGGAATGCTTTGTGCATACAGATAATAAGGCAATAAAGGTTATTTATTTAAACTACTACCTGTATTGTTTGCATTAACCTTATTCTCTGTTGTACTATTAGCATGAATTCTGTCCTTCCTGTCCTTATCCAAATCACAATTCTCTGTTATGGCGACGTTTCTTGTTAGCTTTTTATATTTCCCTGTACCTGACAACTTTACCCACCACTCCCCCAGCTTTTTGTTTAAACTCCCACTATCCACAGCTCTAGTTAGTTCCACTTTTCATAGTCTTGGTGCCAGTGCCCCATAAACTGAAAGTCTTTCTTCCCACACCATTCCCTCGGGCCATGTTTGAACCTATGCCAATTTTCAGGTGGGTTAGGTAGTAATCCAGAGATCATTATCCTTGATGTTTTGCTTGTTAATTTAGAATCCAGTTCTTCCAACCACCTGTACATAGCCTTATTAGTTTAAGCCAAATTGTTCGTTCCTACATTCTCCTCCACCAAATTCTCCAGCTAAGGCACCAAGCAACACAACTTTCAGACCGCCTGATCTTGGCTGCAGAGAGCAGTATTTATCATCCTGACTGGACTGTCCTTTATCACTACAACATTCTTTTTCAGTGCCCTCACTTGAATGGACTCCTCTACAATCAGTTTGTCCACTCCACATGTCCTTGTTCTCACCCATACAGATTTTTGAAATTGTATTCCAATTGTGCATTTTTGTTTAATTACAAATGCCTCTACTTAAGCAGGAATACTCCACAATAAATGTACGAGTACAAGATTGATGCAGCAATCTTCAGACAATGTATAAGCTTAATTTCAATTAGCTCCGATTTTATTGCAAATATTCTTCATACAAGTGAGACATTTAAAAAAAAAAATTATTGGTCAATAAATTGCATTGATAAGTAAACCACAAATTCATACCTTAGACAAGTTATTGCATATAAAATGAAACCAACAGCACAAATCTAAATATGCTTTCTTCAAATTATTCTGTTTATTTATTGGATAGACACTACATTAAAAAAACTTCAATATAAATAACAAATGCAAATGAAACAAACACAACAGCACCACAAAATAAAACTGAAAGCAGTGGACAGCTAATTCTGCCCTGTGTTATGTTAGATTTTGGTTACTCAGAAGTTTTCACACCATTAGTTGGGATGCTTAGCTGTTTCTGACAAAGGTACAGGGTTCTATTAGAAATTTACAGTGTAGCTGTTAGCCTCAGGGTCTGTATAAACCAGGAGAGATGCAAACTGGAGGTCGACGACAACTGCTGTGTATATGAAAAGTAGTACCCCTTACTTGCATCTATCCTGGCAAAATAATTAAGCTGGTATTTACTCTGGGATTGCCTGCGAGATGATGAAATTTATCTGGGGATAACTGGTCTTGGCAGATCAATCTATTCCCAAATCAAAACATCTCCCCATGAGGGTCTCCATTTATAAAACCAAGGAAGAATGGAAAATAAAAGCAAAAATAAAAGAGTAAATTGAAGAGATAGGCAATTGTAAGATGTTAAATAATGATCCTTGCATTTGGAAGTTAAGCTGTCCTTTACAAAACCGACAATCAACAAATTTAGAAATCACTATCGTTTTTCTTTAAAATGGCCTTTGGAGATATTTTCAATTTTACCAAACCTTTTATCTTCAATTACAAAATTCATAAAAATGATTAGACAGTTTAAAAATACATTTCTCATATAATTATGTAAAAACAACACCAATAATTGATCATCCACTGTTATCAAAACGACACCTGTACATTTTCGGACATTTCCAGAGATCAGTCTTTTTGGTGATGATTGATTGCTGAAGTGAATCTAACTTCCCAGAGCAGCTGAATCATTTCCAGGCTGAATACAAGTGCACTGATGCAATCTTCTTCATTGAGGTATTTCTACAGTGTCCATCCCAAGCATCGCATGAAGATAATACAGATTGTAATGCTTTGACATACACTGTGGGTATGGGAGATAGGGGAGTGGAGGGAGATAAAATATGGCACAAGTATACATTGAAATCTTTAGATCAGTTTGATATAAAATTATTTTGTAAATTTGCTCCTTTCAGATATTTGAAACTGGATTTAAACTGTGCAGAATACATACTCAATAACCAACTAGATATCATTGCTCCATAAATCTAAATAATGGCCAACCTCGTTAAGCATGCGCTGAGGGCAGAGATCTCCTTGTGTCTCTAGAACCGATCATGGACCATCTAGATGGTGTTGCTAACTTTTGGTTGGTTCAATTGGCTCTGTTTTATAACCTTTGCTCTCGAGACACCAGGTATCTTTATAATACCGCCACGAGGTTCAAGTTCAAGTAATGATCAATAACTCAACACACCAATTAGTAAGATTCAAATCAAAGCACATTTATTATACACAGTAAATCGCTACTCATGCATAAATTCTGCTGCTAAGCTAGTTCTATAACTAACAGGCCTATACTTAGCTTCGGACTGGCCCACCAGGTCAGGGGAACAAATGGCCTTTCGTTCGGATTCTGAAACTGCGGGATTCAAAGCCGGTATGGACTGGTAGCTAGGAGCGCCTATCTCATAGCAAGCGTCGACTTGAGACTTACTTCAGTGATGCGGCAGCTTGGACAGTTCACTCTCAAGGGTTGGTTCACGTTGCTGAGTGACCCTGTCAAGAAGAACGATTTGAGCTTGGGGGCTTAACTTTATAGTCCCCAGGGGCTTCCCGCCTTTCGGGGCGGACCCCGTACCTGGTTCCAGGTGATTGGACTTTGTTCCAATCGCTTGGTTTGATTTCTCCAATACTGGAGCGGTTCCCTGATCGATGGGCGGTCTTGAGGTGATCGTTAACCTCTTTTGTGTTGGCCCCTGCTGGCACCGGGGAGTCTGGCTTAGCTTTGTTTGTCCCAAATGTTGCGATTGTTCCCAGGGATCGCGCATTAGTATGTAGATGGCTGCTACATTATTATGCTGATGGCTGCTTGTATCGATGCTGTCTGGGCTTTTGCAGAGTTTAATACACAGTAAACTTGCACCTGCTGGTTTCTGCCTGTGTAGGCTGAATTTCCCTGCAGCCTTTGCTGTTCTCCATTTTACATCGGGAGTTGGCCAACTCAGGTGGCTACAATGGCAATTTTATGAGCACTTTTGAAAGATATAATCTTATCTTGGGGTGCAAATGTCTGTCATCACAAAAAAAAAAAGTGTCTCATGAATCCTGCAGGAAAGCAAGGCCTCGAGGCACACTGGAGGCATTCCCAGAAAGAGAAAGATCAATCCTCGATTTTTGAGAATAAGAGAAGAAATAGGAGGTCTTTTGGTCCAGTGAACCTAATCGCCATTTGATAAGATGGTGGCAGATCTGATTGTGGCCGTAACTCCACTTTCCTGCCTTCCCCCCCATCCCCATAATCCTCAACCCCCTTGTTGATTAAGCCTCTGTTAATGACCGAGCCTCCATTGCTTTGTGGAAAAGAATTTCAAAGACAAACAAATTCCAGCTCATTGTCTTTTTACATGGGAGACCCCTTATTTTGAAACTGAGCCTCTAGTTTAACATCCGACCCCCACAAGAAACATCCGCCCAGCATCTACTCCATCAAGCCCCGTCAGGATATTATATGATTCTGATCACCTTTTATTTTCCTAAACATTAATGAACATAGGCCCAAAAGATAGGAACACAGGATACAGGAGCAGGAGTAGGGGGCACGATAGCAGAGTGGTTAGCGCACTTGCTTCACAGCTCCAGGGTTCCAGGTTCGATTCCCAGCTTGGGTCACTGGCTGTGCAGAGTTTCCACTTTCTCCCCATGTCTGCATGGGTTTCCTCCGGGGTTTCCTCCCACAGTCCAAAAATATGCAGGTGAGGTGGATTGGCCATGCTAAATTGCCCTTAGTGTCCAAAAAGGTTGGGTTGGGTGGGGCTACTGTGTTATGGGGATAGAGTGGGGGGGGGGGGGGGGGGGGGGGGTGGGCTTAGGTAGGGTGCTCCTCCCAAGGGCCGGTGCAGACTTGATGGGCCGAGCGGCCTCCTTCTGCACTGTAAATTCTATGATTCTAGACAATTCAGCCCTTCTGAATCTAAGCCACCATTTGATAATATGATGGCTGATCTGGTTGTGGTCTCAATTCAACAGTCCTGTCTCTACTCTCTCTCTCTTCTTCCCCCCCCCCCCCCTCCCCCCCCAATCTCTGTAGCCACACCATCATTACGTCCAGGGGGACTTGTCAACCTTACGTCCCATTAATTTTCCCAGTACTTTTTGTACTAGATTGTTCCTTCCTCCCTCCCTTTTGCCTCGATTTTCTACTATTTGTGGGATGCTTGTGTCTTCCAGTGTGAAGACAGATTAAAAAAATATTTGTTCAAAGTTTATTGGCTTTTTTCTTCTTTCCGCAGTCCGAACTAAGGGAACAATGCTTACTTTAGCTACTGCCTTCCTTTTTATACGCTTGTAGAAGCTGTGATTGTCTGTTTTGTATATTTCTTGCTAATTTACTTTCATATTCAATTTCTTCCTTTTGTCAGTCTAGCTTCTAAATGTTCCCAATCTTCTGGATACCACTAACTTTCACAAATGTCTGCCTCTGCTTCTCTTCCGTCTTACCTTTGAACCTAGTTTCCCATTCCACTTTCGCCAACTCTGTCTTCATACCCTTGTAATTGCCTTTATGCAAGTTTAAGACACTAATTTTAGACCCAAATTTCTCACCCTTAACTGAATGTAAAATGTCATCATGATACATAGAGGACCCTTTACGGAGGTCAATAATTATTCACGACCCATTACAAGGCCTGTTTCCTTGTTAATTCCAGAACACAATGTTATAAGAAAATATCCTGATCTGGTAGCATTGATTTCAATGACTTCCGAGCTATGACTCAGAAAATGAGTGAGAAAGATTCCAAGGAAGAAATTATGAAAGCCTTTTGGTTGTTTGATGTGATGGCACTGGCAAGATATCATTCAAGAACCTTAAGAGAGTTACTAAAGAACTGGGTGAAAATCTAGCTGATGAAGAGTTACAGGAAATGGTCGATGAAGCGGATCGTGATGGTGAACAAGGATTTTTACAGATCATGAAAAAAACAAGCCTCTATTAATTTCATATTGTCCTACAGTCCCAAAGTAGTACTAGTTGTGTTTGTATTTAACTAATAAAGAATGAAGAAAAGAAAAAAATGTCCTAAATATATTCCATGAAGTAATCCTCTAGAGTACTTTTACCAGTGTGATTCGTCCAATCTATATGAAGATTGAAATTTCCCACAATTCTTACAAGCCCCATTATTTCATGATGTACATTATGTCCTAGTCTCACTACTCTTGGGAGGGGGCTTATAAAACAATTCCCACTAGTGTCTTCTTTTCTTTGATATTTCTTATCTCTATCCAAAATTATTTTACATTTTGATCCTGTAAACCAAGATCATTTCTCACTCATGTACTGATCTCCTCCTTTACTAAGGAAGACACCCTACTTCCTTTTCGTTACTTCTTGTCTTTTGAAACACCAAAGACCCTTGAATATTCTGATCACACCTGGAGTCACTTTGCAACCACATCGCTATAATGGCTACCATATTACACTCATTTATTTCCATTTGTTCCATCAGTCAACCTACTACTGCAGAAGTTGCGTATCTTCCTATCAGGCCAAAAATTGAATAATGGAACTTTACAAATACTTCTAAAATAAAACTTTTAACCTAATCTTGCAAAACCATACTATAATTTTGATAACTGAATGTCATCAACACCATATATATGTAGCAAAACTCAGTTATTGCTGCAATGATGTGTACACTTAAATTACTATTGTGTCGACAACAACCAGATTTCATGTGGACAATTTTACATATTCAAATATTTTCCCATGATCATTAATGCTTAGTGTTTTGATGGTGTTGCATCATTATAACTGATGTAAATTCAAGTAGTACTAATAAATACAGCTATGTGCAACTTTATCTTTCGTGACTCTGGAAAAGAGTAAGTTAAAGTTCACATAGTGCATAATACTGTCCTGTTGTGATTGATTTGGTTTAGTTAATTGATATACTGTGGATTAGTATATATGGAAAGGTCCAAAGATGCAATTTACCTTATTTTAAAAAAAATTAATTATGTTTTATTGAAATTTTTTCGATCAAAATTTTTTCCCCTTACAGAACAAACATAACAGTAAAGAAAGTTTAACAATAAACAAATGGCTAATCAACATGGTAATCTAATCGTTTAACATAAACTAAAACTTCCACCCCGCCCCCCCTCCCCCCTGGGTTGCTGCTGCTGGTCATCTGTCTTTCCTCTAACGTTCCTCTAGGTAGTCGAGGAATGGCTGCCACCGCCTGGTGAACCCTTGAGCCGATCCTCTCAGGGCAAACTTTATCCGCTCCAGTTTTATGAACCCCGCCATATCGTTTACCCAGGCCTCCAGTCCGGGGGATTTCGCCTCCTTCCACATGAGTAGAATCCTACGCCGGGCTACTAGGGACGCAAAGGCCACAACGTCGGCCTCTTTCGCCTCCTGCACTCCCGGCTCATCCGCAACTCCAAATAGAGCTAGCCCCCAGCCTGGTTTGACCCGGGCCTTCACCACCTTAGAAATCACTCCCGTCACTCCCTTCCAATACCCCTCCAGTGCCGGGCACGACCAAAACATATGTGCGTGGTTTGCCGGGCTTCCGCCGCACCTCCCACACTTGTCCTCCACTCCAAAGAACCTGCTCAGTCTTGCTCCCGTTTTGTGTGGTCTATGTAGCACCTTGAATTGAATCAGGCTAAGCCTGGCGCATGAGGAAGAGGAATTTACCCTGCTTAGGGCATCAGCCCACATACCCTCCTCTATCTCCTCCCCCAGCTCTTCTTCCCACTTTCCTTTTAATTCGCCCACCAACTCCTCCCCCCTCTTCCCTCATGTCTCGGTATATCTCTGACACCTTGCCCTCTCCGACCCACACCCCCGAAAGCACTCTGTCCTGAATCCCCTGTACCGGGAGCAGCGGAAATTCCCTCACCTGTTGTCTAGTGAACACCTGCATATATCTAAGGAAGTTTCCCCGGGGCAACTTATACTTTTCCTCCAATGCTCCCAAGCTCGCAAACGTCCCATCTATAAATAAATCTCCCACCCTCCTAATTCCGAACTGGTGCCAGCTCTGAAATCCTCCATCCATTCTTCCTGGGGCAAACCTATGGTTGTTCCTGATTGGGGACCCCACAGGGCTCCCCGCACACCTCTCTGTCGCCTCCATTGTCCCCAGATATTCAATGTTGCCGCCACCACCGGGTTCGTGGTAAACTTTTTTGTTGAGAGCGGTAGCGGCGCTGTCACCAGCGCCTCTAAGCTCGTCCCTTTACAGGACTTTCTCTCCAGTCTTTTCCACGCCGCTCCCTCTCCCTCCATCATCCATTTACGAATCATCGCCACATTGGCGGCCCAATAGTAGTCGCCCAAATTCGGTAGCGCCAATCCTCCTCTGTCCCTGCTACGTTGTAGGAACCCCGTCCTTACCCTCGGGACTTTCCCTGCCCACACGAAGCTCGTGATGCTCCTGTCTATTTTTTTGAAAAAGGTCTTAGTGATTAGTATAGGGAGACATTGAAATACAAATAAGAACCTCGGGAGGACCATCACCTTAATTGCCTGCACTCTGCCCGCCAACGACAGAGGCTGCATGTCCCACCTCTTGAAGTCCTCCTCCATTTGTTCTACCAATCGTGTCAGATTAAGTCTGTGCAAGGTTCCCCAGCTCCTAGCGATCTGAATCCCCAGGTATCGGAAGTTTCTTTCCACTTTCCTTAGAGGCAGGCCTTTTATCTCTCTACTCTGGTCCCCTGGGTGTATCACGAATAGTTCACTCTTCCCCATGTTAAGCCTATATCCCGAGAAATCTCCGAACTCCCTCAACATCCGCATAACCTCTATCATCCCCCCCCGCTGGGTCCGACACATACAACAGTAGGTCATCCGTGTATAGCGAGACTCGGTGTTCTTCTCCCCCTCTAATCACCCCTCTCCATTTCCTGGAGTCTCTCGACGCCATGGCCAGAGGTTCAATAGCCAACGCGAACAACAGTGGAGATAGCGGGCATCCCTGTCTTGTTCCCCTGTATAATCGGAAATACTCCGATCTTTGCCGACCCGTGACTACACTTGCCATTGGGGCCCCATAAAGAAGTTTGACCCAGCTAATAAACCCGTTCCCGAACCCAAATCTTCTTAACACCTCCCATAAATACTCCCACTCCACCCTATCAAATGCCTTCTCTGCATCCATTGCCGCCACTATCTCTGCCTCCCCCTCCACTGGGGGCATCATTATCACCCCTAATAGTCGTCGCACGTTGACATTCAGTTGTCTCCCCTTTACGAACCCTGTCTGGTCTTCGTGCACCACCCCCGGGACACAGTCCTCTATCCTCGATGCCAGTACCTTTGTCAGCAATTTGGTGTCCACATTCAATAATGAAATAGGTCTATAGGACCCGCACTGCAACGGATCTTTATCCCTCTTCAGAATTGGCGATATCGTCGCCTCCGACATTGTCGGGGTAAAGTCCCTCCTTCCCTGGCCTCATTGAACGTCCTCACCAACAACGAGGCCAACAAGTCCACATATTTTCTATAAAATTCCACCGGGAACCCATCTGGTCCCGGAACCTTCCCTGCTTGCATGTTCCCCAGCCCCTTAATAACCTCGTCCACCCCAATCGGTGCCCCCAGGCCTTCCACCTCCTGCTCCTCCACCCTCGGGAACCTCAATTGATCCAGGAACTGCCGCATCTTCTCCTCTCCCTCTGGGGGTTGGGACCTATACAGTCCCTCATAAAAGGTCTTGAACACCTCATTTATCTTCCCTGCTCTTCGCACCGTGGATCCCTTTTCGTCTCTAATTCCCCCTATCTCCCTCGCCGCTGTCCTCTTTCGCAACTGATGAGCCAGCAGGCGACTAGCCTTTTCCCCATATTCATACCTCCTCCCCTGTGCCTTCCTCCACAGCACCTCCGCCTTTCTGGTGGTCAGGAGGTCAAACTCCGTCTGGAGTCGTCTCCTCTCCCTGTACAGTCCCTCCTCCGGGGTCTCTGCAAATTCCCTATCCACCCTTAAAATCTCCCCCAGTAATCTTTCCCTTTCCTTGGCCTCTGTTTTCCCTTTGTGGGCCCCAATGGAGATCAGCTCTCCTCTGACCACCGCTTTTAGTGCTTCCCATACCACTCCCACACGGACCTCCCCGTCGTCATTGACCTCCAGGTATCTCTCAATACACCCCCGCACTCTTCCACACACTCCCTCGTCCGCCATCAATCCCACATCTAATCGCCAGAGTGCTCTCTGCTCCCTTTCCTCTCCTAGTTCCAGGTCCACCCAGTGTGGGGCATGGTCCGAAACCGCTATGGCTGAATACTCAGCTTCTTCCACACTTGAGATCAACGATCTTCCCAGAACAAAAAAATCTATCCAGGAGTACACTTTATGGACATGGGAGAAGGAGAACTCCCTGGCCCTCGGTCTAAGAAATCGCCATGGATCCACTCCCCCCCATTTGGTCCATAAACCCCTTGAGCACCTTGGCCGCTGCCGGGCTGGATCTATCTAGCCCTGGGTCCAGCACGGTATTGAAGTCCCCTCCCAATATCAAGTTTACTACCTCCAGGTCCGGTATACGACCCAGCATCCGTCTCATAAATCCCGCATCGTCCCAATTCGGGGCATATACATTAACCAACACGACCTCCATTCCCTCCAGCCTGCAACTCACCATTACATATCTACCTCCGCCATCTGCTACGATGTTCTTTGCTTCAAATGCTACCCGTTTCCCCACCAATATGGCCACCCCTCTATTCTTTGCATCTAGTCCTGAGTGGAACACCTGTCCCACCCATCCTTTCCTTAACCTAACTTGGTCCGCCACCTTCAGGTGCGTCTCTTGGAGCATAGCCACGTCTGCCCTTAGTCCTTTCAAGTGCGCGAGCACTCGGGCCCTTTTAATCGGTCCGTTCAGGCCTCTCACGTTCCATGTGATCAGCCTCACTAGGGGGCTACCTGCCCCCCTCCCGTGTTGACTAGCCATCACCTTCTCTAGGCCAGTCCCATATCCCGCCTCCGCGCTCCCACTCGCTCCCCAGGCGTCGCATTCCATCCCCGTCCACCCACTCTTTAGCCATTTCCTTTTTGATTTCCGCAGCAGCAACCCAGTTGTCTCTCCCCCCCCCCTCCCCGCTAGATCCCTTTCTAGCGTGATTGCTCCCCCCATATTACTTCCGCAAGTCAGCTGACTTCAACGGACCCCGGCTACTCCTTTCTGGAACTCACTACCGGAGGAGGTAGTGGAAGCAGGGACGATAGGGACATTTAAGGGGCATCTTGACAAATACATGAATAGGATGGGAATAGAAGGATACGGACCCAGGAAGTGTAGAAGATTGTAGTTTAGTCGGGCAGTATGGTCGGCACGGGCTTGGAGGGCCGAAGGGCCTGTTCCTGTGCTGTACATTTCTTTGTTCTTTGTTCCTGCTCACTCCTTGACCCCCCCGTGTGGGGAACTCCCATCCGCCTTGCGCCTGTCTTCCCGCCATAATCTTTCTGGCGCGGGAACATCCCTTTATCTGACCCGCCTCTTGTGGCGCAGCTCCCTTTCCTCTCCCCCTCCCGTTCCTCATTCTCCGCCTATGTCCCTTCTTTCCCCCCTCACCGGCGCCCACATTTCCTAGTGTCTCCCCCCATCCCAATTTACTTCTCTATTTACATCAACCATAACAATAACAATAACATTCCCTACAGTATCAGTCCCTCAGTTCCGATCCAATTTCTCCTCTTTAATAAAGGTCCATGCTTCTTCCGCCGTATCGAAATAATGGTGTCTCTCCTGGTACGTGACCCATAGTCGTGCCGGCTGCAGCATCCCGAACTTCACCTTCTTTTTGTGTAACACCTCCTTGGCTCGGTTAAAACTAGCCCTCCTTCTCGCCACCTCCGCACTCCAATCCTGGTACACCTGTACCACTGCATTCTCCCATCTGCTACTCCGCACCTTTTTAGCCCATCTCAGGACCTCTTCTCTATCTTTAAGGCGGTGAAATTGCACGATTGTTGCCCTGGGCGGTTCTCCCGCTTTTGGTCTTCTCGCCGGGATCCGATGTGCCCACTCCACCTCCAAGGGGCCCGCAGGGGCCTCAGCACCCATCAATGAGCTTAGCATCGTACTTACATAAGCTCCACAGTCCGCTCCTTCCACTCCCTCAGGGAGACCCAGTATCCGAAGGTTCTTCCTTCGCGCTCTGTTTTCTAGGGCCTCAATCCTTTCAATACACTTTTTATGGAGTGCCTCGTGCGTCTGTGTTTTGACCGCCAGGCCCAGGATCTCGTCCTCATTATCCGTCACCTTCTGCTCCACCACGCGGAGCTCTGTCTCCTGGGTCCTTTGTGCCTCCTTGAGCCCCTCAATTGCCTGTAGCATCGGGGTCAGCACCTCCCTCTTTAGTAGCTCCACACACCGTCTCAAAAATTCGTCTTGCTCGGGCCCCCATGTCGCCTGGGCTTTCTCCGCCGCCATCTTGTATCTTCTCCCCTTCTGTCCCTTTCGTCGACGATTCCTCGCACTGCAGCCGCCGCCGCCGATATTTTCCTCTTTCGTTGGGGGGGGGGGGGGACTCCCTATTCACTCACCCCACACCGGGTTGCGTCGCCCAAAGATTTCCCGTTGGGGCTCTTAAAAGAGCCCGAAGGTCCGTCGGAGCTGGAGCCGCCGAAACGTGCGGCTAGCAGGGCATCGCCACAACCGGAAGTCCCCGCAATTTACCTTATTAAACCGCGGACCTCAAAATAACCTTTCAATTCCTAAGAAAATAGAGGAATGGAATTCATCTGATATTTTAGCCATGATCTTATTGAATGGCAGAGCAAACAAGGGGTCGAATGGCCTACTCCTGCTCCTAATTTGAATGTTGTGTGTAAAATCCAATATTTTTACATATTGTGCAGAGTTCAGCTACCGTCTGTCACACAACCTTTGGCCAGCTAATGCAAAATTCCTTTACTGATCTAAATTAAGTATTTAGAAGAAACAAATTTTGTACTAATAATATAATAAAATTATACATAATATAAAAGCATTATTATTCAGTTTGTGTACCTTTTGAGTTTTTATAGAAGACACAGTTGTTCGCACACTTGTCTGGATGGGAATCCCAGAAATCTGTTCCACAGCAGCATAGTGGAGGTAGATCTGTGTTTTGCAATTTAATCTTCTCCATCATCTGTGCTCTTAAGGCTTCTACGTATCTGCAATACATTAATGATGGCAAGAAAGCTGAGACGAAGCAGCTTGATTCAAAGCAAGTATAATCCGTTGTTAGTGATCGCGAAGATACATCACTCGCCTCTAACACCTAAAATTAATCTGTATACACACAATTGTACTTATCAGTTTTGACTGCAATCTTGAGTTTCCTACCGCGACTACCAACATCTCATTTTAATTCAGGGCAAGTAAGCGGTATTGAAATAGTGCTGCTCAGCAGTCATTGGAACTTTAAACAGTTTATCATTAGGTAACTGATCAGTTGCTCAGCCTTTTCTTGTTGGTGCACAGAAGAGATATAAAGCTGAGTATAACACAGAAAACACTGAAATTATATTTCAGACCCACAAGCATTTAAAGCCCTAAAATACTCAGTAAATGCTTGGTTAAATATTCTGAAGGGTCACTTCATTTCATTTCTGACACCTCCCATTTGCAGATGTTGATAAATCTGTTGCTGGGCTTGTCTTTTCCATTTTTACTTTAGCTATATAAGTGTGAAGACACTGAATAAATTGTTGGGAATACATTTTTACTGGAATTGAATTTTAACCACCAACTCTCATTAGCTAAAACCTCTCTCCAACATGACAAACATACTTAAAAATACAGACACCCCCCATCCATCCAACTGCATTGCAAAGGTAGCAATCCATAATCTTAGAAACTGCAGCAAACTTAAATTAATAGCATGAAACATAATACAATTTTAAAAAAGTGTGCACAGTAGAATATTGCCACTAATTGTGAATTCCGGTTAACAAATAAAAAAATAGGTTAATTCTCACCAATGGATACATAAGATGAATCTGTATTCAAAAAATCTTAAACTACCTTGTGACAAAGCCCATTAGTCCCAACTGTCAAGAACCTGTTGAAAACAGTGACAGGAGGGGAAAATATATGTTTTCTTACTTACAAACGGATTCCTTAAAAGCGTTGAAAGTCAGATGTAACAGATTTATTAATTATACGGAAATGAAACATACACTTAACAGCAGTATGAGGACAAAAAACCTAGTGCATTTTGTTCGAGGATGCAAAACTGCTAGTGTCACGGCTACAGGCCTTTGAAGCCCAAATCTCTGTTCCAACACTCACTTTTTATTACCTTTTCTGCAGGACAATCCACTTGTATCTATCTGCCTTACCTAATACAACTGCATATATTAGATTAAATTTAATGAGCTTCTCTTGTCATTTAAATTAAATTTCCACAGATGATACTTTGGTTAAGATTCTCTGGCTTCCCTGTGGCGTGTTTCTTGTCCTCGGGAGGTGGCCCATTGTTGGCCAGCAGCAGGATTTTCTGGTCCCGCCGCGGCCAACGGGATCTCTCATTGAATTCACCCCACACCACCATGCGCGGGACCGGAAGATCCCACTGGTGTGAACATCGGGAAGATCTCGCCCTTTACCTTATCAATAATTTCAGTCTTGTTATTCTATCAAATGAAACTTAATTATAAATATGTACTATTCCATATCAATTTCCCCCTTCTAAAATAGAAATATGTGGTCACATTTTTTTTCATCCAAATGACCAATTAAAGTTATTAGCAGTATTTACTGGAAATTATAATTATTTTTGTTATTTGAACTAATCATTGCATTATGGCCAGTCTTAACTCAAGAGTTCAGTGTTCATGGCATCCAAATTGACACGCACTTCCTCAATTAACTGGAAAATACTAAAAGAGTACCACTACTATAAAGATAAATTAATCACAGTGCCTTCACAGACCTCAGGACAATCTGATAACCCTTCTGTTGCATTGCGTCTCTGTCATTAAAGTGATATCTCCAAAATCAGTTCTCCAGCAAGAATACTCTGCAAGGCACCATCAGAAATATTTAATTTAGGGCAGCACGGTGGTGCAGTGGTTAGCACTGCTGCCTCACAGTGCCAAGGTCCCAGGTTCGATCTCGGTTCTGGGTCACTGGTTTGCACATTCTCCCCGTGTTTGCGTGGGTTTCGCCCCCACAATGTGCAGGTTAGGTGGATTGGCCACGCTAAATTCCCCTTAATTGGAAAAAGATGAATTGGGTACTCTAAATTTAAAAAAAAACAGGAAATATTTATTTCAAACTATGAGCATGTACCCACAATAACAAATATGTGAAGGAAAGATTAGTTTGATCACAGGGTTTATTTCCTTCCCTTTTCTTCATAACTATAAAACACCATGTCCTGTGAAAACCAGAATTCGCAACACACCTGGTACTCTCTCGGTTTCGTTGGGCTTTGACATTTTCTGCTCTCTTCTGTTTCTCCTCTTCCTTTAACTGAGCAATCCTTCCACTTTCGGCCACTAGCTCTCTCTGATGAGTTAGCTTAAGCATCCTTTTCTCTTCTGCTTCCCTTAGTTTCTCCTTCTCCTCCTTAATTCTGAACAAAATTTTAAATAAACATGGATACTGTAGTCTTACAAACATAAAACGCCTGAGCCAATGATAAATTTGTTATTTACAGGTACAGCACAGTCAACCTATTGTCATTTTTATTTGTTTTTCAAAGCCATTCACTGAATGAAGTACTTGGTGAGACATTAACAATGCAATAAAGTAAGTCTTTTGACTCACTGCATGATGTTTGCTACTAGCTTCAAGGGGCTGTTCTCCTTCAAGCAGAGCAGGCTAAGAGGAGACTTGATAAAGATATTTATAATCATGAAGCATTGATGAAGAAAACAGTTTCCAATGGCTGAACAATAAAGAATCAGATGGTACAGATCCAAGATGATTTGAAAAAGAATCAGAGGAGATGGGAGTTTTTAAAAAAATGCAACAAGTGGTTGGGATCTGGAATGCACTGCCCAATAAGGTGGTGGATAAAAATTCAATAGTAGCTTTCAAAGGATGAATATTTAAAGAAGAAACAAATTAATTCAATATTTCAAAATAATTGGTGCCTGCTCAGTGACCTAAATGGCCTCTTTGAGTGCCTTATCATTCTATGATTTATGTGATACTGATAAATCTTATTTTTAAAAAAATGTTTTTTTGAACAATTCTGACAAATTCAATAGCATAGTCTTCTATTAGAGTTGCTCATTTGTGGGCGAGTGGCTTTACACATTTTTGAGCCAAGTGTCCTGAAGTGAATTCTCTTGATGATTGTTGCAGGACCAGCAGCTTTCCCAAGTTCAGGCAGCAGTTAAGTTACTGAGTTTGAGTATCAGCACTGCCTCAACTAAATTTATCACTCACTTTGCGATCCTCTTCTCATGTTCCCGCTGGCGTTGATGTTCTTTCACCTGCTCTCGTTCAATGTCCATGAAGAGGCGACGGTACATCAAATACTGGTTACCACGCTGGGAAAGAGATCAATCCAGAAATATACTTGCATTATTTAAATATTTTCTAGCACTCTCAGTATCTGCAAAGTACATGAAGCATGGCGGAGAAACAACCAGATCTGATGCAAATGATTATCCTTTGAAAGTGTAACGTGCCGCCATAGAAACAGGTTTGAGCCATTTCCATGAATAGAAAGTATCTGCTGCACTGAGCTGGCTCACATTTTTATTTAAACATATGACAGTTGGTATCTCAATTGTTAATACAAAACAGCATATTAAGCTCACGTTTGCTTATAACTTGGTTTTCTTTCCTGGGAGTTTTATTTGGCAAAAGAAAAATAATCCAGTCAATTCCAACAGGAGATATTACAATCAAGTTTATTTCAGCTGAGTTGAGTCTTCACCTCTACATCCCAAGGGTTAACTTTAACCAGAAATGGAACAGCCAAAAAAATACTGCAGCTACAACGGAGGTCGGAGGCTGGGAATTCTGTGACGAGTAATTTACCTCCAGACTCCCCAAAGACTTTCCGCCATCTACGAGGCAGAAGTCAAGAGTACGCTCACTTGTTTGGATCAGTGCAGCTCCAACAACACAAGAGATTCTACTGTAGACCAAAGCCTCCCACTTGATCGGCACCCCATTCACTACCTTAAGCATCCACTCCTTCCAACATTCGTGCAGGTAGTAGCAGTGTGTACTATCTACAAAAACACTGGAGCAACTCACCAAGTCTCCTCCAACAGTACCTTCCCAAACCCACAATCTCTACCATCTAGAAGGGAAAGGACAGGAGATACCTGGAACACAATCATCTCCAAATATTCCTCCACGTCCTACAACTTCTTGACCTGGTACAAAATCATCGTTCCTTCACAGTTGCTAGCTAAAATCCACCCCCCAACCCAAATCTCAGGTTAACTAACTCAGCACCAACTGAAGCAGGGACCATTTCTGCTTAGCTGCTTATTGGTTAATCGCTCAGAAACTATTGAGCACTCACACGGTTTCCCAGAACTTCCGATATCCATGTGACCATGCCATGGAGGTATCCCCCAAAATGCACTGGGGAATCCTCGGACGTCTCCACACATCAACTACACAGAAATTGCCTGGGAAGTTTGGACTTCTGATGGGAAATTACCAAGCACTCTGAAACTCTGAGTTAAAGTCAAAGTTTTTGGATGGTTCAGACTTACTTAGCAGAATAGTTAGAAGTAGATTTAGATTTAATGTCATGTGTACCTAGATACAGTGATTGCTCTGCATAGTCCAGGCAGATCGTTCCAAAAGATAGGACATATGATAAATATACAATGTAAATACATACACATAGGCATCGGATGAAGCATACGGAATATAGTGCTACAACAGTAGAGAAAATGTGTAGAGAAATCAGTTAGTTCAGTCCATAAGAGGTGCATTCAGGAGTCTGGTGTCAGCGGGGAAGAAGCTGTTAATGCGTGTTCTTAAACTTTTGTATCTTCTGCCCAATGGAAGAGGTTGGACGAGAGAGAATAATCCAGAAGGGAAAGTGAGGAAGCTAAAAACCAAAAAAAAAAAAAAGTTCTAGCTCCTGGGCGAGTATACTACTGACCTCCTGACTCTGCATGGCGACCCGCCCTAACCAACAAACACCTACCCCATATGAATAGACCCCAAACCCTCTGACTATTTCACCCGGATCCTATCCCTACCTCTAACACCCCACAACCTACCCTACTCCCTCGCCTACTAAACATACACTTAATCACTCTCCGTAGCTTATCAAGATAGGCTTTGGACAATTAAACCCATCATTATAAGGTAGCTCATGCCATAAAAAGGGGCTTGCTTGGCTTCCTCCAACACTCTTGCATTACAACGGATGGACTCCACCCTCCACATTTCTGAGGAGGCCCAGTTCAGAAGTCCAGATGAGAAATGCAGAGCTCCGATGCTAGGTGTGAGGAGGAGTGCCAATCCAACAACCATTGCCTCCTCAGAAGATTTGGCCCCATTCATATATCATACAAAATGAGAAAAGCAGATGTCAAGAGACTGCCTCCTACACTGCAATAAAAATCCAAATACCTCACACCAAAGTTTTTCTGACGTTTTACTGGGTCTGTTAGTGGAAATTTTGTAACACCTTCCACAATCAATTCAACATGGTGCAAGCTACTAGACAGCATACAAGTGACCCAATAGAGGTATTAATGGATTTTTGCTTCCCTTTCATCCACCGTCCTAATGGAAGCAAGATATATTCTATCCACTTAATAAAGGTCAAATTGATGACGAGAGTGACCAAGAATATCTGTGGGTTGTCAGCCCATGATTTTGTTTAATTCACTCCAAAGTGTAGAGGTCTTACCTGTTTCTTACTCTCTTCCTGATCAACACCAGGCCGAAGGATAAGTGCTGCCTTATAGTCAGTACTGAACCCTACGCAGGGACCTGTGGGATAGGGCTCACGATAAAGTCGACCACAGGGCTGAAATAACAATTTATATGCAAAAATGATAATATCAAAGTCTACAGTGAGAAATTCAATGAATAACAAGTCACAAGAGGTCAGAAAGTCATGCAAATTTTATACAATATTAAACATTTACTTGGATATACATCTTTTATTCTATTTGCTCAAAAATGTTTTTTATTCAAAAATTGCCTTTTTTTAAAGAATCAAATTCCCATTTGGCTTAATTACTTAATTCAAATTATTGGACAATTTTAAATATTTTAGTACAGCAGATGTCCTATTGTTGATATATTGGCCAAGATTTTTAGACTTCAATCACGTTGTGACAGAATTAGTTCTAAAAAGGTTGCATGAACTAATTCAAGACAAATCATTGACATTTTTTAAAAACACCAAAACTGTCAAATATTTTTGCTTCAGATTAAATATGCAGCAGTGAATAAATTATAGCGAGCATACAAAGAATTAATCAATACCCATTTATAGAAACCTTGTCCTGGGTTCAGAATTCAGCAGGCAGGAAAAAATAGGAAATGGTTTGATATGTTGCAATGCTAGATTTTGCCTAGTAGGTTGCTTCTATAATTAAAATAAAGACAGTTTCCATCCACCATACTTTAAAAAAAAAAGTTTTTGATGAAGCAGTCATTCATTTTGATCATACACACTAAGTATATTACTTAGGAAAGGTAGACAAAACGGAAAGGGAGGTGGAGTAACCTTTTAATAAGTTGGGGGAAAGGATCATAGCCCAGATCAGCTTATAGAATTAAGAACGTCGTTGCAAAATTAAAAAAAGGGCAGAAAAACATTTGTGGGAGTAGTTCATAGGAACTCGAACCGTAATCATGCTGTTGGGCAGTCTAAATTCAGGAAATCAGAGGAACCTGTAACAAGAGTAATGCAAGAATCATGGGAAACCTTAAATCTTCAAATTGGCAAGTAGTTTGGAGGACAAGTTCATAGAATGCATTCCAGGTTGTTTTCTAGAACATTATGTTGAAGAACCACCAGAGAATAGACAATTTTAGATCTCATATTGTGCAATGAGGTGTTAATTAGTAAAATAATCCTCATGGGAGTCATAATATCATGGATTCCATGTTAAGTTTAAGAGTGATGATAAGTCCAAAATTAGAGTCTGAATCTTAAACAATACCAATTTTAGAGCTACGAATTGGCTGAGGTAGATTGGGAAATCAGGTTGAAAGATATGATGGTAGACATAGAATTCCGACAGTGCAGAAGGAGGCCATTTGGCCCATCAAATCTGCACCAACCCTCTGAAAGAGCCCCCTACCTAGGCCCAGTCCCCTGACCTATCCCCGTGACACCAGCTAACCTGTACATCTTTGGATCCTAAAGGGCAATTTAGCATGGCCAATCCACCTAACCTGCACACCTTTGGATTGTGGGAGGAAACCGGAGCACTTGGAGGAAACCCATGCAGACATGAGAAGAAAGTCCAAACTCCACACAGATAGTCACCCAAGGTTGGAACTGAACCCAGGTCCTTGGTGCTGAGGGCTTGAGGTGGGGGGTCAGTTTTGTTACCTATTGCTGAGGTTTGGCTTTTGTATTTTTCTATAGATGAAAAATGCCTTCAATAAAAATATTTCTCGGAATAAAAGGAAAAGTGCTTCTAGCCATGACTAGATATCATAGAATTTACCGGTCCCCGAAAGAGCACCCAACCTGAGCCCACACCTCCACCCTATCTCCGTAACCCAGCGACCCCAACTAACTTTTGTGGACACTACGGGGCAATTTAGCGTGACCACTCCACCTAACCTGCACATTTTTGGATTATGGGAGGAAACCAGAGCACCCGGAGGAAACACACGCAGACACGGGGAGAACATAGACTTTGCATAAACAGTGATCCAAGCGGGAATCGAACCCGGGTCCCTGATGCTGTGAAGCAACAGTGCTAACCGCTGTGCGACCATGCTAATGACTAACTCGAGATGGTAAGCATAGTATTAGATGGAAAAAGATTACAATGTTGTCACTCAACAGTAAGGACACGAAGGGGCAATTTAACATGGTCAATCCATCTAACCTGCACATCACTTGGACTGGAAATTAGAGCTGCAGGAGGAAATTCACGCAAACGCGGAATGTGCAAATTCTACAGTCACCCAAGGTTGGAAGTGAATCTGGGTTCCTGGCACTTTGAGGCAGCAGGTCTAACCACTGTGTCACCGTGCTGCCCGACTCAGTTTCATACTAGGAATGAAAGTGAAAACTGCAAGTTATTTTAATTTAGTATTTTGCACCTATTAAAAGATTACATTAAATCTCACATATAGGTAGGTTCTGCATCGTTGCTTGCTACAACACAATTTAGAATAACCTGGAAACCCAAGACTAACCCTTTCATGTTGGAACTCAGGCTGGAGAGCAACAGATTTCCCACCCATCAATTTCTGCAACTGTTCCTGCAACTCTGCAGGCAGGTCATGCTGGCCTTCCAAACAGGTGAAATCTTGTATGATGTTCAGCTGCTCCTCTCTTTGGGATACCAGGTTCTGTAAAAGGAGAAAGTGCCCTGAATGATAGACTAGAAGATCACCCCATTATCTGGTTAACCCTCTCGCAAGATTCTTACCACCATGTCATGAATAAAGAAACATGGATGCAGCAATTGAATCAGTGCAGTAAACCATCATTCCAAATTACAGCAGTGTAATAGATAAGAAAACATCTTTAGCCGTAATTCCTCAAATCACTGTTTGAACCATAGAATTTTAACATGGCCTATAATTACGTGAGAAAGCTATATGTTGCGCTTCCCTTTAGTGAACAGTTTGTAGAATAGGATGAGAAAAGTCCCAGTTCAGAGTGTTATAATGAATCAGACAACATGACAGAAGCTCACAAAATTAAGTCATGAAAGAAGAGGCCAACAATAAGAGAACACAAAATATATCATGCCTTTCTTTTAAAGTGCATATGCAATCGGTACTGTTGAAGACCTCGTTAACTTATTTTTAGTTTACCATGAACAGCGAAGTCCAAGAATTCAGAAAATTAAAGTTCACTTTTTTCTCTCTAAGGCATTAATACTAAACCTCATTTTACTGAACGGTGACTAGTTACTTTGTAGATAAAGCTGTCATACTTCCACCGAGATTTTAATCACAAGTATTCCATTCACATTGTGATTATTTCTAGATCTATATGTATTACAACCTTCAGCCTCCCTCAACCAGAAATAAATCAAAACAGAAAATGCTGGAAATACTCAGTGTAATAGCCCCCACGAGGATGACCCGAATGATCTCTCCATGGGGCTCATGGATTAGGAGATCTCTCGCTGAGGGGTGGAGGCTTAAAAGAGGGCTCGTTAAATTGGACCCAAAAAAGCTAACCAGGATGGGAACCGGCATTTACGGATGGTCCTGGCTGGGACTGGATGTACTGCCTGCCGCTTTGCAGCCTTGCATGTCTTTAACAACATAAACCTTCGACCTACTCAGGACTCCTGTGATTACAGTACTGCCGACGAGGAAAAATGGAACCACAGGCAATGATTCTGAAAATCCAGATTACAGTAGAATTTCGCTACAAGGGAGCAAAGTCAGAACAAATTTGAAAATGGCGCTCTCAGAAGGCTCGATGTTAGCACAGAGGACTGAGCCAAGTAGGCTGAGCGAACGTTACTTCTTTTGGGCGAACACCATTACAGGAGACGACCGCTTAAAGTAATACTCCTGATCGCCTGTAGGTCCCTTACCTTTAGCGCCATCAAAGCCTGACCTACCCTGCAGCTCCATATTCAAAGACCTTTGACAAGCTGGTAGAACTTGTAGCAGAGCATTATGGCCACAAACCGATGATTGTACAATGGTACAGGTTCAACACAGCCAGGCGAACCCCAGGGAAACTTACGGAATTCTTGATGGGTCTACGCAAGTTGGTCGAGCATTCCGACTATTATCCAAAGATGCTGAAGACTGCCTCATGTATGGCATAAGCAGCATGGCAACCCAACGTAAGGTGCTGGCTAAACCTTCCTTGGACCTGAAAAAGGATATAGAGATATCCCTCTCACGTGAAAATGCGGAGAAGGGAGTGCAGGAACTCCATGGCTCTCTAGATATGGAGGTGCCCCCATTCCGGCGAGCAACAACCCCCAAAGGGTAGAGCCTGGGGGACCCAGCCACCGCCTGAGCAGCAGTGGGCATACCCTTTGGCCGAGGCCTCTATAGCCCAGCGAGACATCTCCCTTGAGCCCCAGGAGGAAGACTCACAGTTTGGGCAGTATGGTAGCACAGTGGCTTCACAGCTCCAGGGTCCCAGGTTCGATTCCCAGATTGGGTCACTGTCTGTGTGCGGAGTCTGCACGTTCTCCCAGTGTGTGCGTGGGTTTCCTCTGGGTGCTCCGGTTTCCTCCCAGTCCAAAAATGTGCAGGGTAGGTGGATTGGCCATAATAAGTTGCCCTTAGTGTCCAAAAAGGTTAGGTCGGGTTACTGGGACAGGGTGGAGGCATGGGCTTAAGTAGGGTGCTCTTTCCAAGGGCCAGTGCAGACTCGATGGGCCGAATGGTCTCGTTCTGCACTAAATTCTATGATTCTATGGTGCTCTACCTGTGGTTGGAGGAACTGTGGGCACCAGAAACGCCAACAAGTGGTCAAGGCACACGCCCACCCAGAGCCAGGACTTTAACCCAGCACAACCAGAGGAGGACGAGTGCATGCAGCTAAACTGCATTGCTGCATGAAGGTTAGCCCCCATCAAACTCACCGTCCAGGTCAATGGCCACCTGCTAGAAATGGAAAATGACACAGGATGCTGGCTCGGTTATAGGGCAGCAAACTACTACACAGGGATCCAACACCTGAACCTAAAGGAAACAAAGGCACAACATACATAGGAGAATTGTTGGCCATCCTGGGCATGACAATGACTCCAGTTGCTTATAGGCAACAATCCGTTTGTTTGCCATTGATAGTAGTGTGAGTACCTGGTCCCAGTCTATTGGGCCGCGACTGGTTGCAGTGGCTCCACCTAGAACTGGCAGCAGATTTTAAAAATGGACACTGGGGGATTGTATGAGGTCCTGGGGAAATACCCGTACATTTTCTCGGACGGCTTGGGGAAAATAAAGGGAACTGTGGCCAAATTCTTGTGTCGACCCAGAAGTTCTACCAAAGTATTTTAGGGCCCTCCCAGTTCTCTATACCCTATTGTTTTGTTTAAAAAATATATATTTTTATTCAAATTTCTTTAACATATTTTCAACAAACCCCCCCCACCCTTACTGAAATAAGAAAAAACAAAGAACACATAACTAAACATCTTATAGCTATGTCACGTATTCCCCCAATAAACGATAATAAACAGTAGTAAACACCAAGTATCCCCCCACCCGCCCCCCTGGGTTGCTGCTGCTGCTGACCACCTCCTAACACTCCGCTAGAAAGTCTAGGGACGGTTGCCACCGCCTGAAGAAACCTTGCACAGATCCTCTTAAGGCAAATTTTACCCTCTCCAATTTAATGAACCCTGCCATGTCGCTGATCCAGGCTTCCACGCTTGGGGGCCTCGCATCCTTCCACTGTAGCAGAATCCTCCGCCGGGCTACCAGGGACGCAAAGGCCAGAATACCGGCCTCTTTCGCCTCCTGCACTCCTAGCTCGTCCGATACCCCAAATAGTGCGAGCCCCCAACTCGGTTTAATCCGGGTGTTTACCACCTTAGACACCGTCCTCGCAACGCCCCTCCAGAACCCATCCAGCTTGGCTCCCCGAACACCTCACACACCTGTCCTCCACTCCAAAAAACCGACTCAGCCATGCCCCCGTCATGTGCGCCCTGTGCAGAACCTTAAATTGTACCAGGCTAAGCCTGGCGCAAGAGGAAGAATTTAACCTACCCAGGGCGTCCGCCCACGTACCCTCGTCTATCTCCTCCTCCCATTTACCTTTCAGTTCCCCCACTGAGGCCTCCTCCTCCTCCTGCATCTCCTGGTAGATCGGCGAGACTTTGCCTTCTCCAACCCACACCCCCGAGAGCACCCTATCCTGGATCCTGTGTGCTGGTAGTAGCGGAAATTCCCTCACCTGCCGTCTTACAAACGCCCTTACCTGCATGTACCTGAAGGCATTTCCAGGGGGGAGCCCAAACTTTTCCTCCAGCATCCCAAGGCTCGCAAACGTCCCATCTACAAACAGGTCCCCCATCCTTCTAATACCTGCCCCGTGCCAGCTCAGGAACCCTCCAACCATTCTCCCCGGGACAAACCGATGGTTCTCTCGGATCGGGGACCACACCGAAGCCCCTGCCTCCTCCCTGTGGCGTCTCCACTGCCCCCAAATTTTGAGGGTCGCCGCCACCACTGGACTCATGGTGTACCTTGTCTGCGGGAGCAGCAGCGATGCCGTCACCAGCGCTCTCAGGCTCGTGCCCACACAGGACACCATCTCCAGCCTCTTCCACGCCACCCCCTCCCCCTCCATTACCCACTTGCGTATCATTGCCACATTGGCAGCCCAGTAGTATCCACACAGATTAGGTAAAGCTAGCCCTCCTCTGTCCCTGCTCCATTCCAGAAACACCCTTCTTACCCTCGGGGTCTTTTTCGCCCATACAAACCTATGATGCTCCTGGTGACCCGCTTAAAAAAGGCCTTGGGGATCAGGATGGGGAGGCACTGGAATATAAAAAGGAACCTCGGGAGCACCGTCATCTTCACCGACTGTATCCTACCCGCCAGGCAGAGTGGCAGCATAACCCACCTTTTAAACTTCTCCTCCATCTGCTCCACCAGCCTCGTCAAGTTGAGCTTGTGTAGGGCCCCCCAGCTCTTGGCCACCTGGATCCCTAGGTACCGAAAACTCCTTTCCGCCCTCTTCAGTGGAAGTCGTCTATCCCCTTACCTGATTCCCTGGGTGTATCATGAATAGCTCACTCTTCCCCACGTTGAGCTTATACCCGGAAAAGTGTCCAAACTCCATGAGGATCCGCATCACCTCCAGCATCCCCCCCCCCCCCCCCCCCTCCAACTGGGTCAGCCACCTACAGTAACAGGTCGTCTGCACACAGTGATACCCGGTGTCGTCGTCCCCCCCCCCCGCGCACCAGCCCCCTCCAGTTCCTGGACTCCCTCAAAGCCATCGCCAAAGGTTCAATTGCCAACGCAAATAGCAGGTGGGATAGGGGGCTCCCCTGCCTCGTCCCCCAGTACATCCGACCGTATTCCGATCTCCTCCGATTTGTGGCCACACTCGCCACCAGGGCTTCGTACAGTAACCTAACCCAACTGACGAACCCTCCCCGAACCTCCTCAACACTTCCCACAAGTACCCCCACTCCACCCTATCGAAGGCCTTCTCCACATCCATAGCCGCCACTATCTCCACTTCCCCCTCCACTGCAGGCATCATGATTACATTTAGGAGCCTCCGCACATTGGTGTTTAGCTGCCTTCCCTTCACGAAACCCGTCTGGTTCTATACCCTATTGTTGAAGGTGGATGACGAGCTGTCGGCTGGAAAGCCTGGGGATTATTCGTCCTGTGCCGTTTGCAGAGTGGGCAGCGCCTGTACCCCGGTGCTGATGCCGGATAAAATGATTCGTCTGTGCAGCAATTACAAATTAATGGTGAACAAGGTTTCTCGGTTGGAAGGCTACCTGATGCTGCACATGGAGGATCTCTATGTGAAATTGGCTGGGGGACCGTCCACAAATTAATCATGAGCCACACATACCTCCAGTTGGAGCTGGACGCGGCGTCCAGGAGATGTGTGACCAATACCCACAGGTGTCTTTATGAATATACCAGACTTCCATTCGCGATATCGTCCCAGTTTTCCAGAGGGTTATGGAAAGCAACCCCCGACGGTTTCCAAGGGTGGCAGTTACTTGGGCGATGACCTGATCATCAGAGCCACCGAAAAGGAACGCAAAGATGATTCAGAGGAAGTCTCCCCCAGTTCTCTTGAGGCAAGCATCCGCCTAAAAAGGGGCAAGTGTGCTTTTCATGCATAAGAGGTCACATACCTTGAGTGCCAGTGACAAGGATGGCTTGCACCCGATGAAGGAGCAGGTACAAGCAGGCCCCGCACCTGAGAATACAATCGAATTATGGTCGTTCCTCAGAGTTGTAAATTATTATGGCAAATTCATCCCTATCTTGACACCCACACTGGAACCACTACGCGCACTCCTTAAAAAAAACATCAGGACTGGCCATGGAGAGCACCACAAGAAGAGGTGTTTGTAAAGGTAAAGTTACAGCTGTCGTCCTCCACGCTGCAAAGCACTACAACCCTTTCTGACCACTCCTGGTCACATGTGATGCCTCCCCATATTGTATCGGGGTGGTGTTGTCCCACCAGATGGATGAGGTGAGAGGCCAATAGCTTGTGCATCAAGGACTTTGGCCGATGCAGAGTGTAGATATAATTAGATCAAAAAGGAAGGGCTGGCTGTAATCTTTGCAGTCAAAATGTTCCACCAATCCACACTTTACAATCATAACAGACCACAAACTGTTGCTTGGCCTGCTTAAGGAGGACAAGGCAATCTCACCGATAGCATCCATCTGGCCAGGATACAGTAATGGACACTATTATTGGCAGCATATGAGTATGTGTTCGAGCATCGCCTGTACACACAAATCACGCACACCGATGCCTTGAGCCAACTCCCACTGCCGACATGTCGCTGAATTGTATGGACAAATTGCCGGTCACAGCTTCGCGGATTCGTGAGTGGACATAAAAGGACCAGATCTTAGCAATGTTATGCCACATTGTTCTGCACAGGAGACAACAGGGAGCTGTCTGAGGAGCTGTGGATTTTCGCAACTAAGCAAAAAGAACTGAGTGTGGAGGATGCCGTCTCCTGTGGGGAGCCAGTGGAGAGCCAAGGCAGGAAAATCATATTGCAGGACTGATGCAATGAACACACGGGAGTGTCCAAAATGAAGATGCTCACCAGAAGATTTGTGTGGTGGCTGGGATTTGATGGCGTCAGAGAGGTTTGCGCCGCCTGGGGGACTGGTGGGTGCGCGGGACCTGGACGTGGGACTGGCCCAGAGTGGGTGATGGCTAGTTGACGGGGGAGGGGGGGGGGGGCAGCAGCCCCCCAATCCGGCTGATCACGTGGAACGCGAGAGGCCTAAATGGGCCGATTAAAAGGGCCCGAGTGTTCACGCACTTAAAAGGACTGAAGGCAGACGTGGCCATGCTTCAGGAGACGCATCTGAAGGTGGCAGATCAGGTTAGGTTAAGGAAAGGATGGGTGGGACAGGTGTTCCACTCAGGGCTGGACGCAAAGAATAGAGGGGTGGCTATATTGGTGGGGAAACGGGTGTCGTTCGAGGCTAGGAATATAGTAGTGGACAACAATGGCAGATATGTGATGGCGAGTGGCAGACTGCAGGGAATGGAGGTCGTGCTGGTAAATGTATATGCCCCGAACTGGGACGATGCGGGATTTATGAAGCGGATGCTGGGACGTATCCCGGACATGGAGGTAGGAAACTTGGTAATGGGGGGGGGGGATTTCAATACCGTGCTGGACCCAGGGTCAGATAGATCTAGATCCAGGACCGGAAGAAGGCCGGCAGCGGCCAAGGTGCTTAGGGGGTTTATGAACCAAATGGGGGGAGTGGATCCGTGGAGATTTGCTTGGCCGCTGGCCAAAGAGTTCTCCTTTTCCTCCCATGTCCATAAGGTATATTCCCGGATAGATTTCTTTGTTTTGGGTAGGTCACTGATTTCGAGGGTGGAAGGAACAGAGTACTCGACCATAGCTGTTTCAGACCATGCCCCGCACTGGGTGGATCTGGAACTAGGAGAGGAGAGGGAACAGCACCCACTCTGGCGACTGGATGTGGGATTATTGGCGGATGAGGGAGTCTGTGGAAGGGTGCGGGGATGTATCGAAAGGTACCTGGAGGCCAATGATGATGGGGAGGTTCAAGTGGGGGTAGTATGGGAAGCACTGAAGGCGGTGGTCAAGGGAGAGTTGATCTCCATCAGGGCTTACAAGGGGAAAACAGAGGCCAAAGAGAGGGAGAGAGAGATTTTGAGTGTGGATAAAAGATATGCGGAGGCCCCGGATGAAGGACTATATAGGGAGAGGCGAAGACTCCAGACGGAGTTTGACCTGCTGACCACAGGGAAGGCAGAGGCAAAGTGGAGGAAGGCACAGGGGATGAGATAAGAGTATGGGGAAAAGGCGAGTCGGCTGCTGGCCCACCAGCTTCGTAAGAGGACAGCGGCGAGGGAAATAGGGGGAGTTAGGGATGAAACGGGAACTACGGTGCAGAGTGTAGGGAAGGTACATGAGGTGTTTTAAGACCTTTTATGAGAGGTTATATAGGTCCCAACCCCCGGAGGGAAATGAGGGGATGCAGCAGTTTCTGGACCAACTAAGGTTCCCGAAGGTGGAGGAGCAGGAGGTGGCAGGCCTGGGGGCGCCAATTGGGGTGGACGAGGTGACTAAAGGGCTGGGGAACATGCAGGCAGGAAGGCCCCGGGACCAGACGGGTTCCCGGTGGAATTTTTAAGGAAATATGTGGACTTGCTGGCCCCGCTGCTGGCAAGAACCTTTAACGAGGCCAGAGAAGGGGGGACTCTACCCCTGACAATGTCGGCGGCGACGATATCACTAATCCTGAAGCGAGATAAAGATCCGCTGCAATGCGGGTCTTATAGACCTATCTCGCTCCTGAATGTGGACGCCAAGTTGCCGGCAAAAGTGCTGACAATGAGGATAGAGGATTGTGTCCCGGGGGTGGTGCACGAAGATCAGACAGGGTTTGTAAAGGGGAGACAATTGAATGTCAACGTGCGGCGGCTATTGGGGGTGATAATGATGCCCCCAGCTGAGGAGGAGGCAGAGATAGTGGCCGCAATAGATGCAGAGAAGGCATTTGATAGGGTAGAGTGGAGTACTTATGGGAGGTGCTGAGGAGGTTTGGTTTTGGGGCGGGGTTTGTCAGCTCGGTTAAACTCCTCTATGGGGCCCCAGTGGCAAGTGTAGTCACAAATCGGCAAAGATCGGAGTATTTTCGGTTACATAGGGGATCAAGGCAGGGGTGCCATCTGTCCCCATTACTTTTCGCGTTAGCAATTGAACCACTGGCCATAGCGCTGTGAGACTCTAAGAAATGGAGGGGGGTGGTTAGAGGGAGAGAGGAACACCGAGTGTCACTCTACGCAGATGACCTACTGCTGTATGTGGCGGATCCAGTGGGGGGGATGACAGAGGTTATGCAGATACTGAGGGAGTTTGGAGACTTTTCGGGATATAGGCTTAACATGGGAAAGAGTGAGCTTTTCGTAATACACCCTGGGGACCAGAGTAGAGGGATAGATGGCCTGCCACTAAGGAGGGCGGAAAGAAACTTCCGATATTTGGGGATTCAGATAGCCAGGAGCTGGGGAACTTTACACAAACTCAATCTGACTCGGCTGGTGGAGCAGATGGAAGAGGATTTCAAAAGGTGGGATATGCTGCTGCTGTCACTGGCGGGCAGAGTGCAGGCGATTAAGATGATGGTCCTCCCGAGGTTTCTATTTGTGTTTCAATGTCTCCCCATCTTGATCACTAAGGCCTTTTTTAAGAAAATAGATAGGAGCATTGAGCTTCGTGTGGGCAGGGAAGGCCCCGAGGGTAAGGAGGGGGTTCCTGCAACGTAGCAGGGACAGAGGGGGACTGGCGTTGCCGAATTTAGGCGACTATTACTGGGCCGCCAATGTGGCGATGATCCGCAAGTGAATGATAGAGGGAGAGGGGGAGGCGTGGAAGAGGCTTGAGATGGCGTCCTGTAAAGGAACGAGCTTAAAAGCGCTGGTGACGGCACCGCTACCGCTCTCCCCGAAAAGGTTTACCACAAACCCAGTGGTGGCGGCAACATTAAGTATCTGGGGGCAATGGAGGCGACAGAAGGGTGTGTTGGGAGCCTCGGTGTGGTCCCCGATCAGGAACAACCATAGGTTTGCCCCAGGAAGGTTGGACGGAGGGTTCCAGAGCTGGCACCGGGCAGGAATTAGGAGTGGGAGACTTATTTATAGATGGGACGTTTGCGAGCTTGGGAGCGCTAGAGGAAAAGTATGAGCTGCCTCCGGGGAATATCTTTAGGTATATGCAGGTGAGGGCGTTCACGAGACAACAGGTGAGGGAATTTCCGCTGCTCCCGACACAGGGGATCCAGGATAGAGTGCTTTCGGGGGTGTGGGTCGGGGAGGGCAAAGTGTCCGAAATATACCGGGAGATGAGAGAAGAGGGGGATGAGCTGGTAGAAGAGCTGAAAGGAAAATGGGAGGAAGAGCTCGGGGAGGAGATTGAGGAGGGTTTGTGGGCTGATGCCCTAAGTAGGGTAAATTCCTCTTCCTCGTGTGCCAGGCTTAGCCTGATCCAATTTAAGGTGCTACATAGAGCACACTTAACGGGAGCGAGGTTGAGTAGGTTCTTCGAAGTGGAGGATAGGTGCGGGAGGTGCGGGGGAAGCCCGGCGAACCACACACATGTTTTGGTCGTGTCCAGCACTGGAGGAGTATTGGAGTGGAGTGGCAAGAGTGATCTCGAAGGTGGTGAAGGTCCGGTCCAGGTCAAGCCAGACTGGGGGTTAGCTATATTTGGGGTAGCGGATGAGCCAGGAGTGCAGGAGGCGAAAGAGGCCGATATTCTGGCCTTTGCGTCCCTGATAGCCCGTCGAAGGATCTTACTCATGTGGAAGGAAGCAAAACCCCCCGGCGTGGAGGCCTGGATAAACGATATGGCAGGGTTCATAAAACTGGAACGGATGAAGTTTGCGCTGAGAGGATCGGCTCAGGGGTTCTCCAGGCGGTGGCAACCGTTCCTTGACTATCTAGCGGAACTTTAGGGGAAAATAGATATCCAGCAGCAGCAGCCCAGAGAGGGGGGGGGGGGGGGGGGGGAAAGGCAACTTGTTTTTGTTCTAGTTGGGGGGGGGGGGGGGGGGGGGGGAGCACCATTTCTTGTTACTTTGTTAGTTCACTACTTTATTTAAACAGTGTTATCTATTAGTTATTGTGTTACCATTTTTGTTGATTTGTAAGGGGGAAAAATTGTGTTTGAAAACTTTAATAAAATATATATTTTTTTTAAAAAGAGAGGTTGGCGCAGCAGTGCACCACATGTCAGAAGCATCAAAAGCTCCGACTAGCAGTGTCTCTTCACCCCTGGAACTGGCCAGGCAGCCCCTGGGTACGATGACCAGCCGATTTCGCCAGACCTTTTCAAGGATTGATGTTCCTACTACCTGTTGACGCACACTCAAAGTAGTTGGATGGATACCTGATGCCGCCCACTACTTCGAGAGCTACCATTGAGAAGTTGCACTATTCGTTTAGTATCCATGGCATCTCAGAGGTACTCGTTTTTGATAACGGCACCCCTTTTACCAGCAAGCAATTCTCACACTTCATGAAGTTGAACGTTGTAAAACACATTCGAACCGCCCCTCTTCAAATGGTTTGACTGAGTGGGCAGTGCAGACCTTTAAGAGAGGTATAAAGAAACAAGCGAAGGGTCCATGGAGACAAAATTGATGCTGTTCCTGTTTAGCTATCGGACCAAACCAAATGTAACGGCCGGGTTGGTGCCGACGGTATTGCTGATGGGCCAAAGACGGAGGACCCGCCTGAGCCTGACATTTCCTAATATTGCCAGGGAGTTGGAGAAAAAAACCCCAGGATTTCCAGAAGCAATGCCAAAGCCAATGAAAGCAGAACAATGGGTTCCAGCCAAGGAACATGGTATATGACCGCATTTTGGAGATGGTGCCCAATGGGTACCAGGGACTGTAGTGGAGAAGACTGGACCGATCTCTTCTCTAGCAAAAAACAAGGAATGGACGGTATGAAAGCACGTGGACTACCATAAAGAAAAGACCCGTACCGGGATCGGCCCCGCCAGATGAGTCAGCTTCTCACCTTGTCTGCCCGTGATCCAGACGGAAGATTCAGAATCAGAATCAGACAGAGACAGAAGTGTCCATAGTCTCGGACCAGTTTAAGCAGGGAGAGGCCGCCGACAGCACCCCCCAGGCGATTGGCATGGAAACGATGCTCCCTAGCACGTTACACCTCCCCCGACCCAGTCCCCCGCAGCTACTAGATGCGCAACTGTAGGTGAAGCTATGAAGAAGACCTTTTCCACCCTCTGACAGAGGGACTTGCGGCCTTCAGGGTGGGGGAGGAAGAACGATATAATGGCCCCCATGGGGATGACCTGAATGACCTCCCTGCGGGGCTCCTTAAACAGGACCAAACCAATAAAAGGGCGGCACGGAGGGACAGTGGTAAGCACTGTTGCGTCACAGCTCCAGGGACCTGTGTACGATTCCGACCTTGGGTGACTGTGAGGAGCTTGCATATTCTCCCCTTGTCTGTGTGGGTTTCCTCCAGGCTCTGGTTTCCTCCCACAGTCCAAAGACATGCAAGTTAGGCAGATTGGCCATGCTAAATTGCCCCTTTGTGTCCAAAGATTAGGTGGGGTTAAGGGGATAGTGTGGAGGAATGGGCCTTGGTAGGGTACTCTATCAGAGGGTCAGTGCAGATTTGATGGGCTGAATAGCCTCCTTCTGCACTACAGAGAGTCTATGATTCAAAAACTGGCCAGGATGGCAAAATGTCATCTTCAGACGGTCCCAGCTGGGACTGGATGTACTGCCTGCCAGTTTGTGGCCTTCCATGTCTTTTACTAAACAAACCTTTAAGTTTGAACCTTCTTGGGACTCCTGTGACTATAATACTCAGCATTGCTGCTTGCTACAACAAATTTAGAACAATAATCTGGAGACCCAATTAATCTGGAGATCCAATTCTAACCTTTCCATGTTGTAGCTCAGGCTGGAAAGAAACATACTTCCCACCATTCAGTGGCTGTTCCTGCAACTCTTCAGACAAGTCGTGCTGGCCTTCCAAATGCATGATATCTTCTGTGACGTTCTGTTGTGGCTCTCTTCGAGAGACTGGGTTCTGGAAAAAGAGAAAGTGCCCTGAATGGTACAACCAAGGAGGTAACCATGTTTTCTTTGAAACTCCTTCAGGATTTTAACAGCATAATATGAGTGTTGATGTTTCAGATCACCGGTTTATCATCAGAATCTGTTTCTCTCACCATAGATGATGCCTGTTCTGCTGAGTATCTCCAGCATTTTCCATTTTTATTTCAGATTTCCAGCATTTGCACAATTTTACGTAAGCATTGATGGAAAAGATCTCAATCTCTCTGGAGTCAGGGTGGGGAATTCTTACTTAAGAGGAATTGTGCCATGTATAATATAAATCAAGAGCACTATATTACATAATACTTTTATGATTTCCCCAGAAGAAAAAATGTTATCCTAAGCAGTGATCCCTGTTGCAACATGCAAGCGTGTACGTTGTAGAAGAGCAAAGATGAATTGTGATGCGATTGTTAGCTTTCTATTGGATTTCAGCCAGAATTTCAACTCCTGATTTCCAATTAAACCCTTGCAGTTTCATCATCTAAACGTCAGTTAGTTCAATCAGATGATAGCTATGAGTCGGAGGTAACTGATAGATTTTGCTATAACACTAATAAATATTGGTTTTATTTTCATTTCAATGGACAGTTAAAATAACATTAAAATTAAAAATTAAAGGGCTTAAAATTTTGTGCGGGATTTACCAGCTGTTCATGCCGACGGGATATTCTGGTCCTGCCGATGGAGCACAGGTTTCCCGGCGACAAGGGGTGCAGTCAACAGGAAATCCCATTGACAATGGCAGGACCAGAAAATCCCGCTGGTGGGCCGGCTCCGCCGCCGAAGAACACACAGTGGGTTGGTCAGTATATGCCGCCCTTTGTTCCAGCGTAAATGAACAAAATTGTAGAACACATTGACTTCAAAAACGTTTGCTTGTAATGATTTCTCTGGTTATTTCCCCATTTTAATTTCAAGGATTAAGGAGGGAAATCTTTACTCCCACTATGATTGAGATCTTTTCAGGGTGGCAGCAGATCCCAATAATGGCCACAAAGCAAGGGCTAAACCTGCCTCGGCGTCTGCGGAGCCCCGACTAGATTTTATATCCGTTTTGCAGATAATGGACTGCTGTAGTGGCTCCTGTCCCTTTAACAGAGCCGTCAGTCCCAACAGCAGCAGTGGTAGCGGTGGCCATAGTTAGGACTGCACACAGATACAGCGCAGAAAAAACATACTCCACCCTGAGACTAAGGTAACTGGAGCCAGGTATTGCCTTAAATGGCACTGCTGACGAGTAGCAGGTGTTGCTGTGGAGGAGGCAGGGAGGCCTCCATGGACCAAAAATACCCGATCAGGAGGGACACCCTTCCCCCCCACACCTCGTCCATCCAGGCAATGGACACTTTCTCTCCTGATTTTCCAGGACTGCACCCCCACCCCATTCCCTCTTTTCCTGCTCCTTCAGGCCCTGTAAAACTCTTGCTTACATTTTGATTTGTGGTCAGGTATTCAACATAGTCCTGAAATGAATTGTTATTTTGATCAAGTACTCTTGTTTCTTTCCCCCTCAGAAATTAACCAGAATTGCAGTGTATATTCTGGAGCTTCAAGCACACGAGGTCAACATCAACCAGCCCCTGATTTGATATTTAGATATCATGAAAATGTAAAGGTAGCTTTAATTAACATGCAAATAATGCTTTGGTTTAATGGAAATGTTCACTGCAGATATTCCAACACAAAATGTGTTCAAACTATTCCCTATGGGCACGAGTTTGACAAAGGTTTTCATAGGTCTACGTCATTGTAGAATTTAAAAAGGGAAGTAAGTTTACACTATAGATCTTGACCACTTGTTTAGTTTCTCTGAACACAGAAACCCATGGTTGAAATGTTACTGTCAGAACGTGTGAAATATGATTGTTTTAAACTAAGCGTGAAAAACAAATTTCTTAATCTCATTTCACTTAAGATCTTCATTGTTAATACTATTCACAGCCCAGAAGAAATGGACCCTGGTCTAAAATCAAGGTAATTGGGGTCAGGGCTCACAAGTTTAAGCTCTGGTGACGGGTGGAAGGTGTTGCCCTGGGAATGGCTATCGCTGTGGAGGGGGTTTCCCCATGGACTAAGTGTACTTGATCAGGAGGGAAATAGACTTTCAGTTCCTTGTGGACGCAGGTCACAATAAATAACTAAAAAAAACTTATTGAATTGGCAGTTTGAGATTGGAAAAACTGAATAAGCCTTTCTGGATTATTTTTATAGAGAAGCAAAAAAAAAACTCAAATGGGAAGATAGTGTAAGAGTGCAAGAATGCAGAGCTATCAAGTTCACAAAACAAATATATCTGCATGCCCTAAGACATGTCAGGTGGATTTCCTTTAAGAAATGGGTGTTTATCAAATAGCTGCAGGGATGTCAGTGTGTGGGAGGAGCTGGGCTGTCTGTCTATTACTTTCGTTTTGAGCTGCAAAGCTGCTTTGTGGCTCTGTTTTTGGTTTCGTTTTCAGAGTTGGAGAGCTGTATTCAAAGCAAGCAGATGTGTAATGATCTCTCTCTACAAGCTAAAGAATGTCTTCAGCTCACTTGATTTCAAAATAATACCTGTTTCTGTAGAGAATTTAAACCTGCTGTCTTTGCAAAAAGGGTTTAACTTATGGATGTTGCTAGGAAAGGTATTAAGGGTTACCTGTAGAGCATTGTATCTGTGGGGTTACGTGTGTTGGTAGTTGATAAGATGTTTCCTGTGTGTTTATAAAATGTCAACTGGGTTTATAGAATAAACATTGTTTTGTTTTAAAAATACTTAAGGTCTCTGTTGCATAACACCTGGAGAGTGGACCCTTGTGCTCCCCATAACAAACATCTATTAAAAGTCGTGGGTCAGGTGAACTCCATGATATACTTTGGAGTTTTCTGAACCCTGGCCCATAATAAATTGGGGCTTGTGGGATAAAAGTCTATCTTTCGTGATTGGGTTGGCTTAATGAACTTAAAGACAGTGAGGGGTGAGCATATTTGTGTTTGCTTTTCAGGTGTGGTATTCCAGTTTAAGTGGGGAGTGTGTTGCGAACAATGGCTCTTTCAGAGACTCGGAAGTTTTTGGGGTGGAGACGGTCACACGCAGTACCTTACAAACACAGACTTAAAAAAGGCTTTTAGATTTGGCAAAGACATTGCAATTAATGTTACCTGACAGCATACGAAAAGACAAGGTACTTACGGCGGTAGCTGAGCATTTAAAATTGCCTGAGATACAGTCTGACGCATTAGACCTGGCAAGAATTCAGTTACAGATTAAACAACTGGAACATGTGAAAGAATTAAAGTAGCTTGAATACATAATGAGGGACAAAGAAAAAGAGAGAGAAAGAGCTAGAGGAAAAGGAAAAAGAGAGAAAGAGATAGAGGAAAAAGGAAAGAGACCGAAAGAGAGACAGAGGAAAGGGAAAGAGACAAAGGGAAAAAGAGAGAGTTTGAACTTCGGAAAATGGCCATGAAACGTGACAAGTCAGTTAAAATTGGCAGATGTAAAGGGATAGCGATGAGGACAATGAGCCTGAGCGTCATAGTCAAAGGCTTGGTGGAACCTATTTAAGTATGTCCATGCATTGCTAAGGTTTGATGAGAAGGAGGTAGAAGCCTTTTCATTTCATTTCATTTGAGAGGGTAGCTAAACAAATGAAATGGCCACAGGACATGTCAGTATCACTGATTCAAACAAAGTTGGTAGGTAGAGCTAGTGAAGTGTTTGCATTACTATCAGGGGGGGGTATCTGGGACGTATGAGGAGGAGAAAAAATCCATCTTAAGTGCGTATGAACTAGTGCCTGAAGCCTACAGACAAAGATTTAGAAATTTAAGGAAAGAACCTGGTCAAACATACATTGAGTTTGAAAGGATCAAACAGAGTAATTTTGATAGGTGGATAATGGCTTTGGAAATAGACCAAATGTATGAAGAAATTATACTTTTGGAGGAGTTTAAAAATTCAATTCCTGATGTAGTGAGAACTCATGTGGAAGAACAGAGGATTAAAACTGCGAGGTTAGCAGCAGAAATGGCAGATGATTATGAATTAGTTCATAAATCAAAGCTTGACTTCTGACACCAGTTTCAGCCTATGAGGGATAGAAACTTGGGAAAAGAGAAATGAAATGAAAATCGCTTATTGTCACAAGTAGGCTTCAAATGAAGCTACTGTGAAAAGCCCCTGTGAAATACCCAAGCGGTAAAGGTAAAGGGGTCTGATGGGAGATAATAAGGAGAGCGTACCTAAGATTAAAAGGAAATCCAGGAGGGTTTAAGAGACATGAAAAGTTTCAAATGCTTTCACTGTAATAACCTAGGCCATGGAATGTCACAGTGTTGGTGGTTGAAGAAAAGCACTGGGAAAGCCGATGTGGTAAAACAGGATAAGACTGAGAAGTTTGATAAAGTGGTAAAGGTAATCCCAAGTGAAGCGAAGGAGGTGCAAAGGATTGTACAGCCCAATCAAGAAGCGATTGATGAGAAGGTGCCAGATCTCTTTAAAGAATTAACTTATGTGGGTAAAGTTTACTCATGTGTACCAAGAGGAGCAGAAGTCACAATTTTAAGAGATACGGGAGCTAGTCAATCTTTGATGGTAGAGATGAGGAGTTATGTGGTTTGGGAAGGATATTGCCAGAAAATGTGGTAATATGTGGAATTCAGGGGGAGAAGAGTAGTGTTCCATTATATAAGGTAAGGTTGGAAAGTCCAGTGAAGAGTGGTGAAGTGGTAGAGGAGTAATAGAGAAACAATCTTGTCCAGGAATAGTTTATCTTGGGTAATGATATAGCTAGATCGCAGGTGGGAGTGATGACTACTGTGGTTCATAAGCCAGTGGAAAATCAGACAACTGAAGTGTTGAAGGACGAATATCCTGGGATTGTGTAGTAACAAGGTCGCAAAGTCACAGTTGAAGACAAGAGGAGAAATCAAAGAGTGAAAATAAAGTTGAAGTGCAATTATCAGAAATGATTTTTGATCAAATGGTTGGGAAAGAGCAGATGAAGGATGAGGCGGATATTTTTAGTTCAGGAAATTTGGCAGAATTACAACAGAAAGATAGAGAAATAAAACAGATGTATCAGATAACATGCACAGAAGAGGAATCTGAGTGGAGACCAGAGTGTTATTACCGTAAAAAGAGGCAGCACGGTGGTGCAGTGGGTAGCACTGTTGCCTCACGGCACTGAGGTTCCAGGTTCGATCCCGGCTCTGGCTCACTGGCCACGTGGAGTTTGCACATTCTCCCCGTGTTTGCGTGGGTTTTGTCCCCACAACCCAAAGATGGGCAGGATTGGCCATGCTAAATTGCCCCTTAATTGGAAAACAAATTGGGTACTCTAAACTTTAAAAAAAAATTACTGTAAAAATGATGGCTTGATGAGGAAATGGAGACCTTTACATATGCAGGCGGATGAAAAGTGGGCAGAAGTTCATCAAGTGGTAGTGCAGGTAGGATATAGAAAGGAGGTGTTGCAAGTAGCACATGAAGTACTAGTGGATGGTCATTTGGGAGTAAGGAAAACTCAAGCTAAAATACAAAAACATTTTTATTGGCCTGGACTACATAAAGACATCGTTAAATGTTGTCCATCATGTCACACATGTCATGTGAATATGCTTATAAGGTACTTTGAAAGGGGAGAGCAAAAGGAGGAGGGTTTTAATGATTCTAACTCAAAGTGAAGAACCAAATCTAGATGATTTTGAATTTGACATTCCTCAAATTAAATTGTAAAACGAGGATGTTCTTAAAAATTGGGATCAATTGTTGAGTTACCTTCCAGAGGAAAGACAAACTGACCTGAAAGAGTTATTGATATCACATGGGCAAGTTTGTGGAGATAAGTTGGGAAGTACTAAAATGGCTCTACATGATGTGGATGTGGGAAATGCTGTTCCAATTAAACAACATCCATATGGACTTAACTTCTAAAATTGGCACAGGTTAAAGAAATTGAACGTATGCTTAAAAATGTCATAATGGAAGTGGGTTGCAGCCAATGGAGCTCTCCCATAGTGATCAATGGAGCTCTCCCATACCGTCAAAACCAGACGGTACCCAACGATTGTGTGTGGACTACAGAAAGGTTAATGCAGTTACAAGAACAGACTCTTATCCTATCCCACGCTTGGAGGATTGCATTGAGAAGGTGGGACAATCGGCTTTTATTTCCAAACTGGATTTACTTAAAGGTTACTGGCAGGTACCTTTATCCAAAAGAGTGAAGAAGATTTCAGCTTTTGTGACTCCAGATGGTATATACAAATTCAAAGTTATGCCATTTGGCATGAAAAACGCCCCAGCCACATTTCAATGGTTAACTAACAAAGTTGTTTCAGGATTAACCAATTGTGCGGTATACATTGACGATCTGGTAATTTTGAGCCAGATATGGAAAGAACATTTGAAGCATTTGATGGAGTTATTCGATCGGCTTCAGAAGGCGGGTTTGGTAGTAAACCTAGTCTAAAGTGAATTTGGAAAATCCCAAGTCATTTTCCTTGGCCATACAATCGGACAGGGTCGAATGACCCCACGGGATGTGAAAACAAACGTTATTGGGGAGTTTCCTATACCCTAGACACTAGGAGAAATAAAGCGATTTCTTGGCATGAGTGGATTTTACCGGAAATTTGTGCCAAGCTTTAGCAGTGTGGTTGCTCCACTGACGGACTTGCTAAAGAAGCGTAGCAAATTTCAGTGGACAGCGGAGTGTCAACCGGCCTTTGACGGCCTGAAGGCTGTGTTAACCACTGCTCCCGTGTTAGCCATCCCAAATGATACAAAACCATTCAAAGTGGCTGTTGATGCGAGTGATGTGGGCGTAGGTGCGGAGCTTCTACAAGACGACAAAGGACTAGAGGGGCCTATTGTTTATATTTTAAAGAAATTAAATACGCACCAGAAGAAGTATTCAACGATTGAGAAGGAGACTTTGAGCTTGGTGCTGGCTTTGCAACATTTTCACATTTGTGACCAGCAATCCGTCTGACACAATTATATATACTGGTCATAATCAATTGACATTTTTGGAGCGATTCCGGAATAACAATGCCAGACTGTTTTGATGGAGTTTGTTACAGCCATTTCATTTAAAAATAATACATGTGGCAGGGCGAGATAACGTGATAGCCGATGCTTTGTCACGAAGGTGATGAAGAGAAGCAGGTTCGGTGGAGGAAGAACTACTAAATTGGACTATGTTATTATACCTGTTTGCGTGTTTTGTTTTGTGAAACAAAAAGTATTTTACTGTCAGCATTTCTTAAAGGAAAGTGAAAAGGTGAAAAATGAAGCCATCTTGAAGTTGATGGTTTATTCTTTTTTATTGGGGGGGGGGGTGGGGTGGTGTCAGGTGGATGTACCTTTACGAGATGGGTGTTCATCAAATAGCTGCAGTGATGTCAGTATGTGGGTGGAGCTCGGCTGTCTGTCTGTCTTTTACTTTCGTTTTGAGCTGTAAAGCTGCTTTGTGACTCTGTTTTTGGTTTTGTTTTCAGAGTTGGACAGCTGTATTCAAAGCAAGCAGATGTGTAATGATCTCTCTCTCTACAAGCTAAAGAATGTCTTCAGCTCACTTGATGATTTCAAAGTAATACCTGTTTCTGTAGAGATTTTAAACCTGCTGCCTTTGTAAAAAGGGTTTAACTTATGGATTTTGCTAGGAAAGGTATCAAGGGTTACCTATAGAGTATTGTATCTGTGGGGTTACGTGTGTTGGTAGTTGACAAGATGTTTCCTGTGTGTTTATAAACTGTTAACTGGGTTCATAGAATAAACATTGTTCTGTTTTAAAAATACTTAAGGTCTCTGTTGCATAACACCTGGAGAGTGGACCCTTGTGCTCTCCATAACCAAAATCTATTAAAGGACATAGGTCAGGTGAATTCCATGATATACTTTGGAGTTTTCTAAACCCTGGCCCATAACAGACAGTGGACTTGATTTCTCATGCTTTAAAGCCAGTCAAATTACTAATTGCAACATAACTTACATCTCTTGTCGGAGATACCTTCCAGATTCCGCCTGGAAGTACTGAGCACAAGTCCACCTCTGGTACTGTTTGACACGATGCAAGCCTATGCCGAGCCTGTTTTGTAACTTTACTGAGCTAAAACAAATCATTTGTTAGTATTAGTTTCAAAAGAATAGTTTCTGCACTGAAGCATGCATAAATATAAAATGTATCACTATAATTTAGATGATGCAAAATTACCTTTAATTGTAGTTAGAAACAAACACGAAACATATTGGAATAAGAGAAAGTGTATCTGGGTAAACAGCAGGTTTGCGCCTGTACATCACTGCAGAGGCCATTTACAATGTCAGGTGATCCATCAAGGGATGCACTGAAATGCACATGGCTCTCCAAAAATTGACACAAAAAATAACCAATCCCCTCTTGTACAATTACTTGTCACAGATAAACTGGCAATACCCAAGAAGGAGAAAGTTACCTGTGTGTTTTCATTTGGTGAGTGAAACTAAACACTTTTGAAAAGGACTAACATAGTTGTTTCAAAAAAAAACTGTAAGGTAGAGAGAGTGTGGTGTGCAATCTAAATTAATATACATTTCAATATAACATTTCAATATAACTATGAACACAGTGTTTCATTTTGCAACAGTACTATAAGTCTGTCACTGACATTTATTACAACATAAATCAAATTAGTCATGGATTTTCTGAGTTCGAGTAATTTCCACAAATGTATTAGGCAAACACATGTATTCTAAATCTAAGATTCAGTGGCTAAATCATTGAACAAAGGAAACTGATCACAAGTGAAAGTTATCCTAGAATCATTCAGAATTCCATTATTGTTACACTGCTGAAGGTAAGATTTTATGTTGCTCTTGCCACAGTTCTTGTTTTACAAAAATACTACCTGCTACTGTTGCTGCAAATGGACAAATAGTTAACAGAATAAGATCTCATGCATTATTCAGCAAAATTGAACATTTAATTATTAGAATGAGTTTTAGCTAGTGTTTCTACAAGGGAACTGAGCACTGCTTTCAGAGTGTACCAGGGGGAAAATCCGTTCAGACGTTCAGCATTTATTGATTTAAATAACAAAATGGGACAAATTATTGCACACTTTTGAAGAGATCAAACAAATTTCCCCTCACACTCATAAAACATACTTTTATTATATAACTGCCTTGTAACTGCTGGTTGTGAAATGCATTTCAGAAAAGTTGAGACACCCTCTTTAATTGAGACTAAAGCAGATTATCGGTTTTCAACTGAACGTGGTCAACCTTAATTTAGACTACTTAAATCTTGTTACAATAGAACCTCCTTGATGTACTCAAGTAAGGAAACACCTTGTATCAGCTTCTATCATAAGACACCATCAGTTGTCTACATTTGCCTTCTTTTGGAATGTGACAGAATTAATAGCCGATATGCTTGTCCAAAACGGAGGCAGTATTCAAGGTCCTGGAGGAAGAGATCGGTGATTAAGTCAACTTTTGACTGACAATGTTTTTGAAACAAGACTGGGTAGTTCAATTGTCACTTCAAGGGTAATTGCCATGGAACTTCATCAGTGTTAAATTTTACCAGGTTGGATCTCCGCAACGTTTTTAGTATCATAGAATTTCACTCTAATACTTTATGATCTTTATGATACTATTTATATTGTAACTTCTCAGTAAATCTTTCATATTGGAACAAAACACCCGCAAGTCTTTTTTTAAGGAACCAAATCGTGCATAAATTAGCCATACTTGGATATTATTGCAGATACATGACAGACTATTTCTGTGGAGCATCTACATTGAGTCAGCTCCCAGTCAGGATTATTGAACAAAAATATTGTGCAATTTTTTCAATTATTTTTTTTGTATTTTGTACTCATAGAAGTAATGGAATTTTATTGCGGGTCATGGAAAGCTGCATATTCACTGCACTGTTCGGAAATTAAAATTCCACTGTGACATGGTAGGATTTCATGACATGCAATTGTCCTTTTTGTCACGAAGTACTAGTCCCATATTATTGCTTTGACCCAAAGATGAAACACCTTTGAGGAAGTAACAACTACAGTTAAAGCATCTGAGATATGTTCACCTTCCGAGCTTGATCACTGAATATATCTTCTTCTTCCTCCTTGTCACTGCCGAGCCCCTGGGCATGCACCCACCTTGAGCTTGGGCTAAAAATAGCAAACTCTGCATTACTACCACGAAAAATGCAAGTGTTTTTATTTGGAGTGAGATGCTCTGCTGATGCAGAAGATTGCTTTATCACACGATCATCCCTTTCAACCTATGAGATAAATAAAGTAGATGAAGTGGTACATGTAGACTTTTCTGCCTGTACAGTTTACTGTTTAATGAAGGTTGCAGAACAGGTTACAATCTTACATTTGCTATTTTCTTTGACTTTTGATCAAATTAACAATCCTATCCTCATAGAACAGCACAGTACTTTACATGCAATACATGAAGCATTGTTGCAATCTTGCCTGACACCACATAATAAGGAAATCCCAACTAATTGGACATCTGCAGAAAAGCATCACGAGACCTGGATATCTTACTATCCTGAAGAACCAGGCAACGTGCCTCAACAACTACCGTCTGGTGGCCTTGACATCTATCATTATGAAGTGCTTTGAGAGGTTGGTCATGAGACACATCAACTCCATACTCCCGGCTTCCGGTTGCGGCTATGCCTAGGTAGGTCGCACGGTCGGCAGCTCCCGCCGATAACGGACTTTTGGGCCCTTTTAATGAGCTCCAGCGGCACTTTGACGACGATTCCCGGTGTGGGAAGGAAACAGTGAGGGTCCCCCAGCGCTGTATGGAGTAGACCAGGAGTGGGGCGGTCAAAAAAGCGGCTTTGGAAAAGAGAGAACAGGCGCGAAAAAGCAAGGTGGCGGCTGGCGGGGATCAGGCAGCGTGGGCCCAGTGGTCACGGGAGCAGCAGGAGTTTTTAAGAAACTGCTTTGCGGATTTAAAGGCGGAGATGCTGGCCCCTATGAAAGCGCGATTGAAAGGTTGGTGGAGACCCAGAAGATGCAGGGGACGGCGATCAAGGAGGTGCAGCAGAAGGCCTCTGATAATGAGGACGAGATTCTGGGCCTGTCGGTAGAGTTGAGGCGCACGAGGCGTTGCACAAAAAATGGCAGGAGAAGCTGGAGAATAGGTCAAGGAGGCAGAACCTTCGGATTCTGGGTCTCCCTGAAGGCGTGGAGAGGTCGGATGCTGGGGCGTATGTGACCACGATGCTGGGTACGCTGATGGGCGCGGGGGCTTTCCTGCAGCCCCTGGAGCTGGATGGGGCGCACAGAGTCCTGGCAAGGAGGCCGAGGACGAACGAGCCGCCGAGAGCTATGGTGGTAAGGTTCCACCGCATCACCAACAAGGAATGTGTCCTGCGATGGGCGAAGGAGCGGAGCAGCAGGTGGGAGAACACCAAAATCCATATTTATCAGGACTGGAGTGCAGAGCTGGCCAAGAGGCGTGCGGGATTCAACCGGGCCAAGGCGGTTCTCCGCGGTAAGGGGGTGAAGTTCGGGCTGTGACAACCGGCGAGGCTGTGGGTTACATATCAGAACTGGCACCACTATTTCGACATGCCGGATGAGGCGTGGACTTTTATCAAGAATGAAAAGCTGGACTCGAGTTAATGGACTGCGGTATGTTGTGGGATTGTTGGTAGGGGAGAGGGGGTGGTGATATGTTGGGGTTTTCCCTGTGTTTTCGGGGCCCCTTTGCCCTGGGCCCTTGAGGCTTTTGGGCGAGGTCGCAGTTGGGAAGAGCTGCGTCACAGGAGGTGGGATAGGCCCAGACACGGAGCGCGGTTTACCCGCAAAATGGTGGGGGTGGCACCTGAAGCTGGGGGTTTGAGTGTACGGTACTTTGTTTTGTTTGTCTTTCTCTGTTCACACGGGGTGTAAGTGGGGGGGGGGGGGGGAGAAAAACTCTCTCTACCCCACTTAGGTGGGGGGGGGGCGGGGGTTTGGAGATTTGTAAGGGGAACCCACAGGGGGATTGGAGGTGGAGGCGGGAGCGGCCAGGGTCAGCATGAGTCAGCTGACTTACAGGAGTGCAATAGGGGGGGTTAAGCGGATGCTTGACTGGGGGGGGTTAAGGGGGGGGGGCTGGGATGCTGCTGTGCTGACTGAGGGGGAATCGATGTTAGAGGGGAGAGTCGGGACGGGGAGCCTCCGCCTGGGGGACTGGAGAGTGCGGGAGGCGCGGGCACGTGGCTGGCCTAAAAAAGGAGATTGCTAGTCGGCGGGGGTGGGGGGGGGGGTGGGGGGGGTAGCCCCCCGACCAGGCTGATCACGTGGAACTTGAGAGGCCTGAATGGGCCCGTGTGTTTTCACACTTAAAGGGGCTAAAGGCAGACGTAGCCATGCTACAGGAAACGCACCTGAAGATCGCGGATCAAACCAGGCTGAGGAAAGGATGGGTGGGGCAGGTGTTTCCACTCGGGGTTGGATGCGAAGAACAGGGGGGGGGGGGTCGCAATTTTGGTGAGCAAGCGGGTGGCATTTGAGGCGACGGGTATTGTGGCGGATAAAGGGGGTCGATATGTTATGGTGAGTGGCAGGTTGCAGGGGGCCCGGGTGGTGCTAGTGAATGTGTATGCTCCGAACTGGGACGATGCAGGATTCATGAAGTGGATGTTGAGTAGGATTCCGGATCTGGAGTCATGCAGTTTGGTAATGGGGGGGGGGGGGGGGGGGGGGAATTTAACACGGCACTGGATCGGTCTAGGTCGAGATCGGGTAAGAGGCCGGCAGCGGCCAAGGTCCTGAGGGGGTTCATGGACCAGATGGGGGGAGTGGATCCGTGGAGATTTGCCAGGCCAAGGGCGAAGGAGTTTTCCTTCTTCTCCCTTGTGCACAAGGTGTACTCGCGGATTGACTTTTTCGTGGTAGGTAGGGCGCTAATCCCGAGTGGAGGGGGTGGAGTATTCGGCCATTGCGATCTCAGACCATGCCCCACTCTGGGTGAAGTTGGGGCTGGGGGAGGAGAGAGGCCAACGGCCTCTGTGGAGAATGGACTTGGGACTACTGACGGAAGAGGAGGTCTGTGGGCAGGTTCGGAGGTGTATCCAAAGCTATGTGGAGACCAATGATAATGGGGAGGTTTCGGTGAGTGTGGTCTGGGAGGCGCTGAAGGCAGTTGTAGGGGAGCTAATTTCAGTCGGGGCCCACAGAGAGACGAGGGATAGAATGGAGAGGGAGATACTTAGGGTGGACAGGAGGTATGCAGAATCCGCCGAGGAGTTGTTGAAGGAGCGTCGGAGCCTGCAGGCGGAGTTTGACTTGCTTACCAGGGGGAAGGCTGAGGCTCAGTTGAGGAAGGTACAGGGAGCAGTGTACGAGTATGGGGAGAAGGCAAGTAGGATGTTGGCGCATCATCTGCAGAAGAGAGAGGCAGCCAGGGAGTTTGGGGGAATTAGAGATATGGGGGGGGGGGGGGGGGGGTAACACGGTGCTGAGCTCGGCAAGGATTAACGGGGGGGGGGGGAAATGAGGCCGTTCCTGGACCAACTGAGGTTTCCACAGGTGGAAGAGGGGCGAGTAGAGAGATTGGGGGCCCCGATTGAGATGGAGGAACTGGTTAAGGGGTTAGGGGGTATGCAGGCGGGCAAGGCCCCGGGACCGGATGGGTATCCCGCAGAGTTTTATAGGAAATTCTCAGAGCTGCTGGGTCTGCTGTTGTTGAGGACTTTCAATGAGGCCAAGGAAAAGGGAACCCTTCCCCCGACCATGTCGCAGGCTCTGATCTCGCTTATCCTCAACTGAACTTTTGGAGCTATTACTGGGCAGCGAATATATCCATGATTCGGAAATGGGTAATGGAGGGAGAGGGGGAGGCGTGGAAACGGTTGGAAGTGGCATTTTGTAAAGATACTAGCTTGGGGGCACTGATAACGGCACCGTTGCCGCTTCCGCCAACGCGATATACCACGAGCCCAGTGGTGGCAGCGACATTGAGGGTCTGGGGGCAGTGGAGACGGCACAGGGGTGGGCCAAGAGCTTCAGTCTGGGCCTTGATACGGAACCATCACAGGTTCGTTCTAGAATATCCAGCGTGGGTATCAAAAGGATGGGGGACCTGTTCATTGATGGGACTTTTGCTAGTCTGAGGGCACTGGAGGAGAAATTTGGGCTACCCCCGGGGAATACCTTTAGGTACATGCAGGTTCGTGCGTTCATGAAAAAGCAGGTGGAAGAATTCCCGCTGCTGCCTTCCCAGAGGATACAGGACAGGGTGGTCTCGGGCGTGTGGGTAGGGGATGGCAAGATATCGGAAATATATCAGGAGCTGCATGAGGCGGAGGAGGCCTACGGTGGAAGAGCTGAAGGGCAAGTGGGAGGAGGATCTGGGTGAGGAGCTGGATGAGGGCCTGTGGGCTGACGCCCTGGGCAGGGTCAATTCCTCCTCATCTTGCGCCAGGCTTAGCCTGATTCAGTTTAAGGTGGTGCACCGGGCGCATATGACATGGCGAGAACGAGTAAGTTCTTTGGGGTGGAGGACAGGTGTGTGAGGTGCTCAGGGAGCCCAGCAAATCATGTCCATATGTTCTGGGCATGCCCGGCACTTACAGGATTTTGGAAAGGCTTTGCAAAGGCTATGTCCAAGGTCTTGGATACTCGGGTAAAACCGAGCTGGGGGATAGCGATATTTGGGGTATCAGACGATCCGGGAGTGCAGGAGTCAAAAGAGGCCGGAGTTCTGGCCTTTGCTCCTTGGTAGCCCGGAGAAGGCTCTTGTTAATGTGGAAGGACGCGAAACCCCCAAGCGTAGAGGCTTTGGTCAGTGACATGGTGGGATTTCTTAGGTTGGAGAGGATAAAGTTTGCCTTGCGAGAGTCCTTGCAAGGGTTCTCCAGGCGGTGGCAACCGTTCCTTGACTTTCTCGCAGAACGTTAGGTGGAGGTCAGCAACAGCAGCAAACTGGGGGGAGGTGGGGGATAGTTTGGGTGGTGGATGGATTTTGTTTGTAAAGGGCAGGTACTCCACCTTGTTTTGTTAAATTGTTAAATGGTTAAGTCGTTTTCTGTTGTATTGCTATGTTTTCTTTTCGTTGTTTTTCTTTTTGTAGTGGTTTGTAAAAATTATTGAAAAATTTTGAATAAAAACAAATGTAAAAATTATTTTTTTTAAAAATCCATACTCCCAGAATACCTTGATCCACTGCAATTCGCATACCGCCACAACCGGTCCACAGCAGACGCTATCTCTCTGGCCCTACTCGCATCCCTGGAGCATCTCAAAATCAAGGACTCCTCCGCCAGACTTCTATTCATTGACTACAGCGCCGCTTTTAACACCATAATGCCAGCCAAGCTCATAACCAAACTCCAAAACATAGGACTTGTTTCCTCGCTCTGCAACTGGATCCTTGATTTCCTGACCCATAGACCACAATCAGTAAGGGTAAGCAACAACACCTCCTCCACGATAGTTCTCAATACCAGGACCCCGCAAGGCTGCGTACTTAGGCCCACTATATTACTTCTACACACGATCGTCTCAATTCAATCTACAAGTTTGCTGATGACATGACTGTAGCGAACAACAATAAGTCAGAGTACAGGAAGGAGATAGAGAACCTAGTGGCATGATGCAACAACAACAATCTCTCCCTCAATAATAATAAGAATAATCTTTATTGTCACAAGTAGGCTTACATTAACACTGCAATGAAGTTACTGTGAAAAGCCCCCAGTCGTCACACTCCGGGGCCTGTTCGGGAACACAGAGGGAGAATTTAGAATATCCAATGTCAGCCTGACTAAGGAGCTGGTCATCAACTTCAGGAAGCGGAATGTTGCACACACCCCTGTCAGCATCAAAGATGCTGAGATGGAGATGACTGACAGCTTCAAATTCTTAGGTGTACACATCACCAACAATCTGTCCTGGTCCACCCACGTCGATGCTATGACCAAGAAAGCACACCAGTGCCTACACTTCCTCAGGAACCTAAGGAAATTCAGCATGTTCACATGGACTCTTACCAATTTTTACAGGTGCACCAGAGAAAGCAACCTATCTGTCTGCATCGCAGCCTGGTATGGCAACTACTCGGCCCAAGACCGTAAGAAACTACAGAGTGTCATGAACACAGCCCAGTCCATTACATAAATCCGCCTCCCATCCATTGACTCTTGTCTATACCTCCCTAACAGATTCAAAAACAGCTTCTTCCCCACTATTACCAGACTCCTGAATGACCGACTTCCGGACTGAACTGATCTCTCTACTCATCTTCTCTACTGTTGTGGCACTATACACCGTATGCTTCACCCGATGTCTATGTATTTATATTGTGTATTTGTCGTATGTCCTATGTTTTTCATGTATAGAACGATCTGCCTGGGCTGTATGCAGAACAATACCTTTCACTGTACCTCAGTACATGTGACAATAAATCTAAATCAATGTGATTACAGTAAGATACAGGATTTACATAATATACTCATCATTTTGTTCACACTCATCATTTTGTTCTCAAAGCAATGTTCCAGTAGCTCAGCAATATGAAACATGCCAATAAACTGCTCTTGTAAGAGGGAACCATACTGTTAAGAGCCACAGGAAAATTCATGCAAAATAAACATTCAAATTATATCTTCTTTTTAAAAGAAAATTTACAGTACCCAATTCATTCTTTCCAATTAAGGGGCAATTTAGCGTAGCCAATCCACCTACCCTGCAAATCTTTGGGTTGTGGGGGCGAAACCCACGCAAACAAGGGAAGAATGTGCAAACTCCACATGGACAGTGACCCAGAGCCGGGATAGAACCTGGGACCTCGGCGCTGTGAGGAAGCAGTGCTACCCACTGCGCCACCGTGCTGCCCACTTCAAATTATATCTTCAATGACTGATGAGAGAAATTGTACAAGTTTAAAAATGGCATCAAATCTAGGCAGCTATTGTGTTCAACCCACTACAAACTAAAATACAGAGTATTAAAAGGCACATTCTTGTATTCCTAGCTTAATAAGATGAAGAGGAAATTAATATGTTGTTTAAAAGTTTCTTACTGCTTCATAAGATCGCTGTTGTTGCTGCTGTTTGCGAATTTGGGCATACTTGCTCACACGGTGCTTCACCTCATCTTGAAAACGCTTCAAATTCTCCTGTTTCGCTTTATGGATTTCCTTTAATTGCTCATCAACTTCAACAGCTGAAATCTAAGGGTAAAGAAACCATCTTTAACAGAATACTACATGATTCAGAGCAGCTAAAAAGTATTATTACAATGCAGGTGTTATCATTACACAGCTGTTATTGCAAGTATAAAGTAAAGCCCTTTCAATAGCTAGTAGCAACATTTTAAACATTTAAAAGAAAAAGAGAGACTATGGTGATGATACATCTTGTGGTGGTGTAACAGAGTAAGTGATATGGGAACTTTCATAAAAAGGCTTCTCTTTAAAAAAAGCACACAGAAGGTGGTCACCTCACAGCTATACTTTGGTGAAAAATTGTTGAATTGAACAGTCGAGGCAGCATTTTTTGCTGAATCTAATTTTCCAAAACTCTGAGAGGCTTCTCTCGAAATAATATACGAAAAATATCAATGATTTCTGTGCTCAATTTCAAGAACTGCAAATATAAATTTATAGCTATAAACTTAAATGAGAGATATCGAATAGCTAGGATTCAAAAACTGGTTGAAACTAGGATTATACACATGAAAAAAAAAACTTGTATTTGGAGGCTTTTGAGCAAGGTTCCTCAAGTGCATGCTGAAAACACAGCAGTTCTGCACATACAATAAAATTGAATTATGCCTTCAGAATTGTTGAGCTATTTAAAATCAGAATTACTGAGATTTCTTCAAAACAAAATAGTACATTAAGCAGTCCAGAATCTATTATGCCAACAAATAGGAACAGCATGGCAACTAAGGAATTGACAGAGACAATCATTCCATTTCCCAAGGCTATTATTGCCCTAGTTCTACACAGAACAGAAGCTTCGGAATTATATGTACTCAGATATCTGGGTCATCGTAATTCTCATTTTTAAGATAATTACATTTCTACACAGTTGATGTTTTACCTTTTGAAGGAAGTACATGGAGCATTTTTCCAAGATATAGCTGAATACAAATGGCGTTGCCAATTTATCCAAGTTATTAACATTTCAAGTACACAAAATTTTACTATTGAATATTCAGCATTAAACCATTTTCTCAGATCAATTCTACAAATTAATCACTTCAAAACACAGGTAAAAGAGTGTAATTTCTCTGGTACGCTCTCACTCTAGGAATGCTGAAACTGGACCACAAAAATATAGCAAATACTGGCATGAATGATTTAAAATCTTTGATCCTAAGATTGCCTGGTAATGTGAAACTAGCTGCTTGGACCAGTTTCATGTTAGGCTTGATCTGTAATCTGAACTATTAGCTGATCTTAACAGTAGAATTGCTACAATTGGGCTCAAACTAGACTAGTGGAGAGAAGGGAAAATCATCCAGGGCCCAATTCTCATTGTTACCTTTTACAGTGATTGCCAAGAAACACAGTAAGCAAAAACATGGGGCGCGATTCTCCACTCCCACGCTGGTTGGGAGAATCGCCTGGGCCGCCAAAATTTCCGGGGACGCCGGTCCGACGCCCTCCCGCGATTCTCCCAAGCGGCGGGAACGGCCCGGTCGAGTTTCGCGGGCCGCAGGCCGGAGAATCGCCGGAGACACCCAAAATGGCGATTCTCCGGCACCCCCGCTATTCTGAGGCCCGGATGGGACGAGCGGCCAGGCCAAAACGGCGGGTTCCTCCCAGCGCCGTCCACACCTGGTCGCTGCAGTCGTGGGCGGTGCGTGAACGCTGGGGGGTGGGGGGGGGGGGCGCCTGTGGGGAGGCGAGGGGGGATCCTGCACCAGGCTTCACCTTGAATGTGGGGTGGCCCGCGATCTGTGCCCACCGATCGTCGGGCCGTCATCTCTGAAGGAGGACCTCCTTCCTTCCGCGGCCCCCGCAAGATCTGTCCCCCATCTTCTTGCGGGGCGGATTTGGACTGGACGGCAACCACGCATGCGTGGATGACGTCCGTTATGCGGCGCCGGCCGCGTCATCTATGCGGCGCCGCTTTTACGCGGGCGACAAGGCCTGGCGCGGGTGGATGACGCGGCCCCGATACTGGCCCATTGTCAGGGCCTGAATCGGTCGGGACCGGGGCCGTTCCGCGCCGTTGTGAACCTCGACGGCGTTCATGACGGCGCGGCCACTTCGGCGTGGGAGTGGAAAATCCCGCCCATGGACTTTGATTCTCCATTCCCGCTGAGCGTCAAATTCTCCATCCTCGCAGTCAGTGGTAGCGAGGTGGAGTAGCAACGGAGAATCCTGCCCAACATCTGACTTCAGTGTGAAGCCTCATAGTTGAATAGCTCCAGACTGCATAGATTGACACTAAATGGTATTTGGATTAAGTTAGATTTGGCAAACAGTCAAAATAAGCTTACCTAACTATAGAGCACCATTACTAAGGTCATGTCACAGACAGCGGGTTGAGTAAGAATATTATTAATAGCAGGCACCAGTCCATCTTGGGAGATGATGGGCTGCAATCAGGGTCACTCCAGACTAAACATCACCCGTTGTGGCTGTAGAAGCGGACTCTTGTGTGACTGTCCTTCAAAAACTGGCACATGGGCAGCAAGGTAGCATAGTGGTTAGCACTACGGCTTCACAGCGCCAGGGTCCCAGGTTCGAATCCCGGCTTGGGTCACTGTCTGTGCACAGTCTGCATGCTCTCCCCGTGTCCACGTGGGTTTCCTCCGGATGCTCCGGTTTCCTCCCACAAGTCCCGAAAGACATGCTGTTGGGTGAATTGGACATTCTGAATTCTCCCTCCGTGTATCCGAACAGGCACCGTCACGTGGCGATTAGGGGCTTTTCACAGTAACTTCATTGCAGTGTTAATGTAAGCCGAGTTGTGACAATAAAGATTATTATTACGTGACTAGCATTGGCCCAAGATCAGCTGATTTTTGTTCCTTCCACTGGGTTTTCTTTTCTGCCATCTGGTCATTTCAGGCATCTGCCTATTCCAGGCCCCTCCTAATTACCTGGCACTCCAGTCAGCAGCAATGATTTCCCATCCATCAACTCCAATCCCAGTCAACTTGAGGTCTCACTTGAGGCAATCACAGACACGGGCAACTTGTTGGTCTTGTGCTGATAGCAAGCTCACCATGGAGCATGTCTTTGAAAATGCAGCTGTCAGCATTAGGTGCACGTGACACAGCCAATGGAATTACCACTGACTCAAACAGGCTGGGGATCCTTGCAGGCTGGTGTATCTCTGTTCACAGTCTTGCCAAGTTGAACAGCTTGTTCTCAGATTTGATATGCAGATTGGACACCCTTATTTGAGTTGCTGAAAACATACAATAAAAGCTGCATTAACATACAAGTTGAAAACATGCTATTTAAAGTTGAGACTCTCCCGAGTGCGATTCTCCGGAAAGATTTCTAAGTGTGGTAGCAATCGGGAACTGCCGCAAGCTTCCCGCCGCTCGGCCCGGCGAGGCTGAAAACGCTATTCAACATTAATTGGTCCACTTAACGAGGCCCCACGGGATTCTCACTGCAAATGAAGGCTCGCCAGCCAATTCACCGGCACTGCGCTCGCCAGTCCCCTGCTAACAAAGTCAAGCAGCACTTATTCAGCCAGCTCGCAACAATGGCGCCCAGGAGACCGGACCCAAGATTCGGGGATGCAGGTCTGGGGAGGCTCCTATACGCAGTGGAGGCCGAGAGAGATGTCCTGTCCCGGAGGGTCAGCCACAGGGCAGCCAGTGCTGCCTGGGACTATCTGGCAGCAGCTGTGAGCTCCGGGAGTGAGACCAGGAGGACTGTTCTCCTGTGCCGGAAAAAGGTCGACGACCTGCACCAGGCAGCACGAGTGAGTAGATACCAAAGCTCTGCCCCCCTACCCCAAGACCTTTCCACCCCCATGCCAGCAGCCAGCCCCCCGCCAGCTCTCCATGCAATCTCCAACTCTCCCTCCAAACCCCTCTCCCTTCAACTCCCTCAACCCTCCCTCACCCATAGAACTTACAGTGCAGAATAACAATAAGAATAATCTTTATTGTCACAAGTAGGCTTACATTAACACTGCATTGAAGTTACTGTGATAAGCCCCTAGTCGCCACATTCCGGCGCCTGTTCGGGTACACAGAGTGGGAATTCAGAATGTCCAATTCACCTAACATCACCTAAGAGGAGGCCCCTCGGCTCATTGGGTCTGCACCGGCCCTTGGAAAGTACACCCTACCTAAGCCCACACCTCCACCCTTCCTAGGCCAGCCCCCAGCTCGTGTCCCGCACCTCTTCAGGCCCACTCTCAGGCACCCACCGTCTCGACCATCTCCCGGTCACCTTTCGTCAGTCCCTCCCCTGTCAGCAGACGTCTGCCCCTCTCTCCCCCATAAACAAAATAACAGTCCCAACCCCCATCAACAAACTCACCACCTGCACTTCCGTGAGCTAGCCTGCCCAGCTAGCCTGGTAGCCCCCGCCCATGGCGCCAAGCATCCTACTCCCCCAGATTCCAGCCCCCGCCCCCCCCCCCCCGCTCGACCATCCTCCCAGTGAGAACTTAACAGTCCCCAAACACAAAGAAGAAAAAACAACCCACCATCAGCCATCAAGAATGAAACAAACCAAAACAGAGCAACGGCCCCAAATATAGTGCAAAAGTGGTTCATACAAAAAAGAAGAAAACCAAAATATAAACACTCCCTCCAGAGTTCAATGTCCTCATTCTCCTACCAGTCCATTGTCTCTAATAAATTCCATCGCCTCCTCTGGCAATCCAAAGTAGAGTTCCTAGCCTTCGTACGTTACCAACAGATGCATTGGGTACAACATGTCGAACTTCACCCCTTTCTTAACGAACATTCGTGCCACATATGCATCGGCGTCCGCTCCCTCAATGCCCTCCGGCAGGCCCACGATCCTCAAATTCTGCCTGTGCAACCTATTCTCCAGGTCCTCCACTTTATCCTGCAGCCTGTTCTGTTGATCTCTCCTCAACCCCACCTCTGCAGCCATTGAAGCGAGCTGCTCCTTGTGCTCTCCCACCACATCTGGGATCGCTTGGCCCTGGGGCTCCAACCTCATTTCCATGCAGTCGATCCCCACCTTTATAGGATCCACCAGCCTGGTCAGGTCCTACAAGGTCTCCTTCCTCTGCTGGGCAAATTTCTCGTTGAGAAAGGTCACTAACTGCTCTGTCGACCCCTGGGCCGGCAGGCTCGGACAGTGACCCTACGCCATCTTCCCGTGTCACAGATTCCACATCAGCTTTCAATGGTTGTTCCCTCCTTTTTTGACCACTTCTGGTCCACAAATCTATAAACTGGTGGGATACTCTGTTCTTCCACCTCTCCCGCACGTTATACCATCACTCAGCTTTGCCATTAGCCAGGGAAAAAGTCCAAAAAGTCCACAACGAGCGGGAGCCACCAAATGTGCGACCACTCACTCCATAGTCGCCCCCGGAAGCCTCAAGAGAAGATGTTAGACTGACAACCAGCAGTGGTCCCCACCCAGAGACCCGACATTCCCTGATTGATCCCCGCCATCCCCTGCACCCTGCCAATGCACTCCCAGCCGCAGTGGGCTCCACTCCCTGGACCGCAGACCCTGTACCCCGGAGACCCGGTCATAAAGTCATCTGGACGGGACTTCCGGGTGCGGCGATGACCAGCTAAGTCGCACGTTTCGGCAGCTCCCGGTGGAACGGACTTTTGGGCTCTTGATAGGAGCCCCAACGGCAATTTTAACGGCTAAAAACACCGTGCGGTAAACCAGAAGGGAATTCCCCCTGGACACAGATGGAAAAAGGAGAGGAAAGTGGCCGGATTGCAGCGGATCCTTTGGAACAGCGGCAAGGAAGGCAAGCAAAAACCAAGATGGCGTCGGAAGGTGGCAGTTTCATATGGGGCCCTGAACAACAAGAGTTCTTGAAATGCTGCGTGGAGGAGATAAAAAAGGAAATGAAGAAAGAGTTGTTGGCCCCGATACTACAGGCGATCGAAGGGCTAAAGGAGGAACAAAAGACCCAGGAGCAGGAGCTTCGGGTCGTGAAGGCGAAGGCAGCCGAGAATGAGGACGATATACAGGGCCTGGTGGTGAAGACGGAGATACAGGAGGCACATCAGAAACGATGTGTGGAGAGGTTGGAGGCACTGGAAAACAACGCAAGGAGGAACAACCTGAGGATTCTTGGTCTTCCTGAAGGTGTGGAGGGGGCGGACGTCGGGGCATATGTGAGCACGATGCTGCACACGTTAATGGGAGCGGAGGCCCCGACGGGTCCGTTGGAGGTGGAGGGAGCGTACCGAGTTATGGTGCGAGGATCGAGAGCAGGAGAAACTCCCAGAGCCATAGTGGTGAGATTCCTCCGTTTTAAGGATAGAGAAATGGTCCTTAGATGGGCGAAGAAAACTCGGTGCAGTAAATGGGAGAACGCGGTGATCCGCGTTTATCAAGACTGGAGTGCGGAGGTGGCGAGAAGGAGGGCGAGCTTTAATCGGGCCAAGGCGGTGCTTCATAAAAGGAAGATAAAATTTGGAATGCTGCAACCGGCAAGACTGTGGGTCACATATCAAGGGAGGCACCACTACTTTGAGACGGCGGATGAAGCGTGGACTTTTATTGTAGAAGAAAAACTGGAATGAGTGGATTATTAAAAAGAACGTTTGGACAAAGTGGTGGGGCGAATGTGGGGGGCGAAGAGGGGTTTTATGTTCTAATCCTGCGGTATGGTAACTTTTCTTTCTCCCACAGGTGGTGATGGGGGGAGGTGGGGAGGGAGAGGAGATGGGGCGTTGGCCATGGGGGGCGGGGCCAAGGGAGAAGCGCGGGCTTGGTTCCCGCGCTATGATAATTATGGCGGGAATAGAGAAGCAGGAAGGAGGGGGCGTCGCACGGTGCGAGCCGTGGTCACTGGGGGAAGCCGAGGTCAGCCAGAGTTTGCTGACTTCTGGGAGCAACACGGGGGGAGTAATTACGCTAGCGGGGGGTCTAGCGGGGGGGGGGTGGGAGGGGGGAATTACTGGGTTGCTGCTGCTGGGGAAAGGGGGGAGTGGGTACGGGAGAGGATGGGCGGGGGGGCACCGCCTGGGGGAGATACAGCTGCGTGGGAACTGGGTGAGAAGCTGGAAAAAGATGATGGCTAATCGGCAAGGGGGGGGGGGGTGGGAAGCCCCCCAACTCGGCTGATCACGTGGAACGTGAGAGGGCTCAACGGGCCGATAAAGAGGGCACGAGTACTCGCACACCTTAAGAAACTTAAAGCAGATGTGGTTATGTTACAGGAAACGCACCTGAAACTGATAGACCAGGTTAGGCTGCGCAAAGGATGGGTGGGGCAGGTGTTCCATTCGGGGCTGGATGCGAAAAACAGGGGGGTGGCTATATTAGTGGGGAAGCGGGTAATGTTCGAGGCAAAGACTATAGTGGCGGATAACGGGGGCAGATATGTGATGGTGAGTGGCAAACTACAGGGAGAGATGGTGGTTTTGGTAAACGTGTATGCCCCGAACTGGGATGATGCCAATTTTATGAGGCGAATGCTAGGACGCATTCCGGACCTAGAGACGGGAAAGCTGATAATGGGGGAGAACTTTAACACGGTGTTGGAACCAGGGCTGGATAGGTCGAAGTCCAGGACTGGTAGGAGGCCGGCAGCAGCCAAGGTGCTTAAAGATTTTATGGAGCAGATGGGAGGTGTGGTCCCGTGGAGATTCAGTAGACCTAGGAGTAAGGAGTTCTCGTTTTTCTCCTATGTCCATAAAGTCTATTCGCGCATTAGACTTTTTTGTGCTGGGTCGGGCATTGATCCCGAAGGTGAGGGGAACGGAATATACGGCTATAGCCATTTCGGATCATGCCCCACACTGGGTGGACTTGGAGATAGGGGAGGAAACAGGAGGGCGCCCACCCTGGAGAATGGACATGAGACTAATGGCGGATGAGGGGGTGTGTCTAAGGGTGAGGGGATGTATTGAAAAGTACTTGGAACTCAATGACAA